>NC_079189.1:332093413-332705913 GCF_029499605.1 Hyla sarda | reverse complement strand
ACTCCTGCTGGCCTGGCAGAAGTCCAAAAGCAGGAAATGCTGAGGTGTGTGTGTGCAGCCTTATCCAATCAGAGCTCACCTCACACATTTAACTGCTCTGGGCTGCGTGTAGCAGAGTGAGGGAGGAAGTTCTCCCCTGTATGTATTCAGATGATGTCACGCCTGCTGGGTAACGCCTGCTCTGTAAATCTGAGACTAAGCAGAAAATACAGAGCAATATAAAAGGTATAAAAGGTATAAATCTAACAACAAATAATAATAATAAAAGGCAGGGGGTGATTTATCATTATGGGGGCCGAGAACTGGGAGAATTATAACATTTAACAAGATCATGAGAGGTACTCTTTAGGGGTTTAAAGAGTTGACTGTGCTTTTGAATAAGCAAAGCAAAGTCTCTGAAAAAGCGCCTATCTCCAGTTTCCAACATGGCCACCTTATCCTCAGGGAGATCTGATGCGCTGACACAATCCCTGTAGGGGAATGGTCAGCATAATAAACACCAAACCAGCCGTTGATTGCCTATGATGTAGGTAGTGCAACACGCACATGTGCAGTGCTTTACATACCGGCCTGCAGCTTGGGACACTATGATGGTGTTTACGCTGTGATCTTACTTGAACTGTGTATTCTAGACAATGGGTAAGTGTCGGAATGCCCTGCCCCTTCAGTGTTTCAGATATTGCACATGATGATTTGCCCATGATTCTAAATATATGATGTTATCTTTATTTACTGTACTACGCGGATACTCCCTCACTCACTCAATCTGATTTATGAAAGCACTATTACACCTTATATTATGCACAGTTCACACTTTGAAATATGTATTATATAATCTGTATATGTACACTTTTTTGATAAGATGCACATTGTTATGTACAGTATCGCTATCTTTAGGCTTAAGAAAGACTGCAGATGCATCGTCTCTCAAGGGGAGAAAGGAACACCACTGTAAACACCTGAAATGAAATTTCCTAAGACTGGCATTTTGCATGCGAGCCTAAAATAGTTACTGTCTGTTTAAAAGCCTGTTGACATGTCAAAAAGACATGCCAAAAGTTTTGCTCGGTGAGGGTCTCCGAGCTTACCCCCGCAATTTCTAAATCTAGTTGGGAGAAGTATACTTAAAGGGGTACTCCGGTGGAAAACAATTTATTTTGTTTTTTAACATGAACTGGTGCCAGAAAGTTAATTAGATTTGTAAATTACTTCTATTTAAAATCTTTATCCTTCCAGTACTTATCAGCTGCTGTATACTACAGAGGAAGTTCTTTTCTTTTTGAATTTCTTTTCTGTCTGACCACAGGGCTCTCTGCTGACACCCCTGTCCATGTCAGGAACAGTCCAGAGCAGAATAGGTTTACTATGGGGATTTGCTCCTGTTCCTGACAAGGACAGAGGTGTCTGAAGAGCACTGTGGTCAGACAGAAAAGAAATCCAACAAGAAAAGAAATTCCTCTGGAGCATACAGCAGCTGATAAATCCTGGAAGGATTAAGATTTTTAAAAAGAAGTAATTTACAAATCTGTTTAACTTTCTGGCACCAGTTGATGATAAAAAAAAAAAAAAAAAAAGTTTTCCACTGGAGTACCCCTTCCACCTGATTGAAGAAATCTGATTTCATTGACTTATAATGGAGTGTGTCTCCTGCAAAGAGTTTTTATTTTATAGGCTGGGGACAATAAGCAAATATTAAATTTTCCCAGACAACACCTTTAATGAATCTGCTGAATCCTATGGCCACGGGATTGTACTAAAGACTGGTGTGTTAAATGCTAGTCTTCGTCAATCTAGTGTTATGCATACATCAGGTCAGATAATTCACTTCATAAAGCATAATTAAAGGCTTAATTTTGGCGAAACATCGGTCCAATGACCCAAGCTCACAGCATGACAGATCACTTGACACTGTCCATTGGATCAGCAGTTAGGCTGGGACACATGACCATAATATTCAATTGGGAATAATATAGTGGTAAAAGCAGGGATACTTGACTTGGATGGTACATAGTAGGCAAATAAATATGGTACCAGCTTAACTGGTATCAACTTCTCAACATAATCAGACCACATGTGTGCACGTAATGGGTGGCTTGCAAGATGATTTGGTATACCAACAAAAATGGTTTGCATTATGTAACCAGCATTCCCTAGATCTTATGTACCTTACAGTACAACACCTACAACAATCGATTAAAGATATAAAGAAGGAGATAAGTGAGATCGAGGAAGAATATAAGAAACAAGAGAAACAAGAAGTTATTGAGAAAACGCAGCAAGAAATTAAAAATAATGTCGATAAATTAAAATCTTCCATTTTACAGGTTAAACTATCGAAATTTGAGAGAGATACTAAAGATTATATGATGGACAGAGTCTATACATGGGCAGATGAGAGACGTAAATATCGTCGTACACAAAGAGAGCAACGAGGAGAATTTGATGCCTTTGATTATGGCTCTACAGATAGCGAATTAAATAACATGTGTGAACAGCAACCTAGACAAGATTTTTTAGGAAATCAACAAAAAGGAAAAAGAAAAGACAAAAGGGATATTGGAAACATGGAAGGGATGTACACAAGAGCCCGCAACAAGAAACAATATCAGAAGATGGTGAGCTCTTAGTTAATCTTTCATCTGTTGAATTAACTGTGGCTCAGAGAAATATAATTAACAAAGGACTTGGTTTTGTTCCCTCTGAGAATGTTAGTAATTTTGATTTTTTGATTGACTTCCATAAGTTCTGCAGGTCACTTCGACTTGGGATGTATTTTGGTAATAGTGATAAAGATAGAGAACTAAATACAGTAGATATACTGAAGAGTAAATTAAATTAAAAAAAGTGTATTTGACCCAAGTGTGAACTGCAGCACTTTGGAAGCATTTCAAAGGATAGTGATTAAAGAAGTGACAGAGGAATGGAATAAAGAGAAATATAGAAGTAAATGGAATTTATCTAGAGAAGAAAAGATCGCGTTAGAAGAGTTAAAAAAAGAAACTACAGTGATTATAAAAAAAGCAGATAAAGGAGGGGCGACGGTCGTCCAGGATAAAGAGCTGTATATGTCAGAAGCACATTCTCAATTAAATGTTGAAACTGTTTATGAAAGGTGAAATAATGATCCTACAAAAGAGATTAAAAAAGAGGTGGATAATACAATAGAGGAAGCTTTTCTTCAAGGCATAATTGATAAAAATGTAAAAGAATTACTAATTAATAATAATCCTCGTGTGCCTCTTTTATATTTGTTACCGAAGATACATAAAGACATGAGTCGACCCCCGGGACGACCTATCGTCTCGGGGGTCGACTCTGTCCTATACCCTTTAGCGGTATATGTGGATGCATATCTCCAAAAAAATGTTAAGAAATTGCCGAACTGTCTGCAGGACACGAATGAATTCCTGGATCATCTAAATGAGGTAAAAATAGATGGTGATATTTTACTCTGTACCTTAGACATCAAAAGCCTTTATACCAATATTCCCACTGATGAGGGAATACTGAGTATAAAAGAGGAATTAATCAAGGATGTTACTCTAAGTAATACCCAGATTCAGTTTTTAGTGGATCTGCTGGAACTGATTCTATATAAAAATTACTTTAGATTTGGGCACGACTTCTTCTTACAGCGACAGGGGACTTCGATGGGGTCCCCTGTCGCACCAAGTTTTGCTAATATTTTCATGAGTAAATTTGAAGAAAAATTTATTCCAGCACACCCATTATCATCTCACGTTAAAAAATGGTTAAGATATGTGGACGATTGTTTTGTTATTTGGACAGGGAACCCAGAGGAATTAATGATATATATACAATTTTTGAATAGCTGCCATCCGCTAATAGAGTTCACATGTGAATATAGCCCAAACCTTATACACTATCTAAATGTTGAGATACGTTATGATAAAAATGGGTTCGAAACCACCCTCTTTTCCAAGAAGAGTGACCGTAATAATTTGTTGCATAAAAATAGTGGCCATGCTTCACAAGTGTTTAGAGGAATACCGAAAGGCCAAATGATACGGGCTAAACGAATTTGTAGTACGGAAGAAGAATATGTTAAAAATAAAGAGATGCTAATTAAAAAGTTCGTACAGAGAGGTTACGAGGAAAAAGAACTAATTGAGACATCAGTAGAGGTAGATCAAATTCCTAGGGAAGAACTAAGGAAGAAAAATAAGATGAAGAAAAATAAAGAAAAAAATTTTACGTATGTGTCGACATATGACGGTCACTCTAAGTTGGTAAAAAGGGTGGTAAACAAGTACTGGAATTTACTTAAAGCAGATGCAAAGTATGGAAGTATGTTTAGACAAAAACCAAGATTTGTATATAGAAAAAATAGATCCATAGCTAATCATTTGATTAGAGCAGATATAGCAGAGAAAAAGGAGATTAGACAATCATTTTTAAGAACACAGAAAGTGGGGACGTTTCCTTGTAAGTCATGCCAAAATTGTAACAGTATAATTAAGGGTGATAATGTAATACATCCTTCACGTGCGAATAAAATTAAATGGTTTTCATACATGTGATTCGAAACAAGTTATTTATATGTTAAAATGTCCATGTGGAATGGCATACGTGGGACAGACAGTTCGTGCAATGAAAATTAGACTAAATGAACATAGAAGCTCTATTAGGTTGTCTATTAGAAAAAAATGGAGAGTGGAGATAGTGTATCCGAAGATTATAGTCGAGAGAAATTTGGGGAAATGAGTCTGGCTAGACATTTCGTCACAAAGGGACATCAGATAAGTGAGTTAAAATGGTTGATACTGGAAGAAATAGAGGGTATGAATAGTGAACAGATAAAGAAAAAATTAAACCAAAGAGAAGTTTTTTGGATACACTGTCTCGATTCTTTAGCACCTAAGGGAATTAATGAAAGCTGTAATTTTAATGTCTTTCTATAAATACTGTCCGATCAGAATCCTGTTTTTAATCATTTTATATTTTGTATGTAGAAATGAATTCTCGCGAGAGAACGTACCTGTATAAATGTATGGTGGTGGGTGCACAGGAACTATGTTGAGAAAGGGAGGAGACTCCTGAAACGTCCAGCAGCTCGCATGCCAGCGAGCGTTTCCACACCCCCTCAGAATTAGCGTCCACATGGCCAGGAACACACCGTCCAGCAAGCAGCAAGTCTGGGATGGAAGGTTCTGAAGACACCGAGTGGAATAAGCTCTGAGCAGTCTATTGAGCACCGGGTGATTATGTTCTGTATATCTCTCTACTGTTTTGTACATGGATGAATTTGGAGATAAAGAACTTTTTAAGTGCAATTCCCAGTCTATGTCTATTTCTATATATATGGTTTACTACACTCAGGAGACGGAACCCTGAGATAGACATAGGGAAGCCACCCATTACGTGCACACCTGTGGTCTGATTATGTTGAGAAGTTGATACCAGCTTAACTGGTACACTTGATTGGTAAATATGTAAATAAAGGTGTTCAATACATTTTCCAATATAAAGACGATTGGTGATGTAGTAAAAATTTGCTGTTTTACAGTATATTTTTAGATTTTACTATCTTTGTACAACATTTTTGAAAAAAATATATATATTTAAAGATGTTTGACTTGCAATAGCAGTGAATGTTGGAATTGTGCTACATAGAGAGAAAGCAGCAAGAGACATGAATGCATTAGTGATGAAGGGAAAATAAAAAGAATAGCGAGCTCTTTCAGCAGTAGAGGTTATGTAACATGACATGTCCTAATCTAGCAGGGCCAAGATATGTTATAAACCAGTCCATTAACATCAAAATGACAACCAAGTAGCTCTCGCAATAGACTGAGTGAACAGTAGAATAAAAGCACAAAAAAACAAATGTAGAATGAGAAAAACAACATTTGAAGGAGCTAGAAGCATAGCCAGCAGGTTTAGGCTTTATGACTAAGAAAAACGTCCTTAAAAGGGGTACTCCTGGAGAAATTTTTTTTTAAATGAACTGGTGCCAGAAAGTTAAACAGATTTGTAAATTACTTCTATTAAAAAAATCTTAATCCTTTTAGTACTTTTTAGCAGCTGTATGCTACAGAGTAAATTCAGCAGAGATCACTGTGGACAACACAAATTTTTTTTTTTTTTAAATTAAGATTTTCCTCTGTAGCAAACAGCTGCTAAAAAGTACTGAAAGGATTAAGATTTTTTTAGAAAGGGGTATTCCGGGATCAAACATTTTATCCCCTATCCAAAGCATACCATGCGGATGCTGCAGGGAGATCACGGGGGGGGGGGGGGTCCCAGCGGCGGGCCCCCAATATCTCCCTGCAGCACCCGCATTGTATGCGGGGCTGAGTGTCCATATTCGTAACCTTCGGGACTGGAGACGTGACATAAGGCCATTCCCCCCTCCATTCATCTCTATGGGAGGGGGCGTAATGGCCGTAACACCTCCTCCCATAGAGATGAATGCAGGGGGCGTAACATGACGTCAAGAGGGGGAGAGGCGTTATGTCAAGTCTCCAGTCCCAAAAACCCGGAGGTTTCCGAAACTGGAGACACAGCCCCGCAAAGTTGTTCTTTTCTGTCTGACCACAGTGCTCTCTGCTGACACCTCTGTCCATGTCAGGAACTGTCCAGAGTAGGAGAAAATCCCCATAGCAAACTTCTCCTGCTCCGGACAGTTCCTGACATGAACAGAGGTGTCAGCAGAGAGCACTGTGGTTAGACTGAAAAGAACTTCACAACTTCCTCTGTAGTATACAGCAGCTGATAAGTACTGGAAGGATTATAATTTTTTTAATAGAAGTAATTTACAAATCTGTTTAACTTTCTGGCACCAGTTGATCTGAAAAAAAATTGCTTTCCACCGGAGTACTTCTTTAAAGAGTGATGATCAGTTCTAAGAAAAGTAGATGGAATTAAGAGTCTTTTCTTAATTATATATCTCACTCGACGATTTCTCTGATATTACAGAGAAACAAGTTTCCCTCTGTGTACTCATTTTAGAGTTCTGTCAATTTCAGAAGAGTTTCTTTTCTAGGAAGTAACTGGGTAGGAACAACTGCAGGGGGAGCACTCCTTACGTTGTCTAAAATGGAAAGATAAGCCTTTTGCTCCAATCTGCCTTTAATTTGGGACAAGCAAATCAATTTTGTCAAACATTTTGTCATGTTGTTGGTCCATAAATGACAATGGGTAAAACAATTCACCTATTTTTCATATAAATTCTAAACTTATAGTCCGTATACTTTGAGGACGCGAAATTAAGCTTTTTACAAGATGCATCTTGTAAAAAGCTTAAATTCACATCAAAGTATACGGACTAAGTTCTGAATTCACATGGAGTATCCATTATACCGCTACTGAAGAAGGGATCACCCCGAAACACGTTTAGCCAATATATACACCCCACTAACACAGACCACCCCTAAAAAAAAAGACCTGTGTTCACCTCGCAACAGCTGGAACCCCCCAGTTTGGGGACCACTGCTTAGACACACGCTTTCTAGCGCTGGATACATGAGGCCGCCGCCTGTCTCCATTCACCACTGTCTTTCCCCAACCATCCCCACTGCATCTATTTGTTGGCCTGACTCAAGTGTGTGCCACTCCGGGTACATACAGAGACCATTTACATCACGCAGATACCAATTTGGGGCTGGCTGCATAGCCGTGCCAGTCTGCAGGAACGAGGTCAAAGACAAAACTGTAACATCATCCCCCTGGAGTTTTCTTCTGTGCAGTGGTGTGGTGGGTGGTGCAGAGCACCAATACATTGTATCAACCACAGGCTCTATTATACCAACTACTACTAATTCTATTCATCCAAACGTGAAGAGTACTTCTATTTGGACACAGCAATATAATTTCAAGACTGTGGTTGGCTGTGTACTATTGACTATTATATGGATTTTTTTTATTGAATTTTTTCATTGAATTTTAATTATTTTGTGCAATCATTTATAGTAAAGTCCACAGCAAGAGCCCTGTTTGGACATATATCTATATATTCGAGTATAAGCAGAGTTTTTCAGCACGATTTTTCGTGCTGAAAACACCCCCCTCGGCTTATACCCGAGTGGACCTCCAGATGTTTCAAAACTACAACTCCCAGCAAGCCCGGGCAGCCATCGGCTGTCCGGGCTTGCTGGGAGTTGTAGTTTTAAAACCTCGGGAGGTCCACAGGTTGAAGACCACTGCGGCCTTCGACATCATCCAGACCCACCCCCACCCCCTTTAGTTTTGTACTCACCTCCGCTCGGCGGGACGTTAGGGTGCGCTGGTCCGCTGCTGCAGGACTATCCGGTGGGGAGGTCGTCCGGTGGGATAGTGGTTCCGGGCTGTCCATCTTCACCGGGGGGGGGCCTCTTCTCCATGCTTCGGCCCCGGAATAGTCACGTTGCCTTGACGACGACGCACAGGGACGTTCATTAGCAACGGTGAAGATGGTGAAGATGGACAGCCCGGAACGACTATCCCACCGAACGACCTCCCCACAGGACAGTCCTGCAGCACAGATGGCACGGACCAGCGCACCCTAACGTCCCGCCGAGCGGAGGCGAGTACAAAACTAAAGGGGGTGAGGGGGCTGGATGATGTCGAAGGCCGCAGTGGTCTTCAACCTGCGGACCTCCAGAGGTTTCAAAACTACAACTCCCAGCAAGCCCGAACAGCCGATGGCTGCCCGGGCTTGCTGGGATTTGAAGTTTTGAAACATCTGGAGGTCCGCAGGTTGAAGACCACTGTATCAGACAAGCGGTGATGATGAAGGGGGGGGGGGGGCTGGTGACATGTGGTGATGATGACAAGGGGATGATGAAGGGGGGGGTGGGATGATGACAAGGGGATGATGAAGGGGGGGGTGGGATGATGACAGGGGGGTGTGGGATGATGACAGGGGGATGAAGGGGGGTGTGGGATGATGACAAAGGGATGATGAAGGGGGTGTGGGATGATGACAAGGGGATGATGACAGGCGGTGATGATGAGGGTGTTAATGACGGGGGTCTGGATGATGACAGGGGGGATGATGTATTTCCCACCCTAGGCTTATACTCGAGTCAATAACTTTTCCTGGGATTTTGGGGTGAAATTAGGGGCCTCTGCTTATATTCGGGTCGGCTTATACTCGAGTATATACGGTACTAATAACTATCACCATTGAAATATTTTACATACAACTAGTCTATCTTTTCTATTTTATATTTTTAGAGGTCTGTACGTTTTTACTTATATTGTATATATTTGGCACAAAGTGTCCGTGCAACACAAGCACCTCGAGATATATATAGATATATATCATATAGTGTGAGTCCCCCAGCTTTTATTATTTTACTGCCATATATAAATACCTATTATTCATATTTCCCACAGAGAGTTGTGATTGGCTGGAACTATCTGGCCAATCACAGCTCTCTGCGAGATATACGAGTGTGAGATATAAAGAACTTCACATCGCAGAATACAGTGCAGGGGACTAGAGAAGAGTGGCAGTGCCGTCCGCTTCTATACATTATTTAGGAGGATCGCAACAGGTGTCAGAAGTGACACCCGGGGCGATCTGTCTATTAGTACAGGTACTACTACTCCCATCAAGGAACAGTCTGTCCCATGCTGCGAATAGTAGTACTACCTAAAAAATAAAAAAAAAAGACAAAAGTGTAAAAAGTTAAAAACACACTACATTACTAATTAGGGATGTCCCAATACCATTTTTTTAAGACCGAGTATGAGCACCGATACGTTAATTCTAGTACTCGCCGATACCAAGTACCAGTACTTATATTTTAAAGGGAACCTGACACCAGGGTGTCGCGGTTTCTGGCGCTGCTTACCATACGATATGTGGGTCCTTGTTGTGTACAATGGAGGCGACTGCTGTAGTATGAGCCAAGATTTCTCTTCTCTATTGGACAGAACAGGGAATTTGCATTGGCGTTGAGACCGATGACCACATGGTGAGCAGCGGTAGAAACCGGGTCACCCGCACTATCTACCTATAAATTCAAGTTCGTGCAGGTGACTCTGCTGTAAGATTGCCATTAACAGTAGGTAGTATGCCCTTGCAGACATTACCAGCAGCCCCCTGGCAGTCATTAGTAGCAGCCCCCCAGTAGACAGCAGCCCCCCTTGTAGACATAAGTAGCAGCCCCCCTGTAGACCACAGCCTCCCTTTAAACAGCAGCAGGCCCCCCTTTAGACAGCATCAGGGCCCCCCCCCAGCAGCAGCAGGCCCCCCGTTTAGACAGCAGCAGGGCCCCCTTTGGATATTAGTAGCAGACCCCTCCTTGCAGGCAGCTCACCTCCTCGGGTCAGGTGCTGCCGCTCTGCTGCCCCGTTCTCCCGTCCTCCGGTCCGCATCGTGTCATCCTATGGAGGAGCATGTGACATACACGTCACTCTGCTTCCTCCGTAGTGTTACGCTGGGCGCAGGGGAGTAGGCGGAGTGACATGTGTGTCACATGCTCCTCCATGGAACGCTATGGTACGGACCGAAGGACGGGGCAGCAGAACGGCAGCAGGTATCGGGCATGGTATGGGGGACATTAAACGAGTCCCCGATACCATGCAAATGGCTAGTATCGGCCCTGACACCGAAACCAGTATCGGTATCGGGACATCCCTATTACTAATAATTAACAAAATGTATTTTAAAAAATATATATTATTTACATTTAAATGGCCCCTTTCTACATTTTTTTTATTATTGTCTGCTACATTTTTAGTTCCCTGCCCGCCCACATAAATTGAGCAGTTTAAAAATTGATAAAAATTTTTGTTAAAATAAAAAAATATATATAAATGTAGTTAAATACAACATTTTCTATCTCTACTGTTTTTTTATGGTACCCTACAAAATGTTATTAAAAAGGTATCTCCATCCCTTTTTTGGATCGCTAAAGTCCAAAAAAAAGAATAAAAAACCACCTGCAAAAATGCTAAAGTTAAAACCCACATGGCGTTTTTCCCACATGGTGTTGGGAGGAAAAGATTTTCCACCAAGATTTTCCGCCCCCGTGTGACGTCACGCTCCGCCCCTCAATGCAAGCCTTTACTCCTGTTGTCTTCATCTTCTAGTTAAACTAGCTGGATGATCTAATTTTTAGGAACAATAGGAGAAATTGTGTGACAGCCACTTTGACATAGAATTGTCCGCTTTTGTCCAATGATAGTCAAACGATAATGATGATAGAATAAATTATTGTCCTCAAAATATTTGACTAAATGGGCATTCGATATCGGTCTTGCTCCAAACGGTGATATTATACTCAAGACACTGTAGGGGAGTAAGTAGTAGGTAGTCCATGGTTTAGAAAAACTGAAGTGGCGCGAAAAGGAATTTTCACATTATTTTCATATTTTCAAAGCAGCACAAAAGACCTTAGAAAATGGAGGAGGAAAAAAAAAAAGGTGTTATTAATATCGCTGGAACAGAAATTACAGTCGTTTTTGAGACTCTCCCCCATTATTTCTGAACCAGATTTAAAAATCAAAGTAAAAATGTATAGCCAGAATAGGAGATGGTATCCTCTGATGAAAGAGCAATTTAGAATTTTATCCAGGAAAACAGATTCTTTTAACATTCTCAGCGCTATTTTACCCAACAAAGGAGCCAGTCAGGAGCATGGTGCAGTATAGAAATAAAGCAAGCACTTCACAATCCCCAAGGAATAAAGTTCTTGTATGAAGAAAGGCTTAAAAATATTTTTCACTAGAGATGAAAGTGTAGGCAATAAAACTGTGCAGTACCATGGATAGAGATTACATTTACTACAGGCAGACTAGAAAATAAAGTATCTTATGCATAATACACACCATGGATCCCTGCTGTCATAACTCCACACATTTTATTTAAAGCTTTAATGCAGTGTTCTTTGAAGGAGCGCCAAATGAGGAAATGGTGGATGTGCAAAAGCGAAGACAGGGCTGGTAGAAATAGAGGATACCTGGAGAGAGGTAATGTATGCTTGGGCTGAATGGATGTTTGATTTAAAAAGGATAGCAGGCAAAAAAAATACCATATCTGAGGACCATTTGACAGAAAAATAAAGATGTGCAAGTGTCTTTGTTAGTACACATCGATAATGGAAACAAAGAATTTACCTTTTTTGGAAAAATAATAAGATAGATAAGACACTTTGTTTTACATGAGGTTTTCATAATGCAATGTTACCCTTTTCTTAAGGCAAAGTAGTTGGTAAGGTCACTAGTGAAAACTTATTTAATAGGATTAAGCTTTTGTTGTTTTAAAGTGTTACTGTTAGAAACTATTTTTTTAGCAAGTAAAAAAAAAAAGGTTGATTGCTAAAGATTTTAAAAAAAAATTTTGAAGAAAGCAACAACAAAAAAACGTTCACTCGGGGTCGCTGTCTTTTTAATATTGCAAACAAACCCTGGTATCCTAGTTTGGACCGGTTTGCTGGTTATCTCCCTGCTGTGCTCTCTCCCATGCCTCAGTACGGTGTATAATCCTGCTGTTACCAATGTGAGTTGCAGACAAAACCCTGACAGCTTGCAGCCTTTTCAGAAGAGGAGCATTTCAATGCACACTGACAAGCAATACAAGGTGCTAAACTATTATTTATATGCAAAATGGTTTCTCGTTGGCCATTTTATTAACAGATTTCCCCTATATTTGTATTATATACGTTCCACATGGCTGTGCTGAAGTTATATAAAGCATGCACTTTGGGCACAAGGCTTTGCAATTGTAAAAATGTTTGTGCATTATGACAAGGGGAAGGGAGGGGGTGGAAAGGAGCAAGTTTGTCAGTCATTCTCCTGAAGAAATGTCCCTAGCCTTTAGGAAAACTGTCAGACTAGTGAGCACAGTAAAAAAAGATCAAAAGGTATTTTATATATAAAAACATGCATATTATTATTCATACAGGTCTTAGGGCATATTACTACACTTTTTTTTTCTTTCTTTCTTTCTTACTAATGACAAGTGGTTGCCGATATTCATCCTTGATGCAAATTCAAATGTATAAAATACTTAACCCCTTAAGGACTCAACTCATTTGGGCCTTAAAGGGGTACTCCGCCCCAGACATCTTATCCCCTATCCAAAAGATAGGGGATAAGATGTCAGATCGCCGCGGTCCTGCTGCTGGGGACCCCTGGGATTGCCGCTGCGGCACCCCGCTGTCATTACTGCACAGAGCGAGTTCGCTCTGCACGTAGTGACGGGCAGTACAGGGGCCGGAGCATCGTTATGTCACGGCTCCGCCCCTCGTGATGTCACGGCCCGCCCCCCCCCCAAAATGAGTCTATGGGAGGGGGTGTGGCGGTCGTCACGCCCCTGCCATAGACTTGTATTAAGGGGGCGGGCCGTGATGTCACGAGGGGCAGAGCCATGACATCACGCTGCTCCGTCCCCTGTATCACCCGTCATTACGCACAGAGCGAACTCGCTCTGTGCAGTAATGACAGCGGGGTGCCGCAGCGGCAATCCCGGGGGTCCCCAGCAGCGGGACCGCGGCGATCTGACATCTTATCCCCTATCCTTTGGATAGGGGATAAGATGTCTAGGGGCGGAGTACCCCTTTAAGGACGCCAATTTTATTTTTGAATTTTAGTTTTTTCCTCCTTGCCTTCTAAAAATCACAACTCTTATATTTTCATCCACAGACTAGTATGAGGGCTAGTTTTTTTTCGCAGCCAGTTGTCCTTTGTAATGACATCACTCATTTTACCATAAAATGTATGGTGCAACAAAAAAAATAAAAATAAATACAATTTGTGTGGGGAAAATGAAAAGAAAACAGCAATTTTATAAATTTTGGAAGGTTTACACTGTAAAATAAAAAATGACATGTTTTCTTTATTATGTGGGTCAATACGATTACCCATAATTACATACTTTTCTGTTATTGTTCCACTTAAAAAAAAAAACTCAAACTTTTTAACCAGATTAGTACTTTTAAAATCCCTCTATTTTGACGACCTATAAATGTTTTCATTTTTTTGTATAAGCAGTGGTAGGAGGGCTCATTTTTTGCACCGTGACCTTTTTATTGATACCACATGTAAAACTTTTAATAAATATTTTATTAATTTTTTTTGGAATATAATGTCACAAGCATACATTTTTTACTTTTTTTTTTTTTGTTTACGCCATTCACCGTACGGGATCATTAAAATTATATTTTGATATGCATAGGGCATAGCACTAATCAGTATTATCAGAGATCTTCTGCTCTGGTCTGCTCGATCTCAGAGACCCCTGGAGACGGACAGAGGCAGGTGAGGGGACCACCATTACGGATGATCGGATACCCACGGCAGCGCCGCGGGCAATCCGATCATTTTACCGACCGCACTGCCACAGATACCGTGATCTGTCTTGATCGCGGCATCTGGTGGGTTAATGGCAGACATAAGAGAGATCGCTCATGTCCGCCATTACCAGAGGGTCCACCATTACCAGAGGGTCCCCGATGCTCGCGGTCATGGACAGGATGTAAACGTATATCCTGGTGCATTAAGTACCAGTGCACCAGGACGTACATTTACGTCCTGTGTCGTTAAGGGGTTAAATTGTCACTACACGTTCAACAAACTTTCAACAAGCATTTATTAATATTACAAGTAAATGTACGAAGCCTTAAAATATCTTGGGGAAAATACTAGGGATCAACTGATATCGTTTTTTTTAGGGCCGATACCGATAATCGGTGGAGGTTAGGGCCGATAGCCGATAACTTATATCGGAATATCGGTATAAGTTATCGGCTATTTATCCCCCTCGACACGGCTGCAGGTCATTGATTTAAAGCGGGCGCTTTAAATCAATGCACTGCAGTGGCTTTTGCGGTGCCATAGGCCGCCGCCGCCGCCACCACTCGCTTCTCTCCCCTACCTGTCAGGGTGGTCTGGGCCATCCTTACTTCCTGTAGTGTCCGGCGGCATTCTGGGTGGAGGGTGCATCGGTCCGGGCTGTCCTTCTTTTCCGGGGGTCATCTTCTCCACTCCGGGCAGGCTCCGGCCTAGTACGCTGCATAGACGCCGCTGCGCAGTGATGCACCTGGCGTTACGGTGTAGCGGCGTCTATGCAGCGTACTAGGCCGGAGCCTGCCCGGAGTGGAGAAGAGGACCCCCGGAGAAGGACAGCCCGTACCGGTGCACCCTTCACCCAGAATGGCGCCAGACACTACAGGAAGGAAGGATGGATGGCCCGGACCACC
The DNA here is from genome assembly GCF_029499605.1 of Hyla sarda. Lineage (NCBI taxonomy): Eukaryota > Metazoa > Chordata > Amphibia > Anura > Hylidae > Hyla > Hyla sarda. Next base: position 332,690,761 of record NC_079189.1, on the reverse strand, counting down.
CCCATTACGGGTACGTTTTTGTTTTTTTAATGACTCGGAGGGTGGGGGAGGGGCCCGACCGGTATAGTGGTATGGGCAAAAATCTATACCGATATACCGCCCAGCACTACGGTGGGTCGGGGGGGCGGTTGCGGTGGGGGCGGGGCATTATAGGCTTATCGGCAAGGTAATTGCCGATACTGATAATGCCCAAAATCGTGATTATCGGATGATAATATCGGCCATACCGATAATCGGTCGATCCCTAGAAAATACCTCTCTTTACTTATCAGGATTCGTTACTCTCCATTCCCAAGCTAAACCCATTAGTCACTCAAAAAAAAAAAACTGTAAGAAGTTTGTTTAGATGGACTATCAGCTTCTTAGGGATCAGCTTACTTGTGGTCCACAGAAATTAATGGTCAGGGGAAGGATTTAGCAGCAGAGTGAGACAGATAGCTTAATGCAAAGGCAGTGCTGCAGCAACTTGTAGTAAGAGTTGTATTTCAACCCAGTGCTTGATTCACAGTACACTGCATGGTACTGTTCTCTAATGTCCTTCATGCTGCTGCACTATAGAGATACAGTATAGGATAGCAGAATCACCTATTCTGTGTGTGTGTGTGTGTGTGTGTGTGTGGTGTAAAGGGGATTTCTAAGCAGACAGTCTTTACCCACTAGCTTAGAGAGACTAGTCAAAGTTAGAGCCAAATCCCACAAATCAGGCTTCAAATCTACTATAAAACAAATCCTTAATTGTTAGTAAATTAATCATTTAATATAAACAATAAATTGTAGATGAGAAACTGAGCCACCCTGTATCTCTTGCATACTGTTCCCCAATCCCACACAGCTGTCAATCTAAGGGTGTCTAGTCCCTAGTTTTTCACTTCTTCCTTTTTTCCCTGACTTGTCAACCCTGCTGGAAATGCCCAGTCACGACGAGCGACCTAGCTGATCAGGTAGTTCTTGCAGGGACAACACATTAGAGGAAGCAGAAAGTAGTAGGGACTGCATGCATGCCTTTATTTGAAAGAAAAAAAATATATATAGAGCTCCAAAACAACCTTTTAGTTTATTTTACACCACTGGTGTTCAATGTGGACATGAATACATGATCTGTATGTTCACATATAACCTTTTATGTTTAACCTGTAACTAAGTAGACTCACCAGCAGTTAATAACAAAGAAAAAAAATGTAGCAAAATGCCTAAATTAAACGTGTTTCTCTTTAAGGCCTTTTCCTGAACCCTTCATCAGAGCTAATATCCTATGCAGACACACTGAGCACAGCAAGCTGAGAAACAAGGAACAGTCTGATGGTTTGACTCAGACAAACCCATTTTAACATACAAATTAAGCCTTAATTGTGTCATTTTAATATGAAAAACATTTATTTGGACAGCAAATAAGTCCCATCCTAAAGGCAATATAGGCCAAACACTGTTTTGTTAAATTCAAAATGTACCGATCCTGATGGATTTACAAAGAGTGGCTGATGCATATAAATTCTTAAACAAGTGAAATGTACACTAAATTATTTATCATGTAGCCTGTTGGAATGCCACCTGAACTACAAAAGTGAATACTCATTTCACAGACAAGTAGAAAAGGCCTATGTCACACAGTGCAGATATTCTCACTATTTAGAATTTATTTTTAATGTGAAATTTAGGATCAGAACTTAAATGGGTACTGTCAGATACAAAAACTTTTTATATGTTGTACATCTTGGCAAAACATTAACCTTTCTAATAATAAATTGTATTTTCTTTTTATAGAAATCATGGCTTATAAAATCATGGCTTTGTACAAGCTGAAGCACAGGCATGGACAAAGTCCAGTAAGTGAGGGTGGGCTAGTACTCCTCTGTGCTCTCTCCTGTCTGATAGGACTCCTCTGTGCTCTCTCCTGTCTGATAGCACTCCTCTGTGCCCTCTCCTGTCTGATAGGACTCCTCTGTGCTCTCTCCTGTCTGATAGCACTCCTCTGTGCCCTCTCCTGTCTGATAGCACTCCTCTGTGCTCTCTCCTGTCTGATAGTACTCCTCTGTGCTCTCTCCTGTCTGATAGGACTCCTCTGTGCTCTCTCCTGTCTGATAGCACTCCTCTGTGCTCTCTCCTGTCCTATCAAACAAAACATTGATAAAAATGGCTACATATGGCTTCTCATCAGGATCCTGGGCATACTCTTGATCGCTATGGTCCTAAATATGTAAATGAGGCTCAAGTGACCAGGCGGTGTTCCCCAGTGCTGTAAGGCTAGGTTCATACTAAAGAATTTCTGACCAGAATTCTGCAGAGGAATTTCGGTTGGGAATACCATTGTTATAAATGGAATTCTGCTGCACAATGCACACTACAGAATTCTAGAGGCAGACATTCAGCCGCTGAAATTTCGCTACCAAAATAATTAACTTGTTCATTCTTCAGGCAGAATCCACTCCACAGACATTGTCTCTGATTAAGTCAGCACTAGCCGTACCTGAAATCTCCAAAAATTCCGGTGTGAACCCAGTCTTAAGAGCTCAGTATCAGCCAGCCAATCACCTTTTTTATTCACTGCCTCCATGCAATGAATAAGCCTAGTGACTGTCAATCAAACGGGCAGGCGTATGCTTACAGCCATAAAAGAAGTCAATATGAGAAGACAGGCTGACTATCCCTGGGCTTTTGCCATACTTGGGAACACTCAGTAGGCACTTTAGCCTAATTTATGTATTAACAAAAAGGCGTATATCTTGGCGCTAGAAAGGACTACGGAGATATAAAAAAAAAAAAAAAAAAAAAGTATGCCCAGAATCCTGAAGCGAAGCCCGATCTAGACACTGGCTTATTTATACCCCTGTTTTGCGGAGAACAGATCTACTTTGTGAAATAGGCCATAAACAAAAAAAATTTATTCACAATTTGTTCCAAAATATTAAGAATTATTTTAAAGAATTTTTTTTTACTGAATTTAAAAACAAAAAAGAAAGCACAGTAACAGTCTTGATTAAAATAATATGCATGTCTACAACTCCTGTGCAGACATCTCACTGTTGCCGCTCACATCTCTGCCGCGTGCATAAATGTCCAAACTATTAAATTATATCATTAATTAAACCGTACAGTCAATGGCGTACGCGCAAAAAAATTCCAAAGTCCAAAATAGCATATTTTTGGTCACTTTTTATATCATAAAAAAAATTAATAAAAAGCGATCAAAAAGTCCGATCAATACAAAAATGGTACCGATAAAAACTTCACACCACATCGGCCCGTACGCAGAAAAATAAAAAAGTTACAGGGGTCAAAAGATGAGAATTTTAAACTTATAAATTTTCCTGCATGTAGTTATGATTTTTTTCAGAAGTGCGACAAAAGCAAACCTATATAAGTAGGGTATCATTGTAACCATATGGACCTACAGAATAAAGATAAGGTGTCATTTTGACCAAAAAAACACTGTGTAGAAACAGAAGCCCCCAAAATTTACAAAATGAAATTTTTTCTTCAATTTTGTCGCACAATGATTTTTTTTTTTCCGTTTCGCCGTGGATTTTTTGCTAAAATGACTAATGTCACTGCAAAGTAGAATTGGTGGCGCAAAAAATAAGCCATAATATGGATTTTTAGGTGCAAAATTTAAAGCGTTATGATTTTTAGAAGGTGATGAGGAAAAAATGAAAACGGAAAAACGCTGAGTCCTTAAGGGGTTAAGCCATATTAATTCTACCTGCTAGCCATGCAGCAGGATATATGTCAGACGGATCAGATTTTAGTAGCTAGTTACAGTACAACGTGCAAGCATATTCAAAATGTCAGTTGTTTCTAAAAAGAAAACCATTTTTCCTAACCACTATATATTGTTTTGTGTGTAGCTTTGCAGAAGTATGAAGTATACCATATTAGAGATTTCTTTTCTTCAGAATTGTGTTTTTCAGAGTACTATTTTACTACTACACATTATTCAAAAAAATAAAGGGTCTTATCCTGACATACAGGTCTCACAGTGTCATTCATGCAATCATGTACATTGCTGTATGAGACTTTATTGTAACTCAAAAAATGCAGCTGTCAGGGAGATCACTGACCTGTGACTACTGTATTTCATAGGAATTTAGGCAGTGAAAAGGAAAATATGGAGTATAAGAATTGACTGATCTTAATCTAATGTCTCTGCCTCTGCTCACCCATATTCTCGGAAGGACCCAAAAGGCAATTCATTTGGTGTAGGTTAATGAAAGGGACATGTGTATGGAAAGTTTTACTCAAGTTTGTGTGTCTATATAAACATATTAATAATTCTTGAACAGGAGCTTGTTTTCAACATGGTGCCTGTGTAAGTTGCATGGCAGTTTTTTTTTTTTTTCCCCCATACAATACTAACATACCACCAATATTCCTGTAGGTCACCTGATTAATCCCGTATCACTTAAAGGGGTGCTCCAGTAGAATTTTTTTTTTAACCAACTAGTGCCAGAAAGTTAAAACAGATTTGTAAATGACCTCTATTTAAAAATCTTAATCCTTCCAATACTTATCAACTGCTGTATGTTACAGAGGAAGTTCTTTACAATTTCTTTTCTGTCTGAGCACAGTGCTCTCTGCTGACACCTCTGTCCATGTCAGGAACTGTCCAGAGCAGGAGCAAATCCCCATAGCAACCTATCCTACTCTGGACAGTTCCTGACATGGACAGAGGTGTCAGCAGAGAACACTGTGGTCAGACAGAAAAGAACTACACAACTTTCTGTGTAGTATACAGCAGCTGATAAGTACTGGAAGGTTTAAGATTTCTAAATCTGTTTAGCTTTCTGGCACCAGATTTTAAAATAAAACAATTTTCCACCAGAGTACCCCTTTAAGTTGTCCGAGCTCTCAACAACAGTACCAGCCTATCAGCCAATACAATAAGAGACCACCCAACACTCATACTCCTATAGATAATGATCCCCGCATCAGGCCTAAGGGAGAACACTGCCCAGTCTATTACTATTACTATACAAGTCCTGGGTGATATTAGAATCACTGATTGTCTCTAGCAGGGATCATAGTGCAGTGCAAGAGTCTTTAACAAAGGGGGGCTTTATATCGGTCATTCAGAAGCTAAAGTCATTTACTGTGGTTAAATGACCACAGTATGAACTGGCTTTGCACAGCTAAATGCACCAACTAAATACTGGACCCTAGATACAGGCTTATTTGGCTTATGCTACAAAGACATAGGGAACTGATATAAAAACCACTGCCAGTGGTGAACAATGCCCTATTGTAGTGTTATATCAGTGACTATTCAAACTTTATAATAATATGACATTTTTATCTTGAAGATATCCTTTTGATATATTTTGGTATTTCTGTGTTGGGACTTCTGAATAGCGTACACATACACCCTGGTCTAAATGTACTGATTGGAGTATAGCTTATGCCATTGCAGCTGATACACTGCCAAAACAGACAGAAGTTAATATGAATCACTCCCCAAAGCCCAGTGCCTTGTGCTCGGGTTACTATAGTAACAAGAGGCACTGTAGGTTCACGAAATATTGATGGCATTTAACAATTAAAACATTTTCATTTTGCCTGGACACTGCATGCCCTACATAAAAGCTAAACACAATAGAGAACCTTACAGATAATGTTGTTATCTCCATAGCTGTAAATATAGTACAAAAAGGAATGTTTTAACATTTAATGAAAAATGAAGCAACGAAGAAAGAAGGACTGTTATATTCAATGAAACAACATAACATTGCCATATTACATTTTCTATAAATTATATTGGAAGTATATAGCCATACCAGAATGCAAGAGGTTTGGACTATTAACTGGAATACCGGGGAAACCAAAAGGTTTTAAATTAACAAAATCTATACATAGCGTGAGGGATAGGTGGCCAGATCATTTCATCCTTCATCCTTTCATCAAAATAAGGGGTATGTAACTATTGGCACCAGAGATCAGAAAACAGTCTCTGTCAAAATCTGAGTTTAGCAGGCAGGTTAATCTTAAAAGAAACACACTCAGCAAAGATTACACTTCTAGATTACAAAGTTATATATAAATTTTGCATATGCAGCTATATAAAAAGGTGATTTCATTGGCTGGAGTTCCCCTTTAATATGGACACCTTTGAAGGTGTTTACTTAACCCCTTAAGGACACAGGGTTTTTCAGTTTTTGCACTTTTGTTTTTTCCTCCTTACCTTTTAAAAATCATAACCCTTTCAATTTTCCTAAAAATCCATGCTTATTTTTTGCATCACCAATTCTACTTTGCAGTGACAGTCATTTTACCCAAAAATTCACGGCGAAACGGAAAAAAAATAATTGTGCGACAAATTAAAAAATAAAACGCCATTTTGTAACTTTTGGGGTCTTCCGTTTCTACGCAGTGCACATTTCGGTAACACCTTATCATTATTCTGTAGGTCCATACGGTTAAAATGATACCCTACTTACATAGGTTTGATTTTGTCGTACTTCTGGAAAAAAATCATAACTACATACAGGAAAATGTATAAATTTAAAAATGTCCTCTTCTGACCCCTATAACTTTTTTATTTTTCCACGTACAGGGCGGTATGAGGACTAATTTTTTGCGCTGTGATCTGAAGTTTTTAACGGTATGATTTTTGTTTTGATCGGACTTTTTGATCACTTTTTATTCATTTTTTAATGGTATAAAAAAGTGACCAAAAATACGTTTTTTTGGATTTTGGAATTTTTTTACGTGTACGCCATTGACCGTGCGGTTTAATTAAGGATATATGTTTATAGTTCGGACATTTACGCACGCGGCGATACCACATGTTTATTTTTATTTACACTGTTTAATTTTTTTTATGGGAAAAGGGGGGGTGATTCAAACTTTTATTAGGGAAGGGGTTAAATGACCTTTATTAACACTTTTTTTTTGCAGTGTTATAGGTCCCATAGGGACCTATAACACTGCACACACTGATCTCTCATCATGATCACTGGCGTGTATTAACAAGCCTGTGATTAGTGTTACCGGCGCTTGACTGCTCCTGCCTGGATCTAGGGCACGGAGCAGTCATTCGTCGATCGGACACCGAGGAGGCAGGTAAGGGCCCTCCCGATGTCCTGTAAGCTGCTCGGGACGCCGCGATTCGACCGCGGCGGTCCCGAACAGCCCGACTGAGCAGCTGGGTCACTTTCACTTTAGACGCGGCGGTCAGCTTTGATCGCCGCGTCTGAAGGGTTAATACAGGGCATCACCGCGATCAGTGATGTCCTGTATTAGCCGCGGGTCCCGGCCGTTGATAGCCGCCAGGACTGACCCGATATGCCGCGGGGACACCGCGTGACTCCGCGGCATATCGCTGGAGCCGGCGGAGGACATAAATATAAGTCCTTCGTCGTTAAGGGGTTAATGAGGTACCCCACTGGAAAAAAAAATTATTTCAATCAACAGGTTAAAAGTTAAACAGATTTGTAAATTACTTCTATTAAAAAATATTAATCATTCCAGTACTTATCAGCTGCTGTATGATCCACAGGAAGTTCTTTTCTTTTTTAATTTCCTTTCTGCCTAACCAAAGTGCTATCTGCTGACACCTGTTCGGTCCCCGGGCTGTATTCTTCTTACTTCCTGTTAGGCCGGCACGTCACACGGAGCTTCAGCCTATCACTGGCCGAGGCGAAACATCGTGTGATGTGCCGGGCTAATAGGAAGTAAGAAGAATACTGCCCAGGGACCAAACACCTGTACCGGAGTGTACCGGAGCTACAGGGGGCTCGTTGGCAGGTAAGAGAAAGTGTGTTTTCTTTTATTTTGCAGCCCGGATGGGATAAAATGAAAAAAGTGCGCGCCGGACTGCTCCTTAAAGAAGAGACATTTAAGGGGGGATATGATCGACATATATAAGTATATAAATGGCCCATACAAAAAATATGGGGAAAACTGTTCCAGATTAAACCCCCTCAAAGGACAAGGGGGCACTCCCTCTGTCTGGAGAAGAAAAGGTTTGGTCTCAAGGGGGAGACACTCCTTCTTTACCATAAGAAATGTGAATTTATGAAACAGTCTACCTCCGGAACTGGTCACAGCAGGAACAATTGAAAGCTTTAAAACAGGGTTAGATACATTCCTAGAACAAAATAACATTAATGCTTATGCAGAAATATAAACACATCCCTTCCCCTTCATCCCAGCATAACCCTTTCCCCTTTATTCCTTGGTTGAACTGATAAGGATGACCCTTAGGATTTTGATTACTGATCAATATTAATATATATATATATATATATATATATATATATATATATATATATATATATGCTGCTGAAAAACATAAATTTTCCTTATGAGACATTGCAGCTTGCTAACTTGCTGACCAAGTTATTTTTTCAGTATGAGAGTGCAGCATAAGTGAACTTTGGCCAAGAGAGAAATGGATGCTTAAAGGGTAGCTCCCACCATCCTATTTTTTTTATTGCTAGCCCATTCCCCCCCCCCCCCGCTACGGCACTAGCCCGTTCCCTTCTCCCCCCCCCCCCCCCCCCGCATACCCCGTTCCCTCACTACGCTTGCAGTTACTGCAGAGTGCGGCAGCGGGCGTGCAGGGACAGCGGCGGGAACGAGACGGCGATGTGTGGGAGGAGTGGCCTCCCAGCCAGTGGCCGGGGAGCCAATCCGCTCGCTCCCGCCTGTCTGATTGACAGGCAGGGAGCGAGTGCAGCCTAACTGAAAAAGGACTGATTGCCACTCCAAAATCAGTCCTTTTTCATTGGCCGGTTTTTAAATGTAAATTAAACCTTTTTAATGAAAAAAATAAATAAAAGTATATTAGAGATATGTTGTAGTACATAAGTACTACAACATATCAAAAAATAAAGTTGGTGACAGTGCCCATTTAAATATGCTCATATATACACAGACGCAATACTCAAATAACCAATCAAAATATAACATGATGATTTTTACGTGATAACTAACCTCCTTTTTGTCAAATGTAAAAACCAATGTACTTCCGTGTAATACACAGAACTCCTTGGGGCAGCTCCTTAGCCAGTATGCTGAGAAGGAGATACCGTATTTATCGGCATATAACACGCACTTTTTAGGCTAAAATTTTTAGCCTAAAGTCTACCTGCGTGTTATACGCCGATAAGCCGCTGCAGTTCAATGATTTAAAACGGGTGCTTTAAATCAATGAACTGCATTGGCTTTGCAGGGGCAGAGACCGCCAGCGCTGCCGGCTTCTCTTCCCCTGCCTGCCCTGGGGTCTAGAGCACTGCTGCCGGCACTTCTCTCCCCCTGGCTATCGGTGCCGCTGCCCGTTCTCTCCCCCTGACTATCGGTGCCGGCGCCCCATTGCCGGCGCAGATAGCCAGGGGGAGAGAAGCGGTGCCGGCAATGGGGCAGCTGCGCCGACAGACAGGGGGAGAGAAGGGACAGCGGCACCCATTGCCAGCGCCGCTGCCCCGTTGCTTCCCCCATCCCCGGTTGCATAATTACCTGTTGCCGGGGTCGGGTCCGCGCTGCTTCAGGCCTCCGGTGTGCGTCCCCTGCGTCGTTGTTATGCGCTGCACGGCGTAATGACATCACTCGCCGTGAAGTGCATAGCAACGACGCAGGGGACGCATACCGGAGGCCTGAAGCAGCGCGGACCCGACCCCGGCAACAGGTAATTATGCAACCGGGGATGGGGGAGGCAACGGGGCAGCGGCGCCGGCAATGGGTGCCGCTGCCCCTTCTCTCCCCCTGGCTATCGGCGCAGCTGCCCCATTGCCGGCGCCGCTTCTCTCCCCCTGGCTATCGGCACAGATAGTCAGGGGGAGAGAAAGGGCAGCGGCGCCGATAGCCTGCGGGAGAGAAGCGGCGGCAACAGGGCTCTAGACCACATGGAAAGGCAGGGGGAGAGAAGCGGGCAGCAATGGCCTCTCTCCCCCTGCCTTTCCTGGGGGTGTATCGGGGTATACGCATGCACACACACGCACCCTCATTTTACCATGGATATTTGGGTAAAAACTTTACCCAAATATCCTTGGTAAAATGAGGGTGCGTGTTATAGGCCGGTGAGTGGTATACCCCGATAAATACGGTATTATACCAACATTATGTCTGGTGTGTATTCCTTGTGCCGGCACTCAGCAGTATACAGCAGCAGTCATGCACATTTTAATGCCTAACCAGCAGCCATCCTTGACAGTACTTATGTCTTTTTTCGACCATACTATGTAACTGATACTACTGGAGATTAAAAACAACCCATTGAAATCAATGGGATCCGAGGAATGGAAATAAACTAATCTGAGGAATGGAAATGAAAAACGCGGATGTGAGCACATTGTACATGCAGATTCACGACACTATTTATTACACAGTGGCACTATTCTGAAATGCAAAGACTATTTAAAAGGAGTAGTTCAGTTAATGTTTATTATTAGCATTCCAAAAAAATGTACATTCATTAAAAATTTACACTCCTACCACCATTATAACTATAACTATGGTGAAAATAGATGATTGCGGGGTGCTACTGCCCGGGGGGGGGTAGTTTGGTCCCGCAAACCTAACGTGGGGAAACGGCTGCCTACCTAATGTTTTTTTGTTTGTTTTTTTGAAAAATACAACTCCCAGCATGCACTGATAGCTGAAGGCCATGCTGAGAGTTGTAGTTATGCAACAGCTGGAAGGGTTCATTTTGAAAACCACACTCTAGTGGTCTCCAAACTGTGCCAATTCAGATCATGCAAAACTGCATCTCCCAGCATGCCCAGACTGTCCAGGCATGCTGCGAGTTGTAGTTCGGCAACATGTGAAGGGCCAGATGTTGCCAAACGACAACTCCCAGCATGCCTGGACTGAGCATGCTGGGAATTGTAGTTTTGCAACATCTAGAGGAGTTCATTTTGTAGACCACTGCACAGTAGTCTCCAAACTGTTGCAAAACTAAAACTCCCAGCATGCACTGACAGCTGAAGTGTATGCTGAGAGTTTTATTTATGCAACAGATGGAAGTACACGGTTTTGAAACCACTGTGTAGTGGTCAACAAACTTTTGCCCTCCAGATGTAGCAATACTACAATTCCCAGCATGTCCACACTGTACAGGTATGCTGGGAGTTTTAGTTCAGCAACATGTGAAGTGCCAAATGTTGCAGAACTACAACTCCAAACATGCATGGATTGTCTTGGCTTGCTGGGAGTTGTAGTTGTGCAACATCTGCAGGGGCATAGTTTGTAGACCATTGCATAGTGATTTCCAAACTATGGCCCCCTAGATGTTGCAAAACTACAACTCCCAGCATGCCCGGACAGCCTCCGTTTTTTTATTCAAATATATATGTGTGTATATGTAATGTATATATACAACCTATATATACTATATATTAGTAGAGCTTTATTGGGGAGATATATCTATGTCTGTCTATATATATAGTGATGACTCGCTCTTGCAAATAGGTGTGGTTGCAGTATAGAGGCAAGGAAGCAGTATTTTCCAAATCAAAGTTCAGTGTTTTATTCACACTTGTCACACAGCAAACAGTTTTTAAATGCAGAACAAAGGAAAAACGTGACAAAAGTCCACCTGTATTCCTTAGGTGTTTGTTCACACCTCAGACCATGCCATGTGGCATCAAGAAAGTCTTTTTCAGGCCTCTAGGCAGACTGTTCACCAGCTTCCAACCTTGGAGCAAACACAGGGAAGACCTCCACATTCAGCTCTCTGGCAGTGTGAGCTGCAACTAGCAAATCCCTCTCAGCTGGCGAAACAGGGTGCCTTTAAAGGGGTTCTCTGGAGCTTACACATCTTATCCCCTTTCCAAAGGATAGCTATCACGCCCTCTCCCGTAGGCTTACATTGAGGGGCGGAGCCTGACGTCACATGGGGGCGGAGGCGTGACATCACACGCCGCCGGCCCGGTGGTCGCCCATAAGCAGACCCGGAGCGAACACGCTCCGGGGACTGATTACAAACGGGGTGCCGCGTGCGTGATCACGGGCGTCCACAGCGGCGGGACTCCCGCGATCAGGCATCTTATCCCCTATCCTTTGGGGTACTACCGTGCTGACAACTTATCCCCTATCTAAAGGATAGGGGATAAGTTGCCTGATTACATGGGGTGCCGCCGCTGGGGACCCCCGCGATCTCGCACCCAGCACCCCACTCTCATCAGGCCCCGGAGCGGCCCCGGGTCTGATGACTGCCGATCACGAGGCCGGAGTATCACGATGTCACGGCTCCGCCTCCATGTGACATCACGCTCCGCCCCTCAATGTAAGTCTATGGCAGGCGGCGAGACAGCTGTCTTGCCCCCTGCCATAGACTTGCATTGGGGGCCGGAGCGTGACGTCACACGGGGGTGGAGCTGTGATGTCATGATCACCGGCCCCGTCATCAGACCCGAAGCGGATGTTCACCCCAGGGCCTGATGAGAGCGGGGTGCTGTGTGTGAGATCGCGGGGGTCCCCCAGCGGCGGGACCCCGCGCGATCAGGCAACTTATCCCCTATCCTTTAGATAAGGGATAAGTTGTCAGGATGGTAGTACCCCTTTAAGGCCAACAAAAAGGTGGCCTGGATTTTGGAGAATGATCCCCACCCTACACTTGATCATTCCCGGTAAGAGCCGTCCCAGATTGGCCTTCCAGCCATACTACGGCCATAGTGTCAGTCTGCATCGCAGCACAGACACTGAATTACCGGATCTTACTTCACCAAAGCCAGGAGCCTTGGTGACACATATGGCCCATCCACCACGATGCCTTTCACCTTCTCACAATTTATATTATATATATATATTAGGGATCGACCGATATCGTTTTTTAGGGCCGATATCGATACTCAGTGCAGGTTAGGGCCGATAGCCGATAACTTATACCGATATTCCGGTATAAGTTATCGGCTATTTAACCCCCTGCGACACCGCTGCAGATCATTGATTTAAAGCGGGCGCTTTAAATCAATGATCTGCAGTGGCTTTTGCGGGGCCATAGGCCGCCGCCGCCACCACCCGCTTCTCTCCCCTACCTGCCAGGGTGCTCCGGGCCATCCATCCATCGTTCCTGTAGTGTCCGGGGGCGTTCTGGATGGAGGGTGGTCCGGTCCGGGCTGTCACGGCGTCTATGCAGCGTACTAGGCCGGAGCCTGCCCGGAGTGGAGAAGAAGACCGTGCGAGAAGAAGGACAGCCCGGGCCGGACCACCCTCCACCCGGAACGCCCCCGGACACTACATGAAGGAAGGATGGCCTGGACCACCCCCATTAAGGGTAAGTTAAATTTTTTTATTCACTCGGAGGGTGGGGGAGGGGCCCGACCGGTATAGCGGTATGGGCAAAAATCCATACCGGTATACCGCCTAGCATCACGGTGGGGGGTGCGACGCAGTGCGGTGGGTCGGAGGTGCGGTGCGGCGGGTCGAGGGGGTGGCAGTCGTGGTGCGGTGGGGGCGGTGCGGGGGGCGGGGCATTATCGGCTTATCGGCAAGATAATTGCCGATACCGATAATGCCCAAAATCGTGATTATCGGCCGATAATATCGGCCATACCGATAATCGGTCGATCCCTAATATATTATATATTATATATATATATATATATATATATATATATATATATATATATATATATATATATACACACACATACATATACACACACACACACACACACACAAACACGCTATGTAGCAGTGTTTTCTAAAAAGGGTGCCTTCAGCTGTTTAAAAACGTCAACTCCACGCATGCACAGATGGACTTCGGGAATTTTTGGGAATGCTGGCAGTTGTAGTTTTGCAACAGATGGGGGCACCCATTTTGTGAATCATTGCTATATAGTACAGCAGATGAAAGCAGGGTGGGAATGGTTGCATAGTAACATTCTGAGTGCTGGGGCTGGTCAGGTGACTGGGGCAGAAAACGGCAGTTAGGAGGAAGTGAGCACAAAGCAGCAGCAAAGAATGCTGGGACCTGTAGACAGCATGTGCGGGAAGGGAACAAGCAGGAGAGCAAAAAGGTTTATTAGAGCCAAGTACAGGAGATACAAAAGGTCACAGATTTTTTTCTTAATTACATTTGTTGGATAACCCCTTTAAAGGGGTACTCCGCCCCTAGCATCTTATCCCCTATCCAAAGGATAGGGCATAAGATGTCAGATTGCCACTGGGGACCCCCGGGATCTCCGCTGCAGTGCCCTGCTATCATTACTGCACAGAGCAAACTCGCTCTGTGCGTAATGACCGGCAGGGGCCAGAGCATCGTGACGCCACGGCTCCGCCCCCTCGTGACGTCATGGTCCACCCCCTCAATACAAGTCTATGGGAGGGGGTGTGAATGCCGCCGCCACCCCCCTCCCATAGACTTGTATTGTGGGGACGGGCCATGACGTCACGCGATGCTCTGGCCCCTGTATCGCCGGTCATTACGCACAGAGCGAGTTTGCTCTGTGCAGTAATGATAGCGGGGCGCTGCAGTGGAGATCCCGGGGGTCCCCAGCGATCTGACATCTCAATCCCTATCCTTTGGATAGGGGATAAGATGCTAGGGGCGGAGTACCCCTTTAAGTATGAAATTTAATAACAAGAATTAAAAGTCTGTAAGTAATAAAAACGAAAAAAATGAGTTTTTATATTTTCAGTACTACCATAAGGCCAGGTTCACACTGTGGGTTCACATTGCCATCCCTGTAGATGGCATAATGTACACCAATTTCAGTAACACCACCCACTTTTAACACCATTCTCACCTCTTTGAGAAAAATGTAAAAAGTTGCAAAATGTTGCCCAAGAATCAGCTTATAAATATGTATTTTATTTATTTTAAAAAAAAAATGTATTAATAGCTGGAGACACACTTTAGGGTCGGGTCACTGGCTGATCCGCAGCGTAAAATACGCTGCAGATCAGTTATGTGTGACCTACCCTTAAATAGCACACACCAATATCAGTATAATACAACATTTTTATTGAAATACATGTAATCCAACATACGTGACGTTATGAGGGCTCATTATTTGCGCCGTGATCTGAAGTTTTTAGCGGTACCATTTTTGTATTGATTGGACTTTTTGATCGCTTTTTATTCATTTTTTCATGATCTAAAAAGTGACCTAAAATATGCTATTTTGGACTTTGGATTTTTTTTGCGTGTACGCCATTGACCGTGCGGTTTAATTAACTATATATTTTTATAATTCTAACATTTTCACACGCGGCGATACCACATGTTTATTTTTAAATGGGAAAGGGGGGTGATTCAAACTTTTATTAGGGAAGGGGTTAAATGATCTTTATTAACTTTTTTTCACTTTTTTTTTTGCAGTGTTATAGCCCCCTCTAGTGGCTATAATACTGCACTAACTGACCTTTTACATAGATCTTTGTTATCTCATAGGATAACATTGATCGATGATTCTGCCAATTGACTGCTCATGCCTGGATCTCAGGCACTGAGTAGTCATTCTGCGATCGGCAAAGCAGGAGGAAGGTAAGGACCCTCCTTCTGTCTGCCAGCTGTTTGGGATGCCCAATTTCGCTGCTGCGGTCCCTAACAGCCCGCTGAGCTAGCCGGGAGCAGTTTACTTTCACTTTAGACTTGGCGATCAACTTTGAACGCCGCGTCTGAAGGGTTATTAGCGCGCGGCACCGCAATTCTTTTTTTTAAATCAACTGGTGCCAGAAAGCTAAACAGATTTGTAAATTACTTCTATTAAAAAAAAAATCTTAATCCTTCCCGTATTTATCAGCTGCCGTATGATCCACAGGAAGTTCTTTTTCTTTTTGAATTTCCTTTCTGCCTGACCACAGTGCTCTCTGCTGACACATCTGTCCATTTTAGTAACTGTCCAGAATAGAAGCAAACCCCCATAGAAAAACTCTCCTGCTCTGAACAGAGGTGTTAGGCAGAAAGGAAATTCAAAAAGAAAAAAGAACTTCCTGTGGATCATTACCGCAGCTGATAAGTACTGGAAGGATAAAAAATTTATAATAGAAGTAATTTACAAATCTGTTTAACTTTCTGGAACCTGGTTGATTTAAAAAAAATAATAATCCAGTGGAGTACCCCTTTAAGTAACTGACAACATGAGAAAAGCTAGCGAGTCACAATATACTGAACCATGTAATGTGGTCTTCATAGAAAGGTAGAAAGGTGACAGCATGGGGCAGAAGCTGAGGCATACAGTCTCTAGAGACAACATGTAAAATGTGCTTTTCAAGCTGTCATTTTTTTTCTAAAACTGTGTTCTTTTCTTGCATTAACACTAAACGTCCATTCCACTGCATGGTCACATGACTCTATACTGCATTTAATACTAAATTAGAGTAGATTTTTTGTTCTATTTCCTGTATCTGACTATTC
This sequence comes from Hyla sarda, assembly GCF_029499605.1. Lineage (NCBI taxonomy): Eukaryota > Metazoa > Chordata > Amphibia > Anura > Hylidae > Hyla > Hyla sarda. The sequence continues at coordinate 332,674,470 of NC_079189.1, read as the reverse complement.
AGGTGAAACTCTAAAAGTTAGAATATCGTGCAAATTTCATTTTTTCAGTAATGCAACTTAAAAGGTGAAACTAATATATGAGAAAGATTCATTACAGGCAAAGCAAGATAGATCAAGCCGTGATTTGTCATAATTGTGATGATTATGGCTTACAGCTCATAAACCCCCAAATCCCCAATATATGATATGATTGGGGAGCAGTGTCATCTGCTGGTGTTGGTCCATTGCACTTCATTAAGTCCAGGGCCAACGCGTCTGTCTACCAGGAGATTTTGGAGCACTGCATGCTTCCTTTGCTTTTAAAGTTGCATTACTGAAATAAATGAACTTTTGCACGATATTCTAATATTTTTGAGCTTCACCTGTAGGTCAGTCATTTCACCAGAGTTGCTGCTTTAAGAGTTTGCCTTTAGAGGCACTTTACAACAGACATATAGAACACAGGAGACCATAGTCTGGAGGTGACTCAATGACTTCTGTGATGCTGGAAAACCTGAGGGCTTACCTAAAGTGGTGGCGTCTGGAATTGAAGGAGACCCGATGAGCAGTGGTAAACAGACAATGAGGTTTGATATCTGGTCTTGGGTCTGTGGTATGAATTAAAATTAACTCCGATACCATGCCAGACCCTAAAATTTAAATAGTAGAAAGAAACCATGGCACTCCAATTTGCATTAAGTACAACATGAAGTTTTTTTTTTTTTTTTATCTTACTTGTTAATATACATCAATATTTTATAAATATATATATATATATATATATATATATATATATATATATATATATATTGTGGCAGTGTGGCAAGGAAAGGGTGTATTTCCTTGGCTCACCCTGCAGAAGCTCTCACCTGCTTCTTAAGTAATGAGGCAGGAGGGAAGGGAGGTGTGCATATAAGATGGAGAGTCAGTCTAATCTGGGCTCTTCCTAAGAGACAGCAAGTGGACTGTAGGGAAGAGACAGAGCCTGCTGAGGAGTACACAGCCCGAGCTATGAAGGGCTCAAAGAGAGTGACATGAAGTGTGAGTAGAAGGTTGCAGGGGACATATGTTTAACCGGCTGAGGGAAGCTCAGCGGTTGTTAGTAAGGACAAGCTGATCTGTTTAGTCAGTGACCAGACGGTCTAGGATTTTGTTTTGTTCCTGCTTTTTGTTTATTTCTTTCCCTGCAACCTGTCTAATAAAACTGGCAAGGTGCCAGATTTGCATTATAAGCATTTGTTTGCTGGTTTATTGTGAAGAAATGCATCCTGTGGCGTGGTCCAGGACGATCCCAGAGCTAATCCCCAAGACGGATCGTCACAATATATATATATGTACACACACACACACACACACACACACGTGTATAAAAATCGCTTGTAAACTTTGTATAACCCTTTTAACTTAAGGTAAAAGGAATTAGGATGTAATATCTGAATCTTTTACCAATTCTCCAGTACTGGCGATTATAGTCAGCAGTCCTGTTTTACATAATGTGGTGTAATAACGTCTTTTCCCCCTATGACCTATACTCAACCGGGTCACTATAACTTGTTTTTATGTAAACATTTACTTTGAAAGAACCTTCAAATCATTTCAAATGGACTGTATTTGGTCCATAGTTCTGCAATACACAACTTATTCTTTATTCTAAAACTTCCTATTTTTGTATTCAAGATATTAGGACACAGCCAACATGTGCATTTGCCAAGAAATTGTCACTTTGCATTTATGTGCTTTGTCAACCAATGTACAGTATTGCTCACTCTGTAAACTATATTAGCGTGAGACATAAGTCTGGTGTCCATTTAATTATTATTTTTTTTTTTTTTTTACAAAAACAGTGGAAATTGAAATGTTGTCCCTACTTCTTCTTCTTCAACTACTATATCAATATCCACCATACAGGTTTTTCCTAATGGGATGCCAGTAGTGGTAATTCTGTATTCACTCTCTGAAGTGGTACATGTCCCCGCGGCTAAAAAGGTCACACAGTGGAGCAGAGGATGTGGCCAGTGGAGGCAGGCCAAGGATTAGACCACCATTTAAACATAAGAAAGAACAAAAGCAAAATAAAAATGCACATCTACTCCCAGGGTGGCCCCCCAGCTTCTTTCCACAGGCACTGAAGCTGGATAAATGGACACCACCCCGTAGATCCACTCTGATTCAATAGGTAGGTGATCTGTTGCTATGATTCAGATCTTCTGATACAGGAGTTGCTGATTCGATGCTACACAATAAACAAGCACTGATCTCCTAGAGGCCTTTAAATGGTCCAAATGGAAGGTGGGGAGGACATCACAAATGATCCAGCTGTTGGCCGCACATGCCCTATAACACAGGAAGATTAACAGCTGACAAACAAGCTTGTTTGTTGGCCGATTTCTGGCCCCTATTGCACATCAGCTTGTTTGGACGATAATCGGCATGTGTAATAGAGCCCTGAAGTTGGATATAAAGAACTGTAGTGGTATCATGAATGGGCAGGCTATAGCTGCAGTCTTGTAAACAAAGCCAGTGTGGGGACCAGAATAGTGTCACTGGACGTAATGGAGGTACAATTTAACTTTTTAGTATAGCTCTTTATTTTACCACAATAAAAAGCAATAGGAAAAATAGTCAGCCTAAGGCTATGTTAACATGCAGAAGGAATTTCCTGAAAACCCACTTGGAAAGTATTATAATTTGTTGCTGTGTCTATAAAAAACACAAGTGTTCAATACACCCCAAGAGCCCACTCATAATAGCAGATTGACATTTGTTATAAAATGGTGAAGCAGTGACAGAAATCTGCTAGTCTTTAGGCATCATTCTGTGACAGACGAGACCCCTTAAGCCTGTCAGCTCTGGGATCTGCAGTTAAGACATTAGACTTAAGAGGACTTTCCTGTAATATCTGTAAAACACCTAAGGACTCAAGCACAGGGTAATACTGTGTGTGCCTTACAGTAAAGTATTGTGAAGCATAGTACCCTAACATAGTAAAAAGGGGAGCATGTCATAATGGTGGTATGGTGTGGACCCAGATAATTCTATAGCTACCATGCCACAGATGAACATTACTCAGCCATGGCCTTTTAATGGACATTCTCCACCTATATTTTTTACTGTTTAGTTTAATAAATATCTACATACATACTATAAAAAATTGGACCTTTAATTGCCAATGTCTTTATTTCTGTCCAATTCCGAACATATTCCAAGCAAAAAATAGTGTCCATTTTCAAGCATGAAAAACAAAGAATTAAAGACATGTTAAACAACCATTAAATTACCATGGCATGATTTGTTTAAACAAAACCTCCAGATGATAAGGGTTCCCACTAAATGGAGACATTTCATTTTTCTTGAACCGTGGTTATCAAGAGGGAACCATTACACAAGTGGCAGCATAATGAAATAGGGAGCAAAGAAACATTTATCTATTCTGCTTCCACTCACATTTATATAAAACAATATCATGCTGCAACCAGGGGCATCTCTGAAATAAAATAAAATTGAGGATTTAAGAGACCAAAACAATAAAAATAAATAAATGAAGCACATAATAAACAGTGTGACTCACAAAAATATGCAATAAATTAATAAAATAAATAAAGAATTGCTGCCAACTGATGATGGCTTTAGTTTTTTGTCCTGGCAACAAGTAAAATATTAAAACAAGAAATGGCATATTAGTTTACAGGTAGTGAAAAGGATTGGTTCTCTTTAAAACATGTGGGATCAGGTATTGCTCCAAAATGTGTTGTCTCAGCAGTCATATAGAGCTACCCATTATCCCAATATTTCCATCATACACACATTGTATACAGGTAGAGCATAATTTAACCCCTTAAGGACTCAGCGTTTTTCAGTTTTTACATTTTCGTTTTGTCCTCCTCACCTTTTAAAAATCATAACCCTTTAAATTTTCCCCCCAAAAATCCATATTATGGCTTATTTTTTGCGCCACCAATTCTACTTTGCAGTGACATTAGTCAAAGTTGACCACCGCACTGAAGGGTTAATACCGGGCATTAACAAAGATTTATTTACCATAAGGAGTACTATCGCAAAAATTAGTTTTAATGAGAGTGCCCATTTAACTGCAGTCAAGATTATAGGAACAATAGTATACTATACTATATAACTTTCTCATAACTTTGTGGATTATCATCATGGGACAAAAAAAAAAAAGTAGCTAAGTAAATAATATAAGTTTTTACTTACTTTTGTACTACAATAAACAAAGTACAACATTAAAGTGCATTTGTCATGTCATATCTACTTGTTACATTGGCAGCACCTTGCAGTAGGGGTTAACAAACCTTCTAAACCACTATGACCCACACTATGCAGGTGCTGTCAAACACACTGATGGCGCATGTGCGGGATAATGCACCGCTGGCAGGTAAAGTCCTGCATATCATTTAGCAGGAGAAATGGGTAGGACATCAGCAGAGAGAGGCGTTGCAGCCTTGGGGCATAGCTGACCCTGGGCCACATCTGTATGACATGGTATTAAAAAAAAAAAATTTACATGTTTTTAGAAAATTAAATTAAATGAAAATAAAATTAAACATTTGTGTGGCTAATTGGAGTAGAAAAGTGCAGTCAAGAACCATGTGGAGTCAAAAGTGCAGTCAAGAACCAGGGGTTATCCAGGATTAAAATAAAAAAAATAAAAATTCTTCAACGTCACTTGTTTTTCAGGTTGTGTGTGGCATTGCTGCTCAGTTCAATTAAAGTGAATGAAGCCAAGATGTAATACAACACATACCGTAACCTGAGGACAAGTGTCCTGCAGGTGTGGTTCATACAACTTCAAAATGCAACCTGATCGTGTGGTTCCACCCCATCACTCCTTCCTAAAACTGAAGTACAGGGTTTGCCATAAATAAAAATAAATAAAAAAGGGTGTCCTAAATTTACAATAGGATTTGTAAATATGTGTCTGTATCTGTAAATATGAGTCCTATGGTGAACTACTGTATGTAGGCTACAATGCATCTGTATTTACATCTGACTTATTGAGGTCCAAGTCAGGACCTGTGAAATACAGTTATCATGGATATGAAAAAGAGATAAAATAGAGCATGCTACATTTTTAATAGGGATGTCCTGATGCTTTAATTCTAGTACTCTCAGATGCCAATTACAAGTACTTTTATTTTAAAGGGAATCTGTCCCCAGAGTGACCCGGTTTCTGGCGCTGCTTACCGCATGATATGTGGGTTCCTTGTTGTGCACAATGGAGGCGGCTGTTGTAGTATGAGCCAAGTCTATTCTCCATTGGGCAGAAGAGGGAATTTGCTTTTGCGATGAGACAGATTTATCCGGAGCAATTGCGCTGATGATCAAATGGTGAGCAGCGGTAGAAACCGGGTCACCTGACCTATCTAGCTATAAATTAAAGTTAGTGCAGGTGACTGCTGTAAGATTGCCTTTAATAGTAGGTAGTAAAGATAGTTGCAGACATTAGCAACAGCACCTCGTAGACAGCCCCCCTCTTGTAGACAGCACCCCCTCTTGTCCCCCTTGTAGACAGCGACACCCTTGCCCCCCCCCCCTTGTAGACAGCGCTCCCTCCTGTCCCCCTTGTAGACAGCAGCCCCCCCTTGTAGACAGCAGGACCCCCTTGTAGACCGCAGGCCCCCCTTGTAGACAGCACTCCCCTCCGGCTGTCCTCGGGTGTTGCAGTTTTGCTGCCCCGTTCTGCCTTTCTGCCATCCACATCATGGAGTCCAATGGAGGAGCATGTGACACACATCACGCTGCTTCCTCCGTAGCGTTAAACTGGGCGCAGGAGAGGAGGTGGAGTTACGTGTGTCACATGCTCCTCCATGGGATGCCATGATGCGGATGGGAAAACAGGAAAGCGGAGTCAGTCCGCACTGCAGCAGGTATTAGACATGGTATTGGGGACATTAAACAAGTCACCAATACCATGCAAATGCCGGGTATTGGCCCAGATACCAATCCTAGTATCTGTATCAGGACATCCCTAATTTTTTTAATAATAAACCTACAAAGAACTATAATTGCAGCAGCCAGTAGTAAACAATGCAAAATCTAGACATACAGATTAAAAACATCATTAAAATACATATAAAGAGATGGTGGCAACAGAAAAACACAAGGGCGGCCACGGCTCCCGAAGCAGGATTTTTTTAATCCGAAACGGTTGTAGGGATGGGTGCCGGTCACGTGGCTCGGATCAGCTGTGGTGGATATACCGACTGTCTTATTGTTTGTTTACTACATTTACTTGTTGCAATTTAGCAGTTAATTCTTTGGGCTTTATATATCGCCAGGAATTCTCCTAGTGTCATTACTGGTTATATAGAGACACTGAGGGTTATTTTAATAAACAAAAGAGGGAGACAGGGCTCAACCTATATGATATATCAAAGGGGTGCTACTAACAGCAAAACTCAGTAAATGGCAAAGAAAAGAAAAGTATACTGTATAAAGTGCACACCCAAATCAAATAAAAAAAATTTAGAACATCTTTATTACGCAAATCACATGCAGTTACAAAGAAACGGGGACAAATAAAATGTAAAAACAATTAAAAAAGGCTCAATGTTGAGCCAACACAACAACTGGGGGAGGGGCCATGAACCCCCTAACCCTGCCCTGTAAGATGACACAATGATTACCAATGCTCCAAGGAAAATAAAGAAGGAAATGGCAAAAGATGCACAATACAAAGATAGTTGCCCAAATTCCCCAATAGAACTAATAATAAATATAAATAATGCACACAATGAAAAAGGCAAACCACAGATGGTGGAGCAGGTATACAGGTAGAGCCAGGGCAGGGTGACTGGAACCCCACGCGTTCCGTCACTCTGAGGTGATTTCTTCAGGCATGTCACAACACAGTAACATATATTTCCCATAGACTTGTATGAGACTTTAAACAAAAACCCTGAACCTGGCAAATGGGGTTGAGTAAGGGTTAAATTACCTATCCTATGTTTATTGTTGACATATAAGTAACGTGTACCAAGTTTCATGTTAATATCTTTAGCCGTTTGGATGTGATTGTGGAACATACACACACACACACACTGAGAGATTATATACATACACACACACACACACATACACACTAGCCGAGTACCCGGCGTTGCCCGGTTTTTCCTTCCTAATCCTTGTTGGAGAGGAAAATAAACAAAGGAGGAAGCTTTTGACTTCATATCCAGTCCTCATATATTGTTGTCATATCCCGACCTCCTATCCCGTCCACCTATCTTGACCTGTAATATGTGTACCAGGTATTGAAATATCTCCAGCCATACGGAAGTTATGTGGGAACATACATTTCCCATTGATTTGCATGGGACTTTAAACAAAAACCCCAACCCTCACAAATGGGGGGGGGGAGAGAGAGAGAAAGAGAGAAAATTATATTATATTATATATATATATATATATATATATATATATATATATATATATATATATATATACACATATATATACACACACACACACTGTTCAACTAAAACCTCTGTCTCTCGAGCAATAAAGTTTTTTTTTTCCTGGCCTGCGACAAGGTAAACCACTACTCAAATGTGAGGGAGACTCTTTGCAGACCTTCTCTTTGACATTAATTTGCCTTAAAAATAAAAATAAAACAAATAAAGCCAAACACATACAAACAAGCTCCTCAGAAGCATGGTAGACATGATCTGCGTGAAATTTATCATAGTCACTGCGACAATATGATAAATTTGGAGCAGCACCGCCAAAAAAACGCATCTAGACAAACAAAAACAATAATCTAACCAAGACCATTACTGATAAATAACCCCCACTGAATTTATTCAGTCTGATATACCCACTATGCATGTGTGACTCTATCCCCCATATTACTGTTCCTATGGGAATGACTATTCCAATGTTTGTTTTTTCTCTATTATGAGCTAACTAATTCATGAGCTGTGACCGTCCGTGTGTTTTTCTGTTGCCTCCATCTTTTTATATGTATTTTTATGATATTTTTTATCTGTATGTCCAGATTTTACATGTAAAATGTGCTCATGCACCAGTCATGTATTTGTTGCTGCAGATTTCTACTTTATTACATATGTGCCTTATAGATAGAAAACATGGAAGTAAGTAGGCTATATCATTTGCAAGGTCTGCAACTAGAACGCTACAAATATTTGTGTGTCCCATATAAGTAGATTACAACTCTATTTCCCAGTGTAATAGTACATATATACAGTAAGCAGTTTAAGGAAAAACCATAGGTTTTGTTCACAAATTTTTCTCACAGATTTTAGCACTTTCTCTAAAATCCATGGATATGTTAATTTTTTGTTTTAATTTGGGTCAGCAAAGTATACATTGCACATGAAAGTCCAGGAATCCCCAGAATCTTACCACAGTAGGATCAGCAGATTTCATGTGTGGAGTAAAAGGAAGCAGAGACTTACTGACCATCTGTTACTAATGTGAAAAGTGTTTTTAGCCTTCTTATTTAAACGGACAGTAATCTTAAATGCTGCAGGAAAAAGATTTGCTCTTCTGGTAGGCAAGATAGAGTTCATTGCATTTTAAAGCTTTAATATACAAGGCAAAGTAAGTGAACCCTTTGGAATGCAATTGTGCAATTTTTGGGGCAAGAGGGGCAGCATTCTGTAAGATTACTTTGACACCAAAAGTTATAGTTTTTAGTAACCCATCTCAACTTGCATCTACCTGCTCCCTAAGTCTACCCACTTAAATGTTGCAGTCAATTGCTGCAATCACATCTTATAGTTACAAATTTTGGAATGTACAGTAGCTCTGATGTAAGTCGCCAATGGGGTTCACCAGGTGCCAAGGGGGTTTATCGGGCTCCATTGGCGTCCATCATGTAGCGAATAATCTGGCTTAATTTCCCCTCATGGACAGAATCTCCAACACTGGGGAAAACCTGGCCCAGCCAAGCCAGGCATAACTAGGCGCAAATCTGGTCCCCACCAGATTTGCGCCCAGTTATGCCAACCTCTTCAAGTCGGCATGAGAGGAGTCTACTGTGATGTCCCAGTACGGGATGTGGCCCCAAACTGTCATTCTGTCCTGTCAGGCAGAGTCCCTGCATGCCCCCAGGGCTCTCCTGCAGCAAACCCCATTGGATATATACAGTCATGGCTGTAAAATGTTGGCACCCCTGACATTTTTCAAGAAAATTGAGAATTTCTCACAGAAAAAGGATGGCGGTGACACATGTTTTGCTATACACACACACACACACACACACACACACACATTTGTTCACTTTGTGTGTATTAGAACAAAACCAGAAAAGAGGGGGAAAAAAGCAAATTGGACATTATGTCACACCAAACTCAATAAATGGGCTGGACAAAATTATTGGCACCCTTAACGTAATATTTGGTTGCACACCCTTTGTATAAAAAATTACCGAAATCAGTCGCTTCCTATATCAATAAGCTTCTTATACCTCTCAGCCGGAATGTTGGACCACTCTTCTTTTGCAAACTGCTCCAGGTCTCTTATTGGAAGGGCACCTTTTCCCAACAGCAATTTTAAGATTTCTCCACAAGTGTTCAATGGGATTTAGATCTGAACTCATTGCTGGCCACTTCAGAACTCTCCAGCGCTTTGTTGCCATCCATTTCTGGGTGCTTTTTGACTTATGTTTGGGGTCATTGTCCTGCTGGAAGACCCAAGATCTCAGATGCAAACCCAGCTCTCTGACACTGGGCTGTACAGTGCGACCACAAATCCGTAGGTAATCTTCCGATTTCATGATGCCTTGCACACATTCAAGACACCCAGTGCCAGAGGCAACAAACCAACCCAAAACATAATTGAACCTTCACCATATTTCACTGTGAGCACTGTGTTCTTTTCATTGTAGGCCACATTCAGTTTTCGGTAAACAGTAGAATGATGTGCTTTACCAAAATTCTCTACCTTGGTCTCATCTGTGCACAAGACGTTTTTTCCAGAAGGATTTTGGCTTAATCAAGTTCATTTTGGTAAAATGTAGTCTTGCTTTTTTTTGTCTCCGTGTCAGCAGTGGGGTCCTCCTGAGTCTCCTGCCATAGCGTTTCATTTCATTTAAATGTCGATGGATAGTTTGCGCTGACACTGATGCTCCCTGAGCCTGCAGGACAGCTTGAATATCTTTGGAACTTGTTTGGGGCTGCTTATCCACCATCCGGACTATCCTGCGTTGACACCTTTCATCAGTTTTTTTCTTCCGTCCACGCTCAGGGAGATTAGCTACAGTGCCATGGGTTGAAAACTTCTTGATAATGTTGTGCACTGTGGACAAAGGCAAATCTAGATCTCTGGAGATGGACTTGTAACCTTGAGATTGTTGATATTTTTCCACAATTTTGGTTCTCAAGTTCTGTTGTTCATGCTTAGTGTGGCACACACAGACACACAATGCAAAGACTAAGTGAACTTCTCTAATTTTTATCTGCTTTCAGGTCTGATTTTTATATTGCCCACACCTGTTACTTGCCCCAGGTGAGGTTAAAGTAGCATCACATGCTTGAAACAATCCTATTTATTTTTCCACAACTTTGAGAGGGTGCCCATAAATTTGTCCAGACCATTTTTGGAGTTTGTTGTGACATTATGTCCAATTATCTTTTTTCCTCTTTTTTTGGTTTAGTTCCAATACACACAAAAAGGAATAAACATGTGTATAGCAAAATAACTTTAAATTTATGTATTTTTTTTCTTGCATTTACTAGCATTAGTATTCCACTCCTATTCACATATAGTTCAGAACATATTTTGAATTTCCCCTCAGAAGACATTGACATGCATCTAAACTCTGCTCTCTTATAGTTTATTCTAGAGACTTATAAGCTTTGGCTGGTTGATACCCATACGCTATTATTTTAATGCATTCTGTTACTTTATTCTATGATACTTTAATTGTCATGTCCAGCATTGCGACAGTTTATCCAGTATAATCACTGCCATTATGTATATTATGCAATCCCTAATCCGTTCTAACAGGACTCTTACCACATTTTGCAACCACCCTGAACTTGTTACCAATTACCAAGGCACAGTATAAAAGCCCACCATGCCAAGGACATGCATACTAAGTCATTGAGAAATGGAGACCCCCCCCCCCCCCCTCCCAAAAAAAAAAAAAAAAAAGTGTGTCTGGCCTCCCCATCACAGCACACAGTCGAGTACTGCCACAAAATCGCTATTGAATATAGCTATTGCATATTTGCACTCTTATCCCTTGGAGTTCCTGCATCTGGAGACCACTGCAAGGTTTACTACATGCTTGAAAGCCTCCAACTGCCACACGAGGACGCCGCTGACAAGGTCTGCATTCACCACTCCTGCCTGCCAGGATTCTATTTCAGCAAGCCGGATGCAGTGCCATGCCACCTAGCAGCAGGAGAAGTCTGCATCCCCCTGCAGTTCGTGGAGCCAGCGCACCGTAGGGACACCTCTGGAAACAGGTACTCTGTACATACAAGCCGGGCGCAGCAGCCCGTGCCAACCTGTATCACATACCCTCCGCTAAAGGCCATGTCCCGATAACACAAGTGTGCAATTAAACTATAACTTTTGAATCACCCAGCACTCACATCGCAACTCTGCATAGTTTAGTTACTAGCACACAGGATTAATTTTTGGATTTTTTTCTATAGACTACATCATTGTATCTAATCATGTGTATCTATAAGGATCTATAACAGACACAATACAAAGGTGGCATACTGTGAACATTTAATTGCTGTAATGATTATTAAAAATACTGGCATTGATACCATGTTTTAATGTTATTTTACCTAATTTTACTGGATCTGTAGCAAGGGCCCTGCACAGATACCAGACTGAGTGTATATGATTGATATTTATTTAATAAAATCAGATTTTTTTCAAACCAGCAGCATCTTATTTCTCTGCATTTCCATAATTGGAAGGTTACATTTTAATAAGTTTACACCTTGAGGTCTGAATTCCTTCTGTTTTGGTTATCAAGCTGTATATACACTGCTCAAAAAAATTTAAGGGAACACTAAGATAACACATCCTAGATCTGAATGAATGAACTAATCGTATGAAATACTTTTGTCTTTACATAGTTGAATGTGCTGACACAAAATTATCAATGGAATCAAATTTATCAACCCATGGAGGTCTGTATATGGAGTCACTAGTGCTGGGCGGTATGACCTAAAATTAATATCGCTGTATTTTTTAAAATTATGGCGGTATCAACGCTCTCCTACACACATCCCCCCCCCCCCCCGTGTTAGCTACACGTTATCCCCGACTCTCCGGCACTCACCCCGCCTCCTCACGGGTCTCACCAGCTGATGTCGGCCGGCAGCTGCTTTTCATGGAGGGAGGGAGAATTCTAGTATACCGCCGGGGATGGGGCGCATTACACGAGGAGGGAGGGCATTACACGGAGAGGGGCGCAGGTTACAGGATTCTCTGCTCATCACGCACCGAGTAACAAGCGTGTGCCCGGCTTCCTGTCATGCCCGTACACTCTGGAAACTGCCTCTATGGTTCTGGAGGACTGTCAATACTCCAGAACCATAGATATAGTTTCCAGAGTGTACGGGCATGACTGGAAGTCGGGCATACGCTTGTTACTTGCTACGGATGCCCTGCTCAAGGTCCGGGGAAGGTGAGGGCTCCGCTGGCTGGGCTCTATAATTAATTCGGAGGGTGGGGGAGGGGCCCGACCGGTATAGCGGTATGGGCAAAAATCCATACCGTGGGGGGGGGGGGGGGGAACGGTATCCGATATGAACCGGTATACCGCCCAGCCCTAGGAGTCACACTCAAAATCAAAGTGGAAAATCCCACTACAGGCTGATCCAACTTTGATGCAATGTCAAAATGAGGCTCAGTAGTGTGTGTGGCCTCCCCATGCCAGTATGACCTCCCTACAATGCCTTGGCATGCTCCTGATGAGGTGGCGGATGGTCTCCTGATGGATGTCCTCCCAGACCTGGACTAAAGCATCAGCCAACTCCTGGACAGCCTGTGGTGCAACATGGCGTTCGTGGATGGATCGAGACATGATGTCCCAGATGTGCTCAAATCGGATTCAGGTCTGGGGAACGGGCGGGCCAGTCCATAGCATCAATGCCTTCCTCTTGCAGGAACTGCTGACACACTCCAGCCACATGAGGTCTAGCATTGTCTTGCATTAGGAGGAACCCAGGGCCAACTGCACCAGCATATGGTCTCACAAGGGGTCTGAGGATCTCATCTCGGTACCTAATGGCAGTCAGGCTACCTCTGGCAAGCACATGGAGGGCTGTGCGGCCCCCCCAAAGAAATGCCATCCCACACCATTACTGACCCACCACCAAACTGGTTATGCTGGAGGATGTTGCAGGCAGCAGAACGTTCTCCATGGCGTCTCCAGACTCTGTCACATGTGCTCAGTGTGAACCTGCTTTCATCTGTGAAGAGCCCAGGGCACCAGTGGCGAATTTGCCAATTTTGGTGTTCGCTGGCAAATGCCAAATGTCCTGCACGGTGTTGGGCTGTAAGCACAATCCCCACCTGTGGGCGTTGGGCCCTCATCCCACCCTCATGGAGTCTGTTTCTGGACATTGTGGCCTGCTTCTCGGTTGTTGCCCTCCTACGGCCTCCTCCACGTCTCCTGATGTACTGGCCTGTCTCCTGGTAGCGCCTCCATGCTCTAGACACTACGCTGACAGACACAAACCTTCTTGCCACAGCTCGCATTGATGTGCAATCCTGGATGAGCTGCACTACCTGAGCCACTTGTGTGGGTTGTAGACTCAGTCTCATGCTACCACTAGAATGAAGGTACCGCCAGCATTAAAAAGTGACCAAAACATCAGCCAGGAAGCATAGGAACTGAGAAGTGGTCTGTGGTCACCACCTGCTGAACCCCTCCTTTATAGGGGGGTATCTTGCTAATTTCCTATAATTACCACCTGTTGTCTGTTCCATTTGCACAACAGCATGTGACATTGATTGTCAATCAGTGTTGCTTCCTGAGTAGACCGTGTGATTTCACAGAAGTGTGATTGACTTGGAATTACATTGTGTTGTTTTATTGTTCCCTTTAATTTTTTTGAGCAGTGTAGGTGGATAAAAGATCAATAATTGTTATATGATTTTTCTATTAAATTTCTCTACAAATGTATTCCACTTCTAGATTCATTTTAAAAGCACTGTAAAACCCCCAATGGAATCAATGGGGTTAACATCCAAGGTTATTTAGAGAACATAATCATCACTGTTTATCCCCTCTGGAGCAGGGAACAGCCTAGCCAGCAAGAATTAGGTCAGTGAATCACTCCTTGGTAATACATAGTAAAAAGCTTGGAAACATTAATGGTGACTAAAAAGGTATGTATAAACAAAAAAAAAAAAATATGTAATCATATAAATGATAAGATTGAAGGAAATCACAGTGACACAGTTAAACTTTTAAATATGTATTGTGTATATTTTAGAACATACATATTAAACTACAGATCATATCCTTTGGGTACATCTGTATACACAGTTAATGGTACAATTAACTTCCTGTACAGATAGAGGTAAGCTTGCGAATGTAGCAGAGCTGATTCTGTCATTTGGTGTATTATCAGATTGTCAATACCTAGGACTGCAGGTTACCTCACCAAGTTATATTTATCAAATAGAACACACAAAGGGTTCCGGAAGAATAGTACAGTTGTTTTATTAGGTATTGTGGCAGCCTGAGAAACACCTTGACTGACTTAGATGGTGACATTTGCATTGTAAGTTCAGTCTAGTCATCGCTACACTTCTGGTTAAAAACACTGCAAAAGGACATCACTAAAGGTTTATGGGTTCATCTAGGGCTAATAGTATTCACTATCTGACTGATTCGACATTGCATCATGGCTTCTAGTGTAAACAAAAGTCACATAGCAGATGCAAACCAAGCAAAGAAATATTGGTACATAACAGCTTATGGCACCTGTTTAGGGAATCCTTCCGATACACCACCTTCTAAGGGTGCGTTCACACAGAGTAATTCAAGAGGAATTTACTCGAGTAATTCCTCTTGAATTCTCCGCTCCAAATTAATGCACATCTCCTCTGCCCATTGACTTTAAAGGGGTACTCCGGTGAAAACCTTTTTTTCTTTTAAATCAACTGGTGGCAGAAAGTTAAACATATTTGTAAATTACTTCTATTAAAAAATCTTAATCCTTCCAGTACTTATTAGCTGCTGAATGCTACAGAGGAAATTCCTTTCTTTTTGGAACACTGACGACATCTTGAACACAGTGCTCTCTGCTGACATCTCTGTCCATTTTAGTAACCATGCATAGCAGATGTATGCTAAGGGAAGCATGGTGGCTCAGTGGTCAGCACTGCTGCCTTGCAGTGCTGGGGAATTGGGTTCAAATACTAAGGACAACAATAAATAAAGCGTTATTATTATAATAACGTCAGCAGAGAGAACTGTGGTCATGATGTCATCAGAGAGCATTCCAAAAAGAAAAGAATTTCCTGTAATAAGTACAGGAAGCATTAAGATTTTTTAATAGAAGTAATTTACAAATATGTTTCACTTTCTGCCACCAGCTGATTTAAAAGAAAAAAGGTTTTCACCAGAGTACCCCTTTAATGTTTTTTCTGCTGTCCTGTTCACACTGCGGGAATTCTGCTAGTGGAATTCCGACACTGAATTCCGTTCGGCTTGAAGAAAGAACATGTTCATTCTTCAAGCGGAATCCGCTAGCAGAAATCAACTGAAGTCAATGTTAAAAAAAAATTCCGCCCGACATCGTTCTCGCGGGCAATTTGCACGCAATTCGAGCAGAAATGGCTGAAAAACTCTTCACTTCTTTCTCCCACATGTCTGCGCGCAATTCCTCGCAAAAATAAAAAAAAATTCCGCCCGTAAATTTTTCGTCGTGAATTACTCTTCATTTACTCCGTGTGGTTTCCACAAAGTTTTTTTTTTTCTGGTGTTTCTTTCTGCTATTTTTTTCCTTTACAATAAAAATGCCAGAAAACTGCCACTGATTCTGCTTGGAAATAGATTGCCGTCTTGTAGTATTTTACTATGTAAGAGCACCCAAAAGTGTATGGGATAGATTTATCATTGCCTTCCTGACATTTTATTGGGTGAAATTTGGTGAAAGATTTTTGCGCAGTTAGTTTTTGCTCAATTTCAAAACAGACAGCTTTGGCAAAAGTGACTGTGAAATATGTGCAGTACTTGATTCTCGACTAAGCTGTGGATGAGATTTCTTAACTGCCTTTTTTCAAAAAATAAATAAATGTGAAAAAATAAAGTGCAAACGTTAAATAAAACCGCAAATTCATAATGCCTCTGCCTTGCCTTAAGCAAAATTAAAATAAAAAAATACACCCTACAGCAAGTTCTGAGGTGATTTTTAATTTGTGCAACATTTATAAAAGTTTGTGTGACATTTTGATAAATTTGACACACATAAGCCAAAAACAGAGGGGGAAAAAAAAGGATGTAAAGTGACTGCACACAGGTACTTATTTATAAACCTCCCCCTAAGGGTGCGTTCCCACCTGGCGTATACGCAGCGTATTTCACGCAAAATTAACGGCAGCAGCGAGAAATATGCTTCATATTTCTTGCTCAATATACACACAGGGCTTTCCGGTGGCAGCCCTATGTGTGTAGTAAGTTTTGGAGGTGGGTCCGGGTGCCGACGTGACTGTGACGCACGGCTCCGCCTCCAAAACTCACTACACACACACAGGGTTGCCGCCGGAAAGCTCTGTGTGTATAGTGAGCAAGAAATACGCAGCATATTTCCCGCTGATGCCGTAAATTTTGCGCAGCATGAAATACGCTGCGTATACGACAAGTGTGAACACGCCCTTAGTCGTAAAAAGACCTGTGGCATTTTCTGACATGCCTGTTTTACTGGACATGCCTTTCACACTGAAAAAACTATTCTAGAAAAAAAATTTTTTATAGCTGCATTCTTACTAGAAATTAATGATATGAAATTAATTATATGTGAACCCACCCTCAATTAAGTGAGGGTTACCTATATGGGGTGTGTTCCTGCACGGTCTCAGACTATCCAATTTTAAAAAGGGGTATTCCGGCTTTATACATCTCATTCCCTATGCAAGAGAAACTTCGGAAAAAAGAAAGCTTGAGCGATGGTGCTGCGACTCCCTCCAAATGATGAGGATGGACAGAGAGATATTTTTAAGGTTCACAGTGGAACCACTTTTATTAGCAATATAAAATAACAAACATGAGATGATGCGTTTCGGGAGGTGCCCTCCCTTCCTCAGATCAGGATTGTTTGTCAAAACAACAAGCCATTTTAAAACTGTTGTGACAGAAAAATAAAAATGTTATGTTTTTTTTAAATAGACTCCAATACCACATCACACTCCACGGAGGATCATAAGGCGCTGCCAATGAGGTAGTCCAGATAAATATAAAAACTTGATTAAAACATACTATGCGTTGCGAAACCGGACCAGTTTCTTCTTTGGGTAGAAGAAGAAGAAACCGGTCCGGTTTCGCAAAGCGTAGTATGTTTTAATAAATCAAAGTTTTTACATTTTTTTGGGACTACCTCATTGGCAGGGGCTTATGATCCTCCGTGGAGTGTGATGTGGTATGAGTCTATTGTTCTCGCCTGGAGCGTGAGAAGGAGTGTACGAAATAACGTGTAGCGCTGGTATTTTGCACAACCGAGATGGTCCTTAGCCCACTTGCTTTTAATAATTTACATTTTTTGGGAAAAAGGTGTTATTTAAGTAATTATAAAAAAAAAAGAAATACCAGTAATTATTGAAAAAGGTTATTTAAAAAATATTATATATATATATCATTTTATTTTTATTTATTTTTTATTTTTTTCTTGGTCACTGCACCTGCACTCACATTTAAGCTCAGAAATTTTTTATTTATACAGTTATCACTTGTCTGGGCATTAGTAACCATGGAATATTTCGTGAGATGTTCCTGGCAGAATTTTCTGGGATGTAAAATTTGGTGCAAAAATCTGCAATTTTGGCGCAAAAAAAAAATCCAATATGGCTGCAAAAAAAATAAATAAAAGTGGCACAAAAATGAATTTTCACATATTTTCAAAGCAGCACAAAAGACATTTGAAAGTGTGAGGGAAAAAAAGTGTGAGGGAAAAAAAGTGTGAATATCATCGCTGGAACAGAAATTACAGTAGTATTGGAGAATTTTCCCCAGTGTGAGAAAAAGTGGAGAGATTTTTCCACAGCATCCGATCACAGCTCAGCTAAAGAGCTCTGGTAAAGTGAAAGCAGAGCTGTGATTGGTTGCTTTGGGGAAATCACTCTACTTTTTCTCCCACACAGTTTGATAAATCTGGGCCATTGAGTTGCACACCTCTTAGTAAATTTGGCGCGTTTTTTGGCTGCACATACATCATAAACATCATTTCAGCAATTCTGTGGGGAAATGGAAGGCCGCTTCCAGTAAACCCAGCCCACTACAAAAATGGCGAGAGCAATCCAAAATTGCTATACAAAAGGATTATTTCATTTTGAGAAAAGGATTATTTAATTTTGTGAAATGGCTCAGGATATGGACAGGGTGACGAACAACCTACCAGTCAACTAAAACAATATCACTACAAACGATTTACTTTCCACCACACGGGTGGCAACAAGCTGGGCTGTGCCACATCTGTAAATGTTTAGAGAGAATAAACTGTTCAGAAAGCATACAAGAATATCCTGTTTAGTAAGCATATCCCTACCACAATTGCTCACCCCACATAAAATATGCTAAATCAGAACGGAGTTTTAATAAGGTTTTATTTTTTTACATTCTCCATAATAGAGATTCAGCATATCAGTCCAAAGACTTTATGTTCAGATAGTGGTACACCCCTGTGAGCAGCAGCCAGCAGCTTTTCCCAGGGTAAATTTAAACAATACTGTTGTATTTGTTAAGTGATTCTGCAACAGACTCTATTCACCGCTGCAAAAACATATTTTGTTCTGCTACAAGAGCTATACAAATAAACAGATCAAACCACATATTATACTTCCATTCTCTGCATTTCTGAATGTGCTGGTTCACTTCTGGTGCAGTAGCTTTCATATACAATGACCATTACAGTCACTGAAATCTCTCCTTTTTAGTACACTAATATTCCAACAGTATAAGGCTGCATTCACATCTGGTTTTTACACTACGGGTGCCGGATCCGGCTGGGGGAGGGTCAAACCGGGCTCTCACGTACCCCAGCCGGACCAGCGCTGAACTCCATTCCCTTTAATGAGCCGACCGGAGTCAAACGGTGACTCCTGTCAGCTCATTTTTTACCTGTATCCAGTTTTGTGACCGGACCTAAAACCATAGTATACTACGGTTTTAGGTCCGGTCACAATTGCTGCACTGGAATTTCCAAAGCGAAATTCCGCTCGAAAATTCCATATTATGAACCCAGCCTTAGAATATTGCTGCTGGGTATAATATACAGCAAGGCTTCATCTTTAATGCTTTAAAACAGTTAAAGGGGTACTCCGGTGGAATTTTTATTTATTTATTATTATTTTTTTTTAATCAACTGGTGATTTGTAAATTACTTCTATTTAAAAATCTTATTCCTTCCAGTACTTATCAGCTGCTGTGTACTACAGAGGAAGTTGTATAGTTATTTTCTGCCTAACCACAGTCACAGTGCTCCCTGCTGACACCACTGTTCATGTAAGGAACTGTCCGGAGCAGGATAGGTTTGCTATGGGGATTTTCTCCTGCTCTGGACAGTTCCTGACATGGACAGAGGTGTCAGCAGACAGCGCTGTGGTCAGACTGGAATGAAATTCAAAAAGAAAAGAACTTCCTCTGTAGCATATAACAGCTGATAAGTACTTGAAGGATTAAACTTTTTATATAGAAGTAATTCATAAATCTGTTTAAACTTTCTGGAATCAGTTGATTAAAAAAATAAATAAAGTAAAATTATAAAAAATTACCAAAGATATTTGGTACCTTTGTAATCATAATCTCATTGTAAAAAGTTAACACAAGGGTCTGGTTTCACATCTGTGTTGGAGGTTTCGTTAGGAGTCTGTCACATATTGCATCAGAAAATACTAGGGATCGACCGATTATCGGTATGGCCGATATTATCGGCCGATAATCACGATTTGGGGCATTATCGATATCGGCAATTATCTTGCCGATAAGCCGATAATGCCCCGCGATCGCCCCCCCCCCCCCGACCCACCGCACCGCGACCGCCCCCCCCCCCCCGCACCCCCCACCGTAGTGCTGGGCGGTATACTGGTATGGATTTTTGCCCATACCGCTATACCGGTCGGGCCCCTCCCCCTCCCTCCGAGTCAATAAAAAAAATTTTACTTACCCGTAATGGGGGTGGTCCGGGCCATCCATCCTTCCTTCCTGTAGTGTCCGGTGGCATTCCGGGTGGAGGGTGAACCGGTGCGGGCTGTCCTTCTCCGGGGGCGCGGGCGCTTTAAATCAATGCAGTGCAGTGGCTTTTGCGGTGCCATAGGCCGCCGCCGCCACCACCCGCTTCTCTCCCCCCTACCTGTCAGGGTGGTCCGGGCCATCCATCTTTCCTGTAGTGTCCGGCGGCATTCCGGGTGTAGGGTGAACCGGTCCGGGCTGTCCTTCTCCGGGGGTCATCTTCTCCACTCCGGGCAGGCTCCGACCTAGTACGCTGCATAGACGCCGCTACGCCGTGGCGTCAGGTGCGTCGCTGCGCACGGGCGTCACTGCGCAGCGGCGTCTATGCTGCGTTACAAGGCCGGAGCCTGCCCGGAGTGGAGAAGATGACCCCCGGAGAAGAAGGACAGCCCGGACCGGTTCACCCTCCAGCCGGAATGCCGCCGGACACTACAGGAAAGATGGATGGCCCGGACCACCCTGACAGGTAGGGGGGAGAGAAGCGGGTGGTGGCGGTGGCGGCCTATGGCACCGCAAAAGCCACTGCACTGCATTGATTTAAAGCGCCCGCTTTAAATCAATGATCTGCAGCGGTGTCGAGGGGGGAATAAATAGCCGATAACTTATACCGGAATATCGGTATAAGTTATCGGCTATCGGCCCTAACCTCCACCGATTATCGGTATCGGCCCTAAAAAACCCGATATCGGTCGATCCCTAGAAAACACCAGACAAAATAATGCAGCAAGCAACTCTATATTGTCTCTTAACCTTCTCTATTAAGGTTAACAAGTTCCAACAGAAGTCACTGGTGTCCAGTGTGTAAGGGATGAATTCCTTTGTGGATCCGGGATCTTCCTGTTCCATGGTAAATGGAGTAGAAATTATCTGCAAATGACATGTAGGCACGCAGCAATAAAAAGGGATTTCTCTGGCAGATTCAATTGGAAGATTAAACATGGTTAATCTAAATTCCTCCTGAATTTCTCCAACAAAACTTTGGACTTGTGAACTGAGCAGCTTAAGTCCACTAAAATCAATCCTTGTGGATATTCCATGTGGATTCTCTCTAGAGTAAGGCAAGGTTTCCATTTTTTTTCTTTTTTTTGCAAAAATGCCAATAAAAACACCCATTCTGCCGCATTGCTTTTTTTTTTGTGAAAAAATGCAACAGCCAGATGTTAGCTGCAAGTCAATAGGGAACTGCAAAATGCCATATCCACTAGGTGTTTTTCAGTTTGGCGTTTTTTTTTTTTTTATCCTTTTGGAGTTTTTCAGCTATTTTTGGCTCCTTGGCAGTATTTAAAAAATGATCTCTTGTTGAGAATTTATTTTTTTTTTTTTAAAGGAAAATCTTGGCGTTTTCCTCCCATAGAAGTCTATGGGAGTGAAAAAAACGCCAAGAAAGATGCCTTGTGGGTTGCAGGCGGTTTTTATTCTTTTTTGGGACTTTAGCGATACAAAAAATGTGATGGAGATACCTTTTTTAATAAAATTTCGTAGGGTACAATAAAAAAATTAAAAAAGTTACAGTAGTGATGGAAAAAAATTTATTTAACGAAATGTATCTTTTTTATAACAACATTTTTTGTAATTTTTAAACGGATCAATTTATGTGGGTGGGCAGGGAACTAAAAATGTAGCAGACAATAATAAAAATTTAAAAAGGGGCCATTTAAATGTAAAAATATTAAATTTGCTATAATTAATTTTGTTACACTTTTTATTAATAATGTATTTAAAAAATGTATTGAATAAAGTGTGCATGTGTAACTTTTTCACTTTTCTTTCTTTCTTTTTTACATTTTTTAGTTAGCACTACTACTCCCAGCATCGAGCATACTGTTGACAGATCACCCCGGATGTCACTTCTGACACCCGTTGTGATCCTCCTGTTTAACGTATAGATGCGGGTAGCTGGCCAGCCGCTCTTCTATGGTCCCCTGCACTGCCGTGTGTATGTATATTATCTCTCTCTCTCTCTATATATATATATATATATATATATATATATATATATATATATATATATATATATATATATATATATATATATATATATATATATATATATATATATATATATATATATATATCTCTATCTATCTATCTATCTCTATCTCTATCTATCTATCTCTATCTCTATCTATCTATCTATCTCTATCTCTATCTCTATCTCTATCTCTCTCTATATCTATCTATCTATCTATCTATCTATCTATCTATATATATATATACATATATATATATATATATACACACACACACACACACACAGTACAGACCAAAAGTTTGGACACACCTTCTCATTCAAAGAGTTTTCTTTATTTTCTTGACTATGAAAATTGTAGATTCACACTGAAGGCATCAAAACTATGAATTAACACATGTGGAATTATAGACATAACAAAAAAGTGTGAAACAACTGAAAATATGTCATATTCTAGGTGGAAAGTGTCCCCAAGTGCAGTCACAAAAACCATCAAGCGCTACAAAGAAACTGGCTCACATGCGGACCGCCCCAGGAAAGGAAGACCAAGAGTCACCTCTGCTGCGGAGGATAAATTCATCCGAGTCACCAGCCTCAGAAATCGCAGGTTAACAGCAGCTCAGATTAGAGACCAGGTCAATGCCAAACAGAGTTCTAGCAGCAGACACATCTTTAGAACAACTGTTAAGAGGAGACTGTGTGACTCAGGCCTTCATGGTAGAATATCTGATCAGAAACCACTGCTAAGGACAGGCAACAGGCAGAAGAGACTTTTTGGGCTAAAGAACACAAGGAATGGAAATTAGACCAGTGGAAATCTGGGCTTTGGTCTGATGAGTCCAAATTTGACATCTTTGGTTCGAACCACCATGTCTTTGTGCGACACAGAAAAGGTGAACGGATGGACTCTACATGCCTGGTTCCCACCGTGAAGCATGGAGGAGGAGGTGTGATGGTGCTTTGCTGGTGACACTGTTGGGGATTTATTCAAAATTGCATGTCTACCACAGCATCTTGCAGCGGCATGCTATTCCATCCAGTTTGCGCTTAGTTGGACCATCAATTATTTTTCAACAGGACAATGACCCCAAACACACCTCCAGGCTGTGTAAGGGCTATTTGACCAAGAAGGAGAGTGATGGGGTGCTGCGCCAGATGACCTGGCCTCCACAGTCACCAGATCTGAACCCAATGAAGGCAAAAGGGCCAACAAGTGCTAAGCATCTCTGGCAACTCCTTCAAGACTGTTGGAAGACCATTTCAGGTGACTACCTCTTGAAGCTCATCAAGAGAATGACAAGAGTGTGCAAAGCAGTAATCAAAGCAAAAGGTGGCTACTTTGAAGAACCTAGAATATGACATATTTTCAGTTGTTTCACACTTTTTTGTTATGTCTATAATTCCACATGTGTTAATTCATAGTTTTGATGCCTTCAGTGTGAATCTACAATTTTCATAGTCAAGAAAATAAAGAAAACTCTTTGAATGAGAAGGTGTGTCCAAACTTTTGGTCTGTACTGTGTATATATAAACACACACATACATTTCTGTGTGAAATATGAATAGAGATATATATATATATTATATACACATATACACACACGTCAGTGAAGGGGACCATAGAAGAGCGACCAGCCGGCTGCCCGCATCTATACACTATACAGGAGGATCGCAACGGGTGTCAGAAGTGACACCAGCTGTGATCTTTCCTCACCTGCAGGTACTACTGCTCCCAACAGGGAGCACACTCTGCTCCATGCTGTGAGCTGTAGTACCTGCATTAATAGACAGAATGCAACAGGTGTCAGAAGTTACACTGGCTGCGATCTGTCTATTAATGCAGGTACTACAGATCCCAGCATGGAGTCCTTCATTCTTCATCCCTGAGATGCGGAGCGGCTTTTTCCTGCGCTTCGCATGTCTGCTCTGTACTACGGCCGGCCAGTGATGTGAATATAAATTCCCATCACATTCACCGATTCATATTTCCCGCAGAGAGCGGCGATTGGCCAGATTGTTCCAGCCAATCACAACTCTCTGCAGGAAATCTGAATAGGTATAGAGTATATCCAGCAGTGCAGGGAACCAGAGAAGAGCTGCCGGCTGCATCTATAGGTTATACAGGACAATCGCAGCAGGTGTCAGGAGTGACATCCGCTGTGTTCTGTCCTTAGCAGCAGGTACTACTGCTCCCAACATGGAGCACTCAACACCATGCTGGGAGCTGTAGTACCTGCATTAATAATAATAATAATAATAATAAAATGGTTAACGAGCGCTGTGGGGGGGGGGTAGTGTTTTATTAATAAAATAATTTTTCCAATGTGTCGTGTTTTTTTTTTTTATTTGATTGAATTTCCAGGCTTGGTGGTGGAAGCAGTCTTATTGACAGAATTCATTACTAAGCCGGGGCTTAGCGTTAGCCCCCCAAAACATTACCCGGTACCCACCGCCACAGGGGTGATGGGAAGAGGCGGAACCAACAGGCCCGAAGCGTAAAAAATGGCGCTCCTGCGCCTAGATTGTAACAGGCTGGTGTTATTTAGGCTGGGGAGGGCCAGTAACAATGGTCCTTGCCCACCCTGGTAACGTTAGGCTGTTGCTGCTTGGTTGGTATCTGTTAGAAAAAAAACGGGGTACCCTTAATAAAAAACGCATAGGGTTCCCCGTATTTTTATTCTCAACCAGATATCAACCAAGCAGCAACAGCCTGCGGGCGAGGACCATTGTTATTGGCCCTCCCCAGCCTAAATAACACCAGCCTGTCAAAAGCCTAGGCCCAGGAGCGCCATATTTGAATCTCTGGGCCTGTTGGTACCGGCTCTTCCCGTCACCCCTGTGGCGGTGGGTACCGGGGTAATAATTGGGGGATAGTTCTAGCTAACGCTAAGCCCCATCTACAAGACGACTTCCACTACCAAGCTTGAAAATTCAATAAAAATAAAAAAAAGACACATTGGAAAAATTATTTCATTACCAATTTATTACATGAAAAAATAAAAATCTAGTTCATCGCTGTTATCTACCGAATCTGCCGCAATCCTCTGCATACACGGATCTGAAGCGAGAAGAAAAAAGAAACAAAAAGATGTGTTAGGACATTTTTTGCGCTCTGTGCTGGGAGAGCACCCAAAATGCAATGTCTTCCCAAACAGAGAGCCTCCCAATTATTGCAAAACTACAACTCCCAGCATGCCCAGACAGCTAAAGGCTGGGAGTTGTAGTTTAGCAACAGCTGGAGTCTCCCTGTCTGGGAAGACACTGGCAGAAGGGTCTGTTCACATTATACAAAAAGTACAATGTGAACTGAGCCTGATACTTACCACTCGGCCTCCTGTCTGTAGCCCCGCCCCCTAAGGACATCGCTAGGGGGCGGAGCTACACTGACCCGACAGGGAGCAAGGGAGGTAAGTGGATCTCCTCTTCTGTATACACTATATTATCTATCGATAGCTGTATAATAAAATATATATATATATATATATATATATATATATATATATATATACCACACAAAGGGGCTATAGGAGCAGGGAGTCCGGTCAGTATAGTGAGAGGATTCCCAGCTCCTATATAGTATACTCGGGTACAATATGCCCCCTGTATACTATACAGCCGAGGGAGGTGAATAGTGATGCTGTACATCATTCCTAATCTCCTTACACTCTGTGGACCAGGCGCTCAGCATCCGACCCACAGAGTGGTACCTGAAGACAGTGAGAAAACTGCCACGGGACAAATTTACACACCAGGAAAATGCCAGAAAAACTGCCAAAACACAGGAAAAAGCTGAGACAGTTTTTCTGGCTCTTTTTAAGTGTAAAAAAAAGTGGAAACCTAGCCTTAATAGGATCCAAGGCACTGCTTTTGTTTAGTTTGTTCTATACCTGATGCTACAGAACAACATAAAGAACAATGCAGATGTTAACAAGCTCCATACAGAACTGTGACGAGAAAACAGACAGAATCCTTACAGCCATTACAGCAAAAACACTTATGGGAGTGACATGGTGACCATTTCATGATCCTCAAAGTAGGAACCCCCCCTTCTTGGTCTGTGAGTGGACATTCATTAAAAAAATAAATAAATAAATAAAAACCACCACCAAGTCTCCTATGCTTTATTTCAATAGTCATACTCAAACATACCACCAGGACGTCCCCTCATACATTCCAAGGTTCCAACCAATTGGAGGATATCAATAGGCATACATTAAAGTAACCTGACACAAAGGAACTATTATAGCCTGCCCCGTGTTGAAAAGGACATCTGGACTTCATTGGTATTTGGGTCTGAAGTGGACAAGACCAGTTTTGGAGAGAATACATCAGCCCCCTCTTTGTCGTAGGCGTAAAAGAGATAAGATTTCTCCTCTTTGAGACACTACTGGTGGTATGTGGCGCTTCAGAGGCTGCAAGCACTCCACAAAGCATTCAGGGAAGAGGAAATATGCAAAGCAGCTCAATCACACCACTATTTCGGGTGGCATTCCCTAAACCAGGCATAGGCAACCTTCGGCACTGCAGATGTTTTGGACTACATCTCCCATGATGCTCTTACAGCCAAAATGCTGACAAAGAATCATGGGAGATGGAGTCCAAAACATCTGCAGTGCCAAAGGTTGCCTACGCCTACCCTAAACATCAGTATTTAACTAGTTACAGAGTTTTAGAAACCTCTTGGGATTTAATGCCAAGTCAGAATTTTCCAGAAAGGAAGAGGACCCATCTGCAGACAGCACGGTTTCAATGTAGTTGCCCCTCGTGAGTACAGAGCAGGGTGTTCTGGCTTAGCCTATGGGAGGGCCTGTCAACTAGGTAAAAGTGAGGGGGAGAGACACATGGGGACTATGGCTTATAAGTAATATATCGTAAAATCACACTTTAACCATGCATACACTACATCCAGGGCTCAAGTCCACATCAGGAACACCGTTCCTATTAGCAAGAGTCCTACAGGACCAGCCCTTGAGTGGAAATCTTGGGTGAGGTCCCACATTTTTTTTTCCCAGGACTTGACCCCTGACTACTCCTATACATATTTTATATAAATGTAGACAATACCATATCAGGAGTCTGATAAAAGCAAAATATGTTTGGTACAATAAAACACAGAGCATGGACCTACATGCCAAACTACTGTATGCACGGTTATTAAAGTGCTATAAGTGTCCACCGCTTCTTTTAACAAATGGAAAAAAAACAACAACAAAAAAAACACACGTTTATTTCTTTTCACGTAGAACAAAACATTTAAATTGTCCAGAGATGTCTACACTTTTACATTACAATAGCTTTTTTCTCTGTGAAATTAAATTGCTGGATAAAACAATACTTTAAATGAAATCTCAATATTTGGACATACTTTCTTTCACAGCATGCTTACATTTCCCTATCATTGTAAATGTCTGAAATGTTGAAACAAACAAACACAGAAGCAATTTTTACTATTTCTGGTTCGATCTCTCCCACACAACATGTGCAGATATCACCGGCACCATAATTTATATAGTTTAGTTGTCATGGCGATTCTTAAAGAGACAGGTGGTACATGTTAAACACTTAGCCTATTCACTTAAATACCTTATTCACACTGCATTGCAGATAACTTATGTAGAAGCGATTACATTAAAAATATATTAAAGCCAATCTATTCAGTGATGAGGGAGAAAGGTTGAGGCTTGTCAAACTTACCACAACTGCACTGGATACAAGGGCACAGCCGTGTTCTTCTCCCGGCTCATTTTAAAGATTGTTGGGGGTTTGAACACTCAATCAGAAAAAGAAAAAAAAAAAACAGCTTTCACATTTCATTTATGCATTCATTACCCATTGTAATGGCTCCCTCTTTTTCTCCTTTATTGAACTTAACAGTATCGTTTTTGTACTCTGTATGTAAATCTATGACATTTTCCCACAGCAAGGAAAGGTGTGTCCATCTACCATACTCATCCCCATCTTTACAGAGGTCACTTTGCAGGGTGACATTTAAGTATCAAAGAAAAGGATTGTGTTGAATAACTAAATAATGACAAATGTGCGTTGCTCTCCTTTATTATGCATAAGCATTAATGGTGAGTGCTGTTGTCTTCAATCACATATGATATCTGTATAAGAGACTGTTTACTTGCATAACTGAGCACCACCATGAGCACAGTGACTGTACCTACGGTATAAACCTAGCTAAAGGCTAGACCTGGATAAGAGAAAGCAGTAGCACTAGCTCATATTTCTGTATACATAAATAATTACAAAGTAACACATCACATATCCATTAATGGATCTGTAGGTTTTGAATGGAGCTTCTGTCATGGTAAAAAGTTTTCACTACTATCCGTTTATTTACCAGACAAACAAATGCCTCCTTTTTTCTGTTGTGTTAGAAGGGGTTGTCCCAGCTTGAACCTTTCAGCTTTCTCCACTCCTACGGCCTGTTTGCAGCGACATGGGGTGGTCGGGAAAGCTGAAGGCAACAGGAAGTTACGGAAACAGCATAGCTCTGCAAGGGCTGCCATTTTATGCAACTCCCAAAGTTACAGAAACATAGTATCCAACAGGGCTATGCTGGTCTCACAACTCCCATTAGAGTCAATGAAAGCTGCACTAATTGCGTAACCTCTCTACTTTGGCTGCTTTCGACTTTCCTGACCAATACAAAACAGGCTGGAGTAGGAGAGAAGGCAGGAAGGAACAAGTTGGGACAACCCACACACACAATGCAGGTCTATGGCAACAGGATACTACAGAAAATATCCGGTTGACATCGGCATCTTAATACCTCAATCATAGTAACAGAACAATATAAATAATGGTTAGGATAGATCCCTTATATGATGGGCACTAACAGTGGCAGATGGACTTTACTGAATTTAACAGTCTGCCAGGTGTTCTGCCTGGCTGTTTTCCCGGACAAAATAGCGCTGCACGCTATACTACACTGCTCAAAAAAATAAAGTAAACACTACGATAACACATCCTAGATCTGAATTTATGAACTAATCGTATCAAATACTTTCGTCTTTACATAGTTGAATGTCCTGAAAAGAAAATCCACACAAAAATTATCACCGGAAATCAAATTTATCAACCCATGGAGGTCTGGATATGGAGTCACACTCAAAATCAAAGTGGAAAAATCACACTACAGGCTGATCCAACTTTGATGTAATGTCAAAATGTGGCTCAGTAGTGTGTGTGGCCTCCACATGCCCATATGACCTCCCTACAACACCTGGGCATGCTCCTGATGAGGTGGTGGATGGTCTCCTGAGGGATGTCCTCGCAGACCTGAACTAAAGCATCCGCCTACTCCTGGACAGACTGTGGTGCAACGTGGCATTGGTGGATGGAGCGAGACATGATGTACCAGATGTGCTCAATCAGATTCAGGTCTGGGGAATGGGTGGGCCAGTCCATAGCATCAATGCATTCCTCTTGCAGGAACTGCTGACACACTCCAGCCACATGAGGTCTAGCATTGTCTTGCATTAGGAGAAACCCAGGGCCAACCGCACCAGCATATGGTTCCCCCCCACAAAGAAATGCCAACCCACACCATTACTGACCCACCAACAAACTGGTCATGCTGGAGGATGTTGCAGGCAGCAGAACGTTCTCCACTGCGTCTCCAGACTCTGTCACATGTGCTCAGTGTGAACTGGCTTTCATCTGTGAAGAGCACAGGGTGCCAGTGGCGAATATGCCAATCTTGGTGTTCTCTGGCAAATACCAAATGTCCTGCACGGTGTTGGGCTGTAAGCACAATCCCCACCTGTTGACGTCGGGCCCTCATACCACCCTCATGGAGTCTGTTTCTGATCATTTGAGTGGACACATGCACATTTGTGGCCTGCTGGAGGTAATTTTGCAGGGCTCTGGCAGTGCTCTCCTGCTACTCCTTGCACAAAGGCGGAGATAGCGGTCCTGCTGCTGGTTTGTTGCCCTCTTACGGCCTCCTCTACATCTCCTGATGTACTGGCCTGTCTCCTGGTAGCGCCTCCATGCTCTGGACACTACGCTGAAAGACACAGCAAACCTTCTTGCCACAGCCATCCTGGATGAGCTGCACTATCTGAGCTACTTGTGTGGGCTGTAGACTCCTTCTCATGCTACCACTAGAGTGAAAGCACTGCCAGCATTTAAAAGTGACCAAAACATCAGTCAGGAAGCATAGGAACTGAGAAGTGGTCACCACCTGCAGAACCACTCCTTTATTGGGGGTGTCTTGCTAATTGCCTATAATTTCCACCTGTTGTCTGTTCCATTTGCACAACAGCATGTGAAATTGATTGTCAGTGTTGCTTCCTGAATGGACTGAAGTGTGATTGACTTGGAGTTACATTGTGTTGTTTAAGTGTTCCCTTTATTTTTTTGAGCATTGTATTTTGTCTTGCATTTTTTATGGAATCTGTGATGGATGCTTTAAATAGGACCCCCAATGCAGATGTAAACAGCCAGGTAAAGAGCCATCATCATTCTTTTGTACCAATCTTATGGTACAACTTACACAAAATGGATGCAAGCCAGTACAATGGATCTGTCAAAAATGAGGTGTGACCCTAACCGGCCTAGTACCCTTCAATTCTATGTTTTTCAGGCCTGATCTTTGGTGCACTTTGTGGTTGTGTTTTCCAATCAAATGTGCCCCCAGCACTAGCACCAAGAGTTGGAAGCTACACAAACTATTCAGATACAATGACATTAACATTTATACATATTTTTTTCATCATTATATAACCATGTGAATAGTATCATTTCTAGCCTCCACACAGGAGAACAAACATTACAGAAGTTATTCACAGGATCAATATACAGTAAATCTTTGCTATGTTCCATGAGGCATATAGTAAAACTTTATATACTAGGGATGTCCCAATACCATTTTTTTTTTTGACATTTATTTATTTTTTAAGACCGAGTACTGATACTTTTTTTCAATGTCATGTGGCAGTTTTTTTTTCTTCCTTAAGGGTACATTCACACGTGTGGATCCACAGCGTATTTTACGCTGTGGATCTGCTGCTAAAGGACCGCTACGTGATGCCTTTAGATGTGCCTGCTCGGAGCAGCAATACACCGCTATGAGCAGAGACATTGCGATGTGCGAGTCGCAGCGTGCATGCGGTGTACTCGCACATCACAGCCGCTCTCGGCCTAGCTCATTGAGCAGCCGCGATTTGTGCAAGAACATCGCGCACGCGCAGCAACTCGCACATAGCTTCAGTGTGTCTGCTCTTAGTGGTGTATTGCTGCTCTGAGCAGGCACATCTAAAAAAAAATGTTTTTGTTTTTATAAAAGAAAGGGCTTTTATATATATATATAAAAAAATAGAATAAAATAGTAAACTTTTTTGAAAAGGAGGGTGATTCAAAAAATTTTATTTTGAAAGGGTTAACTAACATTTATTATTTTTTACAAATTTTTTTACCCACTTTCTTAACCCCCATGGGAGACTATTACATACAATCTGTAGATTGCATACTGATCAATGCTATGCCATAGCATAGCAGTGATCAGTGTTATCAGCGCTCCTTTTCTAATGCCTGCCATGGCTGGCAGCAGTAAAGGAGTGACGATCAGATGCACGGAGCAGGGTAAGGGACCTCCGGCCTGCCTCACAGCTGATTAGGACATCGCGATTACACAGCGGTGTTCCTGATCAGCATCCCTGAGCTAACCGGCAGTACATCTCAGGACTTTTAGACACCGCGATCAACTTTGATCAGCAGTGTCTAAAGAGTTAATGCGGGTCCCGACTATGATGTGCGCTCAGCTGCTGAGCGTGCAGGCGGCTTACCACATCTCTGTGATACCTGCTAGCGGGACTCCCATCGGCAGGTACCGGATTAGGTATTGGGGACATTTGCATGAGTACAGATGCAAATGTCCAGTATTGGTAGTATACTGGTATCGGTATCGTGACTTCCCTATTATATACAATTCAAGCAATTTCAACACAATGGCCCTCATTTACTATTGGAAACCCGACATGTTTTGTCGGCATGTGTGCCAGATTCTGGCGCATTGCACCAGAATTGAGAAAAACCAGACTAACTCACCTTGGGCATGGCCGCCGGGTAAAGGGGCATGGTCACAGAAAAGGGGCGTGTTCAACATTTTCACAAAAACCCAACATATTTACTAAGGTTTCCACAGAAAATGTGGTGGATTTGAGCTGAGGAAAACCCCACAGATCAGAGCAGGTGTAAAAAAAAGCAAAGTGTAGGGAAAAGTGCATAATGTAGGGAAACCTTAGAAAATACAGTGGAAAAAAAAAACCTGTAGGTAATTAAAACCCACAAAGAAAACTACACTCCACTGTTAGTAAATCAGGGCCAATATGTAATCTTACACGCAGTATTTTCCTGTGAATGGGTGGGTGAGAACAATTTCAACTTTGCAGATAGAGCAAACATTTACTCACAGTGGCTGTTTACCTTGGCTGTTCAACTAATAATGGACTATTTTATGAACACCAACACAATAGTGAACACAAAGACATAGTAGCATTATAGAACACACACACTTAAATAATTCTGAAAGGGAAATCTAGACAATCAATATTATAGCACGACAACCAATAAGAAGAACGGGGTCCTCCGCATCCCAACAGTGCTGAAAAGACTCCCTGCGATGGCTGCGAAGTGAAAAGCTTTCTACTGAACTACATTGATCATAGGGCCTTGAATTAATTCAGTAGACGAGACATACTGCAGGACATGTAATTCTTGTCCAACATTTGTAATGGAAATAAAATTTATCATCATGTGACTGTAGTAATGAATTACTACAATATACGTAAATAAATTACCACATGTTTGTTAATATCCAGTCAACTCTATACATGCAGTAAGTCATATATATTTATATTGAAAAGAAAATATAAAAAAGGACCAATTACAGTAGTTACATCTTCCCTTCCTGTCACCATTAAACTTCACGTCCAAGCAGTCTGTGTTTGTCCAGCTTAACGTGCATTGGTCACCTCCCAGAATCCTGTTCGGCTAGAGACAACAGCTAATCACAGGGGCAGAAACATGTACAGCTGGGGCTGTCATCATGGGGCTGGCTTAATAGGAAAGACCAGAAGAAGCCAAGCCCCCAGTGATCAGCCATACTCAGACCAGAGGAATGTTAAACCTGGGGGTGACCATGAAATTACTTAAAAAGGGGTCTATCCACCCCACACATATAAGACCAGCAAAGCACTTAAGACATGCCTTAGCATCACAGGAACGATTTTGTAAAGTTAATAAAACCTAGATAATCCATTTAACACTGTTAGCTGAAGAAGAACCTGGTGAAGTAGAGTAGGACTAGTTCTCTACGTGCTTGCTGCCTCAGGCCTTTTCTACGAAATGTCCACTGACATGCCATGCAGACAGGGAATGCCAGTTCAGCAAGTATACATGTGAAGTATATTTAAAGTTCAATAA
Organism: Hyla sarda; assembly: GCF_029499605.1. Lineage (NCBI taxonomy): Eukaryota > Metazoa > Chordata > Amphibia > Anura > Hylidae > Hyla > Hyla sarda. The sequence goes on along the minus strand of NC_079189.1, from coordinate 332,640,682 downwards.
CGCCCAGACACCACCTTTAAGCAGAGATCTTAAACTGTGCCTGTTATTTTGGCAAAACCTTTGACAAGTAAGCTCCCCCTGAGCCATACCATGCTTCTGCCACCTCTATCTAGCGATCGGTAAAAGGTCTGAACACCTTGCATGTTATTCTCCTTTGTACAAAACAAAGAAGAATTTCATTTTCCCCAAGAGTGATGGAATCTATGCTACTAAGTTTTCCTTTGCCTACTCAAGGCATTATGTGAACACAATATACAAGCTGTGTAAAGGACAAATTGATGCTTAAATATCTTCTATACTACTTGATTTATTCCCCCTATATATATTTAGGTTAAATGAACCAAAATAAAACAAAAGCCCATAAAACGTATTATAAAAAAGATCCTTCATGTCCCTGGGGTGGTGCAGCAGCTTCCAGCATTTTCTGATTACTAAATGACTAAAGAAAGGAACTATGCTATGTAACACTACGCCTCGGGATGATTTCTATAAATTGGACATGGCAATCCATGTCATAAGCATAACTTTCCAATTCATATGTTTATCTTACAGATTCTTTACAAATGCTCTGCTGTATACTATTCTGAGAAGGCCTCCTCTTTCCATATAATATAGAGACAGTATGTAAGATGGTAAAGGAAATACAGTATGACACAAAGTCACATTAGAGCACATTACACACAAAAAAAGCAAATGCAGAAATGTAAGTTACTGAAAGGCCTTTTGTACAGACAATGGAAGAACAGTGGAGGATTGCCAATAGTAACAAAAGCCATTTACCATTTAAAAGGAAGATGGTCACCCTGGTTACCCACACTAAACCCAATACACCAGGTTATAGTGTGGGTGAAAAGGAGTCCGATACGGGGTCTCTGACTAATATACATACCTTCTGTCCAGAGCCCGGTCCCTCTCAAGATCCTCTTCTATCTTTACTGAATTGTGCGCTGGAGGTGTCCCTGGTCACGTGAGCACTTGTGCCTACTGAGCGCTCACGTGACCAGCAACCATGAATATTCTAATTCACCAGGCAGGCCCGCCTCCAGCATGCAATTCGGAGCAGAAAGAAGAAGATCTTCAGAGGGATCGGGTGCTGGACTGCAGATATGTATACGAGTCAGAGACCCCGCATCGGTCTCCTGTTCACCCGCACTATAACACGGTGTATTGGGTTTAGTGTGAGTGAACAGGATGACTGTTTTCCTTTAAGGCTGGGTTCACATTACGATTTGAACTACGGCTCCCGTAGACGCCTGGGAGGAGGTGTGGGCGTGGCTTAATCGCGGCGCCCGCACTCAGCCATATTCGGGAACCGTAATTACAAACCGTAGTGTGAACCCAGCCTAACACATTTCAAATAAACTTAAAGTTAGTAAATATGTATTGCCTCATCATTTCCTTCAACACTAAAAAAAAAAGCTTTACCACAAGAAATGTTATCATGTGGCCTGTTAGCCACATTGGTAATGTTCAAATCAGTGCTGAGAAGGTAGTGATGTTAAATATGATGCAATGCAATACAGTGGTCCCTCAACATATGATATTAATTGGTTCCAGTAGAACCATCATATGCTGAAACCATCATATGTCGAGTACATATGTCTATGTAAAAATGGTAATTGGTTCTGGGGCCTCGGAACCATTGTATGTTGAATACATATCTCTATGTGAAACTGCTAATTGGTTCTGGGATGACCATTGTATGTGGAGTGTATGGGGAGTGTTTAACAAACCATGGTGCCTCCAGCTGTTGCACAATTACAACTCCCAGCTTTCATGTACAGCCATTGGCTGTATGGGCATGCTGGGAGTTATAGTTTTTCAACAGCTGGAGGCACACTGATAGGGAAACATTGATGTATGGGGTGTATAGTGTGTATATGTATTGTATGTGATGTGTGACATCGCATACAGTACTGTACAGTTCTTTAAATACCTTCAGGGGGGACAGAATGTCCTCCATTACGATCCTGCCGACTACAGCTCTATAGGAAAGGAAGGGGAGGGCAGCCAGCAGCTCATTGGATGCCTGCAGCAAGAAGCTGCAGGCTATTGGCTATGGCTGCACTGGGGGGGCGGGGGGTTACACGGAGCTCACATTGGAAGCCTGCGTGAGTTAGCAGGACAGCATGTGAGTAACAGGAGGCAGAACGGGGCACATGGGGCACATTAAACAATTGTCAGTTGCTGAAGTTGTCAGCGCTGTCAGATAGCTGTTTGTACGATGGCCCCGACACACAGCAGCATCATATGTCGATGCTGCCTTCAACATACGATGGGCTCTGAGAGGCCATCATATGTTCAAATGATCATATGTCGGGGCCATCATAAGTCACTGTATATGTTTTAATGAATAACATCACTATTCAAGATCTGAGTGTATAAGGCTTAATTGATATACAATACATAGCATGAAAAAGTCAGTGGGTTGGAGATTATATATATATTATTATTTTTTTTTTTTTATTTATTAGGGATCAACCAATATCGATTTTTTAGGGCCAATACAGATAATCACTCGATCCCTAATATTTTATTAATATGCAACGATTATTCGATAAAATCAATGAAATTCTATAACGGGATTAGTTGTCGACGAATCCAGTTATCGAATAATAGTTCGATTCGTTGTCGGCGGTCATAAGGCTGCTGCGGGCGCACGGTCAGATGCTAGGCCGCACCCTCTGTTCATGTCCCTGTCCCACCCTCCGCTGACCCACTGCTCACCAATCATGTGTGCTGCTGCTTCTCCCCTTCCTGGCACAGTTCAAACTGTAAAATTCAAAATCCCCTTGATGAGTGCAGGAGATTGCACCTGTGTAGTGTAACCATGGTGACTGTACAAGCTAAGAATATATCACTGTATGTGCAGGGAGGGAGAAGGAGGTAGGCTGTTAAGTCTATGTTTATGTGTGATTGTGTGTATGCAGCAGAGTTTAGTGTGTGATTGTGTGCATGTAGCAGAGCTGATTGTATGTAGCAAAGCTGAGTGTGTGTGTAGCAGAGCTGATTGTATGTAGCAGAGCTGAGTGTGTCATTTACAGACACTAGGTTGTAATGCTCTACACATACCCCCATGGTTAAAGCAGTGTTTATGTAGTACATATACACATAGGTGTGTGTGCAGAGCATTTGCACCCTAGTGTTTGTAGTACTACAGAGTCTGTACTACAGACATGGGTCAGGTGCAATGCTCTGCAGTCTGCACATACCCCCCCATGTGTATAGGAGTGCTATATAAAAGTGTAAAAATAAAGTAAATAAAAATTGTTCCCCCAATAAAAATTAGCTCCCTTTTCCTATTGCTATACAAAAAGAAAGTACTTTTTTTTTTTTTTACATATCTGATACCGCCGCATGGCTAACTGTCTGAGCTATTAAAATTAAATGTTAGTAAATCATTAACATCTTATTTTGATAGTTCAGACAGTTACCCATGCGGCAGTATCAAATTTACGCTTGTTTCTGTACAGGATCATTAATAATGATAAATGTTGTACAGTACATATTGATAAACGGCGTAAACGTTGAAAAAAAAATCCAAAATTGCTGCTGTTTGGTCACAACACATGCTTGAAACTTTTAATATGGCCATTGTACATAATTTTTCAAGTAAAATCAGCTGAACCACTTTTTTTGGCATTTTGACTTTTTCAGATTAATTGATGAAATAATCGTCAACTAATCGATTATTAAAATAATCGTTAACTTAGCCCTAATATATATTTAGAACCTACTAACACATTTTAACATGATTTCAGTACACATGGAATGTATACAGAAGTATCCAATCAGAAAATGATATACCCACAATCGAATGCCAGCCCACTAAGTAGGAGGACTGTACGTGTTATGATCCACATATATATGTGTGTGTGTGTGTGTGTGTATATATATATATATATATATATCACCCTTCAATGATAATAGACACACCCATGACTAAGTATATAGGCTCAGACATTAGGACATTGGCTGCTGCTGCTATCTTGGAAGAAAGCAAGGTCACCCTCTTAGAGGATATATCCACCATTTTAAAGAAATAACTAGGTCATGCACAAGACTAGATGCTCACAGGACGAATGGTGTTGGAGGATGCCCAAGATGGGGATACTCAAAAGCCCATATGACTCTACTTTCAAGTTGAAGGGGTTATCCAGGAATGGAAAAACAGACCTATTTTCTTTCAAAGACAGCTCCCTGTCTGTCTCCACTTTGGGTGTGGTATTACAACTAGGCTCCATTCACTTCAATGGAACAGAGCTGCAGAACCACACCCAACCTGGAGACAGACAGGGAGCAGTCTTTGAAAGTAATAATTTCTGTTTTTTCATTTCCTGGATAAACCCTTTAATCTTTCTAAACATGATAACTTACAAGAATATAGGGGGAGATTTACCAAAACCTGTCCAGAGGAAAAGTTGTCCAGTTGCCCATAGCAACCCATCAGTTCGCTTCTTTCATTTTTAACAAGGCCTCTGTAAAATGAAATAAGCAATCTGATCACAGTATTTTTGTAACTTATGGCGGTATGTTCCACGGTATTTGTTTCAATTCCCCCCCTCAAATCATCTGTTCTGCTCCTCCCTCCCCCCCCAAATCATGTTACCAGCCAGCGCTGTTCTGCTCCCCCCCCCAATTAATTATCAGCCCAGCGGGCTACTACTCACATATGTCACCCGCAAGCACTGCCCTCCTCCTCTTTGTTGCGGGCCACCGGCGCTGGAACTCTATACTAAATGCCAGTGGTCTCCAACCTGTGGACCTCCAGATGTTGCAAAACTAAAACTCGCAGCATGCCAGGACAGCCAATGGCTGTCCGGGCATGCTGGGAGTTGTAGTTTTGCAACAGCTGGAGGTCCGCAGGTTGGAGACCACTCCTCTACGCTGTATCCCTATGCCCAAGCTGCAAAAGATAAGCAAAATAAACTTTAAACTTCCCTACATAGGGATACAGCCTACAACAGTGGTCTCCAACCTGCGGACCTCCAGCTGTTGCAAAACTACAACTCCCAGCCATTGGCTGTCCGGGCATGCTGGGAGTTTTAGTTTTGCAACACCTGGAGGTCCGCAGCTTGGAGACCACTGGCGTTTAGTATAGATTTCCAGCGCCAGAGGCCGGCAACAAAGAGGAGGGCAGTGCTTGCGGGTGACATATGTGAGTAGTACCCCGCTGGGCTGATAATTGGGGGGGGGAGCAGAACAGCGCTGGCGGGTAACATGATTTGGGGGGGGGGGGGGGAGCAGAACAGCGCTGGCGGGTAACATGATTTGTAGAAACCGGTATACCGCCCAGCCCTATGATTGGTTGCTATGGGCAACTGGACAACTTTTCCTTTGCATAGGTTTTATTAAATCTTCCTCTATATAATGTTTTTGTCACGTTACCAATGCTGTGGTGCAACAGCTTCCAGCATTTTCTGATTACTAAATGACTAAAGGCAGGAAGAAAGGAACTATGCCATGTAACACTAGGCCTCGGGATGATTTCTATTAATTGGACATGGCAATCCATGTCATCAGCATAACTTTCCAATTCATATGTTTATCTTACAGATTCTTTACAAATGCTCTGCTGTATACTATTCTGAGAAGGCCTCCTCTTTCCATATAATACAGAGACAGTGGCCCTCATTTACTATGATTTCCCTGTTGGTTTTGTGGTTTTTCGGGTCTTCCCCCCCCCCCCCCCCCCACAACATATTTACTATTGTGGTGCACACTTGTGTCGTACGCGGGTTTCGTGTTGCGAAAAGTTTTGTCAGTTCACTCCGTCAATGTTCTTTACGTTGTTTAAGCGCGGGAAGTGACGGCAGTGGAGAATGAGTGGTCGTCAGGCACCAAGGCTCGCAACAAAGAGGAGCTTTCGGAGGCTTTCCGCAACGAGAATGGTTGTGGTAATGTTGGATGACTTATTGGTTTTAAAATGTATTGACTTCAACAAGGTTTCGTAAGAATGGTTAATTAAAGATTGTTCATGCTTAAATATCCACAATTTATGGAAAAAAAAAAAAAAGTGCAAAGAATCAAAGGATGCTAATCAAGTTCAAACCCTATATAGGATAAGCAAAAGAAATGCATGGCATTAAGGGCAATCACCAGTAACCAGGCAGAATATAGAGCACTAGCTTTTGCCCACGGCTTTGCTCACGTTAAATTTGGGGTAACAGATCTACTTTTTACGATCCTTTAGTAATGAGGCCGCTCTGGGCAAAGTCTACGGGCATCCAAACAACCCAAATTCTTTCAACATCTAAAGAGTTAATGCAGGACATCTTCCAGAACGGCAATGTCCGGCATTAGCCACGGGTCATGGCTGCTAATAGCATCCGGGACTGTGCGGGTATGATGCGAGCTCAGCTCCTGAGCTCGCTTCATAACCCTCCCGTACCACAGCAACGGGTATACCTAGCGTTCTACGGCAAGGGGTTAATTCATACAAACATTGAACCCCCATTTCACCCCTTCAGGGATGGAATTTTAGTAAACATTAAAACACGTATTTCTTTATCTCTAATTGTTAGCCAAAAAACAAAGTTTCATGCTTCTAGCTTCAAAAATGACGGTTTTCCATACAAATTTTCAACCCCTTTACGGTTCAATTTTGAAAAATCCTTTCTTATTCCTCGTCTACGTATTAAAAACACCTGTGAAAAAAATTCAGCTTTCTAGGTCCAAGGGTTAGGCTGGGTGTTGAGTCAGTGAGTCAAGCCATAGATAGAAGAGATAAGAGATAGAGACCAATCAAACCAACAAGGCACCAAGTCGTACCCTAGGAGTTCTCCCACTGTCAGAAGATCAGCAGGGTCAGTGGAACCAGGATTAAAGCAGAACTGAGGATGAAATTAGGATAAACTGCAGGACCTTAGGAGTGCTGGATCCTATCATATTGCTTGCAAGCTCCACCACCCTCAAATCACCTTTAGGGTATGTTTAAGTTACAGAATCTCTGTGCATAATTCCTGATCACTGTAATTATTAAGGGAAATGCAGACCGTGCGTAATTCCACCAAAAGAATAAACATGTTCATTCCTTTTGGCTGATAAATTTCGGTAGAGGAATATCCAAAGCTGAATTTCCTCCATGTGAATAGGTCAGCAAAAGGCACATTCACACTAATGTTAAAGGGGTCGTCCAGTGGTGAAAAACGTATCCCCTATCCTAAGGATAGGGGATAAGTTTGAGATTGCGGGGGTCCGACCGCTGGGGCCCCCTGCGATCTCTCTGTACGGGGGCCAGGCTCTCCGGCCAGATAGCGGGTGTCGACCACCACACGAAGCGGCGGCAGACACTCCCCCTCAATACAACGCTATGGCAGAGCCGGAGATTGCCGAAGGCAGTGCTCCGGCTCTGCCATAGAGTTGCATTGAGGGGGCGTGTCGGCCGCCGCTTCGTGCGGGGGTCGACACGCCCCCTTCCCGCGGGCCGTCGGACCCCCCGCGATCTGCAACTCATCCCCTATCCTTAGGATAGGGGATAAGTTGTTCACCACTGGATATCTCCTCTAAGCTTCATACAACGGAATTCACAAGCGCTATTCGGCACGTGGAAATTTCGCAGTGTGAACATACCCTTAAAGTGTACCTGTCACTTTCACAATCTTGACAAGTCATAGAGATATGTCAAAATTTTGATCGATCAGTGTCAGAGGCTCAGAGCCTGAGTGTTTGGCAGCTGAACACTTTCTCTCTCCGCTCTGGGTGTACATGACCGAGATGGTCCCATTAACTTACATTGGAAGTCCTGCATGGTCAAGTGGCACAGAGCTGAGAAAACACGTTTAGTATGCACTTCTCCTGGCTCCTTCTAGTGATCAGTCAGGGTCTAAAGACTCAGACAGATCAAAACTTTAAGTGAAAGTGCCTGTTTAAAATCCCCTACAGGGCAAGTGTCTTCAAGCTACTGTTCTCCCATTAATCTGCATTTAGACTACTGAAACTTTGATGTGGACCATGGCATCATCCAATCATTGGATGCAGATTTCGTATTGGACACATGACTGCTGTGGTTTTATGCTTGATATATTATCACTTTACCCATGTAAATCGTAAGCAATAGTTGACAGTTTGCTAGATATTTAAGAAAAACGGTAAACAAAAAAACTTTTTTCAGGATATTTTTAAAGCCCAGAAAACCCATGTATTTTCATTACTATATACACACACTATTGGAGTACCTTTTTAAAAGCAGAAGCTACTGCAGATATGCCCAGGCACGCACTTTTAGGTAATGGATAAAGTTGACCAGGGTTTCTATCAGCATCAATAAAATGGAAACAATGTTTTGAGTAAAAAAAAACAAAAAAAAACATAACATTAAAAATGGAGCAGATTCTGGCCAGAAAGAGGTTGTGAACGGCAGCTAGACGTGCAGCTTTAAATAAAGAAGAGTTGATTAGAGGAATCAGCAGGAACTTTCAATTTCCTCGCACATCACACATCACTCCCATCAAGGCAAACCTCTACAGGGCAATGAGGCAGCCACGTGTGGAGTAGTGATCAAAAATTATTTTAAATTATTTCCTTTAAATAAGAAACTGCTTTGTAGGAAATTTATTAACTCAGTGCACATTAATGAAGTCTGGAAAACAAACCTTCTCCATGAATTTATTAAATGTCATACTGCATATTATCCAGGGACAAGAGTTTAATCACAAAGCTCAATATTTTACTGATTTATTAGTCAGGAAAAGGATAAAAGGAGCAAGTTATAATTTTTCCATGGCACAGCCACTCACAAAAAGGAGAGCTGACCAGATTGTATGCTTCTCCATTCTGTAGAACTGTATCTCTTCCTTTCACCAGTGTGCTGGCTCGTTTCTCCGTACTATATTATATACAGTGACCCCCCGACCTACGATGGCCCCGACATATGATGAAATCGACATACGATGGCCTCTCAGAGGCCATCGCATGTCGATGTCAGCATCGACATACGATGCTTTTTCATGTCGGGGCCATCGCATTAAAGGGGTACTCCGGTGAAAACCTTTTTTCTTTTAAATCAACTGGTGGCAGAAAGTTAAACATATTTGTAAATTACTTCTATTAAAAAAATCTTAATCCTTCCTGTACTTATTAGCTGCTGAATACTACAGAGGAAATTCTTTTCTTTTTGCAATGCTCTCTGATGACATCACGAGCACAGTTCTCTCTGCTGACGTTATTATAATAATAATAACACTTTATTTATTGTTGTCCTTAGTGGGATTTGAACCCAAGTCCCCAGCACTGCAAGGCAGTAGTGCTAGCCACTGAGCCACCATGCTTCCCTTAGCATACATCTGCTATGCATGGTTGCTAAAATGGACAGAGATGTCAGCAGCGAGCACTGCGCTCGTGATGTCATCAGTGTTCCAAAAAGAAAGGAATTTCCTCTGTAGCATTCAGCAGCTAACAAGTACTGGAAGGATTAAGATTTTTTAATAGAAGTAATTTACAAATATGTTAAATTTTCTGCCACCAGTTGATTTAAAAGAAAAAAAGGTTTTCACCGGAGTACCCCTTTAAGTGCTATCCGGCAGCGCCAAATGCTTAAGCTGCTGCCGGATAGCAGCTTAATGTTCCCCGTGTGGTGCGGTAAGTATTACTTACCCCTCCACGATGCTCCGGGGTGCCCTCCGGGTCCAGCGCTGGTCTTCCGGTGTCTTCTCGGCCCTCTCCGATGACGTCAATACGCTGCTGAAGACAGAAGAGGACCGGAGAAGACCAGGAGAGCCCAGCGGAGGCCCGGGATCACCATCGGGAGCGGCAGGGACACCATCTCGAGCGGCGGGGACAGGCGAGTACAGCTTCCTATACTTTACATTGCACGAATCCCTCAACATACGATGGATTCGACAAACGATGGCTCGTTTGGAACGAATTACCATCGTATGTTGAGGGACCACTGTATATATATGGAGGGGCATGTGACCATACACACCCTTCCTCCTCCACTGCACCTGTGAAGTGTAACGCTATGGAGGAAGCAGCATGATGTGTATTGTCACATGCTCCTCCGTAGGACTCCATGATATCGATGGTAAAACTAGCCACCACACTGGGGAACGTGGAAGCGGAACAGAGCTACATTTTTACAAAACAGGGATGCAGACAGAGTTAACCATATAAGCAAGTACCTCAGAGAGGGGCGGTCAAACTATCTACATGGAACAAACAACCTGCTGGGGATCCTACTACAGGGGGCGGGATTGCTACCTACAAGAGGAAAACGTGGATATGGCAACCTACCTACAGGCAGGTTGTCAAGGCAGACCAGAGAAGAAGAAGATCCCGTGAGAGCGGCCAGAGGTAGGTGAAGAGAATTACATCCACCATCTTGGCTGATCTGATCCCTGCGGTCATACAGTGGATGATCCGATCAGCCATCAGAACCGCAGCATTGCCGCAGATGCCATGACCAGTACTGCTTATGACATATAAAAAGGTTAATGAAGAGCATTAGCGCGATCGCTGATATCCGCCATTACTGACTGGTCCCTGGCTGCTGATAGCAGCCAGGACACGTCGGGTATGAAGTGAGCGCAGCTCCTGTGCTCACTTCATCAATAGGACATTTAACCTCTTAAGGACCAAGGGCGTACAGGTACGCCCTTGGTCCTGCTCTCCTGATATAACGCGGGGTTACACAGTAACCCCACGTCATATCGCGGCAGGCCCGGCGTCATAGTGAAGCCGGGACCCGCCTCTAATAGCGCGCAGCGCCGATCGCGGCACCGCGCGCTATTAACCCTTTAGCCGCGCGGCTAAAAGTGAAACCGAAAGTGGCCGGCTAGCTCAGTCGGGCTGTTCGGGATAGCCGCGGCTAATCGCGGCATCCCGAACAGCTGACAGGACAGCCTCCTCGCTGTCCGATCGCCGAATGACTGCTCAGTGCCTGAGAAATGTCCGAATTATAAAAATATATCATTAATTAAACCGCTCGGTCAATGGCGTGCGCGCAAAAAAATTCCAAAGTCCAAAATAGTGCATTTTTGGTCACTTTTTATATTATTTATCAATAAGTCCTATCAATGCAAAAATGGTACCGTTAAAAACTTCAGATCACGGCGCAAAAAATGAGTCCTCATACCGCCCCATACACGGAAAAATAAAAAAGTTATAGGGGTCAGAAGATGACAATTTTAAACGTACTAATTTTCCTGCATGTAGTTATGATTTTTTCCAGAAGTCCGACAAAATCAAACCTAGTAGGGTATCATTTTAATTGTATGGACCTACAGAATAAATATCACGTGTCATTTTTACCGAAAAATGTACTTCGTAGAAACGGAAGCCCCCAAAAGTTACAAAACTGCGTTCTTTTTTAAATTTTGTCGCACACTGATTTTTTTTTCCGTTTCACCGTAGATTTTTGGGCAAAATGACTGACGTCATTACAAAGTAGAATTGGTGGCGCAAAAAATAAGCCACCATATGGATTTTTAGGTGCAAAATTGAAAGAGTTATGATTTTTTAAAGGCAAGGAGCAAAAAACGAAAATGCAAAAACGGAAAAAACCCCGGTCCTTAAGGGGTTAAGTACCAACACATCAGGATGTACATTCACATGAATTGTCCTTGGACACAAACATCACATAGGCAGGTCCAATGCCCAGGACTCCCTATATAAGCAAGGAATAACCCTTTAGGATGGGGAACATAGAGCAAGGCATCCGATCAAAGAAGCAGGCCCGATCAGCACAACAACTCTATGGACACATTTGTAAAAAAAAAAAAAAAAAAAAATAGGTCTTACTGCTTCATATTGCTTACTTTTGCCTTTACAGCCTCCACAGTTTGCTTCACGAGCCCTATTTTGTCCCTATCCTTGTACACAACTTCCTTGTACTGTATTTGCTCTGCTTTTTTACTTTATTCAGTGTGAGCTGTCTTTCAATAACATATATAATATAGGCTTTCCTTAGCGATAACTGTTTCTGGGGAGGCCATGTGGCACAAATAATGGAAGGTGATAATATATAAATAGAACACCTGGGTTACTGTTTCTCTACCACCAACTTAGGTTTTCCATTCCTTTTTTTTTTTTTTTTTTTTTTTTTTTTTTGGGGGGGGGGGGGGGGGGGACTGTGTATAAATAGTATTTACAATATTTCCAAACTTCATATCATACAATACAGGTGAAAAAATAATATTTTATGTACGGTAATTCATGGACAAGGGAGTTTAGAAGAGTTAGGAGTAGAGCTTGTTAAACCCATTCTAAAATTATCCAGGAAGTTACAGTTAGTAGTTTTGGCAATATTTCTATAACCAGACAACCACATACAAATATAATAAGAATTTTCAGCATATTTTTCTGGTAATTTGATAATGTACAGGCCAAAAAGGTAATAAACAGCAATTTTACTTGCAGACATCATCATTTCATATGATCTAAGCCTATTTATTTTGCATCTTTGCCCCAAACTGAATAGATGGAAAGGTACACAGCAGGTCATCCTAAATATGCTTTCATGTTTCACGTAAAGGCCATCTAAATATTAAGAGTAAAACTGCATGTCATGGGTATAAGCTTGAACAGTGAAATGACAAGTCTATGACTGCATTTATAGAGGTACACTACAATAGGCAACAGTATGCGGACATAACTGCAGAGCATCAACCAATAGAACACCATTCCTACCAACTCCTGGCATTGTGAATGGCAAGATTGTTACTGCAGCCAGTAATTGCCTGAGCGGCCATTTACTGTGTGTCAACCAAGACCAGAAAATGAAGACCACCACTAAAAACATCAGCAGTTCAGGGATCAGTTAGGTAAGTAATGCAAGTTGTTTTAGTTTTTTTAAACAAAGTCAGATGTTTTTAGAAAAACATTTTTCCACCAGACACCCAAAACTATGAATCGCAAACAGCAAATAAGACAGATTGGTGGACATTTACCAAAGTCAGTGTAGGTGAACTGGTGTTATACACAGGTTTTAATGGCGAGAGTACATGCAACAAATGTATTACATTTTGCAGGGCATGTGATAAATATTGGGCTAGTACACTTTTTTTTGTGAAATTTCACTTCAGAACAAAAAACTTTGTTTTGAGACCTTCATGTGACTTTTTGAAACTGTTGCCTCGAGCCAGTTTTTTTTCAGTCTAGGCTGGTGTAGGTTGTGGTGTTCTTGAGGGCTATGCAACAAAGAAAAGTTGCACTTCAAAAATCTCTTTCGCACCAAAGTGAAAAAGCAAAAGTGTGTACCTAAGTCATTTTAGTTAAAATCACTTTACCTAAAAGCCGCACATTTTTAGTATGGCAAATCTGTTCCCCCCCATTGGTTTTTGTTGGTTTTCCTTTTGGATGGGAATAGATCTTCGGGAGCGGTACAATCTAAGCCATTGCACCAAAAAAAGATTGTACATGCCTGCCCTAATGCTTCACCTATCAACAGTCACATTGCAAAAGCTTATAGTTTGATTGCGGATTATTCCATAATCAAACCTCATCAGGAAACCACAGAAGGGAGCCCCAAAGGTCAGATCTTCACTAAATAAAAGGTAGTCATGGTCCTGTCTAGAAATGACAAATGTACAGCATCCTGGTATTCACAAACTGTGGGCTCCCTACTTTCCAGATGCTGATTAATAGCTTGCTCCCCATTAATATGTGCAATGAATACTGAGGACTACTGGTTTACTGTGCAATGTGAGCAGTGCAGTTAAAAAGGTGGGAGTATCATGTACAAAAACATATAAGTTTTAATTGAAAAGGGGGTCTGACCACTGGGGCCAGCGATCTCCTGTGCGGGGTCCTGGCTCTCCCCAGGAACAGAGAGTGTCAAACCCTGCATAAAGCGGCAGCTGACATGCCCCCTCCATATATCTTTATGGGAGAGCCAAAGACTTCCGATAGCCTAAGATCTAGAGAGGTGCCGTGACGGCCACCGCTTTGTGCGGGGGTCAACACGCCTCGTTCCCGGAGATAGTCGGGGTCCCGTACAGACCCCCCCCCCCCCCCCCCCGATCTTTGTACATGATATATCTCCTTTGATAGAGTATACATTTTGTATGGCAGGCACATGTCACCAACACAACACAGAAATCTCTGGTATTAAGAGGAAATTGCTGTATTTTCTGGACTATAAGATGCGCCTGCATCAGTGCACAGTAAGGGCTGCCCGACAAAGTCAGACCACACTGACTGCTTCTCTCGTTATCGGACAAAGTACTAATACAACTTTATGCCCGATATCAGACAGAAGAACTGTACAGTGCTTTAGAGTCCTCATCCTGCCCAGCATTGATCTGTATGATTAGTGCTGGGAAAGAGTGGAAGCTGGATGCAATATGCGCATCATATCTAGAAACAGACCCATAGACAGTATAAGACTTAAATGGGCACTCTCATTAAAACTAATTTTTCTGTTGCACTCCTTATGGTAAAAAAAAAAAAAAGATTTCTAAATAAAAATAAAAATAAATAAATTTGATATTTGTGTGTTTGTGTGCATACGTCATGGTCTTTTCCTGGTCTCCGCCGCTCACCCGGCGGAGATCGGAAGCGGATCCCTGCTGAAGGGCAAACGCCGAGGGGGGTCTTGGGACCCCCACATATCGGCGATCGTCACAGATCGATTGCGAAATCACACAAGTGATCTGCTCCGATTCCGGGTATTCGGGTCACTTGTGACCCGATGATCCGCAAAAAAGAAGGTGACCTTCGGTTGCTGGGAGCGGTGACAATACTGTCACCGCCCCAGCAACGCTGCTATTGGCCGGCGATCGTCCGGCCAATAGCAGCTCGGCAGAGGAGGGGTTAACGGACCCCTCACGCAGCTCTGCTCACTCGCTGAGTTCAGTCAGCGGGAAGAGCTGCCATGAGTGGACCGGGACCCCCCCTCTGTGCTTCGGAGCCCCCTCACAGAGGACGGTTGCCCCCCTAGTGCAGGGAAAGTGTGTCCCTTAGGGAAAGGTAGGTAAACTGAAAGTGAAAGTAGCATAAAAGTAAAAAAAAAAAAAAAAAAAATCCCCCCCCCCCCCCCCTCACAGGCCCCTAGGGGCCTATGATCAGTGTCACCCGGGACCTATCATGCCCTTTTTTTTTGGGCCGCAGCGTTTTTTTTTTTTTTCCATTATAACGGTGTGTGAGTGATAATCACACACAGTTATATAAAGTATTACCCCAAGCACCACACTACATACTTCCCCATAAACCACTAAATTGCACAAAAAAAAAACAGAAAAAAAAAAACCTGATAAGACCTCTGGGGGTGTTTTTTCAGAAATGGGTCATAGGTCACTGAGTCACTATCATCGGGGACTTTTTTATGTTGACTCAAATGCACAGCGCTCTCTCTCCACCTGAGCGGGTGCACATTTGAGGCAACAGGTTAGGGACGGCCACACACACACACATTACATTCCCAGAATGCTCTGGGTCATCATTCTGGGAACATATCCTGTTTTATTATGTTTTATAATTTTCTGTCCCACTGTACCCCATATTACGGGCCTCTGTACCCCACCTGTCTACCCCAGTTATGGCCCGTAGTCCCCCATAGTGTTCCCCTATTTTAGGGCTCAGTGCTCCCCCCATTAAAAGTCCTTGAGGGGGGGGGGGTCCCACATCCTGGCTCCATATGAAGCTCAAGGCCCCTGACTGCCCTCCCACTCCAGGAAGACCCGCTGTGCATCCAACAAGCCAAAATATAAAAAGGTATGTCCTTACTCCAAAGAAATGTATTTACAAATTGTGGGGGGGTCTTTTCTGCTATTAACCCTTGTAAAAATGTAGGTGAAAACACACTTTTTTAGTGAATTTTTTTTTTTTTTACATATGCAAAAGTCGCGAAACCCCTGTGGGGTATTAAGGCTCACCTTACCCCTTGTTACGTTCCCCAAGGGGTCTAGTTTCCAAAATGTGATGCCATATGTTTTTTTTTTTGCTGTCCTGGCACCATAGGGGCTTCTTAAATGCAACATGCCCCCCCCCCCCCCCCGAGCAAAATTTGCTCTCAAAAAGCCAAATATTACTCCTTCTCTTCTGAGCATTGTAGTTTGCCCGTAGTGCACTTCAGGTCAACTTATGGGGTACCACCATACTCAGAAGAGATGGGGTTACAAATTTTGGGGGGTATTTCTTCTATTTACCCTTGCAAAAATGTGAAATTTGGGGGGGGGAAAAACACACATTTTAGTGAAAAAAAAAATTTTTTAATTTTTTTTTTACATATGCAAAAGTCGTGAAACACCGGTGGGGTATAAGGGCTCACTTAATTCCTTGTTCCGTTCCTAAAGGGGTCTAGTTTCCAAAATGGTATGGCATGTGTTTTTTTTTTTTTTGCTGTTCTGGCACCATAGGGGCTTCCTAAATGCGACATGCCCCCCAAAAACCATTTCAGAAAAACGTACTCTCCAAAATCCCCTTGTGGCTCCTTCACTTCTGAGCCCTCTACTGCGCCCGCCGAACAATTTACATAGACATATGAGGTATGTGCTTACTCGAGAGAAATTGGGCTACAAAGATAAGTATAAAATTTTCTCCTTGTACCCCTTGTAAAAATTCTAAAATTGGGTCTACAAGAAAATGAGAGTGTAAAAAATGAAGATTGTGAATTTTCTCCTTCACTTTGCCGCTATTCCTGAAAAACACCTAAAGGGTTAAAATGCTGACTGAATGTCATTTTGAATACTTTGGGGGGTGCAGTTTTTAAAATGGGGTCATTTATGGGATATTTCTAATATGAAGACCCTTCAAATCCACTTCAAACCTGAACTGGTCCCTGAAAAATAGTGAGTTTGAAAATTTTGTGAAAAATTTTAAAATTGCTGCTGAACTTTGAAGCCCTCTGGTGTCTTCCAAAATTAAAAACACATCAATTTTATGATGCAAACATAAAGTAGACATATTGCAAATGTGAATACATTTTTTATTTTTTTTTGGAATATCCATTTTCCTTACAACCAGAGAGCTTCAAAGTTAGAAAAATGCTAAATTTTCTAATTTTTCACCATGAAAGTTACCACAAAATGTTCCCACTATGTTAAAGGGGTGTTCCAGGCAAAAACTTTTTTTTTGTATATATATATATATATCTCTATCTATATCAACTGGCTCCGGAAAGTTAAACAGATTTGTAAATTACTTCTATTAAAAAATCTTAATCCTTCCAATAGTTATTAGCTTCTGAAGTTTTCTGTCTAACTGCTCAATGATGATGTCACGTCACGGGAGCTGTGCATGATGGGAGAATATTCCTTGCATGATGGGAGAATATCCCCATAGGAGCTGGACAGCTCCCGGGACGTGAGTAATCAGAAAGCAGTTAGACAGCAGAAAACAGCAACTCCACTTCAGAAGCTAATAACTATTGGAAGGATTAAGATTTTTTAATAGAAGTACCGTATATACTCGAGTATAAGCCGAGTTTTTCAGCACGATTTTTCGTGCTGAAAACACCCCCCTCGGCTTATACTCGAGTGAACTCTCCACCCGCAGTGGTTTTCAACCTGCGGACCTCCAGAGGTTTCAAAACTACAACTCCCGGCAAGCCCGGGCAGCCATCGGCTGTCCGGGCTTGCTGGGAGTTGTAGTTTTGAAACCTCCGGAGGTCCGCAGGTTGAAGACCACTGCGGCCTTCGACATCATCCAGCCCCCTCTCACCCCCTTTAGTTCCGTAAAGTACTCGCCTCCGCTCGGCGCTGGTCCGGTGCTGCAGGACTGTCCGGTGAGGAGGTCGTCCGGTGGGATAGTGGTTCCGGGCTGCTATCTTCACCGGGGAGGCCTCTTCTAAGCGCTTCGGACCCGGCCCCAGAATAGTCACGTTGCCTTGACAACGACGCAGAGGTACGTTCATTGCCAACGTACTTCTGCGTCATTGTCCAGGCAACGCCTCTATTCCGGGCCCGAAGAAGAGGCGCCCCCAGTGAAGATAGCAGCCCGGAACCACTATCCCACCGGACAGCCCTGCAGCACCGGACCAGCGCAGAGCGGAGGCGAGTACTGTACAGAACTAAAAGGGGGTGAGAGGGGGCTGGATGATGTCGAAGGCCGCAGTGGTCTTCAACCTGCGGACCTCCGGAGGTTTCAAAACTACAACTCCCAGCAAGCCCGGACAGCCGATGGCTGCCCGGGCTTGCTGGGAGTTGTAGTTTTGAAACCTCTGGAGGTCCGCAGGTTGAAGACCACTGAGGGCGGATAATGACAAGAGGAGGATGAAGGGGGGGGTGTGGGATGATGAAGGGGGGTGGGGATGATGACAGGTGATGATGATGAGGGTCTGGATGATGACAGGCGGTGATGATGAGGAGGATGTTAATGACGGGTCTGGATGATGTATTTCCCACCCTAGGCTTATACTCGAGTCAATAACTTTTCCTGGGATTTTGGGTTGAAATTAGGGGTTTCGGCTTATACTCGGGTCGGCTTATACTCGAGTATATACGGTAATTTACAAATCTGTTTAACTTTCCGAGGCCATTTGATATATAAAAAAAAAAAAGTTTTTGCCTGGAATACCCCTTTGAAGTAGAATATGTCACGAAAAAAACTATCTCTGAATCAGAATGATAACTAAAAGCATTCCAGAGTTATTAATGTTTAAAGTGACAGTGGTCCGATGTTCAAAAAATGTCCGGGTCCTAAGGTGTAAAATGGCTGGGTCCTTAAGGGGTTAAAAAGACTGCCACTAGATGTCTCCCTACCTGTCTAGAGCACATTTCCCACTATCTCTTGCACAGACTTTAGACTCCTGCTGGCCTGGCAGAAGTCCAAAAGCAGGAAATGCAGTCTGGAGTTCTGGGGTTAGCCTTAGCCAATCATAGCTCATCTCACACTGAACTGCTCTGGGCTGTGTGTAGCAGAGTGAGGGAAGAAGAAGTTTTCCCCTGTATGGCTTCAGATGATGTCCTGCCTGCTGGGTAACGCCCCTTCCCAGTCTGTGAATCTGACTTAGACTTGGGCAGAAAATACAGCACAATATCAAGGTAGAAAACAAAAAAATAATAAAAATAAAGACGGGGGTGTTTTATCATGACGGGGGCAGTGAACTGGTAGGATTATAAAAATTTATCATGAGAGGCTAAATGATAAACGCAAAATAATGTGTAAAACATATGTGCCTAAAATTTTACTTTTAATTAATCTCTTTAAAAGTACAGTATACGCAAAAAGTGCACTGAGATAAAAAAAAAAAAAAAAAAAAAAAAAAATTGGATATCATGATCCTTACCCCTGAGCTACTTGCACTGCATGCATAGCTCCAAAAAGGGGGTCAGTAGTCAACAACAATTGCAGAAGTCAGTATAGAGCTTCACATATAGCCATCTTTATCACTCAGTATAGAGCTATACATCTATATATCATAATCACTTAATAGTCACCATCACATCCAGATATCATAATTACTCAATAATCACCAAACGCATTTCTGCTGTATGATATTCACAGCTTCATCAGTGGTAACATTTCATATAAGGTTTTAGTACAGAGTTTTCACATATAGATGTATATAACACTCAAACATCACCAGCACATATCATATATCAGTGCCAGGCGCTTGTATGCGTATATCCACGGCCATACAGTTACAAAGTCCTTAGTTGTCTCCGGAGCGGTGCGGACCTGCTGTCATGCAGGGAGCTGTGGTTGCACGGCTACTCACGCTAGCTCCTCGAAAGACCTTGAGAGGTACTCTTTAAGCTATGTTCACATGGACAGAACTTGTGCAGAATGTCAGCACGGACATTCCGCTGCAGCAGTGTCCAATTGATTAATGGGATTCTGCTGCGCTGCTCACACATGTTTCAGTCGTGGAAATTCTGATTCCGGCATCCGCAGAAAGAATAGACAAGTCAATTCTTTCTGCAGTTTGCAAGGAAATGCACTGCCATCTATAAGCACATTTCTGATCAGTCCTTAGCGCCTGCCAGATTTTTCAAAGATGCAAAATTAAATTTTCTGGCGAATATTCTGCACATTTTACACTAGAGTAAACATAGCCTTAGGCTGAAATACAGACTTAAAAATGTACTCACATGCTCATGTAAAACTGGCCTAATTTTGATAGCTACATGTAATCCAGTAACTACATTCGCCATTGTAGTTTGTTTCAGTGGTCAGAGCCATCCCTTCATCCTTGACCACCAATCTTTTTAAAACTGAACCCTCCACTGTCTTTGGCTGCTAGGGGAGTTTAAGTTACAAAATATTTTCCAGTTTCCAGTTGACTAAACCAGAGGTGGGTCCTGTAGTCCCCAACTGTAGTTTTGGTCAACATAGGACGTACAGTATCCCTGTTTCTCCCCCCCATGAACTTTGCCAAAAATTTCCACAAATCAATGTGTGCACCAGAATTCCGCAACAAAAATTCACTTCAAAAAGTGAGCAGGGATAACCAGGAGGAGAAATAAAATGGCCAAAAACTTATAGAAAGATCTTTTAATTACTAAATACAGGAAATTGTGCAAATCTAAACTTGCTCATAGCATTCAGAGATTTCATGATGCGCCATATTTGCTAGAAAGCATGCATTGTTTCAAGGCAACATGTCATTCGTTTCATGCAGCCCAAACCACAAGCAGAATGAAATACAGGGTGGGCCATTTATATGGATGCACCTTAATAAAATGGGAATGGTTGGTGATATTAACTTCCTGTTTGTGGCACATTAGTATATGTGAGGGGGGAAACTTTTCAAGATGGGTGGTGACCATGGCGGCAATTTTGAAGTCGGACATTTTGAATCCAATTTTTGTTTTTTCAATAGGAAGAGGGTCATGTGACACATCAAACTTATTGGGAATTTCAAAAGAAAAACACTGGTGTGCTTGGTTTTAACGTAACTTTATTCTTTCATGAGTTATGAACAAGATTCTGACCACTTATAAAAGGTGTTCAATGTGTTGCCCATTGTGTTGGATTGTCAATGCAACCCTCTTCTCCCACTCTTCACACACTGATAGCAACACCGCAGGAGAAATGCTAGCACAGGCTTCCAATATCTGTAGTTTCAGGTGCTACAGAATGGGCAAAACAAAAATTGTAACAGGACCCTCAGTTTACGCAGAAGATTTTGTTCAGTGATGAGGCAAACTTTTATGTGAATGGTGAAGTTAACAAACAAAACCACCGCTATTGGCCTGACACTAACCCACATTGAATAGATCCCTCCAAGACTGTTGGAACACAAAATTGATGGTATGGTGTGGTATATGGGGTACAAAGATAGTGGGGCCATTCTTCATCAATGGACACCTCAAGGCCACTGGATATGCAAAATTGCTACATAATGATGAGTTTCCCTCTTTATGCACTGAAGCTGGCACGTTCCCTGAGTTTTTCCAGCAAGATGGTGCACCACCACATTATGGGTGTCAGGTCCGAGCATTCCTAGATGAACAGTTTCCTGGAAAGTGGATTGGTTGAATGGCCCCCCAAGGTCTCCCGATCTGACCCCCTAAGACTTATCTTTGGGGGTCATCTGAAGGCAATTGTCTATGCTGTGAAGATACGAGATGTGCAGCACCTGAAACTATGGATACTGGAAGCCTGTGCTAGCATTTCTCCTGCGGTGTTGCTATCAGTGTGTGAAGAGTGGCAGAAGAGGGTTGCATTGACAATCAAACACAATGGGCAGCACATTGAACACATTTTATAAGTTGTCAGAAACTTGTAAATAACTCATGAAAGAATACAGTTACGTTAAAACCAAGCACATCGTTGTTTTTCTTGTGAAATTCCCAATAAGTTTGATGTGTCACATGACCCTCTTCCTATTGAAAAAACAAAAGTTGGATGCAAAATGGCCGACATCAAAATGGCCGCCATGGTCACCACCCATCTTGAAAAGTTTCCCCCCCCCCCACATATACTAATGTGCCACAAACAGGAAGTTAATATCAGCAGCCATTTCCATTTTATTAAGGTGTATCCATATAAATGGCCCACCCTGTATTAACGTGTTCCCTTATCACAATGTTTTTTTAGCCACATAATATGGAACCAACAAGAATTTGCTTAAAATACTTTTCATATTTATTAAATACACATAATATATACTGTATATAAGTCATACAGTATTTTGCAAACAAAACGCGAGAAGAAAAAAAAGAACCTTATGGGTTTGTTTTCTAATTGCTATCTTTAGGCGAAGGTGGGTTATGCCCTGTATAGGTATACTTAGTCTGCTATTAAATGTGTGGGAAGGGGAAGTATGATGAGTTGGGCATGACATATCACACATGTGGTCACTGGACCTTTTGATATTAAGGATGTGTTCCCTATGTTCATAATTTGGGATAATCCTGTATGCCTCATACATACAGTAGTACATGTTTTAAGAGTGTATAAATAAATATTTCACATATTTCGAGTGAATTCTTTTTGACTCAATTTTCTGTGGAAACAAATTAAGTGGAAGTTATTTTTGCACCATGTGAGGTTTGTGATGACTTAGGATGCATATGATGACTGTACATGTGGAACTGTGTGACATAATACCTTATCACAATGATCTAGGATTCTCTCTGAACAGCTATTCCACTTCAAAGAAATTATAGGTGTAGTTTTGGCCCGGAAACCGAGCTCTGAATTACTAAACTAGTCCCTGGGGGCGGGGGGGGGGGTTAATTGATAAAGGTGTCTCTATCCGCAAATAGGGAGCAATCACTTTGTGAAAATTAAATGGTGCAAAACATACATTTGCCACAACTATTTGTAAGTTGTTTAGCCATGCCCTCTCCAACATGCCTACTATAAGACCGCTATAAAAAATAAAAATAAAAATTTGAAAATGGGGGTTGGGTTAGGGTTCATTTAACTTTACTATATTTTTAGTTGACGTGTACCAAGTTATATTGAAATATCTCCAGCCATTTGGATGTTATGCTGGAACATACCTTGAGTTTTACACACGTTATATACATCAAGGTATGGTCGGCCCTAGCAATTTCAATAGTAAATCAATGGACAGCTCACAAAATGCTTAGATGCAAAGGTCACATTGGAAAGATTGGGTCACGTTTTACATATAATTCACGTCAGCATATACTATTAATGTAAATCTGCTATTCTATCTAGTTCATGTGGGTAGATCAATCAGGATTTTTAGAGAGTAAACCATACTGTTTTGAAATCCGACCTGAAATGTATAACACACAACTGTCAACATTTATCCTTTAGACTCTGTATTTTTCAAGAACTATAGAGTCTAAAGGATAAAAGAGGATCTGACACTGGGGCACAACCTCATGCATGTGCCGGGTACACATATTGACCCTGGGCAGGATTTTATCCCACTAGAACAGTACTGAAGTGGTTTAAAAAACATTCGAGTGATATCCTGTTGGCACACTTAGCATTTTTGAAAGAAAGGTTACATAGCAGAGTATTCCTATCAACTTAAAGAAACAGTAGACTAGCAATGGAAAGGATTCAGAGTGTCATATTGGTCAATACTCCTAAGGCAGGCCTGTCACATTAGAAAACAGATGAATGGCTGGTTTGGCTTATATTCCTATTCATGTTTCCAGGCTCTTTAATGGATCGGAAGCTGACTAAAGAAGTAGCTACCTATAGGTGGCACGAAAGAGACAGTTTTCTTCCTTCTGGAGGAGAACAGCAGCACTAAAAATGTGGAGGCACAAACATAAGGGCAACATAGAGCTGTCTCTATACAAATGCATACATTACTTCTACAATCACACGTGAATAAAACCATTGGCAGATGGGCTCCGGTAGAGGATGTACACAAGGTAAAGGTAGTTATATCTAGAAATGAACAAACTTCTCTCTGCTGTTCTAGACGGGCACACTCGACGGTGAATAACGCTTTCTATATCTTTATTATGATAGAAGGCATAGTAGTAAAAAGAAAATGTTTCCATATAAAAAATGTATGGTTCCTTCACAGCCAGCCAGTCCCTCTAGCTTGCTTTATCCGCACCATATGGTACACCACAGTTAATAAGGCATATTTTAGCAGGTTTTGTCACTTCTCGGTGTTGCTAGGGGAGACATTTTCTATTTTTGTCACCAAAAGAGTCATCCACACAGAGACAGGCTTGATGATGTCAAATGTAATTAACCAGTCAAATACAGAATGGAAGAAGAGGTTACCGGTTCAGTTTATAAAGGAAATCTCCCTTCTACGAGGGTGTAAGATGCATTTATAAATATATATATTGTTTCCTTACATCTGGATGGAAAAATAATTCACAGCAGCAGGACCGGTGTTCTTTTCTGCAGAAGAGCACTCAGCTACCCAATCCAGCTACCTTGTTAAATAATGCAGTTGTTATCAGATAGCTCTGCATGAAGTCTTGGCAAAAGGGAAGGAGCTGAAGAGGTCACCTCTATAGGTGCATCCCATAGGCGAGCAATGAGTGACTGCGGACTCACTGCAGCCTCCAATACCAATCCAACATTGATGGTATAGCGTGCAACATAACTGAATGGGAGCAGATCCAAGTATGCGGGTGATGTTTTTCCTATGTGTGTTATGTACAAAATATTCCTCCCTAATAGTATGCATGAAGATGTTCACAGGGTTTCCTTCCATAATATTGGGCCAATTTCATTAGACAGCGAGTGTTGCATCATATTACACCATGTCTTTTAAAGGAGACCCATTCTATCTGGTCCAGTATAAGGCTACATTTCTGCCATAGTCCATATTAATATGCGGAAACTGTTACCACCAGAAATATCGCTATAATCCTATGTAAATTAAATAAGATTAATAATTCCAGAAACTGCATATAATGGGCTGTATATCCTTCATTTCCATAGCTATATATCCACAACCAAACTAGAACAACAATGTATAAATAAATGTACAGATCTGAATGACACAACACTACACAGCAGATTATATACACCCCAGGGATTCCCTACTGGTAGAATACAGATTCATTTACTACCAAGGCTGATCTATATATTTAAAGGATAAGGAACAATGCATGCTATTGTTGATCCTATGCTAAAAATAGCCTGGTGATTTCCGATGGGGGTTAACCCTGTCCTTTCTGGAGCAATGCATTGGAGGATTGGAAACCTGACATCAAGCAATGCAAAGAGACAACAGGATTTCTACCTATGCACAGGCCATTCTATGTGATACGTGTATATAAACACACAGATGCCTTCCCTGCTACATCCAGGAGGATCCATTGCACCGAGGATCAGATGACATTCAGTGCACAGTGAATGACAAGCAGCACCACCCCCAGCCCGGGCATAGAGATCTGCTGATGGAGGCTTCTCATCTGCCAGTCCTTACCTGAGTGGCTTTGTGGAACTGCTTCTTCAGCCCCGCTACAGACATGGTTGGCGGATGAGAAGACACGATGTCGGGCTGGATGATGACGATGATGAGGAGGAGGAGGAGGATGATGATACCGGCCGCTGCTGTGCACGACTGCGGGGGAATTCTAGTCTCCAGCCGACGCTCCGCTGTAATCCTGTTCTCTTATCAGATGCATGCCTTAATGCAGGGACACCCTGACGTCACGGCCGCTGGCCCCGCCCAGTTAAGGGGACACGAACTCATTTCCTGCACTCCCGCCTGTCCGCCGTGAGGAGGATGGACGAGGGCTGCTGCCTGCGGAAGTCTACTATGCGGAGATAGGAATACCCGCAGACTGAGAGTCTTTCCCAACCAGGGCGCCTCCAGCTGTGGCAAAACTACAACTCTCAGCATGCCCGGACAGCCTTTGGCTGTCCGGGCATGCTTGGAGTTGTAGTTTTGCCACAGCTGGAGGCGCCCTGGTTGGGAAACACTGGCCTATCTTCTACATGAGGGAAAGGGAAATGGAGTAGGCAACAGGTGACAGGAAAAGTTTGCCCAAAATGTAGTCATACAATAGTGTCAGCTGAGGCAGTGCTCACCTCACTAATGGGGGATGCATGGAGCGCATACGAAATAAAGTAGGTACCCTGTGTGACCCTTTGGCGACTCCAAATAGAAATAGGCGCTTTATACTGTGGTGAGGGCAGATGGAATTAGCCTAGGGGCAGATGGCATTAACCCCTTGTGTTCGTGACCCCAGGGCGTAGTTTCTCCTCTACACCACCCGAAAGGTATACTGCTGGATCCTGGGCTAGGCACGGGGGCAAATAATAATACTGAGTCAGACAGGTATAATAGTCTATACAGCTTGGCTAGGCCCCAAGAGGTGACCAGTGACTTCAGAGACCTCAGGGCTCGCTGGGACTTGTAGTGGACTTGGACAATTTGCTGCAGGGCCACGCTGACTTGACACAGATTTATCTTGACTGACATTACTGGGACTGACTAGACATACTTCACCCCGTTTGTAGCTTACCAGGTTTTGACTTTCATCTGTGGGGTAGTAGACTTGTGGATTCGTGGTAGATTTAGGCCTCCTTAGGACACCAGACACACTCTCAGGCTTGGCCTCACTGTAACTCAGCACTAAAGAGACTGAGCTAGCTCCTCCCAGGGCTTATATGGGGAAGACTCTGGAGGGGTCCCATAGGTTACCCTGTAGGTCACATGGTCACTGTTACCTTCCCTGGTTACAATCACATGACAACAGTACTTAAAGGAGTTCTCTAAGCTAAAACTTTTAACCCCCACTGTGCCCGGGCTGTAAAACTATACATAAACTTTCACTTACCTGCCTACGATCCCCCGTTGTTCCGATATCGCCGTCCCGTTCTCCGGTCCCGGTCTCTTCCACTTCCTGCAGGTCGATGACTTCACTCTGTGCTCAGCCTATCAGTGGCCGCAGCAATGTCCCGTCGCGGCCGCTGATAGGCTGAGCGCAGAGTGAAGTCACCGACCTGCAGGAAGTGGAAGCTGACACGGACCGGAGCACGGTCGGCGATATCGGAAAACAACGGGGGATCGTAGGCAGGTAAGTGAAAGTTTATTATGTATATTTTTACAGCCCGGGCACAGCGGGGGATAACATTTTTCAGTTGGAGAACTCCTTTAAAGGTATATTGAAAATTATGTATATTACAATAGATAACATGGATGTTTAATATTAAACACAGAGTTTAAGTACAGGGGAGGCCCAGGGGTCACATAATGGAGTTTGCCTGACAGGGCAGCTATGGTACAGGCACCCCACCATAAACTCCCCCTCTTAACAGCAGCCATCCTCTGCGCCTAGTCCTGGAGGGCAAACGACATGATATGGCCACTGAGGCCTGGTGATAGCAAGAAACAGTTCCTGGGGCATTTCAGAAACGTCCTTCTCAGGGCTGGTGAACAAACAACTGGGGAAGAGTCCATGTGGCATTGCTCTTAACGTCCATACATACTCAATTTTAGTAAGGGTGTGAATAACTGGGACAAAGATATGAACATATGAGATTTTTAGGACTTGCAACTGCATGCTGGAGAATAAGGATAAATCTGGCTGCCGGAGGCTTTCTACCTGAATGCCTTTGCTGCTGGGGCCCTTTGGCTATTGCTACTTCTCCCCAAAACATTATACAAGTAAATATAAATTTTCTGACAAAATATGACATTACTTATACACACAGTAGCACTGTCACTGTACGTGTTTACTTAGACCTCCTGGAGAATTTTCTGGCCACAAGAGAACCCTGTACAAGATGGACGGGAAAATAGTTATACATTACTGACTATTTATGGACTGACTAGACTGGTTGGCTACAGTCCTGACTAGACATGACATTTGACTAGTTTAGACACACAAAATTATATGTACACTAGAATTTGTTATTCTATACTGACTATATATTAGTATAGCTATTTATTGATAACATTTATAAAAAGGCACTTTTATTCTCTGTACCTGGCTGGTAACTGTTATTACAGTGGGGAAGTGGATACGCTTCTCCTGACAGGGTCAGAAAACCTCCTATACAATTGCCATGGCCAGAAAAGACATTAACCTATTCACACATTTTTGTATAAACATGTTATTTACATTTTATTACAATGTGCCTTAAACAATACAGTCTGACTGGTAATTGTATTCACTTGTGCAATAAGAATAAACAATATATTACTGTATGAATAT
The DNA here is from genome assembly GCF_029499605.1 of Hyla sarda. Classification (NCBI taxonomy): domain Eukaryota; kingdom Metazoa; phylum Chordata; class Amphibia; order Anura; family Hylidae; genus Hyla; species Hyla sarda. The sequence goes on along the minus strand of NC_079189.1, from coordinate 332,612,729 downwards.
ATTTTGGAGTACCGCTTAACAGTTCTGATACATTAGAGTTCTCAGTAAAGGATCTCGGCTATAAGACTGGCACATGAACTTACACAAATGGTTACAGAGAGTTCTTGGTGAGTTCACCAGGCACTTTTCTTGAATGTTGCAGGAACCTAGAAAACAACAATGATGCTTCACAAAACAAAGTTAGTCTCCCGACTTATCACATATAAGCTCTTCAGCCTGGAAATTTTCCATCCAAGCCTCGCCTATCAGACTGCTTCCTAGGCTGGGACATATAACGGGGACCATGGGACTGTGCCCCTCCAAAGGACTAACCATAGTGTTCTAATTTACCCTAGAGAGGGTGGGACTAATGGTAACCACAATTTGTACAGCTGCAGCTTGCTCCACCTGGGAGACTAGATGTTGGTGCCTGTTGGGACAGCCAAACCTCCTCCTCAGCAGGAGTAGGCCGAGGGACTTTAGTTGGTGCCCGGTGAGTAGGCCAAATCTGCTTAACACCAGGAGTAGGCCTGGGCACATCTGCAGATGACTTGGACTGGATTATCTGTGGCTCTTCGCTAAATATCTACCGGGGCAGCGGTGGTGACTGGGGGCGTAATGTGGGCTTCTGGACCTGGGGGGACAGGCTCTGGACTAAGGGTAGATTGAGGGGTAGAGAACACGGCCTCAGCCAGGGTACTCACTTCTGACTCCTCTGTATGGATCTCCACCCATGATCCCCAGGTCCGGAGGTGAGGCGACAGCCTCTGGAAGATGCAGGCATTCCACCTGCTGGAGTCGCTGGCCACTTTCTGTCGTCCTCGGGCTGCGGGACTTTGAAATAGGCCTCTTCGGCCCCGATGGAGATTCTCTGCAAACGATCTGCTAGCTCTTGAAACATGTGCGCCATGGCCACAGCGACTTCCGGGCCTCCGGTGCCATCTTGGGACTCTCCGACCTCGTGCTTGCTTGCTCCGCCATGATGCTCATTCCACAGACTTACGGCAAACTGAAGAGGTCCTGTATTGCTGTTTCTTTTATACTGGACTTCGGGAAAATGGCCGCCGGCCGGAAGTGTGTCAGCGACGCAGTGCTGACTTCCGCTCCCCCAGCAGCAAGGGGCAGATCTTTCCAGTTCCACTTGGAAGTCAATACAGCAGCATGGTTTCCACGCCCAGGGGCGGGATGCTGACCAGTGTGGGACATTTTTTGCGCGCTTCTCCAGCACCTCTTCAACCCTTTCAGGTACAGCCAGCACTTTGTTACATAGCATACCTTCGGACCGTACAGTCATGGCCGTAAATGCTGGCAACCCTGAAATTTTTCGAGAAAATGAAGTATCTCTCACAGAAAAGGATGGCAGTTACACATGTTTTGCTATACACATGTTTATTCCCATTGTGTGTATTGGAACTAAACACACAATGGAAATAAATTGGAACTAAACGAGGAAAAAAAGCTAATTGGACATAATGTCACACCAAACTCCAAAAATGGGCTGGACAAAATTATTGGCACCCTTAACTTAATATTTGGTTGCACACCCTTTGGAAGAAATAACTGAAATCAGTCGCTTCCTATAACCATTAATAAGTTCTTACACCTCTCAGCTGGAATGTTGGATCACTCTTACTTTGCAAACTGCTCCAGGTGTCTCTTATTGGAAGGGCGCCTTTTCCCAACAGCAATTTTAAGATCTCTCCACAAGTGTTCAATGGGATTTAGATCTGGACTCATGGCTGGCCACTTCAGAACTCTCGAACGCTTTGTTGCCTTCCATTTCTGGGTGCTTTTTGTTGTTTGGGGTCATTGTCCTGCTGGAAAACCCAAGATCTCGGATGCAAACCCAGCTTTCTGACACTAGGCTGTACAGTACAACCCAAAATCTATTGGTAATCCTCAGATTTCATAATGCATTGCACACATTCAAGACACGCAGTGCCAGAGGTAGCAAAACAACCCCAAATAGTCATTGAACGTCAACCGTATTTCACTGTAGGACATGAGCGCATGGTCCCGTTACCTGCTGCTGCCGGCGGGGCTGGGACTCACATCGCGGGACGCGCCCGCATGCGAGCCCCAGTCCGTCACTCACCTGGTGCTTCTCCTGCCCCAGCCTCTGCCTCACTCGCTTTAAGATTTAACTCCTTGGGGACGAAGGGCGTATGCATACGCCCTCGCGTCCTGTCACTTATGGACAGAGGGCGTATCCATACGCCCTCTGCATTTCCGATCACTGCCGCTCGCCGGGCGGTGATCGGACCGGGATGCCTGCTGATATCTATCAGCAGGCATCCCGTGGCAATGCCTAGGGGGGTCCTGAGACCCCCCCCCCCCCATATCGGCAATCGCAGCAAATCGCAGGTCAATTCAGACCTGCGTTTTGCCGCGATCCGGGCAAATCGGGTCACTGGTGACCTGATCTCCCAGAAAATAAGACTGGTCGGAGCTGTCAGAGACAGGCAACAGTCAAGGCAACAGTTTAGGGCCACATATGGGGTATCTCCGTACTCGGGAGAAATTGCATTACAAATTTTGGGGGGATTTTTCTCCCATTACCCTTTGTAGAAATGGTACATTTGGGGGGAAAAAACTGCACTTTAGTGAAAAAATTTTTTTTTTCATTTACACATCCGAATTTAACGAAAAGTCATCAAACACCTGTGGTGTGTTAAAGGACATCTGCAGTGCTGGGCAAAAAAACTTTTTTTTACCTCATTTAATAGGTCTTTGAAAGACCTTTCCAACGATGTCTCCCCCATCAAAATTGGCCCAGTCTTTCTCCCGTTCTCAGCACACGAATTACGGAGGAGAAGTGAAAATAAAACTACATCTCCCATCATGCCTTGTGCTTACTTCCTGTAAGCTGCTGCCCTCCCCCTGTTCTATCCCCCGAGCAAATTATTATATTGTAACGCCCACATCTCCCTTCCCTATGCATACACCCTCCCCTTCTGCTCATCTCCCCCTCCCCATGCTGGCTCCTGTCCAGTGATGAAGCAGCTGCCTCCGTGCTCACTGTAGTGTGGACTCTGGAGAGTGGAGAGTGAAAGTAAAAATGGTAAAAAAAAAAAACATAATTGTTTGTCTATAAAACTGTCCTGATAGGGGTCCCTCCATCTTTTTCACAACTACAACTCCAAGCATGCCCAGTTATTTTATATGCTGTTCGGGCATGCTGGGAATTCCAGTGGTGCCTCCAGCTGTTGCAAGACTACAAATCCCAGCATGCCCTGTCAGCTTTCTGCTGTATGTGCATGCTTGGAGTTGCAGAGGTGACTCCAGCTGTTGTAAGACTATACATCCAAGCATGCCGTGTCAGCTTTCTGCTGTTTGAGTGTATAAAGGAGTTGTAGTTCACGAACACCTCTACTGTATCAGGAGACTCCTGGGAGTTGTAGTTCACCAACACCTCTATTGTATCTCTGTAGTCTCCTGGGAGTTGTAGTTCACCAACACCTCTATTGTACCTCTGTAGTCTCCTGGGAGTTGTAGTTCACCAACACCTCTATTGTATCTCTGTAGTTTCCTGGGAGTTGTAGTTCACCAACACCTCTATTGTACCTCTGTAGTCTCCTGGGAGTTGTAGTTCACCAACACCTATATTGTATCTCTGTAGTCTCCTGGGAGTTGTAGTTCACCAACACCTCTATTGTATCTCTGTAGTCTCCTGGGGGTTGTAGTTCATCAACACCTCTATTGTATCTCTGTAGTCTCCTGGGAGTTGTAGTTCACCAACACCTCTATTGTATCTCTGTAGTCTCCTGGGAGTTGTAGTTCACCAACACCTATATTGTATCTCTGTAGTCTCCTGGGAGTTGTAGTTCACCAACACCTATATTGTATCTCTGTAGTCTCCTGGGAGTTGTAGTTCACCAACACCTCTATTGTATCTCTGTAGTCTCCTGGGGGTTGTAGTTCATCAACACCTCTATTGTATCTCTGTAGTCTCCTGGGGGTTGTAGTTCACCAACACCTCTATTGTATCTCTGTAGTCTCCTGGGAGTTGTAGTTCACCAACACCTATATTGTATCTCTGTAGTCTCCTGGGAGTTGTAGTTCACCAACACCTATATTGTATCTCTGTAGTCTCCTGGGAGTTGTAGTTCACCAACACCTATATTGTATCTCTGTAGTCTCCTGGCTGGGAGTTGTAGTTCACCAACACCTCTATTGTATCTCTGTAGTTTCCTGGGGGTTGTAGTTCACCAACACCTATATTGTATCTCTGTAGTCTCCTGGGAGTTGTAGTTCACCAACACCTCTATTATATCTCTGTAGTCTCCTGGGAGTTGTAGTTCACCAACACCTCTATTGTATCTCTGTAGTCTCCTGGGAGTTGTAGTTCACCAACACCTCTATTATATCTCTGTAGTCTCCTGGGAGTTGTAGTTCACCAACACCTATATTGTATCTCTGTAGTCTCCTGGGAGTTGTAGTTCACCAACACCTCTATTGTATCTCTGTAGTCTCCTGGCTGGGAGTTGTAGTTCACCAACACCTCTATTGTATCTCTGTAGTTTCCTGGGGGTTGTAGTTCACCAACACCTCTATTGTATCTCTGTAATCTCCTGGGAGTTGTAGTTCATACACCAATGTTTCCCAACCAGGTTGCCTCCAGATGTTGCAAAACTACTACTCCCAGCATTCCCTGGTTGGGAAACACTGGCATACACACACACACATAACAGGGACTACAACTCCCAGCATGTGTCATTCAGTAGTCCCCCCCCTCACACACAGAATCATCTCCAGTATGATATTTATTCCCTGTAGTCTATACACCACCAGCCCGTGCAGTGTAATATGTCTCCTTCACACACACGTCCTCCCCTCCCTGCTCTGTGGTTTGCTCTGTGTTTTCCCCCATGAAAACTTGAATCCTCCCGGTGATAAGTGAGGTCCTATGTAGACAGAGCAGGGGAGGGGGGAGGAGCTGTGGACGTCCTCATTCTCCCCCTGCTTCAATCTTACAGATAGGGGCGTTTCTGAGGATGAGCCTATGGCTGCCTCAGAAAGCACCCGCTCATGCATATGCATAAGAGGGAGGAGCTGACAGAGGCTAGGGGGAGCACAAACACTGCTGCGAGGAAGAGATCTCCGTCCCCAAGATGGCGGCTGCAATGTAATGAATAGGGGACGGACGCAGGACTACTGGGCTATGCTGGCAACTCTAATATCTCAGAAACGGCTGCATATAGGTAAATAGGACTAATTGACTGAATTGTATAACTTTTGTTTGGGGAACATTTGGGCAGGGATTTTTGACCACTACAGTTGTCCTTTAAGGCTCACCGGACCCCTTGTTACGTGTCTTGAGGAATGTAGTTTCCAAAATAGTATGCCATGTGTTTTTTTTTTTTTTGCTGTTCTGGCACCACAGGGGCTTCCTAAATGCGACATGCCCCCAAAAACCATTTCAGCAAAACTCACTCTCCAAAATCCCATTGTCGCTCCTTCCCTTCTGAGCCCTCTACTGCGCCCGCTGAACAGTTGACATACACATATGAGGTATTTCCATACTCGAGAGAAATTGGGTTACAAATTTTGGGGGGCTTTTTCTCCTTTTACCCCTTGAAAAATAAAAAAAAACTGGGTCTACAAGAACATGCGAGTGTAAAAAATTAAGATTTTGAATTTTCTCCTTCACTTTGCTGCTATTCCTGTGAAACACCTAAAGGGTTAACAAACTTACTGAATGTCATTTTGAATACTTTGAGGGGTGCAATTTTTATAATGGGGTCATTTATGGGGTATTTCTAATATGAAGGCCCTTCAAATCCACTTCAAAACTGAACTGGTCCCGAAAAAATTCCGATTTTGAAAATTTTGTGAAAAATTGTAAATTGCTTCTGAACTTTTAAGCCCTCTGATGTTTTCCAAAAGTAAAAACACATCAACTTTATGATGCAAACATAAAGTAGACATATTGTATATGTGAATCAAAATATTATTTATTTAGAATGTTTATTTTCCTTACAAGCAGAGAGCTTCAAAGTTAGAAAAATGCTAAATTTTAAATTTTTTCATCAAATTTTGGAATTTTTCACCAAGAAATGATGCAAGTATCGACAAAAAATTACCACTAACATAAAGTAGAATATGTCACGAAAAAACTATCTCGGAATCAGAATGAAAAGTAAAAGCATCCCAGAGTTATTAATGCTTAAAGTGACAGTGGTCAGAATTGCAAAAAATGCTCCCGTCCTTAGGGTTATAATGGGCTCCGTCCCCAAGGAGTTAAAGGGCCTGTGTGCTCATTAGTGTGCTTCACCTGTGGCTCATTTATATATTCCTCCACTCTCCTCACTCCCCTGCCGGATCTTTGTTGCCTTGAGCTTGAGAGAAAGCATTCCTGTTTCTGCCTTGCCGTGTATCTGATCCTTCACTTTGTGACCTGCCCTTGCTTCTCTGCCGTCTGCCTATTGACCTCCTGCTATGTCCTGACTACGCAACCGTGCCATCTGCCTTGATCTTCTGCTATCCAGACTACGAGCTGCCTTATCCCTCCTGTGCCTCGCATCTCCTCAGCTGCCTGTGTGGTCGAGCCGTGCCAGGGGTAGCGACCTTGGTGCCACCTGCCGCAGCAAGTTCATCCCGCTTTGCGGCAGGCTCTGGTGAAAACCAGCGGCACCTTAGATTCCACTCCCAGGTACGGTCCGAGTCATCAGCCACACAGGTCCAGCGGATCCACCGGGATTCCTGTCTTCTGAAACATGAGTGTTACATATGCTTTAGCCAAAAAGCTCTATCTTGGTCTCATCTCTCCACAAGACGTTTCCCAAAAGGATTCTGGCTTACTCAAGTTCATTTTGGTTAAATGTAGCCTTGCTTTTTTATATCTCTTTGTCAGCAGTGGGGTCCTCCTTGGTCTCCTCCTGGGCCATAGCGTTTCATTTAATTTAAATGTCAACGGATAGTTCGCGCTGACACTGATGCTCCCTGAGCCTGCAGGACAGCTTGAATATCTTTGGAACTTGTTTGGGGCTGCTTATCCACCATCCTTACTATCCTGCGTTGACACCTTTCATCAATTTTTCTCTTCCGTCCACGCCCAGAGAGATTAGCTACAGTGCCATGGGTTGCAAACTTCATTATAATGTTGCGCACTGTGGACAACGGCAAATCTAGATCTCTGGCGGTGGACTTATAACCTTGAAATTGTTGATATTTTTCCACAATTTTTGGTCTCAAGTCCTCAGACAGTTCTCTTCTCCTCTTTCTGTTGTCCATGCTAAGCGTGGCACACACAGACACACAATGCAAAGACTAAGTGAACTTCTCTCCTTTTTATCTGCTTTCAGGTGCGATTTTTATATTGCCCACACTTGCTACTTGCCCCAGGTGAGTTTAACCCCTACAGGACCTATGACGTAACGTTACGTCCCGACACCCTGGGTCTTAAGGACCAAGGACGTACAGTTACGTCATGGGCAGTTCTGGTCCCCACCGTGCGCCGGGCGGGGATCGGACCGGGATGCCTGCTGAAATCATTCAGCAGGCATCCCGTGTAAATGCCCAGGGGGGTCATCAGACCCCCCATGTCGGCGATCGCGGCAAATCGCAAGTGAATTCACACTTGCGATTTGCGCGATTACGGGTCTATAGTGACACCCAGTGTCTAAGACTCCCAGGATTCCCCTGAAGCGATAGGAGTGAGGTGGCACGGGTCCCACCCCTCCTGTCCCTGCTATTGGTGGTCTAGACGCGACCACCAATAGCAGATCGGGGGCGGGGGGGTTAACTTTCGTTTTCCCCGTCCTGCCCTCCCTCAATAGGCGGGGCAGGACGGGGAAACGACGGGGACCGGCGCCGACGATCCACTTACCGATCCGGGCGGGCGACTGAGATCGGCGGGCGGCGATGACGTGCGGCTGGATCCGACGGAAGCCGGTGAGTTGCCTAGCAACATCTTGAGGGTACAGTTTGAGACCATTATACAGTGGTCTCTAACTGTAGCCCTCCAGATGTTGCAAAACTACAACTCCCAGCATGCCCATACAGCTGTTTGGGCATGCTGGAATATGTATTTTTGCAACAGCTGGAGGGCTACAGTTTGAGACCACTATATAGTGGTCCCTAAACTGTAGCCCTCCAGATCTTGCAAAACTACAACTCCTAGCATGCCCAAAACAACTGTTTGCTGTCAGGGCATGCTGGGAATTGTAGTTTTGCAACAGCTGGAGGACCACAGTTTGCACTTTGCAGTGTTCTCTAAAACTGTAGTCCTCCAGATGTTGCAAAACTGCAAATCCCAGCATGTTCAAACAGCAAGCAGCTGTCGCGGCATGCTGGGAGTTGTAGTTGCGTACCGCCAGCTATTGCATAACTACATCTCCCAGCATGCCCTTCGGCGATCAGTACATGCTGGGAGTTGTAGTTTTGCAACAGCTGGAGGCACACTGGTTGGAAAATACTGAGTTAGGTAACAGAACCTAACTGAAGGTTTTCCAACCAGTGTGTCTCCAGCTGTTGCAAAAGTACAACTCCCAGCATGCACGGTCTGTCATGCTGGGAGTTGTAGTTTTGAAACAGCTGGAGGTTTGCCCCCCCATGTGAACGTACAGGGTACATTCACACAGGCAGGTTTACAGTAAGTTTCCTGCTTCAAGTTTGGGCTGCGTCAAATTTTTCGCCGCAGCTCAAACTCCTAGCGGGAAACTCACTGTAACACGCCAGTGTGAATGTACCCTAAAAACACTACACTAACACATAATAAAGAGTAAAACACTACATATACACCCCTTATACTGTCCCCCCCCCCCCCAATAAAAAAAAACTTATTGTATGGCAGTGTTTCCAAAACGGAGCCTCCAGCTGTTGCAAAACAACAACTCCCAGCATTTCCGGACAGCCACTGACTGTCCAGGCATGCTGGGAATTTAGCAACAGCTGGAGGCACCCTGTTTGGGAATCACTGGCGTAGAATACCCCTATGTCTACCCTAATATGCGCATCTCAAATGCGCATGGCGCTCTCTCACTTCGGAGCCCTGTAGTATTTCAAGGAAACAGTTTAGGGCCACATATGGGGTATCTCCGTACCCGGGAGAAATTGTACTACAAATTTTGGGGGGCTTTTTCTCCTTTTACCCCTTATGAAAAGGAAAAGTTGGGGCTACATCAGCTTGTTAGTGTAAAAAAATAAAAAAATTTACACTAACATGCTGGTGTTGCCCTATACTTTTTATTTTCACAAGGAAAGAAAGACCCGCAAAATTTGTAACGCAATTTCTCCTGAGTACAGAAATGCCCCATATATAAGCGTAAAATGCTCTGCGGGCGCACAACAAGACTCAGGAGTGAGAGCGCACCATGTACATTTGAGGCCTAAATTGGTGATTTGCACAGGGGTGGTTGATTTTACAGCGGTTCTGACATAAACGCAAAAAAATAAATACCCACATGTGATCCCATTTTGTAAACTACACCCCTCACGTAATGTAATAAGGGGTACAGTGAGCATTTATGCCCCACAGGTGTCTGACAGATTTTTTGGAACAGTGGTCCGTGAAAATGAAAAATTTTATTTTTCATTTGCACAGCCCACTGTTCCAAAGATCTGTCAAACGCCAGTGGGGTGTAAATACTCACTGCACCCCTTAAATTCTGTGAGGGGTGTAGTTTCCAAAATAGGGTCACATGTGGGGGGGTCCACTGTTCTGGCACCACGGGGGGCTTTGTAAACGCACATGGCCCCTGACTTCCATTCCAAACAATTTTTTCCCAATGGCGCTCCTTCTCTTCTTAGCATTGTAGTGCGCCAGCAGAGCACTTGACGTCCACACATGGGGTATTTCCATACTCAGAAGAGATGGGGGTTACAAATTTTGGGGGGTCTTTTCTGCTATTAACCCTTGCAAAAATATGAAATTTGGGGGGAAGCACACATTTTTGTGAAAATTTTTTTTTTTTACATATGCAAAAGTTGTGAAACCCCTGTGGGGTATTAAGGCTCACTTTATTCCTTGTTACGTTCCTCAAGGGGTCTAGTTTCCAAAATGGTATACCATGTGTTTTTTTTTTTTGCTGTTCTGGCACCATAGGGGCTTCCTAAATGCGACATGCCCCCCGAGCAAAATTTGCTCTCAAAAAGCCAAATATGACTCCTTCTCTTCTGAGCATTGTAGTTCGCCCGTAGTGCACTTCAGGTCAACTTATAGGGAACCTCCATACTCAGAAGAGATGGGGTTACAAATTTAGTGGGGTATTTTCTGCTTTTAAACCTTTCAAAAATGTGAAATTTGGGGGGAAACACATTTTAGTGAAATTTTTTTTCTTATTTTACATATGCAAAAGTCGTAAAACCCCTGTGGGGTATTAAGGCTCACTTAATTCCTTGTTACGTTCCTCAAGGGGCCTAGTTTCCAAAATGGTATGGCATGTGTTTATTTTTTTTTTTTGCTGTTCTGGCACCATAGGGGCTTCCTAAATGCAACATGCCCCCCAAAAACCATTTCAGAAAAACGTACTCTTCAAAATCCCCTTGTTGCTCCTTCGCTTCTGAGCCCTCTACTGCGCCCGCCAGCACTTTACATAGACATATGAGGTATGTGCTTACTCGAGAGAAATTGGGCTACAAATACAAGTATAAATTTTCTCCTTTTACCCCTTGCAAAAATTCAAAAATTGGGTCTACAAGAACATGCGAGTGTAAAAAATGAAGATTGCGAATTTTCTCCTTCACTTTGCAGCTATTCCTGTGAAACACCTATAGGGTTAAAACACTGACTGAATGGCATTTTGAATACTTTGGGGGGTGAAGTTTTTATAATGGGGTCATTTGTGGGGAATTTCTAAGATGAAGACCCTTCAAATCCACTTCAAACCTGAACTGGTCCCTGAAAGTTTGAGTTTGAAAATTTTGTGAAAAATTGGAAAATTGCTGCTGAACTTTGAAGCCCTCTGGTGTCTTCCAAAAGTAAAAACACGTCAATTTTATGATGCAAACATAAAGTAGACATTTTGTATATGTGAATCAAAATTTTTTTTATTTGGAATATCCATTTTCCTTACAAGCAGAGAGCTTCAAAGTTAGAAAAATGCAAAATTTTCAAATTTTTCATCAAATTTTGGGATTTTTCACCAAGAAAGGATGCAAGTTACCACAACATTTTATCACTATGTTGAAGTAGAATATGTCATGAAAAAACTATCTCGGAATCAGAATGATAACTATAAGCATTCCAGAGTTATTCATGTTTAAAGTGACAGTGGTCAGAAGTGCAAAAAACGCTCTGGTCCTAAGGTGTAAAATGGCCTGGTTCTTAAGGGGTTAAAGGAGCATCACATGCATGAAGCAATCTTATTTTCCCACAATTTTGAAAGGGTTCCAATAATTTTGTCCAGCCCAATTTTGGAGTTTGGAGTGACATTGTGTCCAATTTGCTTTTTTTCTTGCTTTTTTTTTTTTGTTTAGTTCCAATACACACAAAGGGAATAAACATGTGTATAGCAAAACATGTGTTACTGCAATCCTTTTCTGTGGGAAATAGTTCATTTTCTAGAAAAATTTCACGGGGGTGGGGGGGGGGTCAACATTTACAGCCATGACTGTATTTTACACATGGTCGGCACAATTCTTGGACAGTTCACAATGGCAGATAGCAGACTTTTCTTCACCTCCTACTCTATTTCACAAGTGCCTCGGAACAAACACTTTTCACTGATAAAGTCCCATACACTTTCTGGCGCATTTTCTTTTCGCATCTGCGTGCAAATTCTCAGCAATACTGGACACAGTTCAGACTGGGGGGGGGGGGTACTTTTTGCATAAGGCACACACCCGTATCCTGTTCGTAGGACTCCAAAAGTTGTGGTGAGGGTGTGATGAGGGCAGATGGAATTACCCTAGGGGGCTGATGGCATTAACCCCTTGTGTTCGTGATGCCAGGGCGTGGTTTATCCTCTACACCACCCAAAGGTATACCACTGGATCCTAGACTAGGCACGGGGGCAAATAATAACTCCGACACCAAGTTACAGAACAACGGTAGCTTTACTAAGACAGACAGGTGTAACAGTCTATACAGCTTGGCTAGGCCAAAGGAGGTGACCAGTGAATTCAGAGACCTCAGGGCTCGCTGGGACTTGTAGTGGATTTGGACAATTTGCTGCAGGGCCACGATGTCTTGACACAGATTTATCTTGACTCACTTGACTGGGACTGACTAGACAGACTTCACCCCATTTGTAGCTTACTAGGTTTGACTTTTTAACCTGTAGGGTAGTAGACTTATGGATTTGTTGCTGCGTGGTAGACTTAGGCCTCCTTAGGACACCAGACACACTCTCGGGCTTGACCTCACTGCAACTCAGCACTAAAGAAACTGAGCTAGATCCTCCCAGAGATTATATGAGGGAGACTCTGGAGGGGCCCCCTAGGTCACCCTGGTACCTTCCCTGGTTACAATCACATGACAACAGTACTTAACCTCTTAAGGATGCAGGGTGTCATACCGGGTCAGGCATGGTGGCTAATGACAGCCAGGACCCTGGGCTAATAGTGTGCGGCACCGATTGTTGTGCCGTACGCCATTAACTCTTTAGACGCAGCGTTCAAAGTTGATTGCTACGTCTAAAATGAAAGTAAAAGCTTCCCGGCAGCTCAGTCGGGCTGATCAGGACCATAGCAGTGAAATCGCGATGTCCCGATCAGCTAGAACGCGAGCAGAAGTCCCCTTACCTGCCTCAGTTGCATCCGATCGGCGATTGATTGCTCCAAGCCTGAAATCCAGGCTTGAGCAATCGTCCGCCGACAACACTGATCTTTGTATGAGATCGGTATGTTCAGTGTAATAGTCACTAATTAGTGTAATAGCACTGCAAAAAAAAAGTGTGAAAAAAGTTAATAAAGACCATTTAACCCCTGCCCTAATAAAAGTAACAATCACCCCCCTTTTCCCATTATAAAAAAAAAACCTGTATAAATAAAAATAAACAAATATGGCGTCGCCGCATGCAGAAATGTCCGAACTATAAAAATATATCGTTAATTAAACTGTATGGTCAATGGGGTACTCGCAAAAAAATTCCAAAGTCCAAAATAACGTATTTTTGGTCACTTTTTATTTAATGAAAAAAAGAAAAAAAAACGATTAAAAATTCTGATCAAAATAAAAATGGTACCAATAAAAACTTCAGATCACAGCACAAAAAATAAGCCCTCATACCGGCCCGTATGTGGAAAAATAAAAAAGTTATAGGGGTCAGAAGATGACAATTTTAAACGTATACATTTTCCTGCATGTAGTTATGATTTTTTTTTTTTTTAAAGTAATACAAAATCAATCCTATATAAGTAGGGTATCATTTTATCCGTATGGACCTACAAAATAAAAATAAGATGTCATTTTTACCGAAAAATGCACTGCATAGAAACGGAAGCCCCCAAAAATTACAAAATTGCATTTTTCTTCTATTTTGTCGCACAATTAATTTTTTTTCCGCTTCGCCGTGGATATTTTGGTAAAATGACTAAAGTTACTGCAAAGTAGAATTGATGTTGCAAAAAATAAGCCATAATATGGAATTTTAAGTGCAAAATTTAAAGCGTTATGATTTTTAGAAGGTGATGAGGAAAAAATGAAAATGCAAAAATGGAAAAACCCTGCGTCCTTAAGGGGTTAAAGGTATATGGCAAATTATGTACATTACTATAGATAACATGGATGTTTAATACTAAACACGGAGTATAAGTACAGGGGGGCCCATAGGTCACGGAATGGAGTCTGCCTGATAGGGCAGCTATGGTACAGGGGTGCAACTCCTGTACTCGGCCACCATAATACTCCACCTTGGTCTACTCAGGGATCCTTGGGGTGAATTCACACTCAAGAGAATTTCTGAACACCATTAGCAGATGTTCATTTGGCGCCAAAATTTCTGTAGCAAAATCCGCCATGTGTGCATTACACCTAGGGTCATGTTTAAGCAGGCAAAAAAAAAAACACATAGATTCTGATGCAGAAACAGTGCCAATTTCTGATTTAAATCTACATAGTTTTTAAAATCTACATAGTTTTGCCTCAAAAAACTATTGCCTATTGGTTTCAATGAGGAAAAGTGCACCTTTTTTTTCACATACGCAAATTAGCTACTTTTCAGGGTGGCTACACATATCTGACATGCAAGCCATATGGGTGAATTTATCAAAACCTCTGTAGAGGAAGAGTTGTGTAGTCACCCATTACAACCAATTGGATTGCTTCTTTTATTTTTCAGAGGCCTCTAAGGCTGGGTTCACACTACGGTTTGTCATTACGGTTCCCTTATACGGCTGGGAGGAGGGGTGAGCGGGGCTTAATCGCGGCGCCCGCACTCAGCCGTATTCGGGAACCTTAGTTAATGTATGTCTATGAGCCGACCGGAGTGAACCGCAGCCTCCGGTCGGCTGCTTTTTCGGCCGTATGCGGTTTCCTGACTGCAGGCAAGAACGTGGTCGACCACGTTTTTGCCTGTGGTCGGGAAACCGCATACGGCCAAAAAAGCAGCCGAGGCCTGTGTGCCTCCAGCTGTTGCTTAGCAACAACTCCCAGCATGCACAGCCAAAGGGCATGCTGGGAGTTGTAGTTATGCAACAGCTGGAGATACAAATACGACTCCCAGCATGCCCTTTAGCTGCCTGTGCACGCTGGGAGTTATAGTTATGCAACAGCTGGAAGCACATTTTTTCTGTGCAAAAATGTGCTTCCAGCTGTTGCATTCCTATAACTCCCAGCATGCCCTTCAGCTGTCAGTGCATGCTGAAAGTTTTAGTTTTGTAACAACTGAAGGCACACTGGTTGCGAAACATTGAGTTAGGGTTTGTTACCTAACACAGTGTTTTTCTCCTTTGACCCTTTATGAAAAGGTAAAGTTGGGGTCTATACCAGCATGTTAGTGTAAAAAAAATTAGATTTTTTTTTACGTTAAGATGCTGGTGTTGCCGCATACATTTCATTTTATGTGGCCATAAAGTGCTTTGCGGGCACACAACAGGGCTCAGGAGTGAGAGCGCACATTTGAGACCTAAACTGGTGATTTGCACAGGGGTGGCTGATAGTTACAGCGGTTCTGACATAAACACACAAAAAAAAAACACACACACACGTGACCCCACCCCTCAAAGAACGTAACAAGGGGTATAATGATCATTAACAACCCACAAGTGTTTTCAAATTTTCGTTAAAGTTGGACATGAAAATGAAAAATTAGATTTGTTTCATTAAAATGCTGGTGTTACCCATTTTTCTTTTTCACAAGGGGTAATAGGAAAAAAGCCCCCCAAAATTTGTAACACCATTCCTTCTGAGTAAGGAAATACCCCATATGTGGATGTAAAGTGGTCTGCGGGCACACTACAGTGCTCAGAAGAGAAGGAGCACCATGGGGCTTTTGGAGAGAGAATTTGGCTGGAATTTAATGCCATGTGCATTTACAAAGCCCCCATGCTGCCAGAACAGTGGACTCCCCCCCCCCCCCCCACACACACACACATGTGACCCCACTTTGGAAACTACACCCCTCACGGAATGTAATAAGGGGTGCAGTTAGCATTTAGACCCCACAGTTGTCTGACAGATTTTTTGAACAATGGTCTGTGAAAATGAAAAATTAATTTTTTCATTTGCACCGCCCACTGTTCCTAAGATCTCTCAAGCACCAGTGGGGTGTAAATGCTCACTGCACCCCATATTACATTCCGTGAGGGTGTAGTTTCCAAAATGCGGTCACATGTCGGGGATCCTCTGTTCTGGCAGCACGGGGGCTTTGTAAACCCATATGGCCCCCGACTTCGACTTCTATTCCAACCAAATTCTCTCTCCAAAAGCCCAATGGCGCTCCTCCTTCTCTGGGGTAATACCAGCATTTTAGTCAAAAAAATAAAATTTTTCATTTTCACGTCCAACTTTAGCAAAAATTCTTGAAACACCTGTGGGGTGTTAAGGCTCACTGTACCCCTTGTTACATTCCTTGAGGGGGTGTAGTTTTCCAAATAGTGTGCCATGTGCTTTTTTTTTTTTGTTTTTGTTTTGTTTGCAGTTCTGGCACCATAAGGGCTTCCTAAATGAGACATGCCCCCCCCCCCCCCCCAAAAAAAAAAAAACATTTCAGCAAAATTCACTCTCCAAAAGCCCAATGTCACTCCTTCCCTTCTGAGCCAGTAGAGCACTTTACATCCACATATGGGGTATTTCCTTACTTAAGAAAAATTTACTTTTTTTTTCTCCTGTTATCACTTTTTAAAAAAATGAAAAAATGGGTCTACAATAACATGTTAGTGTAAAAAGTGAAGATTTTGAATTTTCTCCTCCATTTTGCTGCTATTCCTGTGAAACACCTAAACGGTTAACAAACTTTCTGAATGTCATTTTGAATACTTTGAAAGGGGTGCAGTTTTCATAATGGGGTCCATTATGGGGTATTTTTCCAACATAAAGAAAAAACAATCTAGGAATCAAAATCATACGTTAATATATGTATTAATATGTTTTTTTTACACTTTATGGGGGTAAAATGGGAAAAAAAGGACATTTTACATTTTTATTGGGGGAGGGGATTTTTCTCTTTTTTTTTCCTTTTATTTTTACACTTTAATAGTCCCCATAGGGGACGATTTATAGCAATCCTTTGATTGCTAATACTGTTCAGTGCTATGCATAGGGCATAGCACTGATCAGTGTTATCGGTCATCTTCCGCTCTGGTCTGCTCGATCCCAAACCAGAGTAGAAGACCCATGGAAGGCGGTGGAGGCAGGTGAAGGGACCTCCGTGCGCCGTTCTGGTTGACCGGATCGCCAAGGCACCACTGCGGGCAATCCGATCATCCATATTTCTGACCGCACTCCCGCAGTTGCCGTGATCTGTATTGATCTCGTCATCTGAGGGGTTAATAGCGGACATCTCCGCTATCGCATAACTCCCAGGCAAGGGGTGTATGGGCTGGTGGGGGACCGATCCCGGCCGGGCAATCGGCCCGAATTCAGTCAGCCTGTGCTCGTTCCCTGCCTGTCAATCAGACAGGCAGGAGCGAGCGCTGTGAATGCCGGGGGTGCTCGCATTGACTCACTGGCCTCGCGAGCCCCCTGTCCCCACCCCCGGCATGTACAGTCTGGAGGTAGCGCGCACACAGAATATCAGTGCGGTGCTGATGCTCCAGGACTGTACATGCCCTGTTGGGGTAAGTCTGAGCTGAAATCTTATTTCACTTGGGGAAAAGAAAAAAAGTATTAAAAAGGAGCATTTATCAAGGAGGGGAGGGTTTTTCATATGATTATGTGGCAAAATGATATTGTGAACTATCAATACCTGCCCTGAGTGCTTTCCTAAGATTCTGCCTCTAGTTTCACAACTACAAATCCCAGCATGCCCTCACAGACTATATATATATATTTTTGTGTGCATATATATATATATATATATATATATTCTACTATATATACATGTCATGATATATTTCCTAATAGGGTGCCTAACACTGTTTCACAACTACAACTCCCAGCATGCAGGGATAGCCAATAGCTGTCAGATCATGCTGAGAGTTGTAACTGTGAAACAGCTGGAGGCACACTGTTTGACAAACACTCATGTGTAATCATCAGGGGGCCTCCAGCTGCTGCAAAACTACAACTCCCAGCATGCCCAGACAGCTATTGGCTGTATGAGCATGCATGGAGTTGTCGTTTAGCAACAGCTGTAGGCACACTGATGAATAGTCCTCAGTGTTTATAAAACAGCATGCCTACAGTTGTTGCTAAACTATACTGGGGCAAAATGGGTCACGCTGGTTTTTTTTTTTACAATATTTTTTCATTTTTTTTTTTTCATTATATACCAACCATTATGGTAAGTTTATTGGTCCCGGGTCTCGGAAGGGTTATCTTGCACGGCAGGTCCAGCGATGCTCCTATACTACTCCTCACTTTTTTAAAAGGCAGGGAGGGTATTAGGGATAGATTAGCAATAGGTAGGGACAGAAAAAAAATATGCAGATGGTGAGAACGGCACCTGCTCCAATAGATGAGGCATCGACCTCCAAAGCAAAGGCCTCTCCGGATCAGGTCTTGAAAGCACGGGAGCAGAAGAAAACGCAGACTTTAAATGGGAGAAGGCCTCTTCAGCCTCTTGAGGCAAAGAGTTAGGCTTAGATGCCTTTTTAGTGAGAGCCATAATAGGAGCAACCAAGGATGAAAAATGTGGGATAAACTGACGATAATAGTTAGCGAATCCCAGAAAGCGTTGAACAGCACGTAGGCCCGACGGACGAAGCCAATCCAATACTGTGGACAACTTATTTGGATCCATCTGCAGGCCCTGATGAGAGACAATGTAGCCAAGAAACAGAAGACTAGACTTCTCGAACGGGCATTTCTCCAGTTTGGCGTAGAGATGATTCTTCCGAAGTCGCTGAAGAACCAGACGAACATGAGTGCGATGCTCCTCTAGGTTGAAAGAGAAGATCAGGATGTCATCTAGGTATACGACAACACAGGTGTAGAGAAGATCACGGAAGATATCATTGAAAAACTCTTGAAAAATGGCTGGAGCATTGCAGTTTTCGGTAAAAATTGCACCTTATATATATTCTGTAGGTCATTACGGTTGCAAAGATACCCAATTTATATAGGTTTGATTTTATTTTACTTCTAAAAAAAATTATAACTACATGCACCAAAATTAAAGGGGTACTCCGCCCCTAGACATCTTATCCCCTATTCAAAGGATAGGGGATAAGATGTCAGATCGCCGCGGTCCCGCTGCTGGGGACCCCGGGGATCGCTGCTGCAGCACCCAGCTATCATTACTGCGCAGAGCGAGATCGCTTGGCACATAATGACGGGCAATACAGGGGCCGGAGAATCGTTACATCACTGCTCCGCCCCTCGTGATGTCACGACCCGCCCCGTCAATACAAGTCTTTGGGAGGGGGCGTGGCGGTCGTCACGCCCCCTGTCATAGACTTGCATTAAGGGGACGGGCCGAGATGTCATGAGGGGCGGAGCCATGACGTCACACTGCTCCGGCCCCTGTATCGCCTGTCATTACGCACAGAGCGAACTCGCTCTGCGCAGTAATGATGGTGGGGTGCCGCAGCGGCGGTCCCCAGCAGCGGGACCGCAGTGATCTAACATCTTATCCCCTATCCTTTGCATAGGGGATAAGATGCCAGGGGCGGAGTACCCCTTTAATAAGTTGAAAAATGTCCTCTTCTGACCTCTATAACTTCTTTTTAATTTTTCCGTATAAGGGGCGGTATGAGAACTAATTTATGAGTTTTTGATCACTTTTTATTCATTATTTTATGGTATAAAAAGTGACAAAAAAAATACGCTATTTTGGACATTTTTTACATGTACCCCATTGACTGTGGGGTTTAATTAACTATATTTCCACCAGAGAACCCCTTTAATGCCCTTTATCGGCACCCCACAAAAGGATGTCGGAAGCTGATGGTAGCCATGGCACCCGACATTCTTTTGTGGGGTGCCTCCGTTGTTATGGCTACAAAAGCTGATCAGAGTCAGATGTTGAGACAGAGTCTGACCAGGCCGGATCGTTGGATTGTTGATAGGGTATTAATTTCTTAAAGAAAGGCCACACATTACCCTGTGATTATGATGTTTTACTTTTTTATTTTTACATTTACACCTGCCCACTATTGAAAATAAGCATGTCTAGAAATGCACATTTGGTTAATAGTCTGCCCTTGTAAAGAGGCTTTTAGTCTAGACAGGGCACGCACTGTCTATCTGTAGCTAGGGAAATGGATATATCTTGGCCCTGCAAAAGCAGATGAGAGAGTTATGGGCAACTTACCGAGGATGTGCAACAGCACTCTTCATGTCTAAAGCTAAGTTCACATGGCAGTATTTCCGCAGAAAAATTCCACTGGAAATTCCGTCACATTATGTTCAATGGGATTCCGTTGTCCCATTCACCCAGCGGAATTTCGCAAAATGGAAAGATATGTTTATAATTGCGGGCAGAATACCATTGAGCTCAATGGGGCTTGGAATTTCATCAGAATTCTGTGTTTTGAGCACTCAGAAATTCCACTGGAATTTCATAAAAATCCTCAGCAAGCTTTGCATCTCAGCTGGAGTAACCCTATTGGCCCACCTTACATACACGAAAGCGCGATTCTACACGCCATGTGTAGTGCATGGCGTGGACTTCTTTTGTTTACAAATACAGGCCGGTAAGTCCATATGCCACGAATCCCTGTAGCATGATTTTGTAACTAATGTCAGCTGATGTAATTATGAATAATTGTAGAATTTTTCACTTTATTTTTACTGTAGGTGTATTTCATTTCACTTGTGTTGCACTGTCACTGCTTGATACTTTCATAGTATCCTTAACTGATACACTGTCATTTGTTGATCCTGTACTTTTATCTTTATCATGCATTAAGTATGCTAATTTCTGTATCACATGATGATACCTATTTAAAATGCTGATGTTCACTTTCACTATGACTTGAGATGACTTGGTATGATTGTATTTTTGATACTCCGTTGTGCTGCAGCCACTTCTTTCCTCTGAAAATTAAAAAAGATAGGTGTACGTATATCCTTAGGTCTTAGAAGTAAACTAGTAGGAAACCAGGAAGAGAAGACGGGGCTGAAGGTATGTATGGAAATAAAGTACTCAGGAAGAAGGGGGAGGAAGAAGAGGAGGGTAGAGGAAGAGAGGCATAAAGAAGGTAGGAATTATAACCGGGCGCAACACAATCCAAAAACTGAGAAGAGGCATGCGCAACTATATACATACCGGGTTACATGAAAATGTGAGAACATAATAGATAGAAGAAAGGACGTTAATAATATACTGAATATCAAAGGCTAGTATAGGAGTTGCAGAGTGAGAAATAATGGGTAAGATATCTACAATACAATACATTATAAAAGGGTCAAGGCTGGATAACCTGATCAGTTAGGAGGAAAAGAGAAGAGGCATTACTGGTGTTCAGGATATGGAGGGGGGTGAGGGAGTTGGAGGAATTGAGGAGATTGGGTGGTATGTTTTTCTGGGAACCAGATCTTGTGAAAAGTATCATGTTTTCTCATCTCCCAACTGGCCAATTCTTCCATTCTGCAAAAATTATCTAATTTATCTAACCAGGCAGAGATTCTGGGAGGGTCTTGGGATCGCCAATTGACAGGTATGAGAAGTTTGGCAGACGTTAGCATGATAGTAGTCAGGTCAGCTTTTCTGTGAATAAAGGGGGTTAGGTACCCAGAGTAAGAGAAGGGGTGCAGACAATGGGACTTTTTGTTTGGTGACTGTTTCCAATATGGTTGAATTTTGGGACTGGTGAGCCTAGATATGTGATAACGTACCGAAGTCAGAGTTACAACGCCAGCAGAGGTTGTTAGGTAGGAGGTTGAGGCGATGAAGCCATTCTGGAGTGCGGTACCACCTAGTTAGGAGCAGAACAGGATTTAAGTGGAATTCTGCCATGTGAACTTTGCCTAAACCTGTAAGGTTTGAAGGCTCAATGTTGCATGGTACCTAGAAAGGAAATCTATTCTCAGAGGGAATTGCTGGGTATTGAGAAAAACAGATACCACCCAAGATTAAAATATATATATATATATATATATATATATATATATATATATATATATAATGTTAAACATGAGGTACACTAGAACTATAGTCTAACATCCTCTTCTAGAGGAAGCCATGTCCCACTGTTTTGCCTGTGAAGCAATTTTTCCAAACCCTGTACCTGTGTATACTGAAGTTGTAACCATCAAGCATCTGCACCAGTAACATTTTCAACTCAGACTGTTAGGCTATGTTAACATAATGGAAAATGTGCGGAATATCCACCCCGAAAAACATAGGTGGACATTCCGCACATTTGCTTGTTCCACAAATGCTTGGACAGCTCGGAAATATGCGGTCTTCATAGACTGCAATGCATATCCAAGCATAATCCGAAGAAACAATCAACAAGTTCATTGTTTCTGAGGATGCCAAAATCGTGATGCTTCCGCCATAGAAAATCAGAATGTTTCCACCACAGAAATTCAAACGTGTGCATGATGGAGCAGAATCAATAGGGCACTGCTGTAGTGGAATTTCCAATCAACATTTTTCTGCAGAATTTCGCTTGAAAATTAAGCCTTGACCTGAAACTCACTGTCTCCTGTACTTTTTTCTCATCTGGGGTACACTCCTACAACACTACCTGCCAGGGACATTACATGCATGTGTGCCCTATTAATTATCTGTAAAGAAGGAGGTCTGGTTCCTGAAGGTCTACACAACAAACAATAAAAAAAAAAAAAAAACATCCTTTCCAAAGGCAATTTCAGTTTTCACTTTGTAGTGGTAACAAATTTATTAAGTGCATCAAAAAGTCACAAGCCCCTCCAAAATATGCAAATCTACACCAGCCCACACCTGGCTTGCAAACCTGCCTTTGGACAGCATTTTAAAATGCTGCTGTCTCAGGACAAGCCGGTTTAGCGGGTATATCCAGCAATAGGATGAGCTGACTGGTCCTGGAGCTAAAGGTGACATCGGCTGTCATGAACAGTCACAGGTATCGGTCGCATCTGCCGCATTCCCCCAATATAACAACACTGTAATTCCACTGTAATATTCCTCCCGGCTCCCGGTGGGGAATATAAAATCATGCACCCACTCTTCCAGCCCCATCTTAGTTCTGCAGAGTGGGTGCTAAGATGTGTAGTAGTGTCAGTGAGACCACAGCATCTATAGGGTGACAGAGGGAGGGGGCTCCCTCTGCTCTTTATCAGCACCCAGCAAAAGGATTGCGGCTGCCGATGGTAGCCATGGAGGACAATGGTCTCCGTTGTCATGGCTACAAAAGCTGATCAGAGTCAGATGTTGAGGCAGAGTCTGATCAGCTGTACTATTGTTCACACAATAGAATATCTGCGTTGGAATTCTGCAAAAAAATTCTGCACGGACTTCCCGCTGCAGCAGATTTCCATTGATTTCAATAAGATTCTGGTGCACTGTGCACATGGTGGAAATCCCAAATCTGGGGTCTTCAGAAGGAATAGACTTGTCTTTTCTGTCTGTGGATCTATACTTTCTTCAGATTCTGCAAGGAAATGCATTGCCGTCTATGAGAATATGAGTGCATTTCTGAGTGGTCTTATTTATATTTTTGCTCAACTGGGACTTTTGCAGAAAAGTCCCAGAGGAAAGAAGGATTCATACAAAGTGGTGCTCTGAAGTGAGTTATTGTTTTTTGCTTATGTGCGTTAAATTTATCAACCCCCTGTGATAGTATGATAAATATGTCCCACATAAGCAAAACCAAAGCAAAACATAAATGACTTAAAAACACACTTTCCTAAGGCAACAAATGTGTCCTCACAAAAGGACAATTTGTACGCTGGGTACTACCTGGCCAACGTAAAAAAAAAATGATCTGTCTAAATTTTCCAATGCTCAAAAAATGGTACGTAGATGCCAATTTCCATCTTTTCAACAAGAAATTGCTACAAATCTGTTTTGCCATTCAACGTCAGTGGAAAGAGGAATTGATTGTTAAGCCATTCAGAATCACTAATGTATGTCCCATTTATATGAGAAAAAGATTCTGGTGCTATAGAACAACAAAATAGTCACTTGGTAACTGCAGTCCCAATATTCTAATATTCGCTGTAGAGTAAAAAGTCACCTCCATCACAATATTTCCACCTTTTTAATTATTTTCTTGTGAATCGCCAGTTTTAGCCAAGGCCACTAAGGCCTGCTATAGATCTATAATTATGGCCTGCACATAAACTGGCGATACTTAAAGGGGTACTCCCACAGAAAACTTTTTTTTTTTTAAATCAACTGGTGCCAGAAAGTTAAACAGATTTGTAGATCACTTAAATCTTAATCCTTCCAGTACTTTTTAGGGGCTGTATACTAAAAAGAAATCCAAAAAAGAATTGGATTTCCTCTGATGTCATGACCACAGTGCTCTCTGTTGACCTCTGCTGTCCATTTTAGGAACTGTCCAGAGCAGGAGAAAATCCCCATAGCAAACATATGCTGCTCTGGACAGTTCCTAAAATGGACAGCAGAGGTCAGGGGAGTACCCCTTTAAAGCAGCAAGTTCAGGTCCCATCTGCAATTATTAACAGTGTTTCCAGTATTAGAAAAACTATGTACTGTGTGCAAGAGCACCTTTTGGTAGGTCCGGAAACAGTCAAAAACAGCCTTAGAACCTACTTAACCCCTTAAAGGCCAATGCACATATCTTTACATGTATTGCCTGCTCCCGTTAGACAAATGCGCTCAGAAGCTGAGCGTGCTTCTTACCCAGTGGGTCCTGTTTTCTATCAGCAACCAGAGTCCACAGATAATGCCAGACATCGCCAAGCGGACTTATGTCCAGTGTAAACCCTTTAGATGCTGCAATGAAAAGCACTCCTGGCTAGCTCAGAGGGCTGATCGGGACAGCTGTGCCAAAATTGTGGCATCCCAAACAGCTGAGAGGAGGGTGGAAGGGGCCCTTACCTGCCTCCTAGCCATCTGATTGGTAATCCAAAGCTCCAGTCAGCCATGGCAGGCTGGAGCAATTGAGCACCAATAACACGGATCAATGCTATGTTATAGCATAGGATTGAACAGTGTATGAAATCTAAGGGTTGTATGTAATAGTCCCCTATGGGGACTAAAAAAAATTGTGTAAAAAAAAACAGTTAAATACAATAGTTTAATAAATGTGATTTAACCCCTTCCCTAATACAAGTTTGAATCATCCCCCTTTTCCCATTAAAAAACAAAACAAAAACATGTGATATTGCCGCATGCGTACATGTCTGAACTATAAAAATATAATGTTAATTAAACGCAAACGTATATGGTATATACGTAAAAAAGAAATTAAAGTCCAGAATTGCGTATTTTTTGGTTACTTTGTATAGTCTCTAAAAAAAATTCATAAAAAGCGAGTTCTCACACATCCTTGTATATGGAAAAATAAAAAAGTTATAGGGGTCTGAAGGGGACATTTTTGAACTTGCGAACAAAAAGTTATAATTTTTAAAAATAATTAAAACAAAATAAAACCTATAGAATTTGGGTATCATTGTAATCATATAGACCTACAGAATAAAGATAATGTGCCATTTTTACAGAAAAGTGCACTGCGTGATATGCAATCATTAGATTGCATTTTCTGTATAATGCTATGATCACAGTGTGATCAGCAATCCACTGATATAGCCTGGCTAAGCCAGGCTACATCATTGAATCTGAGATTGGCAGCAGAAGGCAGTCAAGGGGAGCCTCTTCTGTCATTTTAGCTCAGGGAACCCCCGCGATCATGAGCTGCCAGAGATGTATAGTTTCACTTTAGACGCTGTGATACTACTGATAGTAACCGAAACTCACTGTTCTGAGGCGAGCGCAGCTCCTGCGCTCGCTTCTAAACTGCTTAAGGACTCAGGGCGTACAGATACACCCTTGGTCCTTAAGTACCAGGGCGCAAGGGCGTACCTGTACGCCCTTCGTACTCAGATTATATTCCCTTACTACTCCTAACACCCCTCGTGCCCTTAAAAATGTTTCCTGCCCTTAAAAAGCTCTGTATCATACCTTTCCCCTTGCTCACATTGTGTGAGCTCCTGGCAGGAGAAAGTGGGTGTTCCCCAGCAGTGGGTGTGCCTGAAGCCTGTGAGAGCTGTGCCTCACCATGCCCCACACACACACTTCCTGAGTTTGGACTTCTGCAAGTCCGGGTGGAGACCAAACTAACGGTTTGACATGTGCAGACAACAGAACAAAGCCACCTAGTGGCCGTTTTAAAATTAACATTAAAACATGTAAGGGTTGAGAATTTTAACAGCAAGTAAATAGCAAAGTGTCTTATAATAACATAAGTAACAATATATAAAAAGTTTTGTTTGGTGACAGGTACTCTTTAACAGGATAATGCTGTGGTAATTTGGTGTACTGCGAGGCTGGAATGCCACATAAAAGTTTTGGTGCATTTCTTGAGTCAAAGCCAGGGGTAGATCCTTCCTGCAGTATCTACTTCTGGCTTTGGCTCAACAAGCTGCAAATGTGTTTCTAGCCTTTGACAATGATAACACTATGCCTATCCTTGTAAACAAAAACAATATGAACAAAATACTAAGATGTATGTTATTCTGCAGAACAAGTCTTCTATGTGTTGTATTCACGTTTTTATGCCCAAGAGAAATTCAGGCAGGTTGTACCTGTTTTTTTTTTTTCTTTGAAAAATCTGTCAAGGGCCTCTACGATATAAATATATGTGGGAAAATCAATCAAGTGCCTCTACGATATAAATATATGTTCCAAAAACTAGACATGGGCAAGAATATATAATTTTTGCATTTTTCACTCCTAAGTTTCTAGCTTGCACTTTTCCCTTATATTTATCATATTGCTGCAGAAGTACAATGAAGTATTTACTTTTTTCAATTCACTTTTTTGCCTTTTGGATTTCTACACCACTCATCAAGTTAAGTGAGATTGCACAAACATTTTGCCACTTTTTCACAAATAATAAGTCAGCTGTCAGCATAACTAGTGGTGTGCAAGATATAAATGAATAATAAATATGTCCAATTGAAGGCCCAATAAATATACCCAATTTATCGGGGTATACCACGCACCGGCCTATAACACGCACCCTCATTTTACCAAGGATATTTGGGTAAAAAAAGTTTTATGAGGGTGCGTGTGTGTGCATACCCCGATACACTGTTTCTGACCCCACAGAAGCCTCCAGGAAAGGCAGTGGGAGAGAGGCCGTCGCTGCCCGCTTCTCTCCCCCTGCCTTTCCTGGCTTCTCTCCCCCTGCTATCGGCACCACTGCCCCTTCTCTCCCCCTGGCTATTGGTGCTGCTGCCCCATTGCCGGCACCAATAGCCAGGGGGAGATAAGCGGCGCCGGCTATGGGGCAGCGGCGCCGACAGACGGGGGAGAAGGGGCAGCGGCACCCATTGCCGGCCCCATCCCCGGTTGTATAATTACCTGTTGCCGGGATCGGGTCCACGCTGCTTCAGGCCTCCGGTGTGCGTCCCCTGCGTCGTTGCTATGCGCTGTGAGACGCAGTGACGAGTGACGTCACTCGTCATTGCGCCGCGCCGTGCAGCGCATAGCAACAACGCAGGGGACGCACAACGGAGGCCTGAAGCAGCGTGGACCCGACCCCAGCAACAGGTAATTATACAACCGGGGATGGGGGAGGCAACGGGGCAGCGG
The DNA here is from genome assembly GCF_029499605.1 of Hyla sarda. Taxonomy (NCBI): domain Eukaryota; kingdom Metazoa; phylum Chordata; class Amphibia; order Anura; family Hylidae; genus Hyla; species Hyla sarda. The sequence continues at coordinate 332,585,553 of NC_079189.1, read as the reverse complement.
CGCCGGCAATGGGTGCCGCTGCCCCTTCTCTCCCCCTGTCGGCCGGCACCGCTGCCCCATTGCCGGCGCCGCTTCTCTCCCCCTGGCTATCGGCGCCGGCAATGGGGCAGCGGCACCGATAGCCAGGGGGAGAGAAGAGTCAGCGGCGCCGATAGCAGGGGGGGAGAAGGGGCAGCGGCGCCGATAGCAGGGGGAGAGAAGCCGGCAGCGACGGCAGGTCTCTGCACCTACAAAAGCCGCTGCAGTTCATTGATTTAAAGCGCCCGCTTATCGGCAGCGGCTTATCGGCGTATAACACGCAGATAGACTTTAGGCTAAAAATTTGAGCCTAAAAAATGCGTGTTATATGCCGATAAATACGGTACTTCAAAATTTAGGTGCAATAGCAATGATAGCAATGATAAGTTCCCCCATGGCTCATATTTCCTAGTACAGCAGAAGGGGTACTGTTGAAAAGCTTCTTCTGCAGGTACTGTATTATGAACCTTAGACCTGTATCTTTTATTAGAATAGGGTCCCTATTGAAACAGATGGATGTGAAGTGGAAGTGGGATTATATATACCAAAACCTCATGGTCTTTGTTTTGTAATTTTTTTTTTTAGCAGCAACATACCACTGTAAAAGGGCATATACCTTCCTATACTGTGTGTGTAGAGATGAGCGAATTTTGGAAAAAAAATTGGATTCGGCCAATTCGCCAAATTTTCGGAAAAAAATTGGTTAGGTCCGAATTTATGCTTGGCTACTCTCTATTAAAAGCTGATATTTCTGTCCTACAGAGAGCCTCAATAGGGGGGTAGAACACTTTGCCTTGCTGTAACATGCATAGGGTGTGTGCTGGGTTAGTGAAATAATATTCTTATTCAGTATGACATGCAGATTAGTGGCATCACTGTTGAGAGCAGCACAATGACAGAGCCTGGAGGTGGCATCAGTATGAGGAGACCATATGGTGGCTGAATGACACAGCATGGAGGTGGCGGCAGCATGAGGAGAACATATAGTGCCTAAATGACACAGCGTGGAGGTGGCAGCAGCATTAGGAGACCATAGAGTGGCTGAATGACACAGCATGGAGGTGGCGGCAGCATGAGGAGACCATATAGTGGCTGAATGACCCAGCCTGGAGGTGGCAACAGCCTGACGGGACCAAAGAGCCTCACAATTGAAAAGATTAAATATATTTTTTAACATTTAAATTGAAGATTTCAAGTAGATGAACCTAAAAAGTTTTATTTAATGTGCCAGTAGCATGAGGAGACTACATGGCGGTACAGTGACACAGCCTGGAGGTGGCGGAAGCATGAGGAGACCATATAGTGGCTGAATGACACAGCCTGGAGTTGGTGGTAGCATGAGGAGACCATATAGTGACTGAATGACACAGCCTGGAGTTGGCGGCAGCATGAAGAGAACATATGGTGGCAGAATGAGACAGCCTGGATGTGGCATCAGCATGAGGAGAACATATGGTGGCAGCATGAGACAGCCTAGAGCTGACATCAGCATGAGGAGAACATATGGTGGCAGTATGAGACAGCCTGGAGCTGGCAGCAGCATGAGAAGAAGATATGGTGGCAGAATAAGACAGCCTGGAGCTAGCATCAGCATGACGAGAACATATGGTGACAGTATGAGACAGCCTCGAGGTGGCAACAACATGAGAACATATGGTGGTAGTATGAGACAGCCTGGTAGTGGAATCAGCATGAGGAGAACATGTGGTAGCAGAATAAGACAGTCTGGAGCTGGCATCGGCATGAGGAGAACATATTGTGGCAGAATGAGACAACCTGGAGGTGGCATCAGCAGCATCAGGAGTCCTGAAAGTGACCCGGTGACATAGTGGGACGGTGGGTGGCAATACGAGTACCCGGTGATGAAGTTGCGTGAAAAAAGGAGAACTTGGCATCAGAAGTGTGGCATCAGGCGGGTGGCAGGATCAGAATAGTAGCTGAGGCAGGGAGGCAGAAGAAAACTGTCTCTTTTGTAAAAGTGTTAGTGTGCACAAGTAAGTACAGTGGTCCCTCAAGTTACAATATTAATTGGTTCCAGGATGACCAATGTATGTTGAAACCATTGTATGTTGAGACCTTAACTGTATGGAAACCTGGTAATTGGTTCTGAAGCCCCAAAATGTCATCCAAAAATAGGAAAAAGTGAGCAATAAACAAAAATAAGTAGATAACCAATACAGATAAAGCAAGTTCTTACATATACAAGTAAGAAAGAGCTGCTGGGAGCTGTAATCACTCTCTATGTAGAGGACAGTGCCCTTAAAAAGTAAAATGGAGCCATCCTCACCTGGTGTCCAAAGGAGCAGCTAACTGTGGCACAGTTAAAGAGTAGTACAGAACATGTAATACCTCCCTGTACTGTAGAGGGAGCTACCAGACACCAGTCAGTGCATACACTTCAGTAATACAGGTGTTTTAATAGGGAATGTCCATTCTGATTGGTCAGTTCTTCCAGCCATTGACATGTTTCACAGATCTGGACTGTCTGTACATTGTATGTTGAGTATGATTTCAAGTTACAATGGTCCAGAAAAGACCATTGTATGTTAAAACTATTGTATGTTGAGGCCATTGTAAGTTAAGGGATCACTGTATTAAGATATGCATTACGTAAAACGTAACTTTTAATAAGATTCTTAGGATAAAATATATGTACCCAATTTTTTTTCTAAATCAAACTAAACGAAAGGTGTGTAAAAAACACCATGTGCCACCTATACCACCCAGTATTGATGTGATGCAAAGATCTCTAAAAGGTGGAAGGGAACAACGTATGCTCCATTGTAACCAGTGGGGGTAAAAACTTCCCCTGTAAAACGTCCTTTTTAAGACGCGTAACACTTTCATCGAAAAGGTGGAAGGGAACAACGTATTGTCTGTTGTAGCAGGTGGGGGTAAAAAATTCCCCTGTAAGGCCCTACTCTCGTCCTATTAATTACCTTCTTGGAAAGTGTCACTCGGCCTAAAAAGGACGGCCCCACACAGGAAACTCTCCCTACTTCCACCTAAAAACCCTGGGAAATGGCAGTGTTTGTAGGTGGAAATAGGGAGAGGTTCCTGTGTGGGGCCTCGCTTTTTAGGTCGAGTAACACTTGTCAAGAAGGGAATTAATAATGCGAGAGTAAGGCCTTACAGGGGAAGTTTTTAACCCCACCGGTTACAATGGACCATACTTTGTTCCCATCCACCTTTTAGAGGTCTTTGCATCACATCAATACTTGGTGGTGTATTACTTTTAGCTAATGCATATTCTCAATACTTACTTGTGATCTGATGCAGAGGAATGTCTGTAAATGGGGAGCAGCACCTTAAATACGTTTTGCACTATCCATATTTGTGAAGTGTTGGTGTGGCACCATGGTCAATCTACTCTGATGCATCAGGCATTGGTGGGTGGAAATCATGGCTGATCCATGCCTTATTCATCTTCACAAAGGTCAGTCTCTACACATTTTTCGTGGACAGATGAGTTCTCCTTGGGTCACTATGGCCCCTGCCGCACTAAACACCAATGGCACACTAGTGGCCAGACAGGACTGCTTTTCCAGGGCAAACTCTGCTAGTTGCGGCCACAAATCAAGTTTGGCTGCTCAGAAGTCCAGCGGATTTTCAAGGTGTGTTGGAATGGTCATGTCAAGGTATGCCACCACCTGCTGGTTCAGGTCCTGCTCCAGGTCAACCTGCAGCTGATGAGTTGCTTCACTATGCGGGTGAAGAAAGCTACTCATTAGCGACTGTAGAATCAGGCTGCTGCTTATGGAGCTGGTACTGCTCCTGCCATCCCACCCCTCCCCAGCAGCCATGGCAGTGGAAGGTGAGCGCAGAGGGCCCCCCGAGTCAGACCTGTGAGAGGATCGACGATGGCGCAAATAGGCATCGGCCAACTGACTGCTGTTACGCCGAGCGCTCCGGGTCCCTGCTCCGAGCGCTCGCGGCGTCTCTCTCTCTGCAGCGCCCTGGTCAGACCCGCTGACCGGGAGCGCTGCACTGACATTGCCGGCGGGGATGCGATTCGCATAGCGGGACGCGCCCGCTCGCGAATCGCATCCCAAGTCACTTACCCATCCCGGTCCCCGGCTGTCATGTTCTGGCGCGCACGGCTCCGCTCTCTAGGGCGCGCGCACGCCAGCTCTCTAAGATTTAAAGGGCCAGTGCACCAGTGATTGGTGCCTGGCCCAATCAGTCTAATTAGCTTCCACCTGCTCCCTGTCCATATAACCTCACTTCCCCTTTCCTTTCTTGCCAGATCTTGTTGCCTTGTGCCAGTGAAAGCGTTTAGTGTTGTCCAAAGCCTGTGTTCCAGATCTCCTGCTATCCTCATTGACTACGAACCTTGCCGCCTGCCCCGACCTTCTGCTACGTCTGACCTTGCCTCTGCCTAGTCCGGCGGTCCCACGCCTTCTCAGCAGTCAGCGAGGTTGAGCCGTTGCCGGTGGATACGACCTGGTTGCTACCGCCGCAGCAAGACCATCCCGCTTTGCGGCGGGCTCTGGTGAAAACCAGTAGCAACCCTAGAACCGGTCCACTGACACGGTCCACGCCAATCCCTCGCTGACACAGAAGATCCACATCCAGCCTGCCGAATCGTAACAGTAGATCCAGCCATGGATCCCGCTGAGGTGCCGCTGCCAAGTCTCGCTGACCTATCCACGGTGGTCGCTCAGCAATCGCAGCAAATTGCCCAACAAGGACAGCAGCTGTCGCAGTTGACCGCCACGTTACAGCAACTTCTGCCACTGCTACAGCAGCAACCATCTCCTCCGCCAGCTCCTGCACCTCCTCCGCAGCGACTGGCCGCTCCTAGCCTCCGCTTGTCCCTGCCGGACAAATTTGATGGGGACTCTAGACTCTGCCGTGGCTTTCTGTCTCAATGTTCCCTACATATGGAGATGTTGTCGGACCAATTTCCTACAGAACGGTCTAAGGTGGCGTTCGTAGTGAGTCTTCTGTCTGGAAAGGCCTTGTCTTGGGCCACACCACTCTGGGACCGCAATGATCCTGCCACAGCTACAGTCCAGTCCTTCTTCGCTGAAGTCCGTAGTGTCTTCGAGGAACCAGCCCGAGCTTCTTCTGCCGAGACTGCCCTGCTGAACCTGGTCCAGGGTAATTCTTCAGTAGGCGAGTACGCCGTCCAATTTCATACTCTCGCCTCCGAATTATCTTGGAATAACGAGGCCCTCTGCGCGACCTTTAAAAAAGGCCTATCCAGTAACATCAAGGATGTGCTGGCCGCACGAGAGATTCCTGCCAACCTGCAAGAACTTATCCATTTGGCCACCCACATTGACATGCGGTTTTCTGAAAGACACCAGGAGCTCTGCCAGGAAAAAGACCTTGATCTCTGGGCACCTCTCCCACAGTATCCTTTGCAATCTACCCCTGTGCCTCCCGCCGAGGAGGCTATGCAAGTGGATCGGTCTCGCCTGACCCATGAAGAGAGGACTCGCCGTAGGGAAAAAAATCTATGTCTGTACTGCGCTAGTACTGAACATTTCTTGGTGGATTGCCCTATTCGTCCTCCACGTCTAGGAAACGCACGCACGCACCCAGCTCACGTGGGTGTGGCGTCTCTTGGTACGAAGTCTGCTTCTCCACGTCTCACTATGCCCGTGCGGATTTCTCCTTCTGCCAACTCCTCCCTCTCAGCCGTGGCCTGCTTGGACTCTGGTGCTTCTGGAAATTTTATTCTGGACTTTTTGCTGAATAAGTTCTGCATCCCGGTGACCCATCTCGTCAAGCCGCTCTACATTTCTTCGGTCAACGGAGTGAAGTTGGACTGTACTGTGCGTTACCGCACAGAAACCCTCTTAATGTGCATTGGACCCCATCACGAAAAGATTGAATTTTTCGTCCTTCCCAACTGCACCTCTGAAGTCCTCCTCGGTCTGCCATGGCTCCAGCATCATTCCCCCACCCTTGACTGGAACACTGGGGAGATCAAGAATTGGGGTTCTGCTTGCCGTAAGAAATGCCTCACGTCTGCTCCCAGTCCCGTCTGTCGGGCCTCAGTGTCTCCTCCTGTGCCTGTTCTCCCCAAGGCCTATCAGGACTGTGCCGTGCCTCCTCATAGCCCCCGCCCATTCCCACTTCTTCTGAACTACCTGCCACTGGTATAGCTACCCAGGACTTCTTTTTTCAGAAGGAGACTCAAGAGGCGTCCCCCATGTTCTTGTCTCTTTTGAAGGGACAAGGAGACAAAAAGAGGGGGAGACCTAAGGGGGGGTGTACTGTTACGCCGAGCGCTCCGGGTCCCTGCTCCTCCCCGGAGCGCTCGCGGCGTCTCTCTCTCTGCAGCGCCCCGGTCAGACCCGCTGTCCGGGAGCGCTGCACTGACATTGCCGGCGGGGATGCGATTCGCATAGCGGGACGCGCCCGCTCGCGAATCGCATCCCAAGTCACTTACCCGTCCCGGTCCCCGGCTGTCATGTTCTGGCACGCGCGGTTCCGCTCTCTAGGGGGTGCGCGCGCCAGCTCTCTAAGATTTAAAGGGCCAGTGCACCAGTGATTGGTGCCTGGCCCAATCAGTCTAATTAGCTTCCACCTGCTCCCTGTCCATATAACCTCACTTCCCCTTTCCTTTCTTGCCGGATCTTGTTGCCTTGTGCCAGGGAAAGCGTTTAGTGTTGTCCAAAGCCTGTGTTCCAGATCTCCTGCTATCCTCATTGACTACGAACCTTGCCGCCTGCCCCGACCTTCTGCTACGTCTGACCTTGCCTCTGCCTAGTCCTTCTGTCCCACGCCTTCTCAGCAGTCAGCGAGGTTGAGCCGTTGCCGGTGGATACGACCTGGTTGCTACCGCCGCAGCAAGACAATCCCGCTTTGCGGCGGGCTCTGGTGAAAACCAGTAGCAACCCTAGAACCGGTCCACCGACACGGTCCACGCCAATCCCTCGCTGACACAGAGGATCCACATCCTGCCTGCTGAATCGTAACAACTGCGTAGGATATCTCTCTAGTAGGTCAGATTGTCCTCTCATTGGGTGTAAAAAAGGGCCCCATTTTGTGCTGGTAGCGAGGGTCCAATAAGGTGGAGAGCCAGAAGTCATCCCGCTGCCCCAATGGTAACAATTCGGCGGTCACTACGCAAGCAATTGAGCATGCATCATGCCATTTGTGCAAATGACTCGGAGGGACTCCCTACCTCCATCTCCACTGCATACTGCCACGGTGTGTCTGGGTTCTCTGTCTCGCCTTCCTCATAACCCTCTAGCTCCTCTGGCTGCTCCTGCTTCTCCTCTCCTGTCAGATGGGTAAAAAAAAAACACCCTTTTTTGTGAAACCAAAACTGTGCTCTACTGTGCCCCTCCCCTCCTCTTCCAGTTCAGCCCCCACAGCGCTCATGTGGCGCTGAGATGTAGGTGCCATGTCTCCAGTGCCCTGACCAGTCATCATTTCCACCATCTGTTGTAGGAAAGGAAGCAATGGAATGATGTCGTTCATCCCGTATTCCTGGCGACTGACTAATAATGTGGCTTCCTCAAAGGGCCTGAGCAAACTACAGGTGTCACGTATGAGCTGCCACTGGTTGACATTGAAGTTACACAGGGGAGTCCCCCTATTTGCTTGGATCATCAAGAAATCAGTGATTGCTTTTCTCTGTTCGTATAGTTGGTCCAACATATGGAGGGTGGAATTCCAACATGTGGAAATGTCGCAAATCCGGCTATGTTGGGGGATACCGTTCTGATGCTGCAGCTCAAGGAGGGTGTGCTTTGCGGTCTTCGAGTGGCTGAAGTGAATGCAAAGTTTCCTTCCCATTGTTAGGATGTCTTGCAGATGGGAGAACGCTTGAGGAACCGCTCGACAACCAGATTGAACACGTGTGCCATGCAGGGCGCATGGCTCAAGCTTTCTTGCCGCAGCGCAGACAAGATATTCTTCCCATTGTCTGTCACCATGGTTCCCATTTCCAGTTTCGTGGAGTAAGCCATGATTCTATTTCTTGATGAATGACTTTTAGCAGGTCCTCCCCTATTCACCAAGGAAACCATGTGAAGAACAGTGTGACACCACCGTGCCCTGCACACATGGTATGCTGGAGGGGCACTGAGACTTTTCTGTGCAGTGGAGGCTGAGGACACGGTGGAGGATGAGGAGGCGGAGTCGCACACTGTCACAGGACCAACGGCCTTAGAGCGTGGAGGAGGAAGCAGCGTGACCTGTCCAAGTTGCTGTTGTGGCTGTGCAGGAACCACATTCACCCAGTGGGCCGTGTATTGTCAATGACCGTAGTTACAGCTCCACACGTCGGTGCTGTCGTGCACTTTGGTACACACCAACAGGCTCAAGGACTGGCCCACCTTCTCTTCCACAAAATTGTGCAGGGCTGGTGATGCCTTTTCACAAAGAAATGACGGCTTGGGACTCTCCACCTCAGCTTGGCACAAGCCATTAATTCTCTGAAAAGTGCAAAGTCCACCACTTAAAAAGGGAGGGACTGCAGCACCAGCAACTTGGACAGGAGCACAATCAGCTTCTGCACCGTTGTATGACTGGGCACATACTGTTGTCTCTTGGATATGGCTTCGCCGATGGATTGCTGGCGGAATGACTGATTCGAAGTTGGAGGAGCAGGAACACCTGGACTGACAGATGATGGGTATGACACACAGCTCCCTTCGGCTGAGGTGGTGGAGCCTTGGCTGGCTGAAACAGGGAGCGGCATGCTTCTGGGTGATGTAGCAGGCTGGACCACCACATCAGAGCCACAGTTCTCCCAGGCTGCTTTATGGTGACACTGTATATGTTGACGCAGGGCCATGGTGCCAACATTGGGACCCTGGCCATGCTTCACCTTCTGCCGACACATCTTGCATGTGGCCATGTTATCCTCCTCCGGATGCTTGTTGAAAAACTGCCACACCGCCGAGTAGCTGATTTTCCCACCAACAGTCCGCACTGATTGACTGCTACTACCACCAACTCCAGGAACCCCTGTTCCACTACCTCCTGGGAAGATAGGCTGCAGCAAAGCAGGTGGTCTTCCCCGGCATGTTTCGCTCAAGACCTTCCACTTCTGCCACCATGCTGACTGCAAAGCATTCTACCACCTTGCTGGCTCAGCTTCTGCCTCACGGGCAACCTGCAACCCTCTTCTCCTGATGATGATGATGAATCCCCTTCTGCCCCTGGCTCCCAAGTGTCTGCACGTCACTGACGTCCTCCTCAGGGTCCTCAACAGTGTCTGCTTCAGGAGCCTGAAAGCTCACAACACCACTTCCCACACCACTCTCCTCATCACTACTTGCCCTCCTAGCAGAGGAAGCGGCGGATGTCTCCTCCACTTCTTACCTGGGCATTAGCTGCTGACTGTCTTCTAGTATTTCGTCCTCACTAAATAGTGGAGCTGAACCCACAGCATAAGATACTTCTGTGGGGGAGGGAACAGCATAGGACAGAGGCAATGGGAGGACAGGGACTGCTCCTGGGCCATGCCAACTGAGGATTGTGTCTGATGAACCCACCGACTGTTTACTGGGGGTCTCAGATGTCACTTGTGATGAAGTGGATGACCGTGTTAACCAATAGATGACGGCAGATGGGTTTCTGGTCGAGACACGACCGTTTGCTGATATCGGGAGCTCAGGCCTCGCGATGCAACTCCTGCTGCCATTCCCCCCTAGTCTGCTGTGACCTCTGCCTGCGATTGATGAATTTAGGCCACTGCCACTCCGGCACGTCCTGGCCCTTCTCTGCCTGACATACTTAGTGCATATATGAGGGAGGACAATACGCTCCACTACGCTTAAAACAGTACTTGTCTACAACACCAGCAGGTGTGTACTTTTGGCTGGCCTTTCACAGTAACTAGGCACTTAGGACTATAACAGGAACAAAATGGTAGACCACTTAGATGTACGTACGTGGTATGCACTTATGAGGAGAGTACAATGTGCTCCACTATGCTTAAAACAGTATTTGTCTACAACACCAGCAGGTGTGTACTTTTGGCTGGCCTTTCACAGTAATTAGGCCCTAAGGACTTTAAAGAGGTATTCCAGAATTTATATTTTTTTTGACTATGTTACAGGGGCTGTAAAGTTAGTGTAGTTCATAATATAGTGTCTTGTGTGATGGTTTTCTCACAATTGTTCTGTGATTTTAACCCCAATATTTATTTTTAACAGCATACAAAATGACTGTTGTCTCCGATTTTTCCCAATGTTGCAATGCGGCCAAGACCTGACCTCACTAGTCAGCTGATGGCAGGGAGCCTGTCTGCTTCAATGGGTGGAGCATTCGCTTGGTGGGAGAGAGATCAATCTGCAACCAATGCGACAGCTGTTGGCACCCTAATTGAAAACCACAGGTCTTTTGAATGGATACAGCTCATTTATGTTTCAATGGATGGGGTGGCTGATGTGTGGGAGGGAGGAAAATGGAATTATGGGATTTGTAGTCAAAAAAGAAAAACTCAAACAGGAAATACCAGTTCACATAAAGCTAGCCACAGAATTATGGTAATCTCACAACATAGCCATTTAGCCCCAAGACAAGCACAGATCCTTCCTAAGCATGTCTATTACTGTCTGGCAGGTACGTACTAAAATCACCTTATGGTGGATAACCCCTTTAACAGGAACAAAATGGGACACCACTTAGATGTACGTATGTGGTATGCACTTATGAGTGGTGTACAATGCGCTCCACTACGTTAAAAACAGTATTTGTCTACAACACCAGCAGGTGTGTACTTTTGGCTGGCCTTTCACAGTAACTAAGACTTTAGGAATATAACAGGAACAAACTGGTACACCACTGAGATGTACATACATGGTATGCAGTTATGAGGGGGTACAATGCGCTCCACTACACTTAAAACAGTATTTGTCTAGAACAGCAGCAGGTGTGTACTTTTGGCTGGCTTTTCACAGTAACTAGGCCCTTAAAACTTTAACAGGAACAAAATGGTACACCACTTAAATGTATGTATGTGGTATGCTCTAATGAGGGGTGTACAATGCGCCCCACTATGCTTAAAACAGCATTTGTCTAGAAAAGCAGCAGGTGTGTACTTTTGGCTGGCCTTTCACAGTAACTAGGCCCTTAGGACTATAACAGGAACAAAATGGTACACCACTTAGATGTACGTATGTGGTATGCACTTATGAGGGGTGTGCAATGCGTTCCGATTCGCTTAAAACAGCATTTGTCTAGAACAGCAGCACGTGTGTATGTTTGGCTGGCCTTTCACAGTAACTAGGCCCTGAAGACTTTAACAGGAACAAAATGGTACACCACCTATGTGCGCACAGGTTACACTTAATAGAGGACAATACGCTCTGCTACTCAACCAGTATTAGGCACTAATAGCAGGCGATTATGGCTTTTAGTGCTCTGCTCACCCTCACTGGCAGGCTACTATTAGCTTTTCAGTTGTTGTACACACCAGCACTGCAGCACATAATCGCTGTGTACTACACCGAAAATTGCACTCTCTCTCTCCCTTCCCTTTCAGTGCTTTTAGGCTGGATTTGGGCTTGAGGTGAATCGCTGCTGTAATACACCAACAATTGCACTCTCTCTCTCAATCTCTCTCCCTTCACTATCAGTGCTTCTAGGATGGATTTGGGCTTGAGGTTAATCCCTGCTGTCAAAATGCTTTTCTGTGCAACACACACTGCTCTCAGTCCCTCTCTTTCTGCAATAGAACCCTGATGTGTGGCCGCAAGATGGCTGCCGATTGTATAGGGCTGCGACATCACAGGAGTTGCTGGCTGCTGATAGGCTGCATGTGATTCAGGGTCATCCCACCTATCCTTGTTCCCGCCTTCCCAGAATTCCTTGCCCCATGTCCTGATATGTAAAGCCACCATCTAAGATGCCCTGGAGCCTGGACCACACTCAATGGAGTTTAAGGAAGCGATATTCGCATTCCTTGCGAAGCTAATTTTTCCTGAAATTCGTAACGAATTCCAATTCGTCAGATTCGATTCGCTCATCCCTATGTATGTGTTTACCACAGAGGGGCTGTTTCCTCAACAATTACATAGACAATGATTAGAGCGGCAATGTGTACACTCAACCAGCCCCGCCTTCAGACACTAGCTTCAGAATAAAGATAAAGAATAAAGATTGTGGCACTCCCAGCAGTCACAGGATTAGAGAAAAGTGTTAATAGAACTCATGAAGGGGGAAAATTTTTGCTCTTCTGGTACTGTAAACATTAGAACAGAAATCAGGGTAGTATAGTTGGTACTGTGGTCACTAGCCCAATGGCAAATGAGATAGCCGAGCAGTTAGGTTAAACAAAGTACAAATGTAGGTGGGAAGTGTGGGAAAAGTATAAAGAGTCTGTATGCTCTTGACTCGTTGGCCTAGGGCACCTCACCATATGTCTGATGGTTTGTGTCCTACCCTGTAATTTTTATTATGTTTACATTTGTTACGGATTTCAGGAAGAATACGATTTGTAACTAATCTGAATATTGCTGCGATTCGATTAAACAAATAGCTTCATTAAACTCCATTTAGTGAGGTCCAGGTTCCAGGGCATTGAAATGGGGGATCCCCATGTAAGAACATGGGGCAAAAAACTCTGGGAAGGCGGGTAGGCGGAATTACCCTGAATCACATGCAGCCAGCCACCTCTGTGATGTCACAGCCCTATATAAGAGAAAGAGAGAAAACACACTTTTGGGTGTACTACACAGTGACTCTGTACTGCTGCAGTGGGGTGTACAACAACTCTAAAGCTAATAGGGGCCAGTTAGGCTGAGCGCTAAAAGCCATTGTCACCTGCTATTAGTGCATAATAATACTGTACTGGGCTGTACTACACAGCAACTCTGTGCTGCAGCACTAGTGTGTACTACAACTCTAAAGCTAATAGGGGCCAATTAGGGTGAGCACGAAAAGCCAATGTCACCTGATTTTAGTGCCTAATACAGGTTGAGTAGCGGAGCGTATTGTCCTCTCATAAGTGTAACCTGTGCATACATAGGTGGTGTACGTTTTTTTTTTCCTGTCAAACTAATTTGAGCCTACTTACTGTGAAAGGCCAGCCAAAGCTACACACTTGATTTTGTAGCCTTAAAGAGTTTGTAGTGGAGCATATAGTCCTCCTCTCATAAGTGTAAACTGTCCGTACGTGGTGTCCTTTATATTTTTCCTGTTAAATTTATTTTGGCCCAGTTACTGTGAAAGGCCAGACAAAGCTACACACTTGTTATTTTAGCCTAATAGTTTGTAGCGGAGTGTATAGTCCTCCCCTCATAAGTGTAAACTGTACGTACATCTATGTGGTGTATGTTTTTTTTCTCCTGCTAAACTAATTTGGGCCTAGTTACTGTAAAAGGCCAGCCAAAGCTATAAACTTGTTTTTGTTGCCTTATACAGTTTGTAGCGGAGCGTATAGTCCTCCTCTCATAAGTGTAAACTGTACGTACGTGGTGTCCATTATATTTTTCCTGTTAAACTGATTTGGGCCTAGTTACTGTGAGAGGCCAGAAAAAATTACACCCCTGCTTTTGTAGCCAAATACAGTTTTAAGCGTAGTGGAGCATATTGTCCTCCTCTCATAAGTGTAATATATATGCACTCAGCTGGTGTATAAGTATGTCAGGCAGAGAAGTGCCAGGACGTGCACAGAGGAGTGGCAGAGCCCTAAATTCATCAGGCAGTGGCCACAGCAGACTAGGGGCGGGTAGCAGCAGGAGTCGCAGCCAGAGGCCTGAGCTCTCGGTATTATCTAGCAGTCATGTCTCGACCAGCAACCCATCTGTCGTCATTGATTGGTTAACTCGATCACCATTTCATCACAAGTGACATCTGACACCCCCAGTCAACAGTCGGTGGGCTCCTCAGACACAATCCTCAGTTTGCATGGCCCAGAAGCAGTCCCTGTCCTCCAATTGCCTCTGTCCTATGCTGTTCCCTCCCCCACAGAAGTATTGTATGCTGTGGGTTCAGCTCCACTATTTAGTGAGGACGAACTACTAGAGGACAGTGAGCAGCTAATGCCCAGCCAAGAAGTGGAGGAGACAACCGCCGCTTCCTCCGCTAGGCGGGCAAGTAGTGATGAGGAGAGTGGCGTGGGAGGTTGTGTTGCGAGCGTTCAGGTTCCTGAAGCAGACACTGTTGAGGAACCTGAGGACATCAGTAACGGGTAGACACTGAAGCCGATTGCACTTGGGAGATAGATGCAGAAGGGGCTTCATCATCAACAGGAGAAGAGTGTTGCAGGTTGCCCGTGAGGCAGCAGCTGAGCCAGCAAGGTGGTAGCATGGTTGGGAGTCAACATGGTGGAAGAAGTGGGAAGTCTGGACCCAAACGTGCTGGAGTAGACCACCTGCTTTGTGGCAGCCTACCTTCCAGGGAGGTAGTCGAACAGGGGTTCCTTTAGACGGAAGCAGTAGCAGTCAATCAGTGCAGAGTATTGGGGGGGAAAATCAGCTACTCGACAGTGTGGCAGTTTTTCATCAAGCATCCGGAGGATCTTAACCTGGCAACATGCAAGATGTGTCAGCAGAAGGTGAAGTGTGGCCAGAGTCCCAATGTTGGCACCACGGCCCTGTGTCAATATATACAGCGTCACCATAAAGCAGCCTGGGAGAACCGTGGCTCCGATGTGGTCGTCCAGCCTGCTCACCAGTGGCACACCGCTCCCTGTTTCAGCCAGACAAGGATCCACCACCTCAGCCTAAGGGAGCTGTCGGTCATACCCATCTTCTGTCGGTCCAGACACTCCTGCTCCTCCTACTTCGAGTCAGTCATTCTGCCAGCAATCCATCAGAGTAGCCATGTCCAAGAGACAGCAGTATGCGCCCACTCATCCAACAGAGTGCACGGTGGCAGCACCGACGTGTGGAGCTGTAACTACGGTCAGGGACAATACATGTCCTTTACGGCCCACTGTGTGAATGCACAGCCACAACAGCAACTTGGGCAGGTCACGCCGCTTCCGCCTCCAAGCTTTCAGGCCATTAGTTCTGCGACAGTGAGCTACTCCGCCTCCTCATCCTCCACCGTGTCCTCAGCCTCCACTGCACGGACAAGTCTCAGTACCCCTCCAGCATACCATGTGTGCAGGGCACGGCGGTGTCACGCTGTTCTTCACATGGTTTACCTTGGCGAAACGAGTCACACACGGGAGGAACTGCTAAAAGGGATTAAATAAGAAATCAAATCATGGCTTACTCCACAAAAACTGGAAATGGGAACCATGGTGACCGTCAACAGGAAAAACATCTTGTCTGCGCTGCGTCAAGAAAGCCTTAGCCATTCTCCCTTCATGTCAAATCTGGTTGTCAAGCGGTTCCTGAAGTGTAACCACCCCATCTGCAAGACATCCTAACAATAGGAAGGAAACTTTGCATGCACTTCAGCCACTCGTACACCACAAAGCATACCCTCCTTGAGCTGCAGCATAAGAATGGCATCCCACAACATAGTCTGATATGCAATGTTTCCACCCATTGGAATTCCACCCTCCATATGTTGGACCGACTATACGAACAGAGAAAGGCCATGGCTCCTACATCTCACAGCCACATGAGCCCTGTGAGGCCTGAACTGGAAGAGGAGGAGGAGGATGGGGACAGTGGAACACAGGCAAGGTTTTGTGACATGGGTAGTTTTCATAGTCATCTGACAGGAGAGGAGGAGCAGGAGCAGCTTTTGGAGCTACAGGGTGATGAGGAAGACGAGACAGAGGACCCAGACACCGTGGCCATGTGGTCTCCTCATGCTGCTGGCTCATTAAATAAAACTTTTTATGTTAATCTATTTAAAATCTTCAATTTAAATTTAAAAAAATATCTTTAATCTTTTCAATTGTGAGGCCCTATGGTCTCGTCATGCTGCCGCCACCTCCAGGCTGGGTTCTTCTGCCACTATATGGTCTCCTCATGCTGCTGCCACCTTCAGGCTGTGTCATGCTTCCACCATATGGTCTCCTCATGCTGTTGGCACATTAAATTAAACTTTTAAAATGTTAATCTATTTGAAATCTTCAATTTAAACAACAAAAATATCTTTAATCTTTTCAATTGTGATGCCCTATGGTCTCGTCAGGCTGCTGCAACCTCCAGGATGGGTCTCGTCAGGCTGCTGCCACCTCGAGGCTGGGTTATTCTGCCACTATATGGCCTCCTCATGCTGTTGGCACATTAAATTAAACTTTTAAAATGTTAATCTGTTTAAAATCTTCAATTTAATCTTTTCAATTGTGAGGCCCTATGGTCTCGTCGGGCTGCTGCCACCTCTAGGCTCTGTCATTGTGCAACCATGTGATCTCCTTGTTATATTGTGTTTTGTGATCATACAGTATTAGTTCAAAGTAAACACTTTGGGCATCCGGGACATAAACTTATGAATCTAATCAAAATTTTAAATTTAAAAAAATCTCTTCAATCTTTTCCATTGTGAGGCCCTATGGTCGTCGTCATATATTACCTGTGGAATTACCACAAGAATCCAATGAAACAGGTTGGAGTGATAACAATGAACCATAACTGATAAAATGAAACATTCACAGTTTCACAGTGGGGGTGGGTGGCACTGAGAGGCAGGGGCTGGAACAGGTGGTAGCTCACCTCGTGGCGGATCGCTAGCTCGATGCTCACCAGAATTGGTCCTCAAAAAAGGGTTTTTCCAAAATTATAATTTTTTTTGTTAAATTAAAATTTAATTAAGAAATCTCGTTAATCACTTCAATTGTGATGCCATATGGTCTCCTGACCCTGCCGCCACATCCAGATGCTCTGCGCCAGGGACTCTAATAGCAACCCCTGTTATCTGCATGTCATACTGAATAACAGTATTTTTTCACTGATCCATCACACTCCCTATGCATGTTACAGCAAGGCAAGGTGTTCTACACCCCTATTGAGGCTCTCTGTAGCCCGGAAATAGCCGTTTTAATAGAGATTCGCTGTGGATAAATTCTTTCAGAAAATTCAGCGAATCTGCCGAATACATTTTTTTTTAAAATGTGCTCATCTCTAGTTTACACACTTACGAGAATTGCTATTGGATGTTGCCTATATTAATGGTCTCTTATTCTGGTTGTATACCATGTATTTTATCTAGTTGTTCTCTTGTTCTTTATTCCATTTTTTATTTGTTATTCTCCTGGACTATAGTCCAGTTGTTTTGCATTGCATTTTTTTTAAGTGACATTAAGAAGGGAAAATTGTTATAGATCATGTCTGTACTGGAAAAACAAGTGGAGGCTCTGACCATTTTACTGTAGAAGGTCCAGATATTTCACATGGCAGCTCTGGTAAACATGTTTCTTGTACAATTTCTTGTATGTTGTGTTTAGGCTATACACAATACGTTGATATGCCCGGAGAAACCAGAAAAACAAGTAGAATCAGGATGTAGTTAGTGAGCCGTGCTGTTGAAAGACATATGCAACTTTCTGCTAAATAGGTGTTAGAAACTAAATGGACTATAGAAAATTTTAAGCAAGGCAGAATAAGATAGGGGCAAGATTTGTTTTAGTTTTCTGTATTTTCATCATTTAGCATATGTGTAAAAATTGGTTATAACCAAACCTGCAATTGTTATTGACCAATGCAAGCCATAAGTAGAAATTAAGGAAAGAAAAATTTGCTCATAATTTTTTTTTATTAGAATTTCATTTGGCAAGTGAACGCTACTCTTTTTTTCTCCTTGAACTTAAGCTCCTTTTATAGAGGCAGGCCATTGCCCAATAAAAGACCATCAGTGCTCTTTAAAAGGAAGGGCTGGATTGTTCATGCTGCCAACTGAAAATTTTTAGTTGTATTTATCTGCTGAATGAATGCTTATTCATTTATTGTTTGATCACTGGGCTTATAGTGTCCAATGTAAAAAGCACTTTGTGTCTCAAAGAATATAATTTTGATTATTATTATTAGATTTATCAGTGCCTGTTCTTCTGTATGAATCACTAATTCACTTTTGCTCTTAAAGGGGTATTCCGCCCATAGACATCTTATCCCCTATCTAAAGGATAGGGGATAAGATGTCTGATAGCGGGGGTTCTGCTGCTGGGGGGGTCCCAGCAGCAAGAGAGCGAATGTAAGCTGTGTGCATGGCCCATTTAGAGGAAGATTTCCTGCTTTGTTGTAAACAGACGGTACTTAAGAATTTGGCTTCAGGAAGAAATCCCTGTTGATAAAACTTTACAGGATTGTGTGAATATATTGTGGTGGCTGGGTGGTGCAGGTAATAGTGTAGGGTATGTTGATATTAACCCTATGTTGTTGTGACGCCAGGTAATGGTCCTAACGCCAACCATCCCAGAAACGGTAGGGAGAAATAATTGATTGTCCACAGCAGATATTGATGAAAACTGGAATAAACTTTACTGCATATTTTATGCAACTGCAGGAAACAAAACAGTATTTGTATAGAGGACTGTAGTTCAAGTTCCTCACAGGTTTGCTGGGACTTCTAAGATATCAATGAGCTTTGATTGCTAGCCACTGTGCTACTGGTTTGAAGATTTTAGTAGTTTTGAGCTGGGTGACTCACGGTTTAGTGGCTGTGGAAGATAAAGCTTCAGGCCTAGCTTGAATTGATGAAGAGCTATGAGATGTGGTTTCTATGATAGTCCGGAACGAAGAGAGAGAATTAAGTGGCAGCAGCCCTTATATATTAAGGGGGTGGGACAAAGCTCATATGATAGCCAAACCTGTCAGTCCTGACCTCTGGAACTCTGGGTATGTCACATGACCCAAAGGTCCTTAAACCATAGCATAACATAAATCAAAGGCACGTGACCTTTAAGGTCCTAATACAGAGGTATCCTAGATGAATTAAATATGTAAGTATATACATTAAATATTACCATATTAAGAGGCGACTATGGGTTAGCCTTTCAGGAGAGCCCATTAGCATGGAGGGACTCTGGCTGAGGGGACTCCAGACAAAAGGGACAGGACATGTCCTGTACCGGGACACCACAATATCAGTGTAAATAAATGTTGGCAGGGCATTAGAATCAAAATTTGTGCACTTCATGTATTGACCTTTTTTGCCACATTTCTCACTATACAATTATGTTACTTTTGTACTGTACCATATTCTTTACAAAGAAGCATGCCCTAATAGGTGCTCTAGTATTCCCACACTATGCTAGTTCAGAAGTATTTCAGGATTCCTAAATGGTAGTGGAGAAAAAACAACACAGCAGATGACCTTCTCGTGTCAACAGACTCCACTTGATTTCAAAATTCCCTGCCAACCAGTCTGTTGTATCCTTACTCAGGTCCTCACATTCTTGAACAAAAAAGTGCAATCCTGGTTATTGTCTTAGACCTCTTCGCTGACACGATCTCTAACTGGTTTCACAAAAACTTTAATTCTTAGTTTCCAAGTCCTGTTTTACTACCTCTTCACTTGTTCCCATTTCCTTTAACCTTATTATTAAACTCTGCGTTGACATTTCTGTTTAATTGTACCTGCCCCTTTTTGTTAGCTTCTTTCCGTCGTTATACAAATATGTGGTCGAACTTCAGAGTTCATGTACATTCTAAGCTGTCTATCTGTTTTGATTTTATCTGTATTCTGACCAAACCATTCCAAATGACCAGCCACTTCTGAAAAGTAGCTGCCAGAGTGATTTTTTAAGAGAAAATATCTTGCCTATCCTGGGAAGCTGTGGATGATAATTGCATTGGAAATCTAGCATCAATTAAGTGGACATATTCTCTGGCTAATAAATGGAATGGAATCCATGTCATCAAACATCTATCTCTATAATGTCTATTTGCTTCTTTTCTGTCCCTATTCCAGTATGTAAAAAAAAACTGCAACAAAACAGAAAAGTGTTGACCTGGTGTTTTTTCTCTAATGACCAAATGCTTTGTTACTCATCCTCATACTTTTATTGTAATAATTTTTCAACAATTTACATAAATGTACACTTCAAAGGATTTCAGTGGTGGGAAATACAATATTTATATTTCATGGCATGGGTTATTCTAACAGATAAATACACGAAAATTGTTGCTCTTAGGATTGGCAGAAAAATATTATTTGCTTTCCTACGGATGCAGAGAGGTGAACAATTCCTATATGTTAACTAAGTAAGCACAGTGGAATTAGAAGTGTGAGTGTGACTTTCCATTACAGTACGTCTTATGCTCAAACACTAGATTTTCAGATTCTGAACAATTCAAGAACTCCATTAAATTAGGCTGGGTTCACATCACGATTTCCACTGCACAGATACAATTTCAGAAGCTCAAATTGGCTGAAATCGTATATGTGCACAGATATATACAGACCCATTAACTTTTATGGGGCTGCGGACCCAGTCATAGTCAGCTAGTGACTACGATCTAGTCATTTTCTCAGCATGTCAGATTTTTGACGCAAAGTAAAAACTTTTTATATGTTATACATCTTGGCTAAGCAATAGTTTTTCTAATATACTTCTGTAAAAAAAAAAACTTCACATTTTATTAAATAAAACTGCCCCTGAAGATCCCATCACTAGGGGTCCCCATACCTTCTGGGACACTGATGACTCACACCCCAGCATGAGCGTGTCCAAGGGTCATGGACACCAGATCACTGATTGACAAGGCTGCAGGAGGAACACAGCCTGCAGCAACACTGCTGTAACCCTTTAGATGCGGCGTTCAAAGTCGATCACCGCGTCTAAAGTGAAACTAAAACGTTGCCGGCTAGCTCAAGGGGCTGTTCGGGATCGGCGCGGCGAAATAGCGGCATCTCGAACAGCTGTGACACAGCAGGAGGGTCCCTTACCTTGGCTCCTGGTGTCCGATCGCCGAATGACTGCTCAGTGCCTGAGATCCAGGCATGAGCAGTAAAGCGGCAGAATCATCGATCACTGGTTTCCTATGAGAAACCACTGATCAATGTAAAAGATCAGTGTGTGCAGTGTTATAGCCTTCTATGGGAGCTATAACATTGCAAAAAAAAAGTGGGAAAAGATCATTTAACCCCTTCCCTAATAAAAGTTTGAATCACCCCCCTTTTCCCATTTAAAAAAAACTGTGTAAATAAGAATAAAAATAAACATATGTGGTATCGCCGCATGCGGAACTGTCCAAATTATAAAACTATATCATTAATTTAACTGCACAGTCAATGGCGTACGCGCAAAAAAATTCCAAAGTCCAAAATAGTGTATTTTTGGTCAATTTTTATATCATGAAAAATTTAATAAAAAGCGATCAAAAAGTCAGATCAATACAAAAATAGTACCACTAAAAACTTCAGATTATGGCGCAAAAAATGAGCCCACATACCGCCCCATACGTGGAAAAATAAAAAAGTTATAGGGGTCAGAATATGACAATTTTAAACGTATACATTTTCCTGCATGTAGTTATGATTGTTTCCAGAAGTACAACAAAATTAAACCAATATAAGTAGGGTATCATTTTAACCGTATGGACCTACAGAATAAAGATAAGGTGTAATTTTTAACGAAAAATGTACTGCCTAGTAACGGAAGCCCCCCAAAAGTTACAAAATGGCGTTTTTTTTTTTCAATTTTGTCTCACAATATTTTTTTTTCCGTTTCGCTGTAGATTTTTGGGTAAAATGACTGACGTCCTTACAAAGTAGAATTAGTGGCGCAAAAAATAAGCCATCATATGGATTTTTAGGTGCAAAATTGAAAGAGTTATTTTTTTTAAAGGCAAGGAGGAAAAAACGAAAATGCAAAAACGGAACCCCCCCCCCCCCCCCCCGGTCCTTATGGGATTAAAGGGGTATTCTGCTAGAATTTTTTTTTTTTTTATCAACTGGTGCCAGAAAGTTAAACAGATTTGTAAATGAATTCTATTAAAGACTCTTAGTCCTTCCAGTACTTCTCAGCTTCTGTATGCTCCACAGGAAGTTATTTTCTTTTTGATTTTCCTTTCTGTCTGATCACAGTGCTCTCTGCTGAAACCTCTGTCTATTTTATGAACTGTACAGAGTAGGAGCAAATCCCCATAGCAAACCTTTCCTGCTCTTGACAGTCCCTGACATGGACAGAGGTGACAGCAGAGAGCACTGTGGTCAGACAGAAAAGAAATTAAAAAAAGAAAAGAAATTCCTCTGTAGTATACAGCAGCTGATAAGGAAGGATGGAAGGATTAAGATTTTTTAATAGAAGTGATTTATAAATCTTTCTGGCACCAGTTGATATAAAAGAAAATGTTTTCCAGTGGAGTACCCCTTTTAAAAAAAGAAAGACCACAGTGAAAAGACTTTCAAGCATGGGGAACCATTTATTTAGAAAGGAGTCTTCTTTTAGACTAGAGTAATCCAAATTAGCTAACAACTAAGCACCAAGCAGGCTTGTGTGACAGAATTGTTTTTTGAAAAAGAGCATTACATTATTATGAAGAGCAATATATTTGGACAGATTAGTACATACAATTTGGACATGCCAGACAAGCTACTATTGTCATTAGGGATCGACCGATATCGTTTTTTTAGGGCCGATACCGATAATCGGTGGAGGTTAGGGCCGATAGCCGATAACTTATACCGATATTCCGGTATAAGTTATCGGCTATTTATCCCCCCTCGGCACCGCTGCAGAGCATTGATTTAAAGCGGGCGCTTTAAATCAATGCACTGCGGTGGCTTTTGCGGTGCCATAGGCCGCCGCCACCACCCGCTTCTCTCCCCCTACCTGTCAGGGTGGCCCGTGCGCAGCGACGCACCTGACGTCACGGTGTAGCGGCGTCGGAGCCTGCCCGGAGTGGAGAAGAAGACCGTGGGAGAAGAAAGACAGCCCGGACCGGTTCACTCTTCACCCGGAATGCCCCCGGACACTACAGGAACGATGGATGGCCCGGACCACCCCCATTACGGGTAAGTTTAATTTTTTTTTATTGACTCGGAGGGTGGGGGAGGGGCCCGACCGGTATAGCGGTATGGGCAAGAATCCATACCGGTATACCGCCCAGCACTACGGTAGGGGGTGCGACGCGGTGCGGTGGGTTGGGGGGGCGGTCGCGGTGGGTCGGGGGGGCGGTCGCGGTGCGGCGGGTCGAAGGGGGGGGCGGGGCGGGTGCGGGGCATTATCGGCTTATCGGCAAGGTAATTACTGATACCGATAATCCCCAAAATCGTGATTATCAGCCGATAATATCGGCCATACCGATAATCGGTCGATCCCTAATTGTCATGCTGTATTAGATTTCCCATTTGGCAACAGCTGGAGACACATCCAATGTCCCTGTGGTTTCTAACAACCAGCTGGAGAGAGTATTCCAGCATTTGGGTTGCTCCATGAGCCAAATCGCCGGTGGAAACCTTTTTTTTTTTTTTTGTTAAATCAACTGGTGCCAGAAAGTTAAACAGATTTGTAAATTGCTTCTATTAAAAAATCTTAATCATTCCAGTACTTATTAGCTGCTGAATACTACAGAGCAAATTATTTTCTTTTTGGAACACAGAGCTCTCTCTGCTGAATCACGAGCACAGTGCTCTCGGCTGACATCTCTGTCCATTTTAAGAACTGTCCAGAGTAGGAGAAAATCTCCATAGCAAACCTATGCTGCTCTGGATAGTTCCTAAAATGGACAGAGATGTCAGCAGAGAGCACTGTACTCGTGATGTCAGCAGAGAGCACTGTGTTCCAAAAAGTAAAGAATTTCCTCTGTAGTATTCAGCAGCTAATAAGTACTGGAAAGATTAAGATTTTTTAATAGAAGTAATTTACAAATCTGTTTAACTTTCTGGCACCAGTTGATTTAAAAAAAAAAGTTTTCCACCGGAGTACCCCTTTAAATTGTCACTCACCTAATAAACTAGAGAGCGCAAAGTGAGAGCCCCAAGATTTGAGACCAGGGAGCGGTGACAATCCTAGCCACAATGGCCTAGGTGTTGAAAACGCTACGAGGTGGGGGGGGGGGGGGGGCAGCTCAGTAACAGGTAAGCTGCATTTAGTCTGACAGACGCGACAGCTCTCTGTTATTCCAACTTGGGGTACACTAATTCTGTTGCACTCGTCAGGTTGTTGTGTTATTGATCAATTTAGGCGATTAAGCACCAGAAGCAACCAAAATACCTACCGTAAGTAATCTCTACGGCTTTGTGGGGTAAAAACCAACACACCAGTAGTAGTGTCTCTAGCTGTTGCCAGACTATTTAGAACTTTCTGTTTGACAATTTTGTCATTAAAAAAAGGGCCGTTGGTACCCTGGCATTTTCTGGCATTCTTTGTAGCTTTTATTTTAGCTTTGTTCAAAAATAAGACAGGCAGAAACACTTTTTAACATTAAACACTTACAACTAGGGCGACCTGCTGTGACAGCACCTTCTGTACCGAGCACACAGATCTCCGGAGCACAGGTAAGGCTGGGTTCACACCACGTTTTCTTAAATACGGTTCCCGTATACGGTTGGGAGGAGGGGGGCGGGGCTTAATCGCGGCGCCCGCACTCGGTCGACCACGTTTTTGCCTGCGGTCGGGAAACCGCATACGGCCGAAAACGAAGCCGATTGGAGGCTGCGGTTCACTCCGGTCGGCTCATAGACTTGCATTAAATACGGTTCCCGAATACGGCTGAGTGCGGGTGCCGCGATTAAGCCCTGCCCCCCTCCTCCCAACCGTATACGGGAACCGTATTTAAGAAAATGTGGTGTGAACCCAGTCTAACTCAGCCTGAGGGAAAACGAAAGTAAACTTTCAATTTGGTGGCACACAGCCGTATGTGAGCTTCATTTAAATTTGAACAATATTTATTAAAATCTGTGTGCACTTTTTGATACAGAAAAGGACTTTGCACAGCAAAAGAATGATAAAGACCCCCCTTTATGTTGAAGTATATGAGAACTAAAGAAACAGCCATGCAGCCTCTGTGGTCAGTCTTCTTCTGTGATAAGTGTGTCAAATGGAAAGACCTTTGGTAAAGTTTTGTTTAACCAAAATCAGAAGAAAAATCAAGATGAATGGAAAATATAAAGGGAGGACTTACATTTCTTCTCACTGAATCCACTCCTGGTTTTTCCCTTAAGAGAACCTGTCATCAGGCTTTACCTTATGTAAGTGTCGGAAACATGTTCTGCATCATACAATCATTTTTTCTACCATGCCTGTAGGTCTTCCTGCTCATCCACCAAAGTGGGAAAAAAGCCAGTAAAAAAAAAAAAAAAAAAAACTCTCCCTTGTCATAGGTTAATTAGTACTAAGTAGTCATATGGGTGTACGGGATCCCAGAGTAGCCACTGTGCCCCCTGGCTGTAATCACCCCTATTAATTCCATAATCACACCTGTTCAGTCATAATTGACAGCCCAGGCACGACCAACGTCACTGTTCTCATCAAAACAGCAGTTTCCTAAGTATGCGCACTGCATCCTCTGTTACACCCAGTCTTCTTCCTCACTCAGTGGCTGCATCCTACAGATTTCAGAACTCCTCTGAAGTCTGAAAATCACCACTTATGGACTTTGGAAACACTTCTATGAGAACAGCAGTGACGTTGGATGTGCCAAGGCTGTCAATCATGCCAAAGTAGGTGGGATTTGGGAATGAGTAGGTGTAGATGCAGCATGCCCATATAACTACTTATTCCTTATTAACATAAGGCTGGGAAGAGTTTTAAAATAGTTTTTATTAACTATGTAGGATGAGCAGGGGGACATACGGGTAAGGTAGGAAACATTATTTTATGATGTAGACTGTGTTGCCGACAGTTCTATAGGGTAAAACTTGGTTAAAGGTTCCCTTTAAAGAACTGCATAAAAAAATGCACCTCAGACTTCATAGAAAACAGCATGTGTAATTCCTGCCTGAAGCTACTGTATGTTCACATATAGTATTTCGATCAGCATTTTGCTCAGTATGTTTAACTAAAACCAGGAGTTTAAGCAACACAGAGAAAAACTATAAGGGCAGAGTATTTTACACTGTGGATCCCACAATGACGGACCATACAGTGTGCCTCCAGCTGTGCATGCTCGGAGCAGCAATCCGCCCCTATGAACAGACACACATTGTCTTGTGAGTCACCGCGCGCATGCGCAGTGTACTCACGCACATGGTGGTTGCTCTCGTCCCAGCTCGGGGAGCAGCTGAAATGTCTGCAAGTACATTGCGCATGCGTGCGGCGACTCGCAGATCGCTGTGAGTCTGCAAATAGGGGTGGATTGCCGCAATGAGCAGGCAGGCACAGATGGAGGAACTCTGTAGGGTCGGTCATCAGGGGATCCACAGCATAAAATACCCTGCAGATCTGTTCCATGTGACCCTATCCTTATAGTTTTTCTCTGTGTTGGTTTCACTCCTGGTTTTAGTTAAACATACGGAGCAAAATCCTGATCGAAATACTATGTGTTTAGACCTGGCTAAGTTTATATCAGAAAGTAACCCTGCAGTCAGCAGCTAATCAATTCTGCTTGTGACTACTGACCTCTGTGATTGGCTTCTGAGCCATATAAAAAAAAAGGCCCGTTCCAGACTGCAAAAAACACTAAGAACAATAAACTTTAGGCAAACAGCCACATTATGGCTTAATGTTGCATATGGCACTTGATGGAGCATCTTACAGAAATCCCTGCTCGCCACCATACAGCTTCTTGCACAAAATAATTCTGTGGGCTGTGCATGAAAAGAAAATATATAGTGAGAGTGTTTTTTTGTGTCGTATGTTTCAGTTTATAGCCTTACAGTACAGCTATGCATATTTTCCAATGCAGTTTTTTAGTGGTAATAATGCATATATCACAGATTTATCAATTGCAGACAAAAATCCATCTGATTTGCCTATATCAACCAATCACAGCTCAACTTTCATTTCTCAATTTGCTCTCGTAAAAGCTGAGCTGTGATTGGTTGGTATAGGCAAATTAGATGAATTTTGTCTCCAACTGATAAATCTGGGTCATATGCATTTAACAATTTGCAGTCACTTCAATGAGACAATGCTGTAGTACCTTGCACAGCAACTACTAAAAGTAATTGAAAAAAAAAAGTTGATGGAAAACAAGAGTGCAGGTAAACATTGACAAATGCAGCGGCCCCCTTCAAACAGCTGATCAACAGGTTCACTAGGAATTAGACCCCCGCCAGAGGAGAGGCCATTGATTTTTACAGGATTGATAACCACTTTAACATACAGCTAAGATTTAACAGTTGATTTTCTGTTGGTTTAGGGTGGTAAAATGAACTTACTGGTGTGCTGATACTAAGCTATTAATAAAGTTTTGAATTTCAGCAGGTTTGGAGGGGGAGGGATGATAAGTGGCAGTTGGGACATCACAGCAAAGAGTAAGTGATATACCTAAGATCCTTAGGATAGGTCATCATAGTGGTATTGTTGGGGGTCCCAAACTTAATAACCCCACCTATCAACAGAACTAAGATGCCATGGTGGTAGAGTACCTATGCGGATCCATTCAACTGTACCTGACACCACTTTGTTGAATGGGGCCAAACTGCACTTGCATATGTGAACATGGTCCTCTCATTCTGCTCTGCTAGTCTGTGAGGTACAGGAAAGATATTCCACACGTGTGGTGGATGGGGGGACACATTTTGATCAAAAAGTGCGCTGAGAGCCTCCATTTTTTGACCTAGAGTGCTGTTGCAACTTTGTTTTTTGTACAAGATATTCCACATAACACACATTGATAGCCTTTTCTAATGATAGGCTATCAATATTATATTTCAAAAAAATCCCTTAAAAGGAAAACTGCACATATCTTAAAATTGCTTAACATGCATATATAATCTGCATAGTTGCTAATTTGGATTTATCTTTCAGGGAGAAAAGAATTATGTTATGCAATAGTGTAACCCATACTACCAAGTACAAACTAGTCTCAGTTTCTGAACGTATGATGTCAAGGATTGCTTGTTGACTTTAGACTGTTATTATCACAGACTACAGAATAGCATGCAATGTCAGGCTACTGCTTCCAAGGCCGGCAGGATATTGTCATGTATAAAAAGAGGCATGGACTTGAGGGACAGGGACATAATACTCCCCCTTTATAAAGCATTGGTACGGCCTCACCTGGAATATGCTGTTCAGTTTTGGGCAACAGTCCATAAAAGGGACACTGCGGAGTTGGAAAGGGTGCAGAGACGCGCGACTAAACTAATATGGGGCATGGAACATCTTAGCTATGAGGAGCGATTAAAGGAGTTACAATTGTTT
Source organism: Hyla sarda (assembly GCF_029499605.1). Classification (NCBI taxonomy): domain Eukaryota; kingdom Metazoa; phylum Chordata; class Amphibia; order Anura; family Hylidae; genus Hyla; species Hyla sarda. The sequence continues at coordinate 332,557,463 of NC_079189.1, read as the reverse complement.
AGTCTTGAGAAGAGACGTTTAAGGGGGGATATGATAAATGTATATAAGTATATTAATGGCCCATACAAAAAATATGAAGAAAAACTGTTCCAGGTTAAACCCCCCCCCAAAGGACGAGGGGGCACTCTGGAGAAAAATAAGTTTAGTCTCAAGGGGCGACAAGCCTTCTTTACCATGAGAACTGTGAACTTATGGAACAGTCTACCTCAGGAACTGGTCACAGCAGGAAAAATTAACAGCTTTAAAACAGGATTAGATACATTCCTGGAACAAAATAACATTAATGCTTATGAAGAAATAAAAAATCCCATCCCTTCCCCAATATCGCGCCACACCCCTACCCTTCAATTCCCTGGTTGAACTTGATGGATGTATGTCTTTTTTCAACCGTACTGACTATGTAACTATGTAACTATCCCGTTACTTGGGATTTTAGTGCATTAAAAGAGAACCTATCATACTAAAAATACATTCTAATCTGCAGGTACTATATATATATGAGAAAAGATTTAGGAGAACTCTGAGCTGTGATTGGTCGCTGTGGAAAATCACTCTATTTTTTCTCTCACACAGTTTGATAAATCTGGGCCATAGAGAGAGCAATAACTAGGTAGGACCAGAAACTTAACTACTTAGCCCAGAATGTCCATGGGTTTACATAAATAAATAACAAGTTCTCCTGAATTTTTTCTCACAAACAAAATATATACTGCATGTCCAACCCTGCACTAGCAAGATGTACCTAATAAAGGGGCCAGTGAGCCTGTGTGTGTACATTTATATACAGGGGCCAGTGAGTCTGTGTGTGAGTGTGTATGTGTGTACATTTATTGATGGGTCCTCTTCCCTTGTGGGTAGACTTCTGGCTTAGCACTAAATCCCAATTGGTTTCTGAGACTTCATAAATAGAGTTAAAGGGGTATTCCAGGAATTTTGTTTATTTAACTATGCTACAGGGGCTGGAAAGTTAGTGTATTTCATACGTACCTGTGTGTGACGGTTTCCTCATAATTCTTCTGTGATTTTAACCCCACTATTTATTTTTAACAGCATACAAAATGACTGTTGTCTCGGATTTTTCCCAGCTTGCATTGTGGCCGAGACCGGACTTAGTAGTCAGCTGATGACAAGGAACTTGTCTGCTTCAATGGGTGGAGATTTATACATATACACAGTACAGACCAAAAGTTTGGACACACCTCATTCAGAGTTTTCTTTATTTTCATGACTATGAAAATTGTAGATTCACATTGAAGGCATCAAAACTATGAATTAACACATGTGGAATTATATACATAACAAAACAGTGTGAAAATATGTCATATTCTAGGTTCTAGCCACCTTTTGCTTTGGTTACTGCTTTGCACACTCTTGGCATTCTCTTGATGAGCTTCAAGAGGTAGTTACCTGAAATGGTCTTCCAACAGTCTTGAAGGAGTTCCCAGAGATGCTTAGCACTTGTTGGCTCTTTTTGCCTTCACTCTGCGGTCCAGCTCACCCCAAACCATCTTGAGTGGGTTCAGGTCTGGTGCCTGTGGAGGCCAGGTCATCTGGAGCAGCACCCCATCACTCTCCTTCTTGGTCAAATAGCCCTTACACAGCCTGGAGGTGTGTTTAGGGTCATTGTCCTGTTGAAAAATAAATGATGGTCCAACTAAATGCAAACCGGATGGAATAGCATGCCGCTGCAAGATGCTGTGGTAGCTATGCTGGTTCAGTATGCCTTCAATTTTGAATAAATCCCCAACAGTTTCACCAGCAAAGCACCCCCACACCATCACACCTCCTCCTCCACACCAGCACACCTGTGAAGTGAAAACCATTTCAGGTGACTACCTCTTGAATCTCAACAAGAGAATGCCAAGAGTAAGCAAAGCAGTAATCAAAGCAAAGGGTGGCCTAGAATATGACATATTTTCATTTTTTTCTCACTTTTTTGTTATGTATATAATTCCACATGTGTTCATTCATAATTGTAATGCCTTCAATGTGAATCTACAATTTTCATAGTCATGAAAATAAAGAAAACTTTGAATGAGAAGGTGTGTCCAAACTTTTGGTCTGTACTGTATGTACCGTATATATACACACATATATATATATACAGTGGGGATCAAAAGTTTGGGCACCCCAGGTAAAAATTTGGATTAATGTGCATAAAGAAGCCAAGGAAAGATGGAAACATCTCCAAAAGGCATCTAATCACAGATTAGACATTCTTATAATATGTCAACAAAAGTTTGATTTTATTTCCATAATTTACACTTTCAAAATAACAGAATACAAAAATGGTGTCTGCACAAGTTTGGGCACCCTGCAGAGTTAATATCTTGTACTGCCCCCTTTGGCAAGTATCACAGCTTGTAAAGGCTTTTTTAGCCAGCCAAGAGTCTTTCTATTCTTGTTTGAGGTATCTTTGCCCATTCTTCCTTACAAAAGTCTTCCAGTTCTTTGAGATTTCTGGGCTGTCTGTCATGCACTGCTCTTTTAAGCTCTATCCATAGATTTTCAATTCTGTTGAGGTCAGGAAATTGTGAAGGCCATGGCAAAACCTTCAGTTTACGCCTCTTTATGTAATCCCCCGTGGATTTCGAGGTGTGTTTAGGATCATTATCCATTTGTAGAAGCCATCCTCTCTTTAACTTCAGCTTTTTCACAGATGACATCAAGTTAGCATCCAAAATTTGCTGAAATTTTATTGAATCCATTTTTCCTTATACTCGTGAGATGTTCCCTGTGTCACTGGCTGCAATACAACCCCAAAGCATGATTGATCCACCCCCATGCTTAACAGTTGGACAGAGGTTCTTTTCATTAAATTCTATTCCCCTTCTTCTCCAAACGTACCTTTACTCATTCCAGCCAAAAAGTTCAATTTTAACCTCATCGGTCCACAGAACTTGTTTCCAAAATGCATCAGGCTTGTCTATATGTTCATTTGCAAAGTTCAAACGATGATTTTTGTGGTGAGGACGTAGAAGAGGTTTTCTTCTGATGACTCTTCCATGAAGATCATGTTTGTATCTCTTTTTAGTGGAATAGTATACCACAACTCCAGTGTCTGCCAGATCTTTCTGGAGGGATTGTGCAGTCAAACGTGGGTTTTGAATTGTTTTTCTCACAATCCTGAGAGCTGTTCTGTCTGATATTTTCTTGGTCTTCCAGATCTTGCTTTAAATTCCACTGTTCCTGATGACTGCCATTTCTTAATTACATTCCGAACAGAGGATATTGACATCTTAAAACGTTTTGCTATCTTCTTATAGCCTTCTCCAGCTTTGTGAGCGTCAACTATTTTCAGTTTCAGATTTCTAGACAACTGCTTAGAAGAACCCATGGTGCTGATTGTTGGGGCAAGGTCAGATGAGTCTGGGCATTTAAAACCTTTGAGATTGACATCACCTGGTCTTCCCAGATGATGATTGAGAACAATCCATGACACTGGCAGGTCTCAGCTTTGCAAAGGGGGCTGTTCATGCTATAAGTTCTGCAGGGTGAACAAACTTTTGCAGACGCCATTTTTTTGTTTTCTGTTATTTTGAAAGTGTAAATGATGGAAATAAAATCTAAGTTTTGTTGACATATTATAAGAATGTCAAATCTGTAATTTGATGCCTTTTGGAAATTTTTCCATCTTTCCTTGGCTTCTTTATGCACATTAATGCAAATTTTTGGGGTGCCCAAACTTTTGATCCCCACTGTATCATAAGCCATCAGTCGATGCCTTTCATAGATCAATGTAATTCTTGTTACGTTATGCGCTCCGGCCGTGAGTGCATGGTCCCGTTACCTGCTGCTGCCGGCGGGGCTGGGACTCGCATCGCATGCGAGCCCCAGTCCGTCACTCACCTGGTGCTTCTCCGGCGTGCGTGTCCCCGTCCCCTAGGGCGCGCGTGCCGGAGCTTTAAGATTTAAACGGCCAGTGCGCTCAGTGTAATTCACCTGTGGCTCATTGATAAATTCCTCCACCCTCCTCACTTCCCTGCCGGATCTTTGTTGCCTTGTGCCTGAGAGAAAGCATTCCTGATAATTGTCTTGCTGTTTATCTGGTCCTTTGCTCTGTGACTTGACCTTGCTTCCTCTGCCACCTGCCTACTGACCTCCTACTATGTCCTGACTACGCTACTGTGCTGCCTGCCTTGACCTTCTGCTATCCTGGCTATGAGTAGCCTTATCCCTCCTGTGTCTTGCATCTCCTCAGCCGCCTGTGTGGTCGAGTCGTGCCAGGGGTAGCGACCTGGGAGCCGCCTGCTGCAGCAAATCCATCCCGCTTTGCGGCGGGCTCTGGTGAAAACCAGCGGCACCTTAGACTCCGCTGCCTGGTACGGTCCGAGTCATCTGCCACACAGGTCCAGCAGATCCACATTCACCGGAGTTCCTGTCTTCTGAAACGTGAGTGTTACAGTAAGATCCGGCCATGGATCCCGCAGAGATATCCCTGTCTGAAGTCGCGGATCTTCCCTCCGTTGTGGTACGTCAGTCTCAGCAACTGGGTGACAGGCACAGCAACTTACCCAACTGTCTGCTATGATACAACAGCTTTTGGCCTTGCAACGGCAGCAGCACCCGCAACCTGTCCCACTCCCCCCTCCAGCTCCTGCAGTGTCTTCTGGCTCACAGCTATGTCTACCATTACCCTCTAAATATGACGGTGATTCCAAATTATGCAGAGGTTTTGTTACACAGTGCTCCATGCATTTGGAGTTCATGTCTTATCTGCTTCGGACGGAACGTGCTAAGGTGGCCATTGTTATAAGCCTACTGTCTGGAAAAGCCCTGGCCTGGGCTACACCCCTTTGGGACCGCGGTGATCCGGTATCTTCCAACTTGATGGCTTTTCTTGGCAGAATTTTGCTGTGTCTTTGAGGAACCCACATGTGCCTCTTCTGCTGAGACGGCTTTGCTGAACCTATGTCAAGGGAATTCATCCGTTGGTGACCATGCGGTTCAATTCCGCACTCTTGCCTCAGCACTGTCTAGCAGGATTAACCCCTGAAGGACCAGGCCCATTTTGGCCTTAAGGACCAGACCAATTTTATTTTGGCATTTTCGTTTTTTCCTCCTCGCCTTCTAAAAATCATAACTCTCTTATATTTCCTTCCACAGACCCATATGAGGGCTTGTTTTTTGCATCACCAATTGAACTTTGTAATTACATCACCTTTTTTTTTACCATAAAATGTACGGAGCAACCAAACAAATATTATTTATGTGGGAAAATTGAAAAGAAAACCGCAATTTAGCAAATTTTGGAAGGTTTTGTTTTCACGCTGTACACTTTCGGGTAAAAATAACATATTTTCTTTATTCTGTGGGTCAATACGATTAAAATGATACCCATGTTATATGCTTTTCTATAATTGTACCGCTTAAAAAAAATCTCAAACCATTTAAACAAAAATAGTATGTTTGAAATTGCCCTATTTTGACCACCTATAACTTTCAAATTTTTCCGTATATGGGGCGATATGAGAGCTCATTTTTTGCGCCATGATCTGTAGTTTTTATCAATATCAATTTTCCTTAGGTTTTACTGTTTATAAATTTTTTGGGAATAAAATGTGACAAAAAAGCAGCAATTTTGGACTTTAAAAAATTTTTTTTTACGGTTACGCCGTTCACTGTACGGGATAATTAACAATGTATTTTAATAGTTCAGACTTTTATGCACACGGCAATACCACATATGTGTATTAATAATTTTTTTTACGCTTTTTTTGGCGGTAAAATGGGAAAAACTGACGTTTTACTTTTTTATTGGGGAGGGGAATTTTCAAATTTTTTACTTTTTTCTGCTCGATCTCAGACCAGAAAAGAAGACCCCGGGAGATGTCCGGAGCAAGGTGAGGAGATCTTCAGCCCCAATGCTGGATGATTGGATCACGCTGCGGCAGCACTGCGGGCGATCCGATCATCCATTCAAAGTACCGCACTGCCGCAGATGCCGTGATCTGTATTGATCATGGCATCTGAGGTGGGCGGACATCCGCATGATCGCGGATGTCCGCCATTACCGCCGGGTCCCTGGCTGCTGATAGCAGCCGGGACCTGCCGCACATGATGCGAGCATCGCTCCGGCGCGGCGAAAATGTACGTCATGGTGCGTTAAGTACCACGTCACCATGACGTATATTTACATCCATTGTCGTTTAAGGGTTAAAGATGCCCTGGCTGCACGTGATCCTCTTCTTCTCTGACTGAACTTATCCACCTGGCCACATGTATTGATGTGCGTTTTGCTGAGAGGCAGGAAAAACTGCGCTTAGAGAGGGAATCTGCTGGAACGCAGAGATATCCTCGCCTGGCACCCGTGTTTCAATGTCCACCTCTACAGTTTCCTGCACCTCTTGCCGAAGAGGCTATGCAAATAGATCGTTCCCATCTTACGCAACAGGAGAGATCACGACGACGCAGTGAGAATTTAAGTTTGTATTGTGCAACCACAGTATCCGGGAAAACCTTTGCACCTAGGGCACGTAGGAGAGGCGTCCCTAGGTGTAAATACCACCTCTCCTCGCTTGACCATTTCTGTACAAGTCTTCGCTTCTGCCAAGTCTTCCTTTAGAGATACAGCATTTTTGGATTCTGGATCTGCAGGTGACTTTATTGATGCTTCTTTCATCCACAAATATCATCTTCCTGTTACTTGGCTTGCCAAGCCTTTGTTCATCTCCTCTGTTAATGGACAAAATTTGGACTGTAAGGTGCTATTCCGTGGGTGTCTTGCATAAAGAAAAGATTAAATTCTATGTACTGCCTCGCTGTACTTCTTCTTGGCCTTCCTTGGCTCCGACGTCACTCCCTGCAACTAGATTGGAGAACTGGAGAAATTATTCGCTGAGGACAGTTCTGTCAAAATCTTTGTCTCAGTCCAGTCCAGCCTAAAATTGTTTCTTGTCCTCCTCCTTTGCCTGGTCTGCCTCCACCTTACCAAGATTTCTCTGATGTATTCTGCAAGAAACAGGCTGAGTCTCTGCCTCTACAGTGTCCTTACAACTGCCCTATTGATCTTCTGCCTGGTACCACTCCTCCTTGTGGAGGGATATACCCTCTATCATTTCCTGAGACCAAAGCTATGGCTGAGTATATCCAGGAGAATCTCCAAAAGGGATTTATCTATAAGTCCTCTTCTCCTGCTGGAGCTGGTTTCTTCTTTTGTAGGGAAGAAGGATGCAGGCCCGCCACTACAGGACAGGCAAACCAAGCATTTGCTTGGGGCCCCGAGCAGAGCCAGTGATTGTCCGTCCTGTAGCGACGGGGCAATTCCCCCCATCACCAGGGCCGGATTAACAATCATGCTCTTGGAGTTTGAGCTCCGGGCCCCAGGCACCCAGTAAAACAAGAGGGCCCCCGAATGTCTGACATTTTGTTTAAATAAACTCATTTGCAGCTTTGGAGTTCTTCTCACCTCACCACAATCACGCTCCCCCTACCCCCACTGCACTTGGTATCTTCCCTCAGCCCGGACTCTTCTCTCAGCCGTCTGGGCAGGAGGAGGGGGGAGGAGAGAGCACAGAGCTGTGAGGAGACCGCAGAGGCTGTACAACATGGGGCCTGACTATAGTAGGTGTCCCTGCATGTATATGTGTATAAGCATGTGTGTGTGTGTGTGTATATATATATATATATATATGTGTGTGTGTGTGTACGTGTGTGTATGTCTATGTACTGTGCCTGTGTGTCTGGAGATATATATATATATGTGTGTGTGTGTGTACATATGTGTATGTCTATGTACTGTGCCTGTGTGTGTGTTACTACTGTGGATGACTATATGAAGTGCATGTGTGTATCTATACCAGTGTTTCCCAACCAGTGTGCCTCCAGTTGTTTCAAAACTACAACTCCCAGCATGCCCGGACAGCCAAAGGCTGTCCGGGCATGCTGGGAGTTGTAGTTTTGCAACCTCTGTAGGCATCCTGGTTAGGAAACACTGATCTATTCTATCTGTGTGTGTATGATGCATGTATAGTATGTAATGTGTACAGTGTGTGTATGATGCATGTATAGTATGTAATGTGTACAGTGTGTGTATGATGCATGTATAGTATGTAATGTGTACAGTGTGTGTGTATGATGCATGTACAGTAAGTAATGTGTACAGTGTGTGTGTGTGTGTGTGTGTGATGCATGTACATTATGTAATGTGTACAGTGTGTGTGTATATGATACATGTATAGTATGTAATGTGTACAGTGTGTGTGTGTATGATGCATGTATAGTATGTAATGTGTACAGTATGTGTGTATATGATGCATGCATAGTATGTAATGTGTACAGTGTGTGTGTGTATGATGCATGTACAATATGTAATGTGTACAGTATGTGTGTGTGTGTATGATGCATGTATAGTATGTATTGTGTACAGTATGTGTGTGTATGATGCATGTATAGTATGTAATGTGTACAGCATGTGTGTGTATGATGCATGTACAGTATGTAATGTGTACAGTGTGTTGTGTGTGTATGATGCATGTACAGTATGTATTGTGTACAGTATGTGTGTGTATGATGCATGTACAGTATGTAATGTGTACAGTGTGTTGTGTGTGTATGATGCATGTACAGTATGTAATGTGTACAGTATGTGTGTGTATGATGCATGTACAGTATGTAATGTGTACAGTGTGTTGTGTGTGTATGATGCATGTACAGTATGTAATGTGTACAGTATGTGTGTATGATGCATGTACGGTATGTAATATGTACAGTATCTGTGTGTGTATGATGCATGTATAGTATGTAATGTGTACAGTATGTGTGTGTATAATGCATGTACAGTATGTACTGTGTACAGTGTGTTGTGTGTATGATGCATGCACAGTATGTAATGTGTACAGTGTGTGTGTATATAATGCATGTACAGTATGTAATGTGTGCAGTATGTGTGTTGCGTGTATAATGCATGTACAGTATGTAATGTGTACAGTGTGTGTATAATGCATGTACAGTATGTAATGTGTACAGTGTGTGTGCTGTGTCTATGTAATGCATGTACAGTATGTAATGTGTACAGTGTCTGTGTTGTGTGTATGATGCATGTACAATATGTAATGTGTACAGTATGTGTGTGTGTGTGTATGATGCATGTACAGTATGTAATGTGTGCAGTATGTGTGCTGTGTGTATAATGCATGTACAGTGTGTAATGTGTACAGTATGTGTGTTGTGTGTATGATGCATGTACAGTATGTAATGTGTACAGTATGTGTGTGTATGATGCATGTACAGTATGTAATGTGTGCAGTATGTGTGTTGTGTGTATAATGCATGTACAGTATGTAATGTGTACAGTGTGTGTGTATAATGCATGTACAGTATGTAATGTGTACAGTATGTGTGCTGTGTGTATGTAATGCATGTACAGTATGTAATGTGTACAGTGTGTGTTGTGTGTATGATGCATGTACAGTATGTAAAGTGTACAGTATGTGTGTGTGTGTATGATGCATGTACAGTATGTAATGTGTGCAGTATGTGTGTTGTGTGTATAATGCATGTACAGTGTGTAATGTGTACAGTTTGTGTGTTGTGTGTATGATGCATGTACAGTATGTAATGTGTACAGTATGTGTGTGTATGATGCATGTACAGTATGTAATGCGTGCAGTATGTGTGTTGTGTGTAAGATGCATGTACAGTATGTAATGTGTGCAGTATGTGTGTTGTGTGTATAATGCATGTACAGTATGTAATGTGTACAGTATGTGTGTTGTGTGTATGATGCATGTACAGTATGTAATGTGTACAGTATGTGTGTTGTGTCTATGAAGCATGTACAGTATGTAATGTGTACAGTATGTGTGTTGTGTGTATAATGCATGTGCAGTATGTAATGTGTACAGTGTGCTGTGTGTGTATGATGCATGTACAGTATGTAATGTGTACAGTATGTGTGTATATGATGCATGTACAATATGTAATGTGTACAGTGTGTTGTGTGTGTATGAAGCATGCATGTACAGTATGTAATGTGTACAGTGTGTTGTGTTGTGTATATAATACATGCAGTGGTGAATCCAGGGGGGGATGGGGAAATTGCCCCCCTCCCCCAGATTAATTTCCCCATCACTTTTAAGGACATCCCTATTAAGGACATCACATGCCCCTGTTAGCCCACTGACGTCCCGTGCGTGCGCCCATTGGAAAGCAACGCGGAGGAGCGGAGCAGCGAACAGGACATGTGCTGGCCAGCATGGTAAGAGACCAGCAGCACATCAGCTTCAATGCTCCGACCACCGCTCCTCCAGTCCCGGGACCTACTGCTATGATGGCTGGACCAGAGGAGCAGTGGTCGGAGCACTGAAGTAGGGCAATAATCAGGCATACAGCCTCCAGCCATACACTGGAGGCTGTATGTCTGTGGGGGAACATACTACACCTAATGTGGGGGAACTATACTGCACCTAATGGGGGGGAACATACTGCACCTAATGTGGGGGAACTATACTGCACCTAATGTGGGGGAACTATGCTGCACCTTATGTTGGGGTACTATACTGCACCTTATGTGGGGGAACTATACTGCACCTAATGTGGGGAGCTATACTGCACCTAATGTGGGGAACTATACTGCACCTAATTTGGGGGAACTATACTGCACCTTATGTGGGGGAACTATACTGCACCTAATGTGGGGGACTATACTGCAAATAATGTGGGGGAACTATACTGCACCTAATGTGGGGGAACTATACTGCACCTAATGTGGGGGGACTATACTGCACCTAATGTGGGGGGACTATACTGCACCTAATGTGGGGAAACTATAGCCTAATGTGAGGAGAACTATACTGCACCTAATGTGGGGGGACTATACTACACCTAATGTGGGGGAACTATAGCCTAATGTGGGGAGAACTATACTGCACCTAATGTGGAGAACTATAGTGCACCTAATGTTGGGGGACTATACTGCACCTAATGTGGGGGAACTACAGCCTAATGTGGGGGACTGTGGGATTGTACAGCACCTATTGTGGGGAACTATACTGAACCTAATGTGGGGAACTATACTGCACCTAATGTGGGGAACTATACTGCACATAATGTGGGGACTATACTGCACCTAATGTGGGGAAACTATATTGCACCTAATGTGGGGGAACACTGCTAGTCTAATGTGGGGAGAGCTCTGCTGCACCTAATGTGGTGGGAACTCTGCTGCACGTAATGTGGGGGGAACTGTGCCGCACCTAACATGGGGGGAACTGTGCCGCACCTAATGTGGGGGCCTCGCATCGACGTTCACTCACGTCGCACTCCCAGAATTCAAGGGCCGGCCTTACTACGTCCTGATGCCGGCCCTAGAGCGTGACGTGCGTGAACATCAGGGGGGGGGGGGGGGGGCCTCCATGTCCATTTTGCTTGAGGCCCCCAAATTCCTTCAAACGGCCCTGGAAGGATGGCTCACTTCATCCATGCATTGACTAGAGGGGACTTAACGAAATCACGGTCAAGGACCATTACCCACTACCTCTTATCTCAGAACTTTTTGACCGTCTACGTGGTTCCAAGGTCTTCTCCATGTTAGACTTATGTGGAGCGTATAACCTCATTCGTATCCGCAAGGGAGATAAATGGAAAACGGTCTTCAATACTTGTGACGGACATTATGAGTATCTCGTAATGCCTTTTGGTCTCTGCAATGCTCCAGCAATTTTTCAAGAGTTTGTCAATGATATCTTCCGTGATCTTCTCTACACCTGTGTTGTCGTATACCAAGATGACATCCTAAACTTCTCTTCCAACTTAGAGGAGCATCGTATTCATGTTCGTCTGGGTCTTCAGCGACTATGGAAGAATCATCTCTACGCCAAACTGGAGAAATGTCTGTTCGAGAAGTCTAGTCTTCAGTTTCTTGGCTACATTGTCTCTCATCAGGGCCTGCAGATGGATCCAGAAAAATTGCCTGCAGTGTTGGATTTGCCTCGTCCTTCGGGCCTACATTCTATTCAACGCTTTCTGGGATTCGCTAACTATTATCGTCAATTTATCCCACATTTTTCGTCCTTGGTTGCTCCAATTGTGGCTCTCACTAAGAAGGCTTCTAAACCTAAGTCTTGGTCTCAAGAGGCTGAAGAGGCCTTCTCCTGTTTAAAGTCTGCGTTTGCCTCTGCTCCTGTGCTTACAAGACCTGATTCGGAGAAGCCCTTTGCTTTGGAGGTTGATGCCTCATCTATTGGAGGGGGTACTGTTCTTACTCAGAAAAATGCCAAGGGCAAGACTGTAGAAGGAAATAGAAGGAAATCCCCATAGCAAACGTATGCTGCTCTGGACAGTTCCTAAAATGGACAGCAGAAGTCAGCAGAGAGCACTGTGGTCATGACATCAAAGAAATCTAAAAAGTAAAGCATTTCCTCTGTAGTATACAGCCCCTAAAAAGTACTGGAAGGATTAAGATTTTTTAATAGAAGTAATTTACAAATCTCAAACATTTGAGAGAGCATAGAAAATAAGCGGCACTCGCCACAGACAGCTAGCGACAACTTCTTTATTTCTTAGGCGTGCAGTTAAAACATGCAGGTGCAGGGAGACAAGGACGCCGGGGAATCCGGCTGACTGGTCAGCCGTATCGTGCTTCCGCACTTCGTCAGACCATCTCATACACTGGGAGCTCACCAGGTAAATACCTGCCAGGCTCCACCCATGGGCGGTCATTTCTGTTACATATAAGTGCAAGTGCAAAAATACAAAAACTTAGAAAACGTATAAAAACATTTAAAAACAGAAACTTAGCCGAGATTCATATTACTGCACCAGGGACAGGATTAAAGAAATATACTTAGATCAAGTTTATCGTTCAAGCCGAGGTCTCCTTGTGTGTTCGTGCGCATTATCCATCGGGCCTAGGCTTGAACTAGCAACTTGCGCCTGTCTGAACCGTCTGTACTATCAATTCTTTCAATCCCAAAGAATTTGAATGATTTTGGGTCCCCTGCATGCATATTAATTACATGATCGATCACTCTTGGTGATCCTTTCCTCGATTTAATCGAGTATAGGTGTTCCCGAAATCTGTGGTGCATTGGTCTGGTAGTGCTGCCGACGTAAAATCGGCCGCAATCGCACACCAGGCCATACACCACAAATTTCGTCTTGCAACAAAAGAGATCCCTGCACTTAATATCCACACCTCCAATTGTAATAACTTTTTCACAAATCAAAGAAGGACACCATTTGCATGCTCCACACCTGTAATTTCCTTTTGGGCTGCTAGATTGTAACCAATTTGGTTTAGATTTACTGGAGGAAAATTTACTTTTTGTAAGGACGTCCCCCAAATTTTTAGCCCGTTTAAATGTAACTAAGGGCATTTCTTCACTAAAGTTGGATAGGACAGAGTCTTTTTGAATCAAATACCAGTGTTTTGATACAGCTTTTTTAATAGCTGCACTCATTGGACTGAATCTAAGTGAGAAGGAGAAGCGTTCCGGTCTCTCTCTTCTCGATCCAGGTCCATGCAACAGCATATTCCTATTTTGGCTTGATGCCCTTTTTAAAGCTGTATCCAAAACTGGTTTGTGGTACCCCCTGTCCTCCAGCCTAGTGAGTAAATCTTTTGCTTGAACTTTCAAATTTTCTTCAGAACTATTAATTCTTTTTAATCTAAGTAGCTGCCCATAAGGAATGGCTGATTTTGTGTGGTCTGGGTGGTAACTAGAATAATGTAATAATGAGTTACCACTCAGTTGTTTTCTAACAAAGTGTGTGACGAAAATAAGACAGAAGGTGAAACCCCAGCCTTTGTGGGACCGTTGGGGTTCTCCCCCTTTGATGAAGCGGGGGACGCGGAGCAGCAATATCTCCGTGACCTCGCTGAGTTATTGGGGGGTAACCTTGACGGGAACACAGGGCAGGGCACGATTACCCCTCCATTTACCGGCGGGGTACAATCAAATTTTTGTCCTCCTATATCGCCTGGAAGCAATTTAGACCTATTTCAAATGAAAGTAATAGAAGAGATAAGGGCTTTAAAATACCCCATAGACATCTCCCCCCTTAATAAAAACGAACAAGAAGCGCTTTCTTGGTTGCGCTCCCTAAAGGGAGTTGTATTTAAGAAAGCAGATAAAGGGGGAAACATCGTCTTAATGACGGAAGAGTACTATATTAAAGAATCATTACGTCAGTTAGGGGATGTTAAAAATTACGAAAAGCTTTCCTCAAACCCTACCCCAAAAATCTCATCTAAATTACAATCTTTACTTAGAAAAGCGGTAGACAATAAGGTTCTTTCAAAGAAGACAGCTGAAAAACTAATTCCCCCTTACCCTAGGTACCCGTGTTGGTACTTCCTACCAAAAGTGCATAAGGACTTGGGAGCCCCCCCCGGACGCCCAATTGTGTCCGGGGTGGGGTCCATCACCGAGCTCTTATCGAAATATGTAGATTATTTGTTGAGACCTCTCTTAAAAGACGTTCCTGCTTTAGTTAAAGATACTAATGAGTTTATATCTGTCCTTAATAATATGAGTTGGCAAAGAGGGTGTATCTTAGCCTCTATTGATATTATTTACACTAATATTCCCCAGAATTTGAGTGTACAGTGGATTAGGAAATTATTGAGTAAATCCAGTAAAAGCAGTCAGTGCATCGACTTTATTTGTGATGCTTTACTCTTTGTGTTAGAAAATAACACTTTTGTGTTTGATGACGTATGGTACAGACAGATTGGCGGGGTGGCCATGGGCACTCCGGTGGCCTGCACCCTCGCCAATCTGTTTGTGGCATGCTTCGAGAAGACCTTTCTCTTCTCGGAAATTAATCCTTTTCTAAACCACATAAAGGGATACGTCCGCTTTGTGGACGATATCTTTGTTATGTGGTCAAGTTCCACAGATGATTTTGAGAATTTCGTCCAGTTTCTGAATATTGTCAATGATATGAACCTTAGTTTCACCTTTAAAACTAGTTCTACTCAACTCGAATTTTTAGACGTGTTGGTAACCTTAAATGATGAGGGTTTATCCACGTCTGGTTTCAGAAAAATAACAGCTGGTAACTCATTATTACATTATTCTAGTTACCACCCAGACCACACAAAATCAGCCATTCCTTATGGGCAGCTACTTAGATTAAAAAGAATTAATAGTTCTGAAGAAAATTTGAAAGTTCAAGCAAAAGATTTACTCACTAGGTTGGAGGACAGGGGGTACCCCAAACCAGTTTTGGATACAGCTTTAAAAAGGGCATCAAGCCAAAATAGGAATATGCTGTTGCATGGACCTGGATCGAGAAGAGAGAGACCGGAACGCTTCTCCTTCTCATTTAGATTCAGTCCAATGAGTGCAGCTATTAAAAAGGCTGTATCAAAACACTGGTATTTGATTCAAAAAGACTCTGTCCTATCCAACTTTAGTGAAGAAATGCCCTTAGTTACATTTAAACCGGCTAAAAATTTGAGGGACGTCCTTACAAAAAGTAAATTTTCCTCCAGTAAATCTAACCCAAATTGGTTACAATCTAGCAGCCCAAAAGGAAATTACAGGTGTGGAGCATGCAAATGGTGTCCTTCTTTGATTTGTGAAAAAGTTATTACAATTGGAGGTGTGGATATTAAGTGCAGGGATCTCTTTTGTTGCAAGACGAAATTTGTGGTGTATGGCCTGGTGTGCGATTGCGGCCGATTTTACGTCGGCAGCACTACCAGACCAATGCACCACAGATTTCGGGAACACCTATACTCGATTAAATCGAGGAAAGGATCACCAAGAGTGATCGATCATGTAATTAATATGCATGCAGGGGACCCAAAATCATTCAAATTCTTTGGGATTGAAAGAATTGATAGTACAGACGGTTCAGACAGGCGCAAGTTGCTAGTTCAAGCTGAGGCCCGATGGATAATGCGCACGAACACACAAGGAGACCTCGGCTTGAACGATAAACTTGATCTAAGTATATTTCTTTAATCCTGTCCCTGGTGCAGTAATACGAATCTCGGCTAAGTTTCTGTTTTTAAATGTTTTTATACGTTTTCTAAGTTTTTGTATTTTTGCACTTGCACTTATATGTAACAGAAATGACCGCCCATGGGTGGAGCCCGGCAGGTATTTACCTGGTGAGCTCCCAGTGGATGAGATGGTCTGACGAAGTGCGGAAGCACGATACGGCTGTGACCAGTCAGCCGGATTCCCCGGCGTCCTTGTCTCCCTGCACCTGCATGTTTTAACTGCACGCCTAAGAAATAAAGAAGTTGTCGCTAGCTGTCTGTGGTGAGTGCCGCTTATTTTCTATGCTCTCTCAAATGTTTGACTCATGACTCTGTCCTGGCTGAGCACCCCACAAGCAGCGACACACATACACACCTGTTCCACTAAGAGCGAATATCAGGCTGCACGGTTGGCTGTGCCGAACGCTGTTTCTCACTACAAGCAGTAATTTACAAATCTGTTTAACTTTCTGGCACCAGTTGATTTAAAAAAAAAAGTTTTCCACGGGAGTACCCCTTTAATAGACTCATCTTTATTCAACCTTAAGAACTATGTAATCTTTGATTTGGTCATAAAATCAGCTAAAACTTTTGCTCTGGAGAGGTGAGATAAGAACTAAAAAAACTGATCAAACTAGCTTCTTTGCTGGACTTTACCGATAACAGGACATTGCAGAGGCCATGGGACAGTTTTTAACAAAGAGTGCTGTTTGTACCATTATAAATACAAAGAAAGAATTTAAAAAAATGCCCATAGTCTTTAATCTTCCCGTATACAATTAATTGTAACTTTAATTTTACAGTGAACTTCTCAGGGTCTGGATTTCAAGGTACCTCCCTTACTGATAACCATTTGGATGATAAAAGTAAGCAGTAGAATCTGTTCTGTTAGTTAATGTTATGATGTTGTTATGAAGCAACAGTAGCCAAACTCCCAAAATTCTAATTTTATTTGGATTTGATGGACGGTTCACTGTCGTATAGGAGCAGAGACACCTGTTAAAAGACAGCAGTCCCACTCCTGTCCAATGAGCAGCAAGACGCACTATATGGCTCACCAAAAGGTTAACATTTGCTCTGTGCCCTAGCCAGCAAATGCTTTGACAGTTATGAATTGAGCAATGCTCCTTACCTTTATGAGGCCCAACACATTCTCCAATAGAGTAGGGAATCAATGAAATTATGTACGGGAGCAGGAAACCCCTGCTTCTGTACACTGAGAGGCAAGGCATACAGACTTATATCTGAATCCTTAGTAGAAATGAAATAAGAAATTAATGGACAGATCTGTCAGCCAGATATGTCAACAAATGCATGGGGTCTCTGAAAGGGCTAGTATCAATGTGGGCAAAATATTCATGGTAATAAAATAATAATAAATAGTAGGTCCAGAGACTATATGTACTAAGGTGTACACACTGCACCATACGTTTTAGGGTAAAAAAGAAAGAAATATACATGCTAAGAAATACATAAATAACTGAAAGCATAAAAATTATTAGAAAGACAAAATAGGTAAAAACATATGCATACATGACTAAAAACTTGAGTAAAATAAAGGAGACCAGACAATAAAATAATGTACATAAATGTGAGCCTAAGTATGTGCTGACTAGTGAAACCAGCAATAATAAAATACTATAAGGTGCAAACAATCATCTTATTTAGACCTGACAGAGTGAAAGTTTGTAATTTTTAGATCCAGTTATTTTCACGTTTCCTGAAGAGACTGAATCATTGAGGATTGTCCTTGGGAATCATCTCTATAGAGATCAGTGACATACAGTTAAAATCTGAGCCATAATGTGAGTTATGTGCCGGGATACGCAATTTGATAAAACCATTTTTAGCGTTATGCCTGTGCTTATTTATTCTTTCTTTCAGACAGCAAATTGTGTGTTCCACATACTGAAGCCCACATTGACATTCAAGAAGATGAATAACATATTTTGAGGCTCAGTTAAGAAGTGCTTTTGATGGTGTGGGTTTCAAGGGTGCTATTAGATGTAAATAGTTTGCAACTATTTTTTAAAAGAGAGCAACATCTGCACCTAGACTGACTGCAGATATAGCTGCCTCTGATAGCAAGGAAGGTGGAAGCTTTAGTCATTCTGGGTTTCAACCTAATGGGTGACACCTAAATGTGTTAAAGGAATAGTGCAGTGAAAAATAACTTATCCGCTAACCAAAGGATAGGGGATAAGTTATAGATCGTAGGGGATCCGACCGATGGGACCACACACTGTCTCCTGAATGGGGCCCTGGTAGTCTCCTGAAAGCAGCCGTTCCAACCCCCGCTGAAGCCACGGCCGACATGCCTCCTCCATGTATCTCTATGGGATACATGGAGGGGGCATATCAGCCACCGCTCTGTGCGAGGGCCAGCACGCCCCCTTCCAGCAGACTCCCGGGGCCCCATTCAGGAGATCACGGGGTCCGACCGCTGGGATCCCCAGTGATATATATATATATCCTCTATCCTTTGGCTTTATGATAACTTATTTTTCACTACAGAACTCCTTTTAATGTCTCCTAAATGTGATAGCTGGCCTGGGAAGGAGGGTATCACACAAATATTGGTCTTTCAGAAGAATGGCCCATGTTTGGATTAAATACATTTAATTTGTTGTTTCTCTGGAAAAAGTAGTAATAAAGATGAATGATCTGTCACACCCAGTGTTGTCCCTGGTGCCTTCACCTAGACACTCTGACTGAGTTAGTGCCTGTTCCCTGTTGAAAGATTATTCAATAAGAAGAGTTTGTGAGTATTTTTTACACTTAAAACATGCTTGTAAATATTGCTGTTTGTTAAATTGTCACAGGTTGTGCAATTTCTCTTAGCCTCTTGAACTGTACGCAGGGGATATTGCAAAGCCTCTTTTTATAATGGGAGCTAGTAAACTGCAGATAGCTGTTTCTAGCTACCTTCTTTAAAAAGGTTCTGGTGCACAATGTCTCAGTTATTGCTATGAAATACCATCACATCTAAAAACTCAGCATTGTTGTTAAAAACAGAATGTGTGAAGTCCAGCCCCAAATTGATATTAAGAGATGTTAAAAACTCATGTTAAATGGTGTAACCAAAAATAAATCTCCTAAAATACACACGGTCAGGGGCTTTGCTATGTCTCCAAAAGACTGGGGGCTAGAACCCATAGCACAAGCCACACCCCTATCCACACCCTCAAAGAAGAAAAAATATCAAGGAGAATACAAGGAGCAAATATCACTATAAATATAACCATCATACTGTTACTGACCAATATTACCAATAATACTAGTATACAAAGAGAAATATTATCAACATACATATCGCCATCGCACTGTTACTAACCAAATCCTGTATATTAAGACCAATATTACCAATAATACTAGGATACAAGGAAAAATATTATTGCCATATATATTACCATCATACTGTTACTAAACATATCCTGTATACTGAAACCGATATTACCAATAATACCAGCATACAAGGAGGAATATTATGACCATACATATCACGATCACACGGTTACTAACCAAATCCTGTTTACGAAGAACAGTATTACCAGTAATACCAGTATACAAGGAGGAAATATTATTACTATATATGTTACCATCATACTGACTAACTCATGTAAACTGAGACCAATATTGCCAATAATGCAAGGTAGAATATTATCACCATATATATTACCATTATACTGTTATTGAACAAATCTACAGACGAATAATGCTAATATTACCAGTCCAAAAAACATAAATGGTCATCACCTACAAACAAAAATGAAATACATGCCCAGGTGCACACTGCTCGTTTTGTGTGTTACCAGTAAGGAACAAATAATACACACATATCATGACCACCACTACCATTATCACTGACTAATGCCGCCACACCATGACCATCACTGTCATTACCACTGACTAATACCATTACATTGCTACTAAATAAAATCCACTATACAAAAAAAAACAATATTCCCACATACAATCACTATATAGGGGTAAATACCAGCCGAGCATAGGATCTGTAAACCATATAAATGATTATATACAGGACCATATAGGGATATATACCAGCTGTACATAGTGGCCCTGATTTACTAAAATCCGAGTGTTCTTTCTGGAGTGTTTTAGATTTCACTCCTCTTTTTCCAAACAAGCAAGATTTAACAGGAATTAAGCAACGAAATAGAACTAAAAAAATTTAATGGACTTAGACCATCTAATATAGGAGTTTAACCCCCCCCCCCCCCCCCCCCCACACACACACACACACACACACACACACACACACACACACACACAAGAATACAATTAAAGGCATATTTTAAAGTTTAAAATGCATTGCACATTCTAAAAATCCTAGTGTAGAACTATAAAACAATGAAAAACAAAGAAAAGAAAAATAGTTTAAGCACTCCCCACCACGTTAAGATGTGCCTTTTCCAAACTCACTCGCTTTTGGTAGTTTTTACACATCCTCTTGGCTGTCGGTTTTTCAGCAAACACAATTCACACAATTTACCATTTTACATGTTTTCCATCTTACTCGGAGTGTTTTTAGCATTTTGTAGGGACCACGCCCATTTTCTCGGTTAAAAAAATAATACTCTGAGTGTTTGCAAAACTATCGGTTTTGCAACGTAAATTTTGGGTGCACATTTGGTCACATGCTCACTGCGACAGAAATTTAGGCGCACAAACCGATAAAAACAGTCGGGAAGCCTTTAGTACATGAGGGCCAGTATCTTTATACCATATAAGTGATTACAGATACGTCTAAGGACTCACAAACCACGTCTTTACTGATCGGCGGCGACCTTTTTCCATTTCTTCTTCAAATTAATCAGACTGCAATGTTGATTTCTTCCAGCCAAAACTCACCTCCTTGGCATCTGCAGGACAAACATGTTAGACTCTGCGTTTTTCCAGTCCCTCTCCTCCTTTATCCAATTACCCCATCTATAGGCCCTGAACTGTTATAATACCTCTTGAAGTCCCGGAAAGTAAAAGAGCAGGTAACTAACTAGGTAGGCAGCCAAGTATGTAGGTAGGTATGTCATTAAGTAGTTATGTCCAGGTAGTTAGGTAGCCTTGTAGCTAGCTAGGTATTCAGAAAGCCAGGTATGACATAAGGTAGTCAGGTATGTAGGTAGGTAGTTCTTTAGCCAGGAATGTTAGGTAGCCAGGTATATAACTAGGTAGTTAGGTAGACAGATATGTAGGTAGGTAGTTGGGTAGCCAGGTATGTAGGTAGGTAAGTTAGGCAGCCAGGAATGTAGGTAGGTAGTACGTTAGGCAGACAGGTATGTAGGTAGGTACTTCGGTCGACCCACCACCCTCCCAGGTTGGGGGAAAAAAAGTGGAAAAACCAAAATAAACTCAGATACTCACCTGTCCTACGCAGCAGGCTCCTCCACGCTACCACCGGGCTGTGTCCTTCTTCCTCCACAGTGCAGGTGCTGATGAGTGATGACATCGTTCCTGCACTGCGTGGGGGAGAGGTTGCGGTCTCCTTTCAGTGTAAGCCGCAAGTGTGTGGCTTACACTGACAGGCAGTTCTCTCACCTGGGGATTTGGGACAATGTTCTGGATCACCATTAGTGGAGTGAGCTGGTGCCAGACCCGGGCCTATGGGGGCCACACCTGGGGCTATAGCCCCCTCTGGCGGCACCACTGCACACGGTATTATATTAACAGCATTCAATAAGCATTCCTTGTATCTCTGAATTTCATCATTTAGCACTGAGGCAGCAGCACCAGGTTTAAAAGATTATTTTGGCTCAACTATATGGTATTCTAAAACATACCAACTTTACAGGAGAAATGGTGTTTGAAGAGATGTAAGAAAGCATATAAAAGCAGTGGTTGCACACTTCCCACCACAATAAGTGCCTGGAAACGAAATCAACAAGATCATATTAATCCAAACTCTGTCATAAAGCCAAATTCATAAGGAATAAATTGTGAACACCATGATGGACATTTATCAAGGTATTTACAGCCTTATTTTTTTTATTATTGCTTACTCCGGGCACATACAAAAATTGCAAATGGACCAAAGCACTTTTTTGTGCGACTTTTGTGGATAAGCAAAAAGTTACAAACAGCCTTACCTAAGCAAATTTCAGTTTTCACTTTGCAGTGGTCAAGTATTTATAAAGTCGCATGCAGACAAAAAATGTTGCAAATCCCTTACAAAAAGACACAAGTATGCTCCAGGTCTGACCTAGAGTACAAAACTCCTGTACGTGAGCAAATTGAAAAAGTCCCCAAAAAGTCTCAGCTGCAACTTCTTTGTTTTGCTTCTGTGCTCCAATCAACCCCTTGTGTTAGGCTGGGTTCACACTACGTTTTTCCCCATACGGGAGCGCATACGGCAGGGGGGAGCTAAAACCTCGTGCTCCCGTATGCCGTATGACATACGGGAGCGCATACGAAGGCATACGGGAGCGCGAGGTTTTAGCTCCCCCCTGCCGTATGCGCTCCCGTATGGGAGAAAACGTAGTGTGAACCCACCCTTAGTATGATAAATATGTAGCACATAAGCAAAACTAAAACAAACAAAAAAATGCCTTTAGAACTTGCTTATCAAAGCAACAATGATAAATGTCCACCCCATATTTAAACACTTTGGTGGAGATCTATCAAAACCTGTCCCGAGGAAAAGTTGCCCAGCTGCCCATAACAACCAATCAGATCGCTTCTTTCATTTTTGAAAAGGCCTCTGAAAAATTAAGGAAGCGATCTGATTAGTTGTTATGGGCAACTTTTCCTCTGGACAGGTTTTGATGAATATATTCCTTTGAAATATTAATCCTTATGCAGTAAACTTCCCTTTGTAAGTGGACAATCAAGCATCCATAATATAAGCAGCTATAATATAATGTATTGATAGGTGGAGGTCTTACTACTTTGGACCCCAGAAGGTCTTCAGAAAAAGGGTTGAGGCTGTGAAAATCAGCTGTTGAACAACAAATTGCTCACATACATTTCTTGTAAAGGGGCTTTCTGCTATTTGTCTTTTTTGTTTAATAAAATGTTATAAAATTAGGCCCAAAAAAAACTCCTTGTCATAAGCAATTTTTTATTTTATTAATTATTTTATTTTTACTTCATCTTTTTCTTACCAGTTATACGTTATATAATTGTGGCTGAGTACGGCTGCTTCCTGTTTGCAGTAATTGTGGCTGCCATTTACTACTGGTAAGTTTTACCCATGTTCTATAGGCTGCAGATGTTATGGGGTTCTATAATAACATGATGGGTAACTCTACATGACATATATATTTATGTATATAAATTTATTTTAAAACCTGCCTTTATTTTTACAATTATAGTTTTAAATGTCATCAGCCTATGAGTCTTGATTCAGAAAAAGACAACATGAAGGAAGTTCAACTCTATAAGTCTGGTAATGATTAAGTTAATCACACACCATGCATTTTTTTTTATATTCTAAAGAGTGTCTATCACTAAAATGTTGTTTTATAAGTCTTTAGAACAATCATTATAGAACTTATGACATATTCTGATTAATATGGCTGTTAAAGGGAAAGTTTCATCAGAAATTACCTATTGCTTAAAGGAGTTGTCCGGTGAAAAAGCAACGTATCCCCTAGTCACAGGATTGGGGATAAGGGTATGATTGCAGGGGGGAGTGGTGGATGTATTAGTTGTCTTCCACCGGACACCCCTCACAATTTTATAAATGCTACAATGTAAAGTAGTGATTGTACAGCCTGTATAACAGTGTTTAATGTTGTGTCCCCTTAAAATAGTCAGAGGATCTTAAAAAAGATGGCCTAGCAAGCACCACGTGGCGTACACGTAAAAAAAAAAAAAAAAATCCAAAATTGCATATTTTTGGTCACTTTGTATACCCTAAAAAAATGTATAAAAGGTGATCAAAAATTCACATCAAAAATAAAATGGTACCGATAAAAACTTCAGATCATGGCGCAAAAATTAGCCCTCATATATCCCCGTATACGGAAAAATAAAAAAGTTATAGGGGTCAGAAGATGTCAATTTTACACATACTAATTTTGGTGCTTGTAGTTATAAATTAGGTATTCTTGTAACCGTATGGACCTACAGAATAAAGATATGGTGTCATTTTTATAGAAAAGTGTACTGCATAGAATCGGAAGCCCCCAAAAGTTACAAAATGGCATTTTTTTTTTTTTTTTCAATTTTGCCCCACAAATATTTTTTTTCTGGTTTCACCATAAGTTTTTGGGTGAAATGATAGATATCATTATAAAGTACAATTGGTGATACAAAAAATAAGCCTATACATGGGTCTATAGGTGCAAAATTGAAAGTGCTATGATTTTTAGAAGGTGGTAAGGAAAAACAGAAAATACAAAAACTGAAAAACCCTGCGTCCTTAAGGGGTTAAAAACTACAGATCACAGCGCAAAAAACTATCCCTCATACCACCCCGAGAAAGTTATAGGTGGTCAAAATAGGGCAATTTCAAACATACAAATTTTTTAAAAATAGTTTTTCAATTTTTTTTTAAGCGGTACAATTATAGAAAAGCATAGAACATGGGTATCATTTTAATCGTATATCAACCTACAGAATAAAGAAAACATGTCATTTTTACCTTAAAGTATACAGTGTGAAAACAAAACCTTCCATAATTTGCTAAATTACGGTTTTCTTTTTTGGTTGCGCCGTACATTTTGTAGTAAAATAAGTGATGTCATTACAAAGTAAAATTGTTGATGCAAAAAAACAAGCCCTCATATGAGTCTGTGGATGAAAATATAAAAGGGTTATGTTTTTAGAAGGCGAGGATGAAAAAATGAAAATGCAAAAATAAATTTGGCCTGGTCCTTAAAGGAGATGTCCTGCCCGGGCTGTAAAAAAAAGACAAAACAAACTTTCACTTACCTCCATATGTTGCCCCGGAGCTCCGCAACAGCTGATTGGTCGGTCGGGCTGTCTGCTTCCTACTTCCTTTAGCCCGGTACATCACACGGCGCTTTAGCCTATCACCGGCCGCAGCGATGTCACGCCTCGGCCAGTGATAGGCTGAAGCGCCATGTGACGTACCAGGCTAAAGGAAGCAGGAAATAAAAAGCCCGGCTGACCGATCAGCTGTTGCGGAGCTCCGGGGCAACATATAAAGGTAAGTGAAAGTTTTTTTTGTCTTTTTTTGCAGCCCGGGCAGGACGGAATAGAAAAATGTATTTCCAGACATCTCCTTTAAGGCCAAAATGGGCCTGGTCCTTAAGGGTTAAAATAGGCCTCTCCATGGTTGACCAAAGAAGTTGCAGGTGCTTAGTGTCATATCCAGAGGTTGTCTTAAAGAAACAGATGAATGATGCATGAGTGCTGCTAGCATTGCTGCAGAAGTTGGTAGAAGTCTCTTCTAAAAATGAAGCACAAGAAAGTCTGCAAACAGTTTGCTGAAGACAAGGAGACTAAGAACATGGATTTCTGGAAGTGTGTCTTGCCTACAGTCAAGCATAGTGGTGGGAGTACCATGGTCTGGGGCTGCATGAGAGCAGCTGGTACTGGGATCTAAAGTTCATTGAGGGAACCCTGAATGGCAAAATGTACTATGACATACTGGAGCAGAACATGATTCCTTCCTTTTGGAGACTTGCCTGCAAAATTCCAAAATGATAATGACCCCAAAAAAATCCCTAAGATCACTGCCTGGCTAAGGAAGCTGAGGGTAAAAGGTGATGGCCAAGCATGTCTCTAGACCTAAACCCTATTGAGTATCTGTGGGGAATCCTCAAATGGAAGGTCGGGAAGTGCAAGGTCTCTAAAATCCACCAGCTCTGTGATATTGTCATGAAGGAGTGGAAGAGAACTCCAGTGGAAACACAAAATGTTAATGTATTAATTAGAATGAAAACCCCATTAATATACAGAGAAGTGATATGAAATGCCAAATTATAATTGTTTATAATTGATTATTATAAAATAACCCAAAATATTGATGCTTTTTATTATGAAACATTTTAGAGGTAATGGAAATCCATAAGTCGTCTAGTGATAGGAAGAATGGGTATGATTTCTGGAGGCGACCTGGACTTACGATGAAGCCAACATGGCACACAGACAAGTACAGAAATGAGACATATGTATATTTACAGCTCCTTGATGTAGAAGAAGGAGAAAGTTCAGAGGACGGCAGTGGAGAAGATGGAAAAGATGTTTAGAGACTAAATTTGTTCAAAAGCTGATAACACCATACTGTATTCAGATGCTGCAAGTATGGTTTTGTTATTTGGAACAACATAACCTTGTGATACGTTAATTCTGTCTTTTTTTTTTTGTTGTACTGTAGGTACTGTAGGTATAGCCGCTGAGCTATCTCACCTTATTGATTACAGATATATGTAGAAATGCTTTGTTTGAACTTGACTGCTTTGTCATTTCCCCGGGTTTGTTTTCTATTTAATTCCCCTGGTTTCATCTAAAGTAATAAAACATAATGTAAAATCTCTCTATATAAGTTGCACTCATCTATCTAGAACCAGTAGTTGGATTCAAGCATGGCAGCAAAGTAATTACTAGTTACAGTACTCTTCATCCATTTCAAATGGGTAGTGTTTGCTTTCTAAATACATACAGGTAGACAGTAGGTGTACATTGCACTCTCTGTCTCTCTCTCACACACAAATATATATGTGTATATGTATGTATGTGTATATATATATATACACACATACATATATGTATGAATATAGGGACATTTAGTAATGAATGAGGTGTGTTTATACCATGCTGCCTTGTATCGAGCAGTCTCACAGGCACCAAACAGTGAATGAATACAGCAGCTTTTGCAAAGTTGTCTACAAAGATAATCTATACAGGAGAGCAATGTTTTGAAGCAGCTCTGGGTGGGGAACTAACAGGAGTGCTATGTGAGGGGAGTGAACAGGGTGGGAGAACTGTGAATAGGAGCAGAGGGAAAGCAGTGTGTTCTAAGACTTTTACAGAAAACTTACGACATACAATTGTTTCAATTTACTATCGTAATTTGAATACAGCATCAATTTACAAGGTGTTCATAAGTGAGGATCATCACAAAAGCAGCTATCCAGTGCTGACTGCTGCAGCTGCCGCTAGGCTGCTTCATGTCCCCTGCTCAGCTACACATACAGTGAAACAATCTGTAATAGAGACAGATTAAGTCTCCACTGTGCATTTAGAGCTCGTTCCCATTAACATCAGTCCCCGTTAATTCATGCCCGTTTTCAAATCTGTTGATGTCAATGGGATTTTTTTTACAGTCCTTTGTCACCCTTTTGCACTCGTTTGGTTCCTTTTCCATTATTTTTGGTGGAGAAAAGACATTGCATGCAGTATTTTTTTTTTCTCAGTCAAAAATAACAGATTAGAGATGGATTTATGAAATTTAACATTGAAGTCTATGGCAAATGGATGAGCCTGTAATGTCATCCATTTGCATCCGTTTATGATCTGTTATTACTTATGAGCATGCTCAGAAGAGGTGTGAGCAACCAATAATAGGATACAAACGGATTAAAAACTGATGCAACAGGATGCCACTTAATGGTATCCCTTTGCATCAGTTTTCTACTGTTTGTAAGGCCGGGTTCACAACACCTTTTTTGCAATACAGTTCCCATATCAAGTTTTTGATAAAAAACGGATTCCTCAAAACCGGACTAAACTGTATCAAAACATGTGTACAAATTTTAATCTGTATACGGCTGAAACCCGTATACGGTTTGAAAAATGATGTCCGGTTGCATCCGGATACATTTTTTACTTTTCATCCCATTATGAATAAAGTTTCACTTGTGTGATTGAAATTCCAATAAAAAACTGTGCAAAGTCACAAATTGTATGGTGAAAACCGGATGGAACCGTATGCACATACAATTCTGTATGGTTCCCGTTGACTTCCATGTTTAAAAAAAAATTATACGTTTCAGTACGGTTTTTCACCCGGACCAAAAACCGTGGTAGGCAGTCCCAGAAAAGGTACAGTCCCACAGTGCAGGTATTTATAAAGTACAGTTGTCACACATCGCATACAACAGACTGTACAATACACCTCATACTATTTTCCTGCCCACTGTATTGAGGGATTGTAGTTCTCCTTGTAACTGTAGCTGTAACTGAAGCTGTCCTTCCTAAAGGGGTATTCCAGTGCTTAAAATCTTATGCTCTACCCATAGGATAGAGGATAAGTATCTGATTGCAGGGACGTTAGGACCCCCTCATTACCTCCAGAACAAGGCCCGTTGCTGTACTCGTATTCTGCGGAGCTCCGATATACAATGCATGTAGTGCATGCCAACATACCGCTCCATGCAGCGGGGAGAGCTAGGCCCTGTTCTGGACCAATTACTGGTTTTCCATAGAGTTATGGACTCAACATACAGTGGTCCTTCCGAAACCAATTAATATTGTATGTTGAGTGACCAACAAAGTACTGTACTAAGAAACAGCTCAACCAGGAAGCACCGTCATTATCTGACATAGTAAGAGACCCACTGACACAAAAACAAATAGATTTTTGGTGGCTTTGGAACTAGGGCAGACAGGTAAGCAATGCTATATGCTTCTGCAGCATTTTTATTAATATTATTATGTATTTATTTATTAATTTATTTTTAACATCAGAGCTTTGCTTTGAGGTGGCAGGTAGTGAAACATGCTAGTCGGGGTTGAGAATAGTAGATATTACAACATAGGTGTTAGGCATATAAAGACTTTAAACACTGAAATCTAAAGAGTTCAATGAGGTGCCCCGCTTCAAAGATTTCTTGTGATGGTTATTAAGTTTTCATTTACGTTACCGCTGGTATTATAATTAACACTGTGATTAGGTTTGCTAAGCCTGAGCAAAGCCTGTATGTATCAGAACTTTTCTTTGGAGCGGCATGGTCCTCCAAAATAGGCTTATTTGGTAAATATTAGTATATACTGTATTTCTGGGGAGCAAATTTGTATACAGACAAATGTAAAAAGAATGCACACACTTTTTTTTTTTTTTTTTTTTTTTAGGAATATTTAATCTATATATAAAACTCAACAAGGGAGGTTTATAAAAACCTGTAGGGAGGAAGAGTGGTGCAGTTGCCCATAACAACCAATCAGATAGCTTCTTTCACTTATAAAAAAAAAAATTTAAAAAAAATCTCTGAAAAATGAAAGAAGCAATCTGATTGGATGCTATGGGCAACTGCACCGCTCTTTCTCTACACAGGTTTTGATAAATCTCCCCAATGTGTGTATCTATGTTTTATCATTGGTTCTAAACGGCTGGAGATATTTTTATGAAACTTGGTACACATGTAAGTTATATCAACTGAAAATATAGATAGATTAACTCTAACCCATCCCTGTTTACCAGGGTTGGGTTTTTTGGCTAAAGCCGCATGCAAGTCTATGGGACTTCTGGTACCTTACTCCACAAGCTCCACTCTGCATCACCTGGTAAGTGTGTAAGTCCAATTTGCAAGCCATGCCCCTCCTGCAAGCCATGCCCCTTCCATTTTTGGCCCTTTTTTGTTTCTGCTGAAGGATAAAAACACAATTTTTGCCTGATACACCCACTTCACAGGTCCTTCAATCACAATTTCTTCATCACAGCTCAGCCCCACCTTACTCCACAAGCTTTGCATCTTCGAGTGTATGTGTTGGTACAGCTTGCAAGACATGCCCTCACACAAGCCACACCCCTTTGTTTTGTTTCCGCTCAAGTTGAAAACACCACTGTCACAGATCAGCCCTACCTGACAATGTGATATGAGGTTGATATATGAGGATGGGCTATGTGGGCAGGATATGAGGACAGGATATGGGGATGGCATATGAGGATCGATATACAGTGGGGCAAAAAAGTATTTTGGCAGCCACCAATTGTACAAGCTCTCCCTCTTAAAAAGATGAGAGAGGCCTGTCATTTTCATCATATGTATACCTCAACTATGAAAGACATAATGAGAAAAAAAATCCTTAAAATCCCATTGTCTGAGTTTTAAAGAATTTATTTGCAAATTATGGTGGAAAATAAGTACATGTTAACCTACAAACAAACAAGATTTCTGGCTCTTACAGACCTTTAACTTCTTCTTAAAGAGTCTCTCCTGTCCTCCACTCGTTACCTGTATTAATGGCACCTGTTTGAACTTGTTATCAGTAAAAAAGACACCTGTCCACAACCTCAAACCGTCACACTCCAAACTCAACTAAGAGCTGTCGAAGGACACCAGAAACAAAATTGTAGACCTGCACATGGCTGGGAAGACTGAATCTGCAATAGACAAGCAGCTTGGTGTGAAGAAATCAACTGTGGAAGCAATTATTAGAAAATGGAAGACCTACAAGACCACTGATAATCTCCCTCGATCTGGGGCTCCACGCAAGATCTCACTCTGTGGTGTCAAAATGATCACAAGAACGGTGAGCAAAAATCCCAGAACCACACGAGGGGACCTAGTGAATGACCTGCAGAGAGCTGGGACCAAAGTAACAAAGGCTGCCATCAGTAACACACTACGCCACCAGGGACTCAAACCATGCAGTGCCAGACATGTCCCCCTGCTTAAGCCAGTACATGTCCCGGCCCGTCTGAAGTTTTACTAGAGAGCATTTGGATGATCCAGAAGAGTATTAGGAGAATTTCATATGGTGAAATGAAACCAAAGTAGAACTTTTTGGTGAAAACTCAACTTGTCATGTCTGGAGGAGAAAGAATGCTGAGTGGCATCCAAAGAACACCATACCTACTGTGAAGCATAGGGGTGGAAACATCATGCTTTGGGGCTTTTTTTTCTGCTAAGAGACCAGAACAACTGATCCGTGTAAAGGAAAGAATGAATGGGGCCATGTATCATGAGATTTTGAGTGAAAACCTCCTTCCATCAGCAAGGGCTTGGAAGATGAAATGTGGCTAGGTATTTCAGCATGACAATAATCCCAAACACACGACCCGGGCAACGAAGGAGTGGCTTTGTAAAAAGCATTTCAAGGTCCTGGAGTGGCCTAGCCAGTCTCCAGATCTCAACCCCATAGAAAACCTTTGGAGGGAGTTGAAAGTCTGTGTTGCCCAGCGACAGCCCCAAAACATCACTGCTTTAGAGGAGATCTGCATGGAGGAATGGGCCAAAATACCAGCAACAGTGAGTGAAAACCTTGTGAAGTCTTACAGAAAACATTTGACCTCTGTCATTACCAACAAAGCGTATATAACAAAGTATTGAGAGGAATTTTTGTTATTGACCAAATACTTATTTTCCACCATAATTTGCAAATAAATTCTTTAAAAATCAGACAATGTGATTTCATGGATTTTTTTTCTCATTAGGTCTCTCATAGTTGAGGTATACCTATGATTAAAATGACAAGCCTCTCATCTTTCTAAGTGGGAGAACTTGCACAATTGGTGGCTGACTAAATACTTTTTTGCCCCACTGTATTAGGTTGGGATCTTAGGATGGGATATGGGGACAGAAATTGAGAGCGGAATATGAGGTTGAGGTGAGATCAGGATATAAGGACAAGAGCATTATAGTTGCTTTTCGTCTTCCACAAGGTCTAGGTAGGGCAACACCAGGTACCCTGCTAGTAGAAAATAAAACAAGTAGATCAAATGTAAATTTCTGGTATCCTTACTGTTGAGTAGAAGACACGATGGGGGAACATTTATCATAACCTGTGCAGAGGAAAAGTTTTCCAGTTGCCTACAGCAACCAATCACATTGCTACTTTAATTTAAAAAAAGGGCCTCTCAAAAATAAAAGAAGCAATGTGATTGGTTGCTGAGGGCAACTGGTCAACTTTTCCTTTACACAGGTTTTGATAAATCTCCCCTGATATAAATTAGAATTAGGCTAGGGCTAAACTGAGACTTTTTTTTTAGCACTAATAAATGCTTAAATAGGCACTGTCAGATTTAAATAGGACAGGAGAGAGCACAGCAGAGCACCATCAGAAAGGAGAGAGCTCAGAGGAGTCCTTTAATCCTTTAAGACAAGAGAGAGCACAGAGGAGTCCTATCAGACAGTAGAGAGCACAGAGGAGTACTATCAGACAGGAGAGAGCAAAAAGGAGTACTATCAGACAAGAGAGAGCACAGAGGAGTACTATCAGACAGGAGAGAGCACAGAGGAGTACTATCAGACAGGAGAGAGCACAGAGAAGTGCTATCAGAGAGGAGAGAGCACAGAGGGGTACTATCAGACAGGAGAGAGCACAAAGGAGTACTATCAGACAGGAGAGAGCACAGAAGAGTACTATCAGACAGGAGAGAGCACAGAGGATTGCTATCAGACAGGAGAGAGCACAAAGGAGTACTATCAGACAGGAGAAAGCACAGAGGAGTACTATCAGAAAGGAGAGAGCACAAAGGATTGCTATCAGACAGGAGAGAGCACAAAGGAGTACTATCAGACAGGAGAAAGCACAGAGGAGTACTATCAGAAAGGAGAGAGCACAAAGGAGTACTATCAGACAGGAGAGAGCACAGAGGAGTGCTATCAGACAGGAGAAAGCACAGCGGAGTACTGTCAGACAGGAGTGAGCACAGAGCAGTACTGTCAGACGAGAGACAGCACAGAGAAGTCCTATCAGACAGGAGAGAGCACAGAGGAGTCCTATCAGACAGAAGAGAGCACAGAGGAGTCCTATCAGACAGGAGAGAGCACAGAGGAGTACTATCAGACAGGAGAGAGCACAGAGGAGTCCTATCAGACAGGAGAGAGCACAGAGGAGTACTATCAGACAGGAGAGAGCACAGAGGAGTCCTATCAGACAGGAGAGAGCACAGAGGAGTCCTATCAGACAGGAGAGAACACAGAGGAGTCCTATCAGACAGAAGAGAGCACAGATGAGTACTATCAGACAGGAGAGAGCACAGAGGAGTACTATCAGACAGGAGAGAGCACAGAGGAGTACTATCAGACAGGAGAGAGCAAAGAGAAGTGCTATCAGACAGTGGAAAGCAAAGAGGAGTCCTATCATACATGAAAGAGCACAGAGGAGTACTATCAGACAGGAGAGAGCACAGAAGAGTTCTAGCCCACTCTCACTTACTGGACTGCCCATGCCTGTGCTTCAGCTTGGACAAAGCCATGATTTTATAAGCCATGATTTCTACAATAAGGAAATAACATTTCTTATTAATTTTCTTATGAAGTATATTAGAAAGGTTAATGTTTTGCCAAGGTGTACAAAATATAAAACTTTTTTTTTTTTTTTTAATCTGACAGTGCTTATTTAGATAGAACTATTGAGCTACAGCTGCAATTCAAAGTATTACATTAAGTTGTATGCAATCTTGTGGACTGCAGTTAATATTAAACAGTACCCCTACAAAAAGTCTCAGCATAGCTCTAGTTATACAAGTTCACAGTTAGTCAGATGCGTTTTTAATATCTCTTGGCGAATTATGCCATCTAGTGGTGATGTACAATTTTACAGTCTACTTATTTAGTTAGACAATTGTTTCCTAAACTCGCTTTTGTGAAACCCTGATATCTTTGAAACCTGGTTAGGAATTCCCCAGAGGATAGCAAGACACTTACTTACAGAGTAGGGTGAGGAAGCTGTAAGGGTTGTCCAGGAGGAAGATTATTTTTAGGGGCTCCCCAGTGTTTGTCCTTTAGACAAAGGGAATTGGTCAGTGACTTTGTTAGCATTAAAATAAATTGTTACAAAATTTTCTTCCTTGGACTTCATGATTTCTGTAGCTCCAAGTCCTAACATTGTTGTAAGTTTTATTAAACACAGTTTTTTTTATTATGTAAGGTATAGCGTTATACAGTTCTCGAATACCGTTTTTGAATTTGGCATGGACTTGCTGTGCTAGGAAACTAGTTTAGCTTTGGGCTACACCCAGGAATAGAGTCTAAGTACCATCTAGGCTTTTCTTTCTCTATTCCACTCCAGTATATAAAAGCTCGACTTCTGCTGCTAGAGGGTAACAGTGCTGTACTGTTGTGGATAGCAGCCGGCCCAGTGCACCTGTTGGAACTGGTGAATGGCACCATGGGGTTAGGCACGAGGGTGTAGTCAGCAGTCTTAATCACACTGAAGAGTCAATACGATACACAGGAATCAGGCAGAGTCAAGACCTGGGAAGTTGGCCTAAACAGGCAACACAGGGTCTGGATCAACATGTTGGGTAAGACACAGTAGAGTCAGTACGGCATAGGATAGAACAGGTAGAGATGGAATCCACAAGACAGACACTGGTCAATACATGAAAATCAGTAACAGATTCAGCACACTTTGCTTATGAACACTGAGAAACTAAAATCATACTCAGGCACCAAGGAATTAGTGGAGCTGACTTAAATAGGTGTTGCTGGGACAGGAAGGGGACAGGTTTTAGGTGCTTGTAGTGTTCCTTTAAATAGCAGTCAGTGCACACACACTATGGGTAAGGGCTGGAAGTGCCCTAAGTGCCCCTAAGTGACAAGACACCATTAGGAGCCCAACACTATCGTTTCAGGGAATTAGTTTGTGTTCAACAGGCCCCTCAATGGCAGTAACAACTGAAACAGGGACAAAGCTAATTGCACATGTGCAGTCACTATCCATTGTGAATACCATAGTGAATGGTAAAAATTGAGACTGCGCACTTGAAGACATTTAAAATGGTACTCCTGTGGAAAACTTTTTTTTTTTTTAAATCAACTGGTGCCAGAAAGTTAAACAGATTTGTAAATTACTTCTATTAAAAATCTTAATCCTTCCAGTACTCATTAGCTGCTGAATACGGCAGAGGAAATTCTTTTCTTTTTGGAACACAGTGCTCTCTGCTGACATCTCTGTCCATTTTAGGAACTGCCCAGAGCAGCATATGTTTTCTATGGAAATGTTCTTCTACTCTGGAGAATGACGATTTATTTTACCTTTTAGATAACCATACTGAGCATATCAGTTTATGGGTAGCAATATTATTATGCTTCACATACATAGCTTCTTCATTCTTAACTAAGAGGTCTACAGTTTCCCAAAGTTCTTTAACAAATGTTTTTTTTTTTTTTTTCACTTTTCCATTGTTTAGCAATCATTTTTCTAGCAATGTATAAAATTCTACCCACCGCTTTTCTATAATTTTGTCCTAGCCGTATACCGTCCATATATCCCAACAGTCATATCTTGGGGTCTTCTGATATTTTAGTTTCAAAAACATCCCTGATCCTCTGTAATACAGAGGACCAGAATACCTTCAGGGCCAAACAGTCCCAAAACATATGTAATAAATCAGCCCCTTCTTGATGACAGCGAGGACATCTGGAATCATTACTGAGACCAATTTTATCAAGAAAGACGGAGTCTGATAAACCCTATACAAAATATATATTTGCGATAAACGACCTGCCTCTCCCACAGATTGAGCAGGGACTGCCCTCAGGACTGTTTCCCACTGTCCACGGTCCTCAAATCCCAGTTCCCACATTTAATTAAAAGTTCATACAGTTTGGAAATAAACCTTACAGGTTCCACAATCAGGTCTAAAGCAGCATCTTTTTTAATTGACATATTTATTACCTTTGCCTGGCTCATCAAGGCATGTCTGAGATGTAAATATTGGAAAAAGCTATTTCTGGGAAGTTGATAATCCTGTTGTAACTCACTAAACGTTTTAAAATATCCCATCCCTATATATATTCTTAACCCAGAAGACCTCTGCCTTCCTCCTATCATCAAACTCTTTTACCTTTTTTAATTTCCCCTAATTTTGGGTTGTCCCACAGTGGTGTATACTCCGTAATCAGAGAGGTTTTCCAAACTTGTTCTAGTTTGTTCCATATTTTTTGAATCAATAAGCAAGTATACAAATTCATTTGTTTTGGGCAAGTTCATCTTTCTCTAGTAAAGTCACGATACCTGTATATGAAAACAAATATGATATCATCTGAACATTACTAATTATATTTTCATTACTGCGCCACCCCACATCTTTTGGTCTCGGCATATTCTCTAATTTAAGTTTCGGCTTTCGCCTGTTCCATATTAAATCCCTAAACTGAAAATTAATCTTCTGAAAAAACTTTAGTGGGATCCAGACTGGTGAATTATGTAATATATAATTTAGTTGGGGCATATAGACCATTTTTATCAAATTAATACTCCCAATAATAGATATTGGTAATTTACGCCAGGATATAACCTTCTGTTTTGATCTATCTAAACAGGGAAGCAAATGTAACTTGATATAATTAGTTACAGATGGTGTAACTTCTATACTCAAGTATTTTATTTGATTTACTAATTTTATCGTAAGAGACTCATTAACACATATATATAATCTACCTTCCTATCCAACAACATCAAGAAAGATTTCTGCCAATTGATGCATATACCAGAAAGTTCCCCAAATCGGGAACTCAGATCGATAATAGTTTCCTTTTTTTAAAGTATTTCAGTTTTGCAGATGGTAATAACAAACACCGCCAACATGGCAAGATAAAAGTAACATAGAGGACAGCACTCCCAAGAGGTCCCAGAGACCCGCAGTAAACGATAATAAGGAGGCAAAACTCTGAGACCCAACAAAAGGAGTCCCAACACAGACAGACAACCAGACACACATATCTAGATTGGATCAGCATTGGATCAGCATATCTCTGCTGCTAAACAGTAGCAAAATAGGAGCCCTCCACCTCCTTCCACTGATATTCGGACAGACCCGGGATATCAGCCTCCCATTTAGAAAAGGCTAAGGAGAAAGGGCAAGGCCCCAGTGACTGAAGAAGGGCATAGGACTGGGTAAGAGGCTTAGAGAGATCCGTGGTGCCCAGGAGAAGCTCCACCTCAGAAAACACCGGGGTAAACGTCAGGGAGCCAAACTGCACCTGAACCGCATGCCAGAGCGGAAAATACCAAAACATGGCATTCCCAGGGATGCCGTAGCGTTCCCTCATTTCAACAAAAGATAGGAAAACCTGATCCTCCCAGAACAAGTGGACCACAAATTTGACTCCATGAGCACCCCAAAAACTGGCCTCCTGTATCCCATGCAGGTGAGGCAAATGAACATTCCCCCACAAGGGTGCCCTAGGAGATACCAGAGGCTGCGGGAATTAACTCGACACCATGGACCATTCTTTAGCTACAGTTAACAGAGGAATAAGAAAGGAAGAACTAGAGTGATACCTGTAGAGTGTATTGGTCAGAGCTTAATAAGATCCCATAGGCGCACTAGCCAGGGCTGTCACCGAGTTCAACAAATCCAGGTCGATCCACCATGCTGCATAGACCAATTGGGAGGCAAGAAAATAGTTATAGACATCAGGGGCAGCTAAGCCACCACGCCACTTGGGAGCCTGGAGAAGGGCCCGACCGAGTCTGGGAGGCTTTCCCTGCCAATAGAAGGATCCCAGAGCCCCACACAGCGCATTAAAATACTTCCTGAGGGAATGATAGGGGACAAGTGAAAAAGATATAGAAATTTAGGGAGGAAAATCATTTTAAAGATATTGATCCTGCCAGCTAGGGAGAGAGGGAGTGCGGATCACGCGAGCAGTCACTCCACGGTGGAGTGCAGTAGTGGCTACACGTTAAGAGGCATATAGTCTAACAGGGACGGAGTAACCTCCACTTTCAAGTATCGAAAATGAGGAACCACTTGCACCCCAGCCGGAAGAGAGGGCGGGAGGGGGACCCCACATGAAAGCGCCATCAAGGAGGACTTAGCCCAGTTAACCTGCAAGCCCGAAACTGCACCAAATCAAGTAAGTAAGAACCCTCTGCATCTGCCATATATACCAGAGTATCATCAGCGTAAAGGGAAACCTAATGGCAGCCGCCAAAGGCTCAAATCGCTAGCGCAAATAAGAAGGGAGAGAGCGGATACCCCTGCCTCGTCCCCCGACCCAGGAAAATAGGAGCAGAAACATCTAAGTTAGTGCGGATACGGGCCCTAGGATTATCATACAGTAGGCGAACCCATGCACAAAATCGGGGACCAAACCCAAACGTCCCCAGCACCTCCCAGAGATAGGGCCACAAAACAGAGTCAAAAGCTTTATAGATATCTAGGCTAACTACCATACCCATAGGAGAGCCCCCCTCTGCCGCCGCTATATTGAGCTGCAGACGCTTCACATTAACATCGGTAGCTCTACCTGGCATAAACCCTGTTTGGTCAGGATGAATGATAGCACCGACAATCCCATACAACCGAGTAGCCAGGACTCTAGCCAGAATCTTAATATCAACATTCAGATGGGAGATAGGTCTATAAGAGCCAGGGAGCACTGGGTCCTTCCCGGGATTAGGAAGCACAACTATGAGCGCTTCCCTCATAGAATCCGGAAGGGCGTCAGCAATAGCTATGGAGTGAAACAATTTACAAAGAATAGGGGCCAGTCGCTCCTCATTCATCCTGTACCAATCACCTACCAACCCGTCTAAACCCGGAGTCTTCCCACGAGGAAGATCCTTTATAGCCTGAGCCACCTCCTCTACTGTAAAGGGGGCATCCAATGCCTCCATCTGAGCCTGACCAAGCAAGGGGAGAGACAAATCTTGCAAGAAGGAGAAAATCTCCCCTTGACATGGCACAGAGAGGGGAAAATATAAGGATGAGTAGAATTCCTTGATAACAGCATTCATCCCCTGAGGATCCGTCACTACCACCCCATCACTACCTATAATGCAAGGAATAGAGGCCAATGGGCGAGTAGCCCTAGCTAAATACACCAACAGTGTACCATTCTTATCTTCAAATTCAAACAGGGCTGCCTCCCTATCCACTAACTTCAGTTGAACCCTATCTTTCTGGACAACTAACAAAGATCTCTGAGCCTTAGCCCCAAGCCCTCTCATTCTTGGGAGACGGATTCCTAACATACTCAGCCTCCAAAACCCCCACCTTCTGTAACAGAGTGCTCTCCATGGCCGACCTAAGCCTCTGCTGACTGGCTGCTCATGCTATGAAAACACCTCTAATCATAGCTTTATACGCATCCCACTGCACTAACGGGTCAGGATAATCAGTATTATGTTTCCAGTATTCAGTGTGAGCTACCCCTAGAGCCTCCACAACCGCCTCAGCCTGTAGCCAGCCAGGATGCATGCGCCATATGCGAGAAGGGGGGGGGGGTAGGGCCGAGGTGCAGAACTACCACTATGGCAGAGTGGTCTGAGATCCCCCTAGAGGTGTAGGAAACGTCTCTTAGAGCCGGAAGGAGATCCTCAGATGCCAGAGCCAGATCTATGCAAGAAAACGGCCTATGGGTCGCAGAATAAAAGGAGAAGGAGGGTATTTCTTCCTCCAGAGGTCAGTCAGGCCCAACGCCAAACGCCAGGTATTAAAAGGAAGAGGAGCAATGGTCAGCAGCCGTGGTGCGGTCGAGGACTGGATCAGGAACCACGTTGAAATCTCCTACGAAGAGGACAGGGTCAGAAGGAAAAGAAAGCAGTTCATTAATAATGAGCTCCAGCACTGAGACTTGAAAAGGTGGTGGTGGTGGGGGGGGGGGGGGTCTCAAACCCATCTCTGACCTTTTCCAAGCCGCTCCTCCCACACCTATACATCACTTACAATACTACCAACTTCAACACTTTTATAACACCCAGAAGACACCTCTGATGCTGCAGAGGAATCTCACTATGTTTGAGCGTCTCTGCATTTCCACAACTCCGATCTGTAAACCCGTCAGCACCACTTATGCCCTCCTGTTAGAGTCCTTCACTGATGCCCCAATGGCCTTGGGCTCGGCTTGGGAACGGGAGCTGGGGTGCGCCATCTCAGATAGGGAATGGAAAATTGTGTTCTCATGGTGCCACCGATCCTCCACGTCTTGCAAGGCGCACGAGACCAATTACAAGATTATCACTAGGTGGTATTGTGTACCCTCACTCCTAGCACGGATTTATCCAAATGTGTCAGACGCCTGCTGGCGCTGTGGGAATCCTGGTGGCACCATGACACATATATGGCTTGATTGTCCGATCCTGGCCCCCTTCTGGTCGCAGGCTCGAGATATAATGTCCAAGCTGACTTCACATCTGGTCCCTTAAACTCCTAAATTGATCCTCCTTTCTATTCCTCCGAGCTCCTTCCCTAGCTCCTCCACAAAGTTACTATTACATCTCTTATTGGCGGCCAGAGCGGTCATTCCACGGTTATGGAAATCCACTTGCTCCCCCTCCATTTCGTTCTGGCTTCGTGAGGTTTCCCATATTTATTGGATGGAAGAGCTTTTAGTAGCCGACTACAAGAATCAGTTAGACAGGTTTTATGACACTTGGAGACCCTGATCGGAGTTTATGTCCTCTAGGGACTTTGAAACCCTGCACCTCTCTGCCTAATGATATCCTCTGTCCTCGTGCTTGCTGAGCTGCTAACGGTATTGACGCTGTTGTACCTGAGAGGTTCCCCGCTGTGTCCGCTTTGAGAGGTAGGTGTCCACCCTCTACCAGACCTTCTCTGCTGTTCTTTCCTCTCCCTTTCTCATTCCTACTATTTCCTGTCCTTCTCTTCCCGCTCTCCCCCTTCCCCTGCTCTCACCTGCCAGCCCCTACTCCTTTCTACTTTGCGTTACTATATACCAGTTGCCCCTGCCCAAGCAGACCCCTTCAGGACCCAAGCAGTATCATACTCTGCTCCTAGACTTACCATGTTACAAGCTCCATTTCATGCAATGAATGCACTTGCTTTGTAGATTAGCTCTATTATCCTCCACATGATGATACTGCTGGATTCTGATGTTGTGTTTGCTGTTTGTCTTTCGACCTAGTAATCGTCCTGCTATATCATATCTGTTTACTGCATGTTTATGGTTTACCGAACATCTGTGCATACGACGACTGAGTAACGCTTTATCTTTTTGCATTATATTTGCTTATGTTTAAAAATTCAATAAAGATATACTTTGAAAAGTGTGTGTGTGTGTGGGGGGGGGGGGGGGGCACATACACAGCAACAAGAACAAAGGAGACAGACCCCAGAGAGCAGTGTAAAATAGCAAACCTCCCAAATTGATCACAGGCAACCCGAGAGACAACCAATGGCAGGGTTTTGGTAATCAGCACAGAGACCCCCACCTCTCGCAATCCAGGCCCTTTTAAGGGCCAGGACCTTCTGGACCATAACATGAGTCTCCTGTAAGCAGATAATGTGAGGAGACACTTAACAAAGTCAAGGCAAAGGGCCCTCTTAAACTTGGTTGTGAGCCCCCCAACATTCCAACTACCTTCAATGTCTCCATCTGGATACAGTACACTATCGAAAAACAGGAGAGACCAGCTTAGGACCAGGACCAGGGAGGATCGAGCACCTGGACTACACACACCCCATTCACCCAACGAACATACAAACACAAACATAGCACATACACAGAACATAAAAACAAAGGCAACACAGCAGAAACCAAACTACACCATGAAGACCCTGTCTAACACTAAACGGGACATACTAACCAGATAATCCCTAACACAGTGCAGACCTATACCCAAAACTTAAACAACTATGGGCGCCCAAGGACACAGAGGAAGACTAGTCTAATAAAACCCCCAATCCCTCCCACCACCCTAGCAAGAACCAATTCGGACGGTAACTAAAAACTATCCTAAGAGGACCTAGGGGCACAGGAACCTACGGAGGCCCTACACAATAAGCTAACTCCCTAACCACTAGCTAAAAAACTTTCACGAAGAACAGTCTTCAGCAGGCCAGCACAGAAGAGCTCAGTCTGGTGGTCTGGCAGAAGGGGAAGCATCAATCCAGTGGAGAGCTTCAGACAGAGAAGTAAAGAAGGTGGTGGAAGTCCCATCCACCAATCGTAAGCACCCTTGGCTCGCAGCTGCGCCTGGACTTCCGTGAACTGCACCCGCTGCTTGTGAAGTTTAACCTAGAAATCAGGGTACAAGGACACTCTGCACCCATCACAAATAACTTCGCCTTTGATGCGCACAGCCCTGAGGATGGCATCTTTATCCTTGAAATGGAGAAGCTTGGCCAGGAATGGACTGGAGGAGGCTGAGCCGGGACTCTGTGTGCCCGCTCTACAGATAATTAGGGAGAGAAAGTGTCCGCTTGAAGAATCTCCTTCAGCCAAGTTTCGAGGAACAGCACAGGATCTTGCCCCTCAACTTTTTCAGGAAGGCCCACAAGCCAGATATTATTGCACCTCAGGCGGTTTTCCATGTCATCCAGAGGGCTCAGCACCCCGGTGACCTGTCGCTGCAGCAAGTCAACCTGCTCCGGGAGCGGGTGCGGGGCATCTTGTACCGTAGAAACTCTGCGCTCCACCTCTTCAGTGCGCTCACAGATTTTTTGTGTCTCATGTCGGAGAATAACAAACTCCTGCCTCAGTTCATCAACCTTGGTCACCAGGACGGACTGATAGGATGTAAAAGCAGCCAGAAGTTCAGAAAAACGCTCATCTAAGCCACATAATCATACAGTGGATGAGCAGGAGACTGTTGCTACTGAGGAGACAGAGATCCCTCAAAGAAAGCAAGCGGAGGATCAGGAGAATCCCCTCCGGGATGGTCCAGAGCCTGGGAGAACTGGCTCAGCACGTTAGCCGCTTGCACAGACATTTTAGCAGCCAACGGGGTTTGAGCGCCATGACCCAGATGTGAGGGACCCCCAGAACGGGAGGACCCCTCATCAGAGGAGGCATCCTAATCAGAGGTCGGTCTCGGAGCTTCAGCATTCAGTTTAGATTTCTTATGCCTCTGGGGCCACCAATGGTCAGTAGGGCCAGACAGAGAGCAGGTAGAAAGTCACTAGGGCCCACGTCAAGGGGTGCAGCAGAGGAAGCTCATAGGACAACAAGCAGAGTACCGGCACCACAGCAGAGTCCCACAAGTCCCAGCGATGCAATACC
Source organism: Hyla sarda (assembly GCF_029499605.1). Classification (NCBI taxonomy): domain Eukaryota; kingdom Metazoa; phylum Chordata; class Amphibia; order Anura; family Hylidae; genus Hyla; species Hyla sarda. The sequence continues at coordinate 332,514,737 of NC_079189.1, read as the reverse complement.
CAGTCCTGGAGCACTCACAGACTTCTGTTCCACAAGCAGGCAGAAGACCCCAGGCAGCAACTTCACCTTAGGGAGAGAAGCAGTCCAGGATTGCGATTGCAGAGCAGCCAGGCACCCTTAATGACATAGCTCTTGCTACAGCAGACTCAGCCAGGAGCACAGCAGTGCCCGGGAGTATCCTGGGCAATGGGGAAGCCACGTCCATGTAGCCCTTAATTGCGGCGCTCCTCTGGCCCAGAGACTACAGTGTCCAGGGAACAAAGAGAGCCACCCAGATCACAGCTTCCCTTGCCTCCGCAGCTCACCGGAAGGGTCCCCCCCGTTCCTCAGCCAGCCCCAGAGGTAAGTACTGGCCAACCGACAGGGTGATTTTACAGGGTTTTTGGTGCTGGGCGGCGGGAGCTAAGGCTCATGCGACCGCTCAGCTCAGCATCCAGGCCACACCCCGATAGTAGTTTTCAAAGACGATTCCGTATCATTTAAGAAAATCAAAGCATCGTCAGCATATAGAGCGATCTCATTAGAATACTGACCATACTCATACTGGACAGCTCTTAAAATGGACAGAGATGTCAGCAGAGAGCACTGTGCTTGTGATGTCAGCAGAGAGTTCGTAGTTCCAAAAAGAAAAGAATTTCCTCTGTAGTATTCAGCAGCTAATAAGTACTGGAAGGATTAAGCTTTTTTAATAGACGTAATTTACAAATCTGTTTAACTTTATGGCACCAGTTGATTTAAAAAAATAAGTTTTCCACCGGAGTACCCCTTTAAGTAACAACTTTTGCAATATTACTGTTACCAATTTTGCTTAAGCACAGATAAAGAAACCGACTTAGTAAAAGGATAGTCGCTTATCATCAGCAGAAGCCTCTCCCACTACATCCCCTCATTGTGGAAAACAACATGCTCCAGGGTAACACTTTGTCTAGCGTCTATCTTCTCCACAGACATTATATTAGGGAGAGCCTCGGCTTTGCCTGCCTGTTGCTGCTTCTTATCTAGAATTGTCCTTCATTGCCTTCTCTGTGTTGCTTTTATATTAGTTACATTTTTTTTTATCCACCTTATGTCTCACATAAGTAATAATCAAGTTTCTCCTATTTGCATGGCTTAAGAGTTAAGGACCATTAAGAACAATCACTAAGAAAACAAAAACATAACTTATACTCAGCTTTTTTAAAACCTCAATGGTGTGGTGATGTGGGGAACATCAGTCCCTTTTATCCATATTGTCCCACAATCTTATCAGTGTCAGTAACAATCTGAAACGGGGCCAGACTGGCCATTGGGCATTTGCCCGGTGGGTTGGGTCGTCCAGTTGGCCGTCTGTCTCGGCACAATGTTTAACTTTTTTTTTTGGTATGCGGCTCCAGTCGCCCTGCCTAGCTTCTCTGACCACTCTGCCCCCTTCTCCAACTGCCCTGCTTCTCCTGCCACACTGCCCCACTTCCTCCAGCTGCACTTTCCCCTTGCCCAACCGCGCACAATGCTGCGCTAACGGCAGATGCAGGGGCTGCTGGGAGTAGACGTGCCCCGCGCAGGTACGCATGTCTGCACGTCTGCTTCCACCCCAGTAGATGGCCCTGCCAACAACTCCTGGTGCCAAGTGGCCATACCTCGGCATGAGGAAGAGGAAGAGGTGGAGGCTGGTGCAAAGCACACCTTAGCAGATGGTAGTCGGCACACCCTGCAGGTCAGGAGAGTGTGCAGAATGGGGTACGGTGACTCAGAGGGGAAGGGGGGGTTGGATGTATGTATGATGTGTATTACATATGTATTATGTATGTATATATTATGTATGTTTGGTAAGATTGGGGGTGTAGGGTAGGTGGTGTAGCTGTGCAGTGATGAAAGGATGTAGCATTAACCCTTAACTGTCGTGACGCCAATGTGCGGGTTCCTCCTCATATATATATCCTACCACCACCCGTCCCAGGAATGATAGGGCGGAATAAAGGATTGTCCACAACCAGAATGTAGTAAACTGGAAATAACTTTACTGCAAATGTTATGCAGGATGAAATCAGCAAACAGTCTATACAGAGGACCGGTACTTAGGCTCCTCACAGGTTGGTTGGGACCTTGTAGGTAATAAGCTTTGAGGCTTGTTTTACACTGTTCCACTGAATTTAGGGATTTGATTTAGGTTCAGTAGTCACGTAGAATTTTAGGAGAGAGTTGGATAAACTCACGGTTAGCAAGATGCTGAAGAGATAGGCTTCAGGCCTAGATTTGTCTTGTAGGTATGCACGGAGCTGTATTCTCTCTGTTAGTCCGGAAACCAAGAGAGAGATGATTGGATACAGCGCCCTTATATGGCAAGCGGCAGGCTCAGAGCTTATTGGATCCCCAAACCTGTCAGTCCTATTATAAAGGATTGTGGTACATCAAGTGGCACAATCACGTGACCTGGAAGGTCCTTAACCTTAGCATAACACATTTACTGTAGATCACATGACCTAAGGTCCTGGAAGTAACCTTTACAAAATAAAATATATACAATTTACACATTAAATTAAAGAAGGAAGAGGCGACTAGGGGTTATCCCATTAAGAGACTCCTATCAGGACGAAGGAACTCTGACTTTGGGGACTTACAACACAAGGTACAGTACCATGTACAGTACCGGGACACCACATATGTATGATGGATTATATATGTACGATCTGTGTGTATGTATGCATATGGTATGTAGGATGTTTGTATTTATGTATTATGTATGTATAATGTGTATGTATATATATATATATATATATATATATATATATATATGTGTTATGTATGTATGATGTGTGTATTAGAATAAAGGAAAAAAGAAAGTTGCCTCCATCTCTTCCAAGGAAAACAGTGCTTGTAGTATTAAAACATCAAACATTTAATCTGTAAGCATAAAAAAAAAAAGGTGGACGTCAATCATAAAAGAGAAGTGTAACTCCAGCGCGTTTCGAGCTACATCTAGCCATGATGTAGCTCGAAATGTGCTGGCGTTACGCTTCTCTTTTATGATTGATGTCCACCTTTTTTTTTTATGCATACAGATTAAATGTTTGATATTTTAATACTACAAGCACTGTTTTTCTTGGAAGAGCTGGAGGCAACTTTCTTTTTTCCTGTGTTCTTGTACACGGGACATGGCCCACTCTCTGCAGTCTGTGCTCTTCTGCCAGCAAATATACTCAAAACTACTACAGCACCGACCTAGCATCCAACCTGGTAGCGGAAATTACACTTTTTTTTCTAATTTTTATGTATTATGTATGTACTATATTATGTGTTATGTACATATTATGTATGTATGATGTGTGTATGTATGTGATATGTACGATGTGTGTATGTATGTATTATACGTGTGAAAGATTTGTATGTGATAGATGTGTGTATGTATGTTGTGTGTATGCATGTTAGATGTGTGTATGTATAATAGATGTATGTATGATAGATTTGTGTGTGTATGTATGATAGATGAGTGTATGATGAATGCATATATAATAGATGTTTGTATGATAGATGTGTATACAATAGATTTGTGTACGTATGTATGATAGATGTGTATATCAAACACACATCTATCAAACTTACACACATCTATCATCATACATACACTGGTCATATACCAACCTATTATACTCGGGGGTCCGGGCGAAAGGTGACAGAGGAGTCTGAGAGGACTTAGTTAGGGGTTGGGGGAGGGGGGGACTAGAGAGAAGTCAGGCAGTCATTTGGGTTGGGGGTGGGGAGTGTAACAGAGGAGCTGGGTATGTTCACATGGTGGAATGTCCATGATGAATTCCGCAGGAGTATTCTACACGGACATTCCGCTGCAGCAGAGTCTCATTGCTCTTAATGGGATTCTGTTGCATCTGAGGAAGATGGAGGTGGACAGAGGGGTCTAGAGGAGGAGGAAGTTGGAGAAGGACAGAGGGGTCTGTGGGAGGATGGAGGAGGACAGAGAGGTCTGGAGGAGGACAGAGGGGTCTGGAGGAGGATTGATGAGGACAGAGGGGTCTGAAGGAGGACAGAGGGGTAGAGAAGGACAGCGGGGTCTGGAGGAGGACAGGGGGGTCTGGAGGAGGATGGAGGAGGAAAGAGGGGTCTGGAGGAGGACAGAGGGGTCTGGAGGTGAAGGAAAATGGAGGTGGACAGAGGGGTCTTGAGGAGGAGGACAACAACAGAGGGCATATCAACCCCTTTTTAAGACTCCAACAAACACATTTTACACAGGAGGATGAACCTAGGTGTGATAATGTCTCCAGCTACCAAGAGTTGACCCCCCCATATACAAGCACAGCCACAACACCAGAGGCAACCATGGTGGCTGATGGGAATCCATCTCAAAATTCACCTTGTGTTAATGTAGAAGATGGAGGAGCAATGTTGTTGGTTCATTAACCCTTTAAATTCTGTGGTCATTTTGTGACTCCTGCATGTTCGGTATCTGTGTATACCATTCAACCCAGCAACCAAGTCCTGCTATGGGTGAATGATTAGCAGCACCCAGGCCAGGTGTATAACTTCAGTGTTAGAGTACATTAACACTATAGAAAGTCTCTCTGGGCAGAAAATTCAAGGGCGGCTGGAAGACTGGGCTAGGACTGTGTGGACATTGCTGGTCCCCATAGACAGCAATGTAGTCTGCTCAGTTTTGAATACAAAAAAAAAAATTACATGTTCATTGAGTTGGAAATCCAGAATTTCCACCACAAAAATTCTGCAGTGTAAATGGTGCAGCAGAATCCCACTGAAAACAATAGGAGGCTGCTGCATCAGAATTTACAAGCGAAATTCCGCTCAGAAAATCCGTAGTGTGAACATACCCTTATGCTGACAACCTCAATACACTGCACTACTACTGAAACGTATTATACCAGGGATTAATGTAAGCTGAATGGCATAAATTAAAAAAACAGAAAAACATTTCTTAACCCCTTAAGGACCCAAGACGTATAGGTACGTCCTGGGTCCCGATCCTGCGATATAACGCAGGGTCACACGGTGACCCCGCATCATATTGCGGCGGGCCCGGTGTCATAGTGAATCCGGGACCCGCCTCTAATAGCGTGCGGCACTAATCGCCGCGTGCGGAAATGTCCAAATTATAAAAATATACTTCTTTTTAAACCGCACGTTCAATGGCGTACGCGCAAAAAAAAAATTCCAAAGTCCAAAATAGCGCATTTTTGATCACTTTTTATACCACAAAAAGTGTATAAAAAGTGATCAAAAAGTCTGATCAGAATAAAAATAGTACCGCCAAAAACTTCAGATCACGGCGCAAAAAATGAGCCCTCATAGCACCCTGAACGCAGAAAAATAAAAAAGTTATAGGGGTCAGAAGATGACCATTTTAAACGTATACATTTTCCTGCATGTAGTTATGATTTTTTTCTGAAGTGATACATAATCAAACCTATATAAGTAGCTTATCATTTTAACCATATGGACCTACAAAATAAAGATAAGGTGTCATTTTTGCTGAAAAATTTACTGCGTAAAAACGGAAGCCCCCAAAACTTACAAAATAGTATTTTTTCATCAATTTTGTCGCACATTGATTTTTTTTCCCGTTTCACCGTAGATTTTTGGGTAAAATGACTAATGTCATTACAAAGTAGAATTAGTGATGCAAAAAATAAGCCATCATATAGAATTTTAGGTGAAAATTGAGTTATGATTTTTTAAAGTTAAGGAGGAAAAATTGAAAATTAAAAAACGGAAAAAGCCCCCCCATTAAAAAAAAAGTTATATAAAAAGTACAACTTGTCCATTCCTAAATACAATTTAAATCAACCTTTTTCTCATTGAAAAAAATGTGTAAGATAAAATTAATTAAAAAAACATATTTGGTATGTGTTACCAATAAAAGCTAAAGATCATGGCACAAAAAAATGGGCCCTAATACAGCCCTGTCTATAAGTTATAGGTGGTCAAAAGAGGGCAATTCGAAACTTCAACACTTATTTGGTAAAAAAAAAAAAAAAAAAAGTACAATAATAGAAAAGCATGTAGATATGAATATCATTTTAATCATATTGACCCACAGGATACGCTATCAATTTTATGGTAATATGAGTGATGTTATTACAAAGTACAATTGGTTGCCCAAAAAACAAGCAAAGAGTTATGCCTCTTAGAATCCGAGGAGAAAATATATGATGTCGCAAAAATGAAATTAGCTGTGTCCTTAAGAGGTTAATTTATTTCAAGCTCCTTCTTTGTACATTTTTTTTATTTATTTTTTGATAATGGGAATATTTACAGGAAGGAAACTTAGTTGGGCTCCTGGTTATCATGGTAACCTATAAGCACCGGAGATAGTCTTTAATAATTCAAGAAATTCAAGACCAATTCCCTATCTAAATAAAAAATGTAAATTTTTTAGGGCAGATATTTGGAATGGAATGGGACTGTTGTGGAGGGGTAGGTGGTTAAACCCATAGTCAATCCACTGGTTTAGGGTTTTCATGGTTATGTTACAATAAGTGCCAGGTATGCATTTCAAAGGTCAAATTTGGAATTTTTGGAGGAAATAACAGTAGCAGCCCAGAGAGTTAAAAAGGGAATCATGGCTGCCTAAACTCCCATTATCTCAAATGGCACTGTCCCAGCAACACGTGAAAAGTTTTGATCGGCGGAAGTCTGAGTGTTCAGACGTCCACCAATCAGTAGAATGAATCAGAAGTTTTCTCTAGCGCCGAGATTGCTTTGATCATGTGTTCGCACTCAGCGCAGAGATTGTCTCAATCACGTGACACAGGCGGGAGGGAGGCAGGAAGAGGAGCCTTCAGACCTCCACTGATCAGGAGAACGAGACAGAAGTTTGCGCTCAGTGCTGAGATTGTCTTGATCATGTGTTTGCGCTCAGCACGGAGATTGTCTCAATTACGTGACACATGCGGGGAAAGGCAGTTAGAGGAGCATGTGGCAGCATGGTCTTCTCCTGATTTGCGGAGGTCAAAACACTTAGACCCCAGAAGTGTTTCCTAATGAAAGGTACACTTTAACCCCTTAAGGACATAGGGCGTATCCATACGCCCCCGTTTCCAAGTCCTTAAGGACCGAGGGCGTATGCATTTCCGGCCCCGGCTAGCCGGAGGGGAGCCGGGGCCGGATGCCTGCTGACCCCAGGGGGGTCATTATTTCCCCCCATGTCGGCGATTGCCGCAGATCGCTGGACAATTCAGTCCAGCGATCTGCGGCAGATTCCGGGTCAATCGGGTCTCCAGTGACCCGATGACTCGGAATTACTGGCTGATCGGGGCCGTCAGAGACGGCCCCGAACAGCCATTGCGAGCAGGGGTGAGGTGGCACTGGTGCCACCTCACGATCGCCCTGATTCGTTGGCCGGTTTCCCAGCCGACCAATCAGGGCGCCTGCTGCGGGTGTCACTCCCGCAACCCGCTCCGCCCCTCTTCCGGAGGACGTGAGCGGGTGCGGGCAGAAGACCCCGGGTGCTGGGGACCCCGATCCCCGGCGTCCCTGTTGGGATCAGGGCCCCAGGAGCGGCGAGGGACTGACCTGTGCGGCGGCATCGTGGAGCAGCAGCAGGAGGTGAGTGACAGCCTCCTGCTGTTGCTTAGCAACAGCTCCCAGCATGCAAAAAGGGCATGCTGGGAGCTGTAGTTATGCAACAGCAGGAGGCAGACCACCACAACTCCCAGCATGCCCTTATGGGCATGCTGGGACTTGTAGTTTTGCAACAGCTGGAGGCCCATTTTTCTATGGAAAAGTGTACCTTCAGCTGTTGTATAACTACAACTCCCAGCTTGCACAATCAGCTTAAGTGCATGCTGGGAGCTGTAGTGGTGCATCTGGTGGTTGCATAACTACAACTCCCAGCATGCCCGTTGGCTGTCGGTGACTGCTGAGAGTTGTAGTTTTGCAACAGCTGAAGGCACACTGAGTTAAGTAGCATAGCAAACCAGTGTGTCTCCAGCTGTTGCATAACTACAATCCCCAGCATCCCCAGCCAAAGTAGTATGCCTCCGGCTGTTGCATAACTACAAGACCCAGCATGCCCTTCCGCTGTCCGCACATGCTGGGGGTTGTAGCTTCTGCAACAGCTGAAGGCACACTGGTTGCAAAGCACTGAGTTTGTTACCAAACTCGGTGTTTCACAACCTGTGTGTCTCCAGCTGTTGCAAAACTACAACTCCCAGCATGCACTGATAGACCGTACATGCTGGGAGTTGTAGTTTTGCAACAGCTGGATGTTTCTCCCCCCCCCCCCCCCCAATGTGAACATACAGGGTACACTCACATGGGCGGAGGATTACAGTAAGTATCCGGCTGCAAGTTTGAGCTGCGGCAAATTTTCTGCCGCTGCTCAAACTGCCAGCGAGAAACTATTGTGAACCCCAACCCGTGTGACTGTACCCTAAAAACACTACACTACACTAACACAAAATAAAAAGTAAAAAACACTACATATGCACATACCCCTACACAGCCCCCCTCCCCTCCCCAATAAAAATGAAAAACGTCTGGTACGTCACTGTTTCCAAAACGGAGCCTCCAGCGGTTGCAAAACTACAACTCCCAGCATGCACTGATAGACCGTACATGCTGGGAGTTGTAGTTTTGCAACAGCTGGATGTTCCCCCCCCCCCCCAATGTGAACGTACAGGGTACACTCACATGGGCGGAGGATTACAGTAAGTATCCGGCTGCAAGTTTGAGCTGCGGCAAATTTTCTGCTGCAGCTCAAGCTGCCAGCGAGAAACTACTGTGAACCCCCGCCCATGTGACTGTACCCTAAAAACACTACACTACACTAACACAAAATAAAATAAAAAGTAAAAAACACTACATATACACATACCCCTACACAGCCCCCCTCCCCTCCCCAATAAAAATGAAAAACGTCTGGTACGCCACTGTTTCCAGAACGGAGCCTCCAGCTGTTGCAAAACAACTACTCCCAGTATTTCCAGATAGCCACTGACTGTCTAGGCATGCTGGGAGTTTTACAACAGCTGGAGGCACCCTGTTTGGGAATCACTGGCGTAGAATACCCCTATGTCCACCAATATGCAAGTCCCTAATTTAGGCCTCAAATGTGCATGGCGCTCTCACTTTGGAGCCCTGTCGTATTTCAAGGCAACAGTTTAGGGCCACATATGGGGTATCGCCGTACTCGGGAGAAATTGTGTTACACATTTTGGGGGGTATTTTCTGCTATTACCCTTTTCAAAAATGTAAAATTTTTGGGAAAACAAGCATTTTAGGTAAAAAAAATATATTTTTTTACATATACAAAAGTCATGAAACACCTGTGGGGTATAAAGGTTCACTTAACCCCTTGTTACGTTCCCCGAGGAGTCTAGTTTCCAAAATGGTATGCCATGTGTTTTTTTTTTTTTACTGTCCTGGCACCATGGGGGCTTCCTAAATGCGGCATGCCCCCAGAGCAAAATTTGCTTTCAAAAAGCCAAATGTGACTCCTTCTCTTCTGAGACCTGCAGTGCGCCAGCAGAGCACTTTTCACCCCCATATGGGGTGTTTTCTGAATCGGGAGAAATTTGGCTTCAAATTTTGGGGGGTATTTTCTGCTATTACCCTTTTTAAAAATGTTAAAATTTTGGGAAACCAAGCATATTAGGTAAAAAAAATATAAATCTTTTTACATATGCAAAAGTCGTGAAACACCTGTGGGGTATAAAGGTTCACTTAACCCCTTGTTACGTTCCCCGAGGGGTCTAGTTTCCAAAATGGTATGCCATGTGTTTTTTTTTTGCTGTTCTGGCACCATAGGGGCTTCCTAAATGCGGCATGCCCCCAGAGCAAAATTTGCTTTCAAAAAGCCAAATGTGACTCCTTCTCTTCTGAGACCTGTAGTGCGCCAGCAGAGCAATTTTCACCCCCATATGGGGTGTTTTCTGAATCGGGAGAAATTGGGTTTCAAATTTTGGGGGGTATTTTCTGCTATTACCCTTTTTAAAAATGTAAAATTTTTGGGAAACCAAGCATTTTAGGTAAAATTTTTTTTTTTTTTTACATATGCAAAAGTCGTGAATCACCTGTGGGGTATTAAGGTTCACTTTACCCCTTGTTACGTTACCTGAGGGGTCTAGTTTCCAAAATGGTATGCCATGTGTTTTTTTTTTTGCTGTCCTGGCACCGTAGGGGCTTCCTAAAGGAGACATGCCCCCCAAAAACCATTTGTCGCTCCTTCCCTTCTGAGCCCTCTACTGCGCCCACTGAACAATTAACATAGACATATGAGGTATGTGCTTACTCGAGAGAAATTGGGTTTCAAATACAAGTAAACATTTTCTCCTTTTTACCCCTTGCAAAAATTAAAAAAAATGGGTCTACAAGAACATGCAAGTGTAAAAAATGAAGATTTAGAATTTTCTCCTTCACTTTGCTGCCATTCCTGTGAAACACCTAAAGGGTTAATACACTTACTGAATGTCATTTTGAATACTTTGGGGGGGTGTAGTTTTTATAATGGGGTCTTTAATGGGGTATTTCTAATATGAAGACTCTTCAATTCCACTTCAAAACTGAACTGGTCCCTGAAAAATAGTGAGTGAAAATTTTGTGAAAAATTTCAAAATTGCTGCTGAACTTTGAAGCCCTCTGGTGTCTTCCAAAAGTAAAAACTCATAAATTTTATGATGCAAACATAAAGTAGACATATTGTATATGTGAACCCCAAAAAAATTATTTTGAATATCCATTTTCCTTACAAGCAGAGAGCTTCAAAGTTAGAAAAATGCAAAATTTTCATTTTTTTCATCAAATTTGGAGATTTTTCACCAAGAAAGGATGCAAGTTACCATAAAATGTTACCACTAAGTTAAAGTAGAATATGTCATGAAAAAACAATCTCGGAATCAGAAGGATAACTAAAAGCATTCCAGAGTTATTAATGTTTAAAGTGACAGTGGTCAGATGTTCAAAAAATGCTCTGGTCCTTAAGGTGAAAAAGGGCTCGGTCCTTAAGGGGTTAAATAGTAGTGGCTGTGTTTTGGCAAGCCATACTTCTCTGTGTCAGAGAGTAGAGGGGTCACCCATTCCAGCATCCCAGTGTTATTGCATAGCTTTGCTGCAGCGGCTCTCTGCTCCAGGATTGGGGGTACGCTGCTACTTAAGCTTGAGCTGTAGAAGTCTTCTCCCTCCTTTTCACATTAGCCAGTTTGATTACCTGGCATGCAGCTCTGGGGTACGGACACAGCACCTACCAGTACTGCTTCTCCTCTCCTATTGGCTGGCATTGGAATAATATGCTGGCCAGGTTAAGACAGACATGAGGTGAGCCAGGGGAAATTCAATAGTACATAAGGTGCCTCACTGCCCTGCACAAGGTGCCTTACTATCCCTCCCCTAATAACAAGTGCCTCAATGTCATTGCTGTCCCCCTGCTTTGTGTAGCTTAGAGCAGTGTTTCCCAACCCAGTCCTCAAGGCACACCAACATTCCGGGTTTTTTCAGTTACTCCATTGGAATAGAACAGGGAAAAATTAAAATCCTGGACTGTTGGTGTGCCTTGAGGACTGGGTTGGGAAACACTGGCTTAGAGTATATGCTTCCCTCCCTCCCCCAAGGTGGAGCTAAACTAAGGGGCAATCTCTGCAGAGGCAAGAACATGTTCATTCTTTGCGCGGATTCCGCGAGCACTGCATAGCCGTCAATGGTAACGGCTCAGTGCCCCGCGGCCCTAGCGGCGAAGTATTTTCGGCGGCAGTGCCAGACGGAATCTCAGCTCGTTGAATTCAGTGAGCGGAGATTCCGCAGTGTGAACGCACCCTTATACTTCTCGCTGTGTGTCCCACATATGCATAACCACACAGACATATACACAACATTTTTACTTGAACAAGTATGAAATCTCTTAATAAAAATAGTCTAACCATAACACGTTAAGAACCAAGAGCATAGGCCCTGGTCCTGTTAGCAGAGTTTGAAGCATGCTCACGAGTTGAGCATAGCTGAGCAGGCTTCATACCCAGTGGGTCCCAGTTGCTATAAGCAGCCGGGACCCACGGTTAGTTAATGCCTGGCATCGCCGATTGGGCTGATTCCGGCATCAACTCTCTAGATGCCACAATCAATGTTGATTGTGGCATCTAAAATGCAGGGTTAATGGTGCCAGTCAGCTCAGGGCAGCTGATCGTGACATCTGCGGCAAAATCACGGGTTTCAATCAGCTAAGTGGACGGCAGGAGGGCCCTTACCTGCCTCCTCGCTGTTGGATCGGAGCTCTGAGGCTCTATCAAGCTATGGTAGGCTAGAGCAGCAGAGCACTGATAACACTGATCAATGCCATGGCATAGCATTGAACCGTGTATGCAATTGTAAGATTGCATGTTTTAGGCCTCTATGGGGAAAAAAAAAGAAAAAGTCAATTAAAGGGAATTAACTCCTTCCTAATAAAAGTTTGAATCCCCCCTCCCATTTTTCATTTTTTAAATAAAATAATATAATAAAAAATAAACATAAATTATATGTGGTACTGCCGCATGTATAAATGTCCGAACTATTAAAATAGGTCAGTTAAACTGCACGGTCGATGGTGTACACATAAAAAAAAGATGGATTACTTTTCGAGAACCCATGACAGCACCCCTGGAGAGGACCTCCCACCGTGGGACAGGAAACCTGGATAAATTTGGACCTCCTCCTCTCCACCCTCAGTTCAATTATAAAGTACTCCTACGGAGCAAGAGGTAGAACAACATGCACAGAAAAATACAAAATGTACAAAGTAAAAAGGGGAGGGATATCCGAGGGGTGCTGTCACCGGTTCTCGAAAAACAGATTACCGGTAAGTAATCCATCTTTACCCTATCACCCATGACAGCACCCCTGGAGAATAGAATAGAAATAACTAGGGGGGGGACAACAACAGCCTGAAGAACCTTGCGACCGAAACTTAGATCGGCAACTGGTTCCAAGTGCAACCTGTAGTGTTTCAGAAAAGTATGGCTAGATGACCAGGTGGCTTCCCTACAAATTTGGTCTATGGAAGCGTCAGCTTTTTCTGCCCAAGATGCTGAAACTGCTCTTGTGGAGTGAGCTTTAAAGAAAGAAGGGGGTCCTGATTTTTGGTCTCATAAGCCATGCTAATAGCAAGTTTAATCCACCTAATACTGGATCTAGAGGCAGCTTTACCCCTATTAGGGCCAGAAAACTGTAAAAGAAGAAGGTTTTCAGATTATTGAAAACTTTTAGTAGAATCTAAATAAGTGATTAAACATCTTCTTACATCTAAATTATGAAAACCTTTCTCTTGATTATTAGCAGGATTATCACAGAAAGAAGGGAGAATAATGTCCTGATTTTGATGACAATCAGACACCACCTTAGGTAAGAAGTGCGGTAACGTTCTCATTACATCTCTATCCTCAAGAATTTTGGTATAAAGAGTAAAGGCTGAAAGGGCATGTAATTCCCCCACCCTTCTTAATGTGGTAATGGCCAAGAGAGAAAAGCAAGTTTAATTGTTAAAACTTTAATGGGAACAGATTCCAAAGGCTCAAATGGAGGAGCCATGAGGGCGTCTAGAACTAAAGTAAGATTCCATGGAGGGACTAAGGACCTAGTTGAAGGATGGAATCTGGAGGCTCCTACCAGAAATCTTTTAATAAGAGGCTGGTCAGCCAATTTATAATTTATAATTTAAAAAACTTAGAGCAGAGATTTGAACTTTGAGTGTATTGGGAGTGTGGCCTAACTAATTCTCTCTGTAGAAAACAGAATGACAGGGATATTAGGTTCACCTAGAGGATCCACTCCATCACCTGTAAAATTAAGAAAAGCTTTCCAAGATCTAAGGTAGATTTTTGAAGTTACTTCCTTCCTGCTTGCAAGTAAGGTGCTAATTACCCCATCAGTAAAGCCTCTCCTTCTGAGGATTAGCCTTTCAGCATCAAGACCATGAGATGTAGATGCAGGGATGAAGGATGCAGAACTGGACCCTGCGAGAGGAGATATTTCCTGTCTGGAAGAATCCATGTTTGGCATACTGAAAGAGTCCTCAGAAGGGTAAACCAGGATCTCCTGGGCCAGAAGGGAGCAATGAGCAAGACTTGGGCATTGTCCTGTTGAATCTTTCTTAGGACTGCTGGGATGTGGCGGAAGGGAGGAAAAGCATACCCTATTCCCCTTGTCCAGGACTGAGAGAAAGCGTCCACTGCAGATGGATGATCCAGAGGATTTAGAGAGTAGAACTTGGGAAGCTTTTTGTTTAGTTTTGAAGCAAATAGATCTACTGAGAAGGCTCCAAATCTGTGATTTATCATGTCTAAGACCTCTGGATTCAGTGACCATTCTGACTGGCTCATCTTGTTTCTGCTGAGAAAGTCTGAAGGTATTCTCTTTGCCCTTCAGGTGTACTGCCCGAATGGATAACAAACGGGTCTCTTCCCAGAGAAAGATCTGAGACGTCAGGTCCATAAGTTGTTTGGACCTTGTTCCCCCCTGCTTGTTGAGGTATGCCAATGGGGTTGTGTTGTCTGTATAGATTAAGATATCCTTCCCCCTTACTTGGTGTGACAGGCAGAGAAGCGCCTGAAAGACTGCTGAGAGCTCTTTGTAATTTGAGGAGGAAGAAACCAGATTTGGATCCCACTTCCCCTGAAGAAGACTGCGATCCACATCTGTTGTAATTCTCACCAGTGAGGAGGGAAACCAGGGAACTCCTTTGGAAAGATTTTGTGGGTTTAGCAACCACCTGAGGGAGAGTCGCGTTTTGGAAGATAGAAGGAATTTTTGGTTCAAGGACAGATGTAGCTCTCTTGACCTGAACTGGGCCAACCTTACCGCAGGAATTGCTGCTGTCATGAGACCGAGGACTGACATTGCCTCTCTGAAAGAAGGAGTGTGGGATAGAAACAGATTAGTACCTTCTCTTGGAGCGATAGCTGTTTCACTGGCGGCAGGGTTGACATTTGACAAGTTGAGTTTAGGAATATTCCCAAAAACTGACAGATCCTGGAGAGAACAAGACAGGATTTTTTTTAGGTTCAGGTTCCAACCTAGGAATTTGAAAATTGAACTTACAACTTATATTTGTTGGGTAAGCAGATCTCCTGAACTCGCCACAATAAGAAAGTCATCCAGATATGGGACTATGAGAATGTCCTTTGTTCTCATAAAGGCAACAGTCTCCACCATCACTTTTGTCAACACTCTGGGTACTTGAGATACCCCAAAGGGTAGAGCTGTATACTGAAGGTGGACCCACTTCTCCACTAAGAACACCGCCTCTCTGTGATGTGAGGAATGGATTGGGATGTGATAGTAAGCATCTTCTAAATCGATCAATGCCATCACACAGTTTGGGAATAGAATAGTTTGCTGAATTTTTTGTAGGTTAGGAACTTGTTCAGGGCTTTGAGATTGATGATTACCCTGAATGCTCCTGAGGGTTTTTTTCACTAGAAAAAGGGGGGGGGGGGGGGGGGGGATAAAAGCCCTGCTTCTCTTCTGATTGGGGAACTGGGACAAGAACTCTCTTTTGCAAGAGGGACTTGACCTCCAGACACATTGCCGATTGTTTCAGCGGATCGGTCATTTCTTCAGTAGGGAAAAATCTGTCCAGGGGAATTGCTTTGAACTCCAGAAAGACTCCCGAGTAGATGGTATTTAGGACCCAGGGGCTTGAAGAAATAGTTCTCCAAGCTTCCACAAATTCAGACAGGCATCCCCCCGCTGGAGTAAACGAGTCATTATTGGGAATCTTTGGGGTGGGAATCTCTATTGGGGTTAAAGAGGAAACCCCTACCTCTCCCTGACACTCAAAATGTTTTATTTTGGTTCCCTTGAAAGGAACGCTTACCTCTTCATCATGAGGAATATTTGTGTGTGTATATATACCGTATATATATATATATATATATATATCTTGCGAGAGATTTTTTTCCAAATGCTCTAAAACATCTGCTGTGCCCAACAGACATTGGGGTAATTTCTTAATCATAGGTGGTAAATAACTATGCACAAGGATCACGAGAGGCTGCAATAGGGAACCTGATCCTGAAATGATCAGGTGCCCAGATGGCCTGTCGCAATCCTCTCAGATTTTAGGCAACAAATAAAAGACTGGAATTCTTGGATAAGCAACCATTAGTGCTTTGGCCAACTTTTCAGTAAATGTTATCCTGTACATGTTGAGAAATAAATTTATACTCAAATAGAGAGATAATTTTTCAATGGCCGCTAAACTTTTACATCAGTCAGCTGACGTTTTAGGCAAAAAGAACCACGATATTAAAATAGGGGAACATCATGAAATAAAAAAACAAATATATGGAAGATGGAAAAGAGGACAAACCTTACTTTTAACTAATTTATTCAGTAATGTTGCTAAAAAGTTGACAGACATTTTTGTCTGCCAGAAGTGGAACATTCACATGCCTTACCTTTAGGCACTGAAATAATATAAAAAAGGATATACATTTAACCATCAATCTAAAGGCTAGACTATTTCTATTAGGAGATTTCATACTTGTTTAAGAAATAATTTTTTTTGCTTTAGTTGTGCCACATCTGCTTAGTCACGCTAAAATGTCACACTATTAGCCCCACATATTCAGACATTTAGCACCTGATTTAGCACCGTTAGATATATATTTTTATTAAAAGGGTCATGGCTAGGCTGTGTGTGCTATCACCACCCTATTTTCAAAGGTTGAGCACAACTTGATGGCGCACAAAAGTGTCACAGTTAATACCAAGTTAATCTGGTGGTTTTTTTTTTGTGGGCAACAAATGTAGGCCACGCCCGGCGTAGAGACTACCGTCACTAGACATTTTTGGGATGAAAGACATTTGGTAACAGAACTTAAATGGCAAATCTTTGAAGAGGTACTCATGGTATGAAACAAAAATCTTTGCAGAAGGCGTCTCCTACAGAGTGAATGTTACTGTATTACCCAATTAGATATAGTTGTCCCTTTGGGACTTAATGAGACATATACTTTCATGTATGTAATCATGCATTTAGTGTTTTAAACCCACTAGCTAACATGAGTTTCATATGTAAATGTATATTCTACCTGAATTTGAAATTTTATGATCACATTGCTGGTATATAACCCTCCTGTCACTCTCATCTGGTACGCATAAATAAGAGGGCATGTCCCAAAATGTTGCCACATTGTTGAGGTGTGTGCAGACTGCAGCTTTACATATGGTGTTCTCTAAATTAGGTAAAGCAAGAAAACAAGAAGGTTCATTGATGACATTTTCATACTTTGGCAGGGCTCTGAGGATAAGTTTAAAACATTTATACGATCATTGAACATTAACTATTGGTTTATTTTTCACATTCGAAATCAGTCATACTAAATTGGCTTTTCTTGATCTTAATATTAAAAAAGGATGAGAGTGGTATGCTTCAAACAACAGTGCACCATAAAAAATACAGCTACCAACAGTCTCCTGAGGTGGAAGAGCTGGCACCCGGCCCTCCTAAAAACAGGGATCCCGTGGGGCCAGTATCTCTGCCTCAGGAGGAACTGTTCTCAAACAGAGGATTTCATTAAACAAGCTCGTGACCTGAGAACTCGCTTCAGAAACCGGGGTTACCCTGACTACATCCTAAGGGATGCCTTTTGTCATGCCCGATGGACTCCAAGAGATGACCTACTTATCCCTCATAGGAAAGTTGACTCCAGGAACCCCATGAGGGTCATAGGCACTTTTGATCAAGCTGCAAGCCCTATTAGATCGATTCTTGAAAAGTATTGGGGGATCTTAAAGATGGATCATGATCTATCTGAAGTCATAAGTGAACAACCACTGATAACGTATAGGAGAGGGAGGAGTCTTGGAGATATTCTGACTCAGACACAGACACACGCCCAAGGGATACCTGGTTGTGGAACTTACCTAGATCGAAGGGTTGTAACAGATGTGGCAACTGTAGGGCCTGCCCCTTTGTATCAAAAACACAGATCTTTAGGGACATCCTGTCTGACAAGAGCTATAAGATAAGGATTTTCATGAACTGTGACTCATGCGGAGTTATCTATGTGGCTACTTGCTTGTGTCGGATGAGCTGCGCTGGAAAAACCATACGGGCCTTCAAAAGAAGAATACTCAAGCATCTAGGGGACATCAGGAATAAAATAGAGACCTCCCTTGCTATCCACATCAATAATATGCATGGATCGTACAGAGGGACTTCGCTTTATAGCAGTGGAATGTGTTAAACCCTCTTCTCGGGGTGGAGACATGGATTGCATTTTATTACAGAAAGAATGTCGATTGATTCATCAACTTAATTTCACTGCCCCTATAGGCTTTAATGAACAGCAGAATTTTTCGTGTTTTCTTTAGATTACACACACTTGTATGGATCCTCCCACAAAGTAATCTCATAGTAGGCAGATAGTGGACCCTTAGTAGGTGTCCCAAGACAGGAGTCATTACATAGTAAGTGTAGTTAAGGGGCTAACAGGAGGTTTGAGAGCGGGACCACCCTTTTTAGGGCGGCCACCCCTCCTAGGTATTAGGTGCATAATTAGGGCATACTAGGGATCAGTGTAGCTCATTAGGCCCCTGCAATACCCCCCCCCCCCTCCCCTGGTTGCGTTAAAGGACTCCCCTACCATGAGAGGAGCCATGGATGATTGCATTGTCAGTGCAATTTGGGTCATATGGATGAATATATCATATCAACATATCATCCAGCGTATATGTGGGAGCATTGTTAGCGGTTTGCCAACTTTCAATCCTTATAACACATATTGTGTAAGCAACTTAGAATACAGATGGTCCCAGTTTTAAATATCACTCATACTTCTATACTTACCTTTTGACTTAGTATTTAATTCATCAGCCTAAATCACTAGTTTATTAATACACTTCATTTAACTTTGATTGCTCTGTGGCTCTATTCCATCCTGGTGGGCGGGACTTGACTCCCGACATGGAATGACCGGCGGTGTTTCCACAGAGCAGACACAACAGTATCACATAATCATTGAAATCATGTGTCTGCTTTCCCATCACGTGGGATCGGATATCAGACCGCACGCCAGAAGTCCCGGGCAGAGCGCCAGCAAACTGGCTCCCTACCACTGTAGGTAGCGCTCGGGCCAGTTCATTCTTATTTATCGCACATCTAAATGTGAGTAGCCAGGCTCTGGCAGTAGTTTTTCTTCCAGGTAACTCGTTTCTGGGACAATACCCCTAATGTGGGAATCTTTTTCTTTATGTTATAGGCATCCTGAAGGGACTGGAGGTAGTGGAATTATCCTTTGCCAATATACTGACTTTAAGACCACTTGGTATCCTGATAGCATCTTTTTTCTACCTTATTTTCCACAGGTCTCCCTCAGGAAACAATATTTGTTATATATTATTCCCTTAACAACCACGGACGTAAATGTACGTCCTGGTTTGGCGGTACTTCGCGCACCAGGACGTACATTTACATCCTGTGTATGACCGCGAGCATCGGAGCAGTGCTCGCATCATACATGGCAGGTTCCGGCTGCTATCAGCAGCTGGGGATCCGCAGGTAATGGCCAACATCCGTGATCGCGCGGATGTCTGCCATTAACCCTTCAGATGCCGTGATCTGTACAGATCACAGCATTTGCAGCAATGCACATGATAAAATTGATGATCGGATCACCCGCAGGGCTGCCGCGGCGATCCGGTCATCTGTAATGGCGAACGGAGGTCCCCACACCTGCCTCCGTCTGTCTCCTGTCGTCTCCTGCTCTGGTCTGAGATCGAGCAGACCAGAGCAGGAGATAGCCGATAATACTGATCAGTGCTATGTCCTATGCATAGCACTGAACAGTATTAGCGATCAAATGATTACTGTAGATAGTCCCCTATGGGGACATAAAAAGTGTAAAAAAAAAAAGTTGAAAAATGTAAATAAAAAAAAAGTGAAAAATCCCCTCCCCCAATGTTTTCCCATTTTACCCCCAGAAAGCGTAAAAATGTTTTGTTTATTAACATATTTGGTATCACCGCGTGCGTAAATGTCAGAACTATCAAAATATAATGTTAATGATCCCGTACGGTGAACGGCGTAAACGTAAAAAATTTTAAAATGTAAAAAAATGCTTTTTTGTCACATTTTATGAAAAAACATTTTTTATAAAAAATATGAAAGTTTTACATATGCAAATGTGGTATCGATAAAAAGTAAAGATGATTTCGCAAAAAGCCCTCATACCGCCCTATATACGGAAAAATGAAAAAGTTATAGGTGGTCAAAATAGGGCTATTTTAGATTACTGATTTTTTACAAAAAGTTTTAGATTTTTTTTAAGCGGTACAAAAATATAAAAGTATCTAGCCATGGGTATAATTTTAATCGTATTGACCCACAGAATAAGGAACCCTCCAAAATGTGCAAAATTGTGGTTTTCGTTTAAATTTCCTCCCTACAAAAAATATGGTATTCGTTTGGGTTCGCCGTACATTTTATGGTAAAATGAGAGGTCTTTATAACAAAGTACATTTGGTCACGCAAAAAACAAGCCCTTATATGGGTCTGTAGATGGAAATATAAAAGAGTTATGGATTTTAGAAGGCGAGGAGGAAAAAAAACGAAAATGCAAAAATAAAATTGGCCTGGTCCTTAAGGTGAAAATGGGCTTGGTCCTTAAGGGATTAAGTACTGTTTCTACATCATCTATACCTCATTATTGACCATGCTATGATGGACCTTATTTAAGATTCCATCTTTATCAGTGTCTGTCTTTAAGAGATTGAAGCACTATGCATACTTAATGAAACAGTATAGTCAGACTTAGATTATGTGTCAAGGAGATCATTGACTGTACGCAGCGGAAACGCGTTGGCCCATCTATACATTTGGTACAATTGGCACCAGATTATATCTGAACATTTTATTGGGTTTATTGAATTGGTGAATTTTAGCAAAAAAACAAGTAAGTTATGTTTTAGAGCACTTCCTACGGTTTATGTCCCTTTTTGTTGTTGTTAAGAAAACAAGAATACTCTGAAAATAAAAGATGTATCTATAAGACTTAAGTTAAAGGGGTACTCCGTCCCTAGACATCTTATCCCCTTATCCAAATGATAGGGGATAAGATGTCAGATCGCGGGGGTCTCGCTGCTGGGGATCTCGGCTGCAGCACCCACCTCAACGGCTTCCGGTAACGCTGGAGGCTTTGGATCCCGACCACGCGAGCGAAAGAGCGTGACATCATGACTTCGCTCCCGTGTGACGTCATGCACTGCAATGCAAATCTATGGGAGGGGGTGTGAGGGCCGCCAAACCCCCTACCATAGGCTTGCATTGAAGGGGCGTGATCGACAGTAATCAGACCCGGAGCGAACACGCTCCGGGGACTGATTTTAACGGGGTGCGGCGTGCAAGATCACGGGGGTCCCCAGCGGCAGGCATCTTATTCCCTATGGATAGGTGATAAGATGTCTAAGCGCCGGAGTACCCCTTTAATGCTCCAACAGATAATCAATCTCGTCTGACTAATTGGTAGGTTTCCCTGACGTGTTGCATTAGTCTATCAAAGAAGCAGGAGAGTGGAATTTTTGTATAAAATCATTTTTTTTAAATGTGAAACATTTAAAAAATGCTTTCAACATGCTGGTTAATACTGCATTGCAAAACTATTGTAATTTGCAGTAAAAGCTCACGTGTTTTTTCATATAAAATTTTTAGCTGTTTAAACTCTTGGGGACGCAGGGTGAACAAGTACGTCCTTGCTCCCTGGTACTAAAGGACCAAGGGCGTATCTGTACGCCCGTGGGAATTTCGGTCCCCGCTGCGCGGCGGGCGGGGACTGGACCGGGATGCCTGCTGAAATCATTCAGCAGGCATCCCGTGCAACCCCCCCCCCCCCCCATTTCGGCTATCGCCGCAAGTCGCCAATCAATTCTCTGATGACCCGATAGCCCGGAAAATAGGGATGATCGGAGCTGTTAGAGACAGCCCCGATCATCCCACAGGATAGGAGCGAGGTGGCAGGGTGCCACCTCCTCCTATCCCCTGTGATTGGCCGATCGTCGGACTGATCGGCGAATCGCAGGGCAGGGGCAGGAGGGAACGTTAATTTCTCCCGCTCTGCCTGCCCCTGGATGTTGGGGTAGAGCGGGAGAAGATGGCGGTGAGGTGCGGGGGCCGATGATGCGGCGGGGACCGGCGGCCATTACCTGGGATCACACGGGGACCGGCGGAAGGCAATTGGGCGGCGGTGTCAGATGCTGCAGTGAAGATCGCTGTAAAGTGATCTTCACTGCAGCTTCTAGGAGTTTCAAAACTAGAACTCCCAGCATGCCCAGACAGCCTTTTGGTGTTTTTTGCTGTTCTGGCACCATGGGGGCTTCCTAAATGAGACATGCCCTCCCAAAACCATTTCACCAAAATTTACTTTCCAGAAGCCCAATGTTGCTCCTTCCCTTCTGAGCCCTCTAATGCCCCCGCAGATCACTTTACATCCCCATATGAGGTATTTCCTTACTCAAGAGAAATGGGGTTTCATATTTTGGGGGACATTTTCACCAATTACTCCTTGTGAAAATGAAAAATTTGGGGTAACATTAGCATTTTCGTAAAAAAAAAAAAAAATTCATTTTCATGCCCAACTTCAACGCAAAGTCGTCAAACACCTGTGGGGTGTTAAGGCTCACTGTACCCCTTTGTTATGTTCCTTGAGGGGTGTAGTTTCCCAAATAGTGTGTCATGTGGGGTGTTTTTCGCTGTTCTGGCACCATGGGGGCTTCCTAAATTAGACATGCCCCGCAAAAACCATTTCAGAAAAATTTGGGGTAACATCAGCATTATAGTGAAAAAAATCAAATTTATCATTTTCACGTCCAACTTTATTGAAAATGTGTCAAACACCTGTGGGGTGTTAAGGCTCACTGTACCATTCCTAGAAGGGTGTCGTTTCCCAAATAGTATACCATGTGGGGTGTTTTTTTGTTGCTCTGGCACCATAGGGGCTTCCTAAATGTGACATGCCCCCCAAAAACCATTTCAGCAAAATTTGCTCTCCAAAATCCCATTGTTGCTCCTTCTCTTCTGAGCCCTCTAGTGCACGCACAGAGCACTTTACATCCACATATTAGGCATTTCCTTACTCAAGAGAAATTGGGTTACATATTTTTGGGGGGCTTTTTCTCCTTTTACCCATTGTAAAAATAAAAAATATGGGTCTACAAGAACATGTTGGTGTAAAAAATTAAGATTTTGAATTTTCGCCTCCATTTTGCTGCTATTCCTGTGAAACACCTAAAGGGTTAACAAACTTTCTGAATGTCATTTTGAATATGCTGATGGGTGCAGTTTTCATAATGGGGTCCATTATAGGGTATTTCTAACATAAAAACCCTCAAATTCACTTCAAAGCTGAACTGGTCCCTGAAAAATTCTGATTTGGAAATTTACTTGAAAAATTGGAAAATTGCTGCTGAGCTTTGAAGCCCACTGATGTCTTCAAAAAGTAAAAACATGTCAACTTTATGATGCAAACATAAAGTAGACATTGTATATGTGAATCAATATATAATTTATTTGGTATGTCTATTTCCTTACAAGCAGAGAGCTTCAAATTTAGAAAAATGGTAAATTTTCAAATTTTTCATGAAATTTTTGAATTTTTCACCAAGAAATGATTAAAGATTTGACAAAATTTACCACTTACATAAAGTAGAATATGTCACGAAAAAACTATCTCTGAATCAAATTCATAAAGTACAAGCATCCCAGAGTTATTAATGCTTAAAGCTACAGTGGTCAGAATTGCAAAAAAATGCTCTGGTCCTTAGGGTCAAAATGGGCTTGGTCCCCAAGGGGTTAAAAACATAACAAAACCACCAACAAATGCACAATTTATACACAGCCTTAAAGGGGTTATCCAGGAAAACACTTTTTTTTTTAATATATCAACTGGCTCCAGAAAGTTAAACAGATTTGTAAATTACTTCTATTAAAAAATCTTAATCCTTTCAGTACTTATGACCTTCTGAAGCTCAGGTTGTTCTTTTCTATCTAAGTCCTCTGTGATGACACCTGTCTCGGGAAACACCCAGTTTAGAAGCAAATCCCCATAGTAAACCTCTTCTAAACTGGGCGTTTCCCGAGACAGGTGTCATCAGAGAGGACTTAGGCTGGGTTCACACCACGTTTTCTTAAATATGGTTCCCGTATACGGTTTGGAGGAGGGGGCGGGGCTTAATTCGCGGCGCCCGCACTCAGCCGTATTCGGGAACCGTATTTAATGCAAGTCTATGAGCCGACCGGAGTGAACCGCAGCCTCCGGTCGGCTTCGTTTTCGGCCGTATGCGGTTTCCCGACCGCAGGCAAAAACGTGGTCGACCACGTTTTTGCCTGCGGTCGGGAAACTGCATACGGCCGAAAACGAAGCCGACCGCAGGCTGCGGTTCACTCCGGTCGGCTCATAGACTTGCATTAAATACGGTTCCCGAATACGGCTGAGTGCGGGTGCCGCGAATTAAGCCCCGCCCCCTCCTCCAAACCGTATACGGGAACAGTATTTAAAAAACGTGGTGTGAACCCAGCCTTAGACAGAAAAGAACAACCTTAACTTCAGAAGGTCATACGTACTGAAAGGATTAAGATTTTTTAATAGGAGTAATTTACAAATCTGTTTAACTTTCTGGAGCCAGTTGATATAAAAAAAAAAAAGTTTTTTCCTGGAATACCCCTTTAATTGCTTTGTATGCATGGCATCAGTTCTATATAAGAAGGTAAACCTGGTGCTGACTATAGATATACCGTAGTGGTGTCCAGTGCAAGATTTGTCAACAGAGAGGCTGGGTGCTTGCAGATAGTGTAGCTTACTGTTTTCTCATTCTCTCCAAAGGAAACCGCAACAATCGCCAGGTCCGGTATAATAGCAAACTGGTGTTTATTGCATCAATAACAGCAACGTTTCCCCTAAAAGTAAGCCTTTCTCAAGCATGCTTGAGAAAGGCTTTCTTTTACCCGAAACGTTGCTGTTATTGATGCAATAAACACCAGTTTGCTATTATACCGGACCTGGCGATTGTTGCTGTTTCCTTTGGAGAGTGTGTGAAGTGTACCCGTCCTTGGCATTCGTGTGGATTACGGGCACATCCCCAGTGGTCATCCAGTGCTGGCTCCCCCTGTGTTTTTCCTCTTACTGTTTTCTCAGGCGCAGTGGCCCATCCAGTGGTGTAACAGCATTACTACCCATAGCAAAATGAGAAGGGAACACCTAATGATAGGAAATCAAAACCGCATCACAGATGGACAATAAACTTTTTTCCCTCCAGACAGCTACTTTGAAAAGGTTTAGATAATAGAGCCATATATCAAAGAACCCACATAATAGTGCTAGATAACAAAGGCCACCAACTTGCTATAACCTGGAAAAAAGTACAATGTTCTAGCATGCCATCAGCCTTTGGGCCCCATAGCAGCTGCCGTGGCTAAAGTTAGGGCCATGGGACCATCTGTACTTGTTTCATATACAGTGGGGGAGATTCTCAAAAAATGCTGTCATTTCTGTTCCAGCGATATTATTCACATCCTTCTTTTTTCTCCTCACATTTTCAAAGGTCTCATGTGCTGCTTTGAAAAATATGTGAAAATTCATTTTCGCGCCACTTTTGTTTTTTTTTCACGTCAAATTTTTTTTTTTAATGCAGCCATATTGAATTTTTTTTTTGCTAAAATTGCCGATTTTTGAGCCACATTTTACATCCCAGAAAATTCTGTTGGAAACATCTCAATAAATATTTCATGGTTACTAGTGCCCAGGCAAGCGATAACTGTATAAATAAAACATTTCTGAGCTTAAAGCATACCCGTCAAATCCAACAAAAGAACATTTCTTTAATATGTCACTCAGTACCTAATCCTCTACATCTACATCTAATTTTTATAAGTCAAGCAACTTATTTATTTTTATTACACTTTTAATTTAGCTCACTAGTCTGAATTCCTCTCAAAGGGAGGGGGTGTGGCCTCACTGTGCAGGACTCTGCCCCCTCCCTCAGTATGCTGTCTGCTCACATCTCCCCTAGCATTAGCAAAACTACAACTCCCAGCTTGTCCTCACTGACACTAGCGGGACAAAAGCTGACAGTGGGAGGAGTTTTCCTCCAGCTCTGAGCCCTGCGCTCACAGCTGTCAATCAAGGAAGTGTGTCCATGACATAGGTGATGATGCATGGACACAACAGGACTAGTAAGCAGGTGGGGGGGGGCAGTTGCTTTTGCAGTATGAAATACAGAAAATTTTCTAATGAAAGCAATTGCAAAACCTTGGTTTTGCATGCTTTACAACATATCAAAAGTTTTTGTATCTGACAGTGCCCATTTAAATTTGAGTGCAGGTGCACTGACCAAGAAAAAATTGTTAATAACATTTTTTCAATAATAATTATCTCTCTTTTTTTTTTTTTATAATCACTTAAGTAACACCTTTTCCAAAAAACTAAAAAAAAAATACAATAAAACTACAACCATTTCTGTGATTTCTACACTATCAAAAATCTGGTGTGAAATTTTTGATGTAAAATGGACTCTCACCCCTTTGAAAATATCATGTAAAGCAGACAATATATGTGGACATGCCCACTTTTACAAAACTGACGTGAATAGTGTAATCCACGGCACAAAGCTCTTTGAAAATGTGGTTGATACTTTTCGCGGCAACATTTTTGCACAAAATAGATTTTTTGGGGCGCAAAATTCTTTGAGAGTCTCCACCAGTGGCTTAATACTGAATGGGCTGCAGTTCTTGATGGAACCATTTCAGTTTGATCATTTTGGGGTCTAACCTACATCAATCACATATTTTTGTGTGATTCTGCAGCATGTGATACCCTGAAGCAGTTCAGATCTCGTGAAAGTGTTTACACAAGTGTTTATAGATCCGGAGTTGTCATTTATTTATTAAATACTCAGGTAAATTAGTACTAGACCAGATACAGTGAAAAGATGTTTCTATCATAGCAAAATAAAGCCTTGCTATTAAAACAATTGACTTTCTGATTTAATCACAGTTTTTATTGCTACAATTGTAGTGATAACACTGATTGCATCAGGGAAATGTTACACAGGTCAGATAATAATCCAGTCATATGGATAAAATTGCTATTTTCTCGGCTGGATTGTAGAGATTATCAATTATTATGTGTAACCATAGTGTAATATAGATTTAGTAGCCTTCTGGAATAAGAGTCATATGAGCTGTTGGACACCAATGGGTTTATAGTGTTCTTGCTCAGGGTCCTCTGCTGGCTGTATCTTGTGCCAGCTTGCAGTACAAGAAAAACACAGAAATAAGCAATCCACAATATTCTCATGTTTTTATTTGTACATCAAGATTTAAAGAAGGTAAAAAATAAATACTAATTTAAATAGCTTATAAAATATACATGTAAATACAATATATGTATAAGAATATGAATGTATACACATCAAATATACTCAGACAAGGATCAGATGTAACATTTGAAATGTTTATGACAGAGGTGTTCCCCATTTTTTTTCCTTTAGTGTTCCTCATTTTCTTCTCAGTCCTTACAAAAGCTATTAGGGAAAACAGTGGTTGATGTTCTCTATGCAGCAACAACAATGTAAATTACAGGTGCCCAGGACAGATACAATAGAAGCTTATAATGGCATCAGACACAGTAATACAACATCGCTTCAGTCCTCTTTTGGTTTTAAATGGACTTTTCTTCTGTATCCATCACCTCATTTTTATTCTTTTAAAGTTCACCTGGAATCCTTTGCTTTTAACACAGTGTATTCTTCTGTCAGTCTCTTTTTCTCATCAAGTTTAGTCCTGATTGTGTCCATTAGTAAAGAAGCAAAGGGAATCTGCAATAAAGCAAAAATAAGAAAAGTGACTATTCAATCTGTCCTGTGCTTCAGCTTAGATGCAGTTGACTTTACTATTAAATCACTGTTTGTTCTTGAAACTATTGGACATGTTCTCTTCCCATCACTTTTGCACAGATCACCCTGGTTACAGCAAAGGATATTGTGCTTTATCTTAAAAACGATCCAAGTGCATGAAAGAAATGACTTAAGATAAAACCCTATTGAAGAAGTCATGGTTTAGTGATTATTTTAATGATGCAATTTGCAATCCAAGCAGGGCAGACATGCATCTTCACCCAGATGATCAATATGAAGTTACAGTCATCTGCAGGCAGTGGACAAGGATGTCCCGGTTACCTTTCTGTGGCCCTGTGTTAACTTTAAAAATGCAGGGGCCACCAGGAGGTAGCGCACGCAGGGACGTCACTGACATCCCGTGTGTGCACCCATAGGAACAGCAGAGCAGAGCATTGAGGAGGAGGACACGCGCATGGTAAGTTAGCAGTGCACGTCATCTTCAGTGCTCCGATCACCGCTCCTCCGGTCCCGGGACTAAGGTGGGGCAGTACACAGACATATAGCCACCAGCCATACACTATATATGGCTGAAGGCTGTATGACTGTGGGGGCAAATGGCAACCTAAGGTGGGGGGAACTAAACTGCATACCTAAGGTGGGGTGAACTATACTGCATACCTAAAGTGGGGTGAACTATACTGCATACCTAAGGTGGGGGGAAGTATACTGCATACCTAATGTGTGGGGAACTATACTGCCAACCTAATGTGGGGGGAACTATACTGCCAACCTAATGTGGGAGGAACTATACTGCCAATCTAATGTGGGGGAACGATGTTGACAACCTAATGTGGGGGAACGATACTTTTAACCTAATGTGGAGGAACAATGCTGACAACCTAGTGTGGGGGAACTATGCTGCCTACCTACTGTAAGGGAAACTATGCTGCCTACCTACTGTAGGGGAAACTATGCTGCCTACCTACTGTGGGGGGGAACTATGCTGCGTACTTAAAGGGGTACTCCACTGCCCCAGCATTCGGAACATTTTGTTCCGAATTCTGGGTGCAGGCTGCAGGGGTTGTGATGTCACGGCCACGCCCCTTGTGATGTCACACCACGCCCCCCAATGCAAGTCTATGGGAGGGGGCGTGTCGACCACAGCACGATACTCTGATAGTGCCCCTACCGAGTCTAGACTCTGGATCCTCCCCTGTCTGCAGGTCAGTCACAACAGAGTTGGCTACTAATAACATGCAGGCAATGGCTAAAAGAGCCACAACTACTATTCAAAAGAAACTTGTATAGAGTGGGTAAAACATTCTATAATCAAAGATTTTTTTCACAGCTTCGCCTTCCGCTTTGCCAAGCACTTCCTAGTGTCCATGAGACACAACTATGAATTTGCTTTATTTACAGCAGTACTGTATATATTGTACAACACAAATAGAGAAACACAGCCGCACATCCATTTGTATTTTGATCTACTTGCTTCTTAGCATAATTTCAAAAACTAACAGGTTGTTAGTATACATTTTAATCAAAAAGTACAAGCCCACTTGCCATGTCAATGTCACCTATTCAGAGTGGTTTCCCTAACCTGACACTGGCGTAGCGCCGGGCAGTGACCACTGCCCCCAAGAAACCATGCCCACAGGGGGAGCGACCCAGTGGCCAGGCAGCCCCACTGCTGCCCGGCCAAGCCCCTGGCTCTGGGTTGCACCGCCCCACAGACAAAGCATCACAGAAACAATGGCCGCCACAGAGAACCACACCAGTGTGAAACCTACCATGTACTCACTGCCAGAGGGCTGGGAGAATGGTAGGAGGAAACCCTTATGCAGTCTTCTGCTAACTAAAAACACCTGGGCCGAATGGGTGGAGCGGAGTGCTGGCCATGGAAGAAAGGAGAGACTACAAATGTACAACACAAAGAGGAACACAGCCGCACATCCACCATTTGTATTTTGATCTACTTGCTTCTCAGCATAATTTCAAAAACTAACAGGTTGTTAGTATACATTTTGATCAAAAAGTACAAGCCCACTCGCCACGTCAAGGCCACCTAGTCACAGTGGGTCCCTAACCTGACACTGGCGTAGCGCCTGGCGGTGACCACTGGCGCTACGCCAGTGTAAGGTTTGGGACCCACTCTGAATAGGTGGCCTTGACATGGCGAGTGGGCTTGTACTTTTTGATCAAAATGTATACTAACAACCTGTTAGTTTTTGAAATTATGCTGAGAAGCAAGTAGATCAAAATACAAATGGTGGATGTGCGTCTGTGTTTCTCTATTTGTGTTGTACATCTGTATATATTGTAGTTTGTGAAAGGGATCTAGACTGTAGATAGATGAAACATAGGTTAGTTTGTAGTAAACAGTTGTAGCAATCCTGATATCATGAGACACTAACCTAAATGATATATGTTTTGTTTGTGTGAACAAGCCGTTTGACCAAACTTATATTTCATCATTTATGGTGACTTGTGCAGTATGTGAGTCTAATATATTCATGAGTTATACCCTGCTGCCTATTGACAGCTTACACTCTGACAAGAGCATGCAGCTCAGGAATATCCTGGACTCAAGTATCACTGTATGCATAGCATATTTAATAACTGTATGGTTTACCCAAACTACACCATATTCACACATAAAAGATACAGTTAAAAACAGCATTTGTATCACTTCTGCATGTTGTTCTCATACAGGGCAGCATGAAGTAGGTTACAAATTCTCTGCAAATGCATCTCTTTAACACAAAACTGCCAGTAGGAGAAGCAAATAGAAGCTAAAGTCAGTCACAGCAGTCTATGGAACCTCTGGTCTTCCTAACGCAAAAGAATTTTGGTGCCTCCATCACCTTGGTTGTTTGCGTGCAGGGGCACTCACAGGAAGTTGACATGTGAGTATACAGGAGCCAAACAGGGAAGAGACAATTTTCATTGTTGGCAAATATGTTCATATTGGATGCTGTGGAGAGATCACTAACCCAATCTAGCTATGGCTTTATTTACAACCCTGTCTTCCTGCTGCAATATTTTTTTTACTAATTAAAAAATAAATAAAAATAAGCGCCAAATAATTAAATGTCCAGTTTCTAGTATATAAGGAAGGTACATGCGGCTCATAATACACAAGGCTAGAGGTTAACCCCTAAAGACATAAATACCCAAATGTCCACATTGTTAGAGACAAAAAAATGATAAATAAAGGCATCAAAGACATAAAGGCTTCAAAGAATTCCAGACGAAGTCTTTAACACAATTTCTAGCGGTTACTTATTTATTTATATGGTAGTAGTAGTAATAATGAGCGATGTCCCCTGCTATTGATAAAAGCATAAGACTGACATGAATACTGATTTCTATT
The DNA here is from genome assembly GCF_029499605.1 of Hyla sarda. NCBI lineage: Eukaryota > Metazoa > Chordata > Amphibia > Anura > Hylidae > Hyla > Hyla sarda. The sequence goes on along the minus strand of NC_079189.1, from coordinate 332,483,563 downwards.
TCTGATTGTTGTTGTTTTTGTTTTGTTCTTTTATTTCTTCATTATTATTATGGGACAGCCATATCTCTGTCAAAAAGTTTGGCTCAGTCCAAACCTGTATTTCCCTTACAGCTTAAAGCGTTACTGTCATTAGAAAAACTTTTTCCATTTAATACTTCCTTAAAAATGAGGATAGAAACAAATATAAAAAAGAACCAGCGCTCAGAGAGGGAGATATAGGCAGTAATATTCCAGATACAAATGTTGAACAGGGAAATATTTCACTGTTCGACATTTGTATCTGGAATACTACTGCCTATATCTCCCTCTCTGAGCGCTGGTTCGTTTTTATATTTGTTTCTATCCACATATCACCATGGATCATATACTGCGATTCCGGACCACCTTGTGCCCTCCCTTAAGGGATGTGTTTTTGACGGAGATTGTGATATTTCACACGCTTGAAGGGGACCCTGGGTGTCGGTGGGGGAATACATCTATACGGTGGTACCCCACTCACACCGGGTGAGTAACATCTATTTTATATAATATAACCTTGGGATCAGAGCGCCGCCATTTTTTTTCTTATATACTGTATCTTCCTTAAAAACGAAGCATTTTCCTAATATACTTCATAAAAAAATTTAATTGCTAAAGATGTGAAAAAAAGGGTTTTAAAAAAATGGCCACTAGGGGTCTCTGTCTTTTTAATTTTGCAAACAAACCCTGCAAATCCAACTTTTTTGGTCCATCAGAGGGGAGGTAGGTATGGTTATCTCTATACTGTGCCTCGGAGCACAGACAAGATCCAGACAGCTGCAGTCTTTAAGAAGAGGAGCATTTACATGCACAGTGACAAGCAATACAAGGTCAAACTATTATTTATATGCAAAATGGATTCTCTTGTCATTTTATGAACTCATTTCTTGTGTATTTGCACCATTTAGGTTCCACATGGCTGCTTTAGGGTTATAAAAAGCATGCACTTTGCTTACAAAGCAAATTTTTTGCAAAGCTGTGAAAATGTAAATATCCTTATTTTTTTGGCACAAAATGCAGATTTTTCTTCTGTCCTTGCACCATATAGTTTCCCATGGCTGCATTAGAGAGCATGCATTTAGTTACAAAGTTTTGCAAATGTAAAAATGTTTGTGCAGACCTCATGACAAAGGGGGGGGGGCGGGGGTAGAGGATCTTTTAGGGTCCATTCACATCACGGTTTTGCATTAGAGTTCCCGCATACAGTTTTGTATAGGAAAACCGTATACAATTGTATGGGAAAACCGTGAATATATAGACCTTCCATGCAAAAACGTATGCAACAAGATGCATCCGGATGTGTACATTTTTGGTTGTGTATGGTTTTGTGTGTGTGTGTGTTTTTTTTTTTTTTACCGTACAAGAAACTGCAGTCTACTACGGTTGGGTGTCCTGTTTAAAAACCGTATACACCCGTATACGTTTTTTTTCCCACATTAAAGTCAATGATAAATGGATGTGTCAACAGTGCCAAACTGTTTTGGGGATACGCTTTTTTTCTTGTACATGGCAAACAACACCTACTTTTCATGGAATTTCAATAAAAGAATTGGAACTTTATTGCACTAAACTGATGCAACCAGACCTCTAAATTTAAACTGCATACGGTTTAAAACCGTATGCAGTTTCATATCAGAGCACACATTTGCATACAGTTTTGTCAGTTTTAGGACATCCGTTCTGCAAAAAAAAAAACTGATACAAAACAGTATGGCAAAATCATGATGTGAATGCACCCTTAGAGTAATACATAAATCAAAAGGTATTTTACATATTATGCATACAGGTCTTAGGGCACATTATTACACTGACTTAAAGGGGTTCTCCGGTGGAAAACTATTTATTTTAAATCAACTGGTGCCAGAAAGTTAAACAAATTTGTAAATTACTTCTATTAAAAATTCTTAATCCTTCCAGTACTTAACAGCTGCTGTTTACTATACCGAAAGTTGTTTTCTTTTTTAATTTCTTTTTTGTCTGACCACAGTGCTCTCTGCTGACACCTCTGTCTGTATCAGGAACTGTGCTGAGCAGGATAGGCAGAGAGCACTGTGGACAGGCCGAAAAGAAATTAAAAAAGAAAATAACTTTTCTGTAGTATACAGCAGCTGATAGGTACTGGAAGGATTAAGATTTTATTAATAGAAGTAATTTACAAATCTATATAACTTTCTGGCACCAGTTGATTTAAAATAAAATGTTTTCCACCGGAGTACCCCTTTTAGCATTATTTTAAATGACAGTAATGCTTTAAAACTGCATGTATAACACTAAAAACCCTAAAAGCCATGTAGAAGACTATTAGGGCATCTTGGGGTATATCTGTTGGGGCACCTAGGAGTATATTTACTTCTTAGCTGTTTTTTAAGGCAACGTTTATTTCAAAGGTATGGCAACAAGTATGAGTATGGGTAAACAGATGGTACTTGGTGGTAATTAACAGCTTGTTTAACCCCTTAAGGACCAGGCCCATTTTGGCCTTAAGGACCAGAGCGTTTTTTGCACATCTGACCACTGTCACTTTAAGCATTAATAAATCTGGGATGCTTTTACTTTTCACTCTGATTCTGAGAATGTTTTCTCGTGACATATTCTACTTTATGTTAGTGGTAACATGTCATCGATACTTGCATCATTTCTTGGTGAAAAATTCCAAAATTTGATGAAAAAAATTGAAAATGTTGCATTTTTATAACTTTGAAGCTCTCTGCTTATCAGGAAAATAGACATTCCAAATAAATTATATATTGATTCACATATACAATATGTGTACTTTATGATTACATCATAAAGTTGACATGTTTTTACTTTTGGAAGACATCAGAGGGCTTCAAAGTACAGCAGCAATTTTCCAATTTTTCACAAAACTTTCTAAATCTCAATTTTTCAGGGACCAGTTCCGGTTTGAAGTGGATTTGAAGGGCCTTCCTATTAGAAATACCCAATAAATGACCCCATTATAAAATCTGCACCCCTCAAAGTATTCAAAATGACATTCAGTAAGTGTGTAAATCCTTTAGGTGTTTCACAGGAATAGCAGCAATGTGAAGGAGAAAATTCTAAATCTTCATTTTTTACACTTGCATGTTCTTGTAAACCCAGTTTTTGAAATTTTACAAGGGTTAAAGGGAGAGAAATCTTCCTAAAATTTGTAACCCAATTTCTCTTGAGTAAGGAAATACCTCATATGTATATGTAAAGTGTTCGGCGGGCGCAGTAGAGGGCTCAGAAGGGAAGGAGCGACAATGGGATTTTGGAGAGAGAGTTTTTCTGAAATGGTTTTTGGGGGGCATGTAACATTTAGGAAGCCCCTATGGTGCCAGGACAGCAAAAAAACAAAAACAAAAAACACATGGCATACTATTTTGGAAACTGCAACCCTCAAGGAATGTAACAAGGGGTCCAGTGAGCCTTAACACCCCACAGGTCTTTGACGACTTTTCGTTAAAGTTGGATGTGTAAATGACATTCTTTTTTTCCACTAAAATGCTGCTTTCCCCCCAAATTTTACATTTTTACAAGGGGTAATAGTAGAAAATGTCCCCATAATTTGTAATCCCATCTCTTCTGAGTATGGAAATACCCCATGTGTGGACGTCAAGTGTACTGCGGGTGCACTACAATGCTCAGAAGAGAAGGAGCGCCATTGAGCTTTCGGAGAGTGAATTTGTTTGGAATTGGAGTCAGGGGCCATGTGTGTTTACAAAGCCCCTGTAGTGCCAGAACAGTGGACCCCCCACATGTGACCCCCATTTTGGAAACTACACCCCTCACAGAATTTAATAAGGGGTGCAGTGAGTATTTACACCACACTGGCGTTTGACAGATCTCAGAGCTCAGAAGAGAAGGAGTCACATTTGGCTTTTGGAAAGCAAATTGAGCTGAAATGGTTTTTGGGGGGCATGTCCCATTTAGGAAGCCCCTATGGTGGCAGGACAGCAAAAAACACCTTAAAGAGCATACTATTTTGGAAACTACACTCCTCAAGGAACGTAACAAGGGATACAGTGAGCCTTAACACCCAACAGGTGTTTGACAACTTTTCATTAAAGTTGGATGTGTAAATGAAATTTTTTTTTTACTAAAATGCTGCTTTTCCCACAAATTTTTCATTTTTACAAGGGGTAATAGGAGTAAATGACCACAAAATGTGTAACCCCATTTCTTCTGAGTATGGAAATACCCTGTGTGTGGACATCAAGTGCTCTGCTGGCACACTACAATGCTCAGAAGAGAAGGAGCGCCATTGAGCTTTCGGAGAGTGAATTTGTTTGGAATTGGAGTCAGGGGCCATGTGTGTTTACAAAGCCCCTGTAGTGCCAGAACAGTGGACCCCCCACATGTGACCCCCATTTTGGAAACTACACCCCTCACAGAATTTAATAAGGGGTGCAGTGAGTATTTACACCACACTGGCGTTTGACAGATCTTTGGAATAGTAGGCTGTGCAAATGAAAAATTTTATTTTTCATTTTCACGGACTGTTCAAAAAATCTGTCAGACACCTGTGGGGCGTAAATGCTCACTGTACCCCTTATTACAATACGTGAGGGGTGTAGTTTCCAAAATGGGGTCACATGTGGGGGGGGGGGGGGGTCCATTGTTCTGGCACTATGAGGGCTTTGTAAACACACATGGCCTTCAATTTCAGACACATTCTCTCTCCAAAATCCCAATGGCGCTCCCTCCTCTCTTCTGAGCATTGTACTTCGCCCGCAGAGCACTTTACATCCACATACGGGGTATTTTCTTACTCAGAAGAAATGGGGTTACAAATTTTGGGGGGCTTTTTTCCTATTTTCCCTTGTGAAAATGAAAAATTTTGGGTAACACCATCATTTTTGTGAACAAATATTTTTTTTATTTTTTTCCCATCCAACTTAATGAAAATTATTCAAACATCTGTGGGGTGCTCAGGCTCACTATACCCCTCGCTACATTCCGTGAGGGGAGTAGTTTCCAAAATGTGGTCACATGTGGGTATTTATTTTTTTGTATTTGTCAGAACTGCTGTAAAATCAGCCAGCCCTGTACAAATCACCAATTTAGGTCTCAAATGTACATAGTGCACTCTCACTCCTGAGAATTGTTGTGCGCCCGCAGAGCATTTTACGCCCACATATGGGGTATTTCCGTACTTAGGAGAAATTGCGTTCCAAATTTTATTTTATTTTTTTTTTTGCTTTTACCGCTTGTGAAAATATAAAAGTATAAAAATGTTAATTTTTTTACACTAACAGGCTGGTGTAGACCCCAACTTTTCCTTTTCATAAAGGGTAAAAGGAGAAAAAGCCCCCAAAATTCTTAGTGCAATTTCTCCCGAGTACGGAAATACCCCATATGTGGCCCTAAACTGTTTCCTTGAAATACGACAGGGCTCCAAAGTGAGAGAGCGCCATGCGCATTTGAGGACTAAATTAGGGATTGCATTGGGGTGGACATAGGGGTATTCTACTCCAGTGATTCCCAAACAGGGTGCCTCCAGCTGTTGCTTAACTCCCAGCATGCCTGGACAGTCAGTGGCTGTCCGGAAATGCTGGGAGTTGTTGTTTTGCAACAGCTGGATGCTCCGTTTTGGAAACACTACCGTACAATACGTTTTTCATTTTTATTTGGGGGCGGGGGGGGGGGGGGGGGGGGACAGTGTAAGGGGTGTATATGTAGTGTTTTACCCTTTATTATGTGTTAGTGCAGTGTTTTTAGGGTACATTCGCACTGGCATGTTACGGTGAGTATCCCGCTAGGAGTTTGCACTGCGGCAAAAAATTAGTCGCAGCCCAAACTTGAAGCAGGAAACTTACTGTAAACCTGCCCGTGTGAATGTACCCTGTACATACACAGAAAGGGGGCAAACCTCCAGCTGTTTCAGTTGTACTTTTGCAACAGCTGGAGGCACACTGGTTGGAAAACCTTCAGTTATGTTCTGTTACCTAACTCAGTATTTTCCAACCAGTGTGCCTCCAGCTGTTGCAAAACTACAACTCCAAACATATACTGATCGCCGAAGGGCATGCTGGGAGATGTAGTTATGCAACAGCTGGAGGTACACAACTACAACTCCCAGCATGCTGAGACAGCTGTTTGTTGTTTGGGCATGCTGGGATTTGCAGTTTTGCTACATCTGGAGGGCTATAGTTTAGAGACCACTGCACAGTGATCTCCAAACTGTGGTCCTCCAGATGTTGCAAAACTACAAATCCCAGCATGCCCAGGCAGCAAACAGCTGTGTGGGCATGCTAGGAGTTGTAGTTTTGCAAGATCTAGAGGGCCATAGTTTAGAGATCAGAACAGATGGAAAATGCACTCAGCTTTATATGGAAACCAACAGGCTGTGGAGGGAAGGTAGAGCAGGGAAGCTGCAGGGCAGCTGGCTTGCCCCCTCTATTGCGCAGAGCTGCGTAAAAGAATTAGAAGAATACAGATGTATAACTCTGGCAATACTTCATCAATTCATGTAAGTAATTCGCTCTTTTTAATGCTGTTCACCCTAACTATAACCCAGTATACTGGGTTTAGTGTGTGTGAACAGCCTGTCAGTTTCGCTCTATTTACAGTATTATGTTTTTGTGGTTCTACGTTTATCTGTGTTCTTCACTGATCATTGTCACTCACAGAGATCTTCATCTAATACCTGCTATTCCTAAAATGGCTGCTAAAGCTTTGTGCACTGCCTTTTGTAGTCACTCCGATATCATTCCTACACTGCCTGACTGGCTGGGAGAGCTATTAGCAAGGCATTAGCATGGCCAACCTAAGGTTATGTGATCCTCCCTTCCTTCTCCCATGTGCCATGTAGCTAACATAATTTTAGGAGTGTTGGCTAAAACTAACCTCTCTAGATTCGGGTTTGCGCCACCCCAAACTTTTGGTAATGTTCTGACTGAACGCAGGTTCCACAGGTTCAGTTCGCTCACCTCTATTTAACAGCATTGAAAGATATGCTTTAATCCCTTCACAACCCATGATGGATCTAATTTGTCACAGGCCACTAAGGGTGTATGGAGCAGGCTCCTGACTCGAACATGCTCCATATCGAGCAACCACCAGCTAATTTAAAGGGGTACTCCGGTGAAAACCTTTTTTTTTTTATATATATCAACTGGTGCCAGAAAGTTATACAGATTTGTAAATTACTTCTATTGAAAAATTTTAATCCTTCCTGTACTTATTAGCTGCTGAACACTACAGTGGAAATTCTTTTCCGTTTGAAACACAGAGCTGTCTGCTGACATCATGAGCACAGTGCTCTCTACTGACATCTCTGTCCATTTTAGGAACTGTATTTCCGCCTGAAGAAAGAGCTACACCATTCTTCAGGCGGAAATTTCCAAGCGGATTTTCCGTTCACAAATTCCTAAGTGTGAATTTGTGAACGGAAACCCATTCACTAGGCTATACATTTTAGCAAGCGGAATTTCCGCCTGCAATTTCAAAGAGGAATTGCAGGCGGAAATTCCGTAGTCTGAAACTAGCCTAATAGGAACAGTTTGTTGAGGATTACTATAGTAACAAGGAAAACAGTGTACGGGAAAACAAACCACCAATAATATCACCAAAATAAGTGAATAAAAGCAGTACCTATTTAAACATGGAAGCTAATAGCCGAACACATCCATTTTGTTTCTATGTTTCAAGCACAGCGGACCTAACGCATTGATTCGAATGATCCAACAGGCTCCTCTTTCTAACAGTAACTGGTACCTGTCTCCTCCTCTAAATGGAACTTCAGTTCTTTCAATTCCTGCAAACCTGACAGTAGATACAGTCATGGCCTTAAATGTTGGCACCCCTGAAATTTCTCAAGAAAATGAAGTATTTCTCACAGAAAAGGATTGCAGTAACATGTTTTGCTATACATGTTTATTCCCTTTGTGTGTATTGGAACTAAACCAAAAAAAGGGAGGAAAAAAAGGAAATAGGACATAATGTCACACCAAACTCCAAAAATGGGCTGGACAAAATTATTGGCACCCTTTCAAAATTGTGGAAAAGTAAGATTGTTTCAAGCATGTTATGCTCCTTTAAACTCACCTGGGGAAAGTAACAGGTGTGGGCAACATAAAAATCACACATGAAAGCAGATAAAAAGGAGAGAAGTTCACTCAGTCTTTGCATTGTGTGTGTGCCACACAAAGCACGGACAACAGAAAGAGGAGAAGAGAACTGTTTGAGGACTTGAGAACCAAAATTGTGGGAAAATATCAACAATCTCAAGGTTACAAGTCCATCTCCAGAGATCTAAATTTGCTTTTGTCCACAGTGCACAACATTATCAAGAAGTTCGCAACCCTGAATGTGGACAGAAGAGAAAAATTGATGAAAGGTGTCAATGCAGGATAGTCCGGATAATGGATAAGCAGCCCCAAACAAATTCCAAAGATATTCAAGCTGTCCTGCAGGCTCAAGGAGCATAATTTAAATTAAATGAAATGCTATGGCAGGAGACCAAGGACGACCCCACTGCTGACACATAAAAAAGCAAGACTACATTTTGCCAAAATGAACTCGAGTAAGCCAAAATCCATCTGGGAAAGCATCTTGTGGACAGATGAAACCAAGATAGAACTTTTTGGTAAAGCACATCATTTTTCTGTTTACCGACAACGGAATGAGGCCTACAAAGAAAAGAACACAGTGCCTACAGGGAAATATGGTGGAGGTTCAATGATGTTTTGGGGTTGTTTTGCTGCCTGTGGCACTGGGTGCCTTTAATGTGTGCATGTCATCATGAAATCTGAGGATTACCAACGGATTTTGAGTCGCAGTGTACAGCCCAGTGTCACAAAGCTGGGTTTGCGTCCGAGATCTTGGGTCTTCCAGCAGGACAATGACCCCAACATATGTAAAAAAGCACCCAGAAATTGATGGGAACAAAGCGCTCGAGAGTTCTGAAGTGGCCAGCAATGAGTCCAGATCTAAATCCCATTGAACACCTGTGGAGAGATCTTAAAATTGCTGTTGGGAAAAGGCGTCCTTTCAATAAGAGAGACCTGGAGCAGTTTGCAAAGGAAGAGTTGTCCAACATTCCAGCTGAGAGGTGTAAGAAGCTTATTGATGGCAAATGATTTCAGTTATTTTTTCCAAAGGGTGTGCAACCAAATATTAAGTTAAGGGTGCCAATAATTTTGTCCAGACCATTTTTGGAGTTTGGTGTGACATTATGTCCAATTAGCTTTTTTCCCTCCCTTTTTTTGGTTTAGTTCCAATACACACAAAAGGAATAAACATGTGTATAGCAAAACGTGTTACTGCAATCCTTTCCTTTGAGAAATACTTCATTTTCTAGAAAAATTTCAGGGGGGCCAACATTTATGGCCATGAATCTGGGAGCCACAAATCCGGTGCTAACTGAAAGAAAATGTTCTTTAATTTGAACCAAGAGCTTCCGTTTGGTTTGGTCCCCGTAATAATAGTCGCATGGACACGTTAGACAAACTATGTGGGAAGTCTGGCAAGTTAATAGATCTCTGACTACTATAAGGGTGCGTTCACACTACGGAATACCCGCAGAATTCCACGAGCGGAACTCCGTGGTGTGAACTTAACATTAGTGTGAATGAGTCTCCGTGGTCTTTGCGGGTGAATTCCAACGCTGAAATTGCTCTGCGCAAAGAAAGATCATGTTCATTCTTTGCATGGATTCCGCGAGCACTGCATAGCCATCAATGGTGACGGCTCAGTGCCCCACGGCCCTAGTGCCGAAGCAACTTCGGCGGCAGCTGCCAGGCGGAGCCTCCGCTCATGGAATTCAGCGAGCGGAGATTTCGCAGTGTGAACGCACTCTAAGACAATCTCCTACCCTTAAGGAACATTTAACCAAATTCTGTGAGTATATAGAACAATTATGACATTTAAAATATAAAAGCCTCTATGTTGAAATAGGTATTGCTTTTATACACTTATTTTGGTGATGTTATTGGTGGTTTGTTTTCCTGTACACTGTTTACTTGTTACTTTATTAATACTCAACAAACTGTTCCTATAAGAGTGATACCTGGACGTGCACGTCATTCCGGCCCAGACGAAGTGCCGCAGAGTGTGAAACATGTTGACACCCCTTTGCGTGTCCCCCGCTTCACCTGTTCCGCTCTGCTTCCTGTATTCCTGCACCTGTTTGTACATACCATGAAGTTCGTAATAAAGCCTGAAGTTTTTACAGCATCCTCGGGGTGAGTGCTTCATCATTATCTCTCTGTTGATTGGATTATTTACAGATCTTCACTTCTGATGACGTGAGCACCACCTATTTGCTTATCAGAGGTACAGGTTTTACAGATTTATTTATGTGGACAATTGTCAGTGGTGCCGGACAAAATCCTGTTTTGTCTATTAACCCCTTAAGGACCAGGCCCATTTTGGCCTTAAAGAGTAGCTATCATTAACTAAACTTTCCCTAATTCCCCTCCCCATCTGTCCCTGACACTAACTACCTCTATCCCTGTATTTATTTTATGTAAAACCCTATTTAATTACCTTTCTAATAGCATCTTCGGTAGCTCAGTGTTGAGCTATTTGCAAGGGCAGGAGGTGGGCGTGGCCCGGCAGGCGTGACGTCCTCTGAAGCCTGGCTGGCCGGCTTCCACCCGTCTTCTTGCACTGAGAAGAGGGAGATGCAGGGGGTGGGGATATTTAAATTGTGTGCGCTGCGCTCGCACGAGCTGCACTGAGAAGAGGGAGATGCAAGGGGAGGGGATACTTAAATTACGCACGCACGAGCACTGTGCTCTCTCTCTGCCTGTTTCATATACAGGCAAAGAGAGAGAGCTGAGGACGTGCATTTCGGACCACGCTGCCCAGTCAGCATGAGGGGGGGGAATGATTTCTGGACCATGTAGGGTGACACCTAGTGGCCAGGATTTCAAATGTAAAATAAAGTGTGAAAGATAGATTTTTTTTTTTATGACATATTAGAAAGATTTTTATTTAGGCATAATCTATTGAATTTAAAAAAATTATGTTTAAACGGGTACTCCGGTGCTTAGACATCTTATCCCCTATCCAAAGGAACCCGTTGTAATCAGTCCTCGGAGCGTGTTCGCTCTGGGTCTGATTACCGGCGACCACACGGCCGGCGGCGTGTGACGTCACGCCTCCGCCCCCGTGTGACGTCACGCTCCGCCCCTCAATGCAAGCCTACGGGAGGGGGCGTGATAGCCCCCTCCCGTAGGCTTGCATTGAGGGGGGGGGGGGGAGCGTGACGTCACACGGGGGCGGAGGCGTGACGTCACACGCCGCCAGCCATGTGGTCGCTGGTAATCAGACCCGGAGCGAACACGCTCCGGGGACTGATTGCAAACGGGGTGCCGCGTGCAAGATCCCGGGGGTCCCCAGCGACAGGACTACCGCAATCAGGCATCTTATCCCCTATCCTTTGGATAGGGGATAAGATGTCTAAGCACCGGAGTACCCCTTTAGCCCGTTAAGGACTCAGCCCATTTGGGCATTAAGTACTCTGACAATTTTATTTTAACGTTTTAGTTTTTTCCTCCTCGCCTTCAAAAAATCATAACTATTATATATTATCATCCACAGACTAGTATGGGGGCTTGTTTTTTGCGCAACCAGTTGTCTGTTGTAATGCCGTCACTCATTTTACCATAAAATGTATGGTGCAACCAAAAAAATACTATTTTTGTGGGGAAATTAAAAAGAAAACCGCAATTTTGCTAATTTTGGAAGGTTTGGTTTTCACGCCGTACAATTTACGGTAAAAATGACGTGTTATTTATTCTTTGGGTCAATATGATTAAAATGATACCCATGGTAACATACTTTTCTATTATTATACCGCTTAAAAAAATATATCGCAAACTTTTTAACCAAATTAGTACGTTTAAAATCCCCCTATTTTGAAGACCTATAACTTTTTCATTTTTCCGTATAAGCGGCAGTATGAGGGCTCATTTTTTGCGCTGTGATCTGTACTTTTTATTTATACCATATTTGCTTATATAAAACTTTTAATACATTTTTTTATACATTTTTGGGGGAATAAAATGTTATAAAAAAGCAGAAATTTGGGATTTTTTTACGTTCACCGTATGATATCATTAACATTTTATTTTAATAGTTCGGATATTTACGCACACGGCGTTACCATATATGTATATGAAATTTTTTTTTTTTACACTTTTTGGGGGTGAAATAGGGAAAATGGGACAATTTACGTTTTTATTTTTACACTTTAATAGTCCCCATTCGATTGCTAATACTGTTCAGTGCAATGCTTAGGACATAGCACTGATCAGTGTTATCGGTCATCTTCTGCTCTGGTCTGCGGGAAGGCAGATCAGAGCAGAAGACACCGGGAAGGCAGCGGAGGCAGGTGAGGGGATTGCACACAGAGGGAGGGTCTGCCGTTCTGGATGATCGGATCGCCGCGGCAGCGCTGTGTGCAATCATATAATCCATTTTAGTTACCGAAATGCTGCAGATGCCGTGATCTGTATTGATCACGGCATCTGAGGGGTTAATGAAGGACATCCGCGCGATTGCGGATGTCGGCCATTACCGGCGGGTCCCTAGCTGCTATCAGCAGCCGGGACCTGCTGCGCAAGACCCGAGCATCGCTCCGATGCTCGCGGTTATGTATAACATGTAAATGTACGTCCTGGTACGTTAAGTACTAGCTCAGGACGTACATTTACGTCTGGCGTCGTTAATGAGGGTACCCATTTGAGGACCAGGCCAATTTTATTTTAGCATTTTAGTTTTTTCTTCCTCGCCTTCTAAAAATAACTCTTTTATATCTCCATCCACAGACCCATATGAGGGCTTGTTTTTTGCATCACCAATTTTACTTTGTAAATGACATCACTTATTTTACCATAAAATGTATGGCGAAACCAAAAAAAAATATTATTTATGCGGGAAAATTGAAAAGAAAAGCACAATTTAGCACATTTTGGAAGGTTTTGTTTTCACACTGTACACTTTACGGTAAAAATTACGTTTTCTTTATTCTGTGGGTCAATATGATTAAAATTATACCCATGTTATATGCTTTTCTATAATTGTATTATAATTGTATTAAAAAAAAATCTCAAACTATTTTAACAAAATTAGTATGTTTGAAATTGCCCTATTTTGACCACCTATAACTTTCTCATTTTTCCGTATATGTGGCGGTATGAGGGCTCATCTTTTGTGCCGTGCGTGATCTGTTGTTTTTATCGGTACCACTTTTGCTTAAGTTTTACTTTTTATAAATTTGTTCTTAATTTTTTTTTTGTAATAAAATGTGACAAAAAAGCAGCAATTTTTGACTTTTTTATTTTTTTACATTTACGGCGTTCACCGTACGGGATAATTAACAATATATTTTGATAGTTCAGACTTTTACGCGGCGATACCAAATATATATATAATATTTAAATCTTTGCATTAGGCCCCGATCGGAACATGTCCGGATTAGTCTGTGATAACGATATCAGAGAAGTGCCAGAAGAAGACTGTGCTTGCTTGGCTAAATTAGGAAGGTGTGGTGAAGAAATCCCCTCTGAGGAGCTGCACTAACAGCGCTTATAGGGGCCCGGTAGGTGGCACGAAGCTCACATAGGACACGTCCTCATCATCCATTTAAAGTACTGCACTGCCACAGATGCCGTGATCTGTATTGATCACGGCATCTGAGGGCTTAATGGCGGACATCTGCACGATCGCACATGTCCACCATTACCGGCGGGTCCCTGGCTGCTGATAGCATTTACGTCCATTACCGTTAAGGGAAAATTTTTGGTGTTTTTTTTTTATTATTAAATTTTAAATTAAATTATTCTTTAAGTTTTTTGAAAATTATGTTATATTTATTCTGTGGGTTGGTATGATAATCGCGGTACCCAATTTATATAGTTTTTTGTTTTTTTAGGTTTCCTTTTCACTACAAAATAAAAATTTTTCCTTTTTTGTGTTGCCATGTTCCGACAGCCACTTAAATAAAAAACAAAAAACTGATCTTTCACTGTGCGGAATAAATACATGGCAATACCTATTATGTATAGGTTTGCTTTTTAATTTATTTATTTTTTGATAATACAAGGCTTTATTGGGTAAGGGCCATTTATTTATAATAATAATAATTTTTTTTTTTACACACATGTTCTGTAGCCCAGCTGTCAGTATTACAGTGACACTCAGACTGTGCGATCCAGACTACTGGCTGGACCTCACAGGCTGCTATACTTGGCAGAGGATGCCATCAGCTGGCAACAATCGAGACCCCGCAATTGCATCGCTGTTGGGGGACATCGCTGTCAATCACATAGAAACCGTGGTCAGTACTGACCACGACATCTATGGGGTTAAAGCTGTCAAGACAAGCACGATCATGGTCTCTGCAACTGCAGTGGGATACCAGGTCCCCCTGCTGATTTCCTGTGCAGCGTCTTATTGCGCGAACCTGTCGGAAGATCGGATGTATGCATACGTCCTATGGAGGGAAGTAGTTAAGGGGACAGAACTTAAACTGCACCAAATATTTGCACTTTTTAGGCACACATTTTTGGCTAAAACTATGCTGGCTAATGGGTGGTACAGACAAATTAACAGTGCAAAATATGCAAGATTTTCAAAGAGTCTGAGCCACGGTTAAAAATCTGCTGCAATCTTAGACTGCCTATCTCCCCAAGTATGTGTAGTTATATTGATAGCCTTGCTATCTCTCCACAGTTATTACAAATTTTCCCATAATACACTAATACTTGGTGTTTATAAAAGTATACATTACTGGTGTACATTTGTCCTATATATCTGAAAATCTTTCTATGCATACGGCGAACCCTTCAACTGATAAAAGCAAAAAAGTTCAGGTGGCTTACAATTATTTATGATCATTTGCAGAAGCAAGTAGTACAGATCTAGCACTGAATATGGCTGACAATGATTGGAATGATTGGCGCGCAATGTGCATGCGCATCTCTGAGCTCAGCAATGTTGAGAAGCCCCATAGGGATTGAAAGGAGCACTGGCTGCCAATGCACAATGTAATCCGTTCATTCCAGGGGACATTTTACCTCCATGATAGGTTGGAGCCAAGTAAGCTAGTAGCATATGATTTAGTCCTAGATGTTAGAGAGTTCATGTAGTGCAGTAGCTTCTGGAGTACAGGATAAAAAGTTTATTGATTTTAAGGCTGAACAAATTTAAAACTACAACCAGGAATCCGCATACAATGCCACACTTGAAATTTGGTAACATTGATATTTACCATGTATCCTTCTACATATGCTATATAGTACATTAAAGGGTAGCTCCCACCATCCTATTTTTTGCTAGACTGTTTCCCCCCCTCCCCCCCGCTATGGCACTAGCCCGTTCCCTCCTCCCCCGCCCCGCATACCCCGTTCCCTCATTACACTTGCAGTTACTGCAGAGTCCGACAGCGGGCATGCAGGGACAGCGGCGGCAATGGCGATGTGCGGGAGGAGTGGCCTCCCAGCCAGTGGCCGAGGAGCCAATGCGCTCGCTCCCGCCTGTCTGATATTAGAGATATGTTGTAGTACATAAGTACTACAACATATCAAAAAATAAAGTTGGTGACAGTGCCCATTTAACCACAGTCTTCCTAAAAACTTTCCTCTCAGCATCTATGCCCAGCATCCAGCATCTATGCCCAGCTGTAACAGAAAGTAGTAGGGATGTGGAATTCCTATCGCCCGACGCCTGCGACATGCAGTTCCGGGCAGGTGAATTTTTTAGGCCCTTAGCCCTGCTTTGGGCAAGCAGGGTCGGACCTGAAGGCCCCCGACAGGCATGGCGGTGCTCACAAGGGTGTATGGAGCGGACTCCAGACCCATGCCTGCTCCATACTCTGCAGCCCCCAGCTGTTTCCAGTAGCTAGGGGCCACCGCTAATGCGCAGCATGTGGCAATCGTCGCAGCTGACTATTAACCCTTTAGATCGCCGCTGTCAAAGCTGACAGCAGTGTCTAAAGTGACATGTGAATGCTCCCTGGTGGGCTAGTGGGGTGGATCACCACCACCACAGCACGATCTGTTTCCCTGGTTTCCGTGTTTCTGTCATTGATAGAGCCTGGCTGGACCAGGCTCTATCTATGGATCGCTGGTCACACAGATCAATGGAGTTCAATAGAACTCTATTGATCTATGTGAGGAATCTAATGATTCCTCCTAAAAGTACCCTAAGGGACTAATTAATTAATTGACTCCCCCTGATATTAAAAGTTCAAATCACCCCCTTTTTCTATATAAATACATGTAAACATAATAAAAATAAAACATATTTGGTATCACTGCATGTGTAATTGTAAAAACTATTAATATATAACATTATGTATCCCACGCGGTAAATTACGTAAATGTAAAAACAAAATACCAAACAACAGAATTGCAATTTTTATAATATCCCAGAAAAAAAGTTAAAAGCGATTAAAAGTCAGATCAATATCAAAATGGTACGGATACAAAAAAACAGATTATAGCGCCAAAAAATTGCCCCCATACAGCCTGGTATGCAAAAAAAATGATAGGTGTGTCAAAAGATGGCATTTAAATGTTTTTTCCAAAAGTTCTGATTTTTTTTATTAAATTAGTAAAACATGACGGAAACTATACAAATCTGGTATTGCTGTAATCAGGATGGCCTAAAGTATCAAAATAACATGTTAGCTCAACCACTAGGTAAATGGCGTAGAAAAGAAAAACGCCAAATTTGCTAAATTATCTTTTACGATTTCAATTTCACTTCACCAATATATTTTAGTTTTTGCTTCGGAGCATATGTAATAAAAAAATGAAAAGGTATTAATATAGTAGTTAGTTATGGCTATTATAGGGCGAGGAGGAGAAAGAGTGTAAAAGCGAAAATTGGCCCGTACAAGTGGATAGTCATGAGGGACAAGTAGATTTTGCTCCATTTTAGTCCCGTGGACAAGTAGTTTTTTAATAAAATTTCCACACCCCTGAAGTAGTTAATACTACAACTAATACTGGTACTAGATCAGATCTTAAACTATCTGAATCTATGAGTAAAGGAATAGTAGTAAGGGTCCATTCTTTGATCACAAAACACTGAACTCCAGGTAACAGTGAATAAAGGTGCCTTTAACCGTACAAACGCAAGTTTAAAATGTAATTACAAGTATCTGATGGACATACAAAAACTATGCCACTGCTTCTAAATGCATGTTTAATTGTAGCAGCTCTTGTATTGCAACATAAATGAAAGGCAAGTGATGCATTCCAAATATGTATATGTAAGAACAAAGACAGACACTCCGAGCAGACAAAATCAAATACCAAATGCAGTTGCGTGATGGATTTTTCTTTAAGTATTAAGCAAGATATAAATGATCATTTTAAATGCTATGATGTCAGTTTACCAGATGGTGGTGGTAGTGGATAACTTAAACACATCATGAAATTTTCAATATGTCTGAGTACATCGTACACAGCATAAAATACCATTTTAAAATGTCCAGGTCTTTTATGTTTCTATAGGTAATAACCTGATAATGAATTAAGATATAGAGAATAGATTGAGCAAAAAGATGTGTATAAATTCAACACAGTAAATTATGCCTTCGGACAACATACTGGTGCATAGTTATCAATGCCAATATGTTTTCTGGTGTAATTCCATTGAATAGACTGGCACCCAGACAGAATATCACAAATTTAAGTATTCTGTTATGTTTTCTAACACAAAATTTCTGAAAAACAAAGAAAAAAAGTGTCCAATAAACAGAGTGTGATTTATTTTCTTAAAAAATGTATTACTTTTCAGCCCAGGGCTATATGGAGGTGTGCTAGGTCAGGTATACACTGGCATAGCACAGTATGTGTGGTGTTTTTTTTAAATCAGTATAGACTGTATTAAGAAAGATTTATAATTGATTGCACACTGGATGTTTGTAATATTTATAAAAAAGGTTTGTATCACAGTTTACAGCAAAATATTGTTTAGAATTATTTCTTCCATGATACTCCGAGCATTTCATTAAACTCAGCTTACAAAGTTCATGCAATCTGCATTCTAAAATGATTAATAATCTTTATATATATCGCCAACAGCATTTTACAATATACAGACAAAAGAAGACATTCCAGAAATACGCACTAAATTATCAGTGAGGGCCTTGCTCAAAAAAGGTTTTACCCAAGAATATATAAATATATACACACTTACACACACACGATCTCTGTTCTTTTTGATAGGACTAATTGCATATTTGGTTTCTGTAATGCTTATTATTAGTCAGCTTCCTAAGTCATTATTTCTTAGGGAATTACAAGTCAAAAGTGTCCTAATCTGGCCAAAGCAAACACGTCTCAGACCATAATACAGCAAAAACTTCTACAAAGTATCTGCAAGAATGGAGAAAAAAAAAGAAGATTGGAATAAAAAGTGGTACATTTAAAGAAGTCCTCTGGTGTGGTGGCACTTTACTGAAAGAATATAAGGGCTTGACTCTCTGACAGAGAGCAGTTCCTTATAAAATGTTATTAACACAACTGGCTGCCTTGCTTAAAAACTGGAGCAGGGCACGCTGGAGAACAACTGAAATCCCCGCCCGGCCGCCTGCTCTGCATGTGTGGATTAAAGAGTGCTGTTCATGAGATGAAGTAGAGGCCGATAGGTCGGATGTTAAGCTGTTGGGAATCTGAAATGCCCCCAATAGTCCTATTCTACTTTTGGTTCTTACAATAAAAATAATTATGTTGATGATAATCATAAGGAATTGCTGTTTGTGCAAAAGTGTAGAAATAATGAAAATGTTCATCAGTGTTACTTTTTTTCCCCAACAATTTGAGGCAGAGGGCAGATATATCAGACCCCCACAGAATCAGTATCTACTACAAAGCTATACGTTTCATATGTACATCACTTTCTTAATACAGTTTTTTTCAATTTGTTATACAAATTAAATCATTTAAAAAAAAAAAAATTTTATTTTTTTTATTTCAGTATACAAAGATGTCATGTTAATACACCCAATAATTCTGCATAATAAAAAGTGGGATAAATGGAAGTAATACATTAAAGTATACAGACATCAGGGCAGGTAATATATATGAAATTTAACTTTAGTTGTATCATGGATATCTCTGCCCAGTGCAAGGAAGACAACTGTCTGTACATGTGTGTAAGATCAGTCACCCAGATGCTGTAATAGACAGTAGGATAGACTGCTCAAGATTTCCCAGGAATCACGATGCAGGCAATAGTTAATCTAAGAGTGCAGGGAGAAGAGAGGCTGTCCCTGCTGTACCACTCTGCTAACTGCTTGCTAGTGTTTCCATCTAGCCGCATTCTGGAGTGCACATATTGAATATTAATGGTTGGATACGGAGCGCTCAACACATAAAACAAATGTAGAAAAAAATTCTAATTAAAGGAGAAATAAACCTCTTCAATTAAAGAGTTCACATTTCAAGTACTATGTGATCCCCCAAAATAAATCTTAATGGAAGGTAACAATAAATGAACTAATGGTTCACTGAAGGTTGCAGACTCCCTGCAGTTAAACTGTAAAGAGCAATTACTGATTAGTAAATGGTAACTTCCCACTCCCCATTTTTATTTCACCCTAAACCATAAGACAGGGCTGTAAAAAAAAAAAAAGAAAAGAAAAAAAATTAAAAGTATTTAAAACATTATTGTTCTGTCACCAAGGAGTAAAATGAGCTTGAAAATGATCTAAAGGGATATGATGCAGTTCATTATGTTAAACAGCAACGGCAGTGGTTTCCTAGTGTTCATAAAGACTGCTCTATTAAATTTACCTCCAGTCAATAATTAGGAGTCCACAAATAAACGCAGGCAATTAAATCAATACTACCGGACAATTACGTTCCATAGAGCTCGCTCACAAAGATGCTATATTTTACCTTGCTGCATTAAATGCTCGAGTGCAACAACCAACATTCTCACGCTTCTCATTAGCAGAGCTCTGGAAATCCGACGTATGAGAACGCATCTCAATGTCAAGAGGAAAATAACAGCTAATATCACCAGTGCAATTTAAGTCAATAACTCTGAAAACGAAAGGGGGGTTATTATTTGTACCATGGAGACGCCAAAATAGGAGGATTTCATTTTCAGATTATATGTTCAGAATCCTGGATTCAAACTAATATTAGTTTAATAGATTCTATTAAAGATTCCAGTACCTATGGCATAAAGCCACAGGAGAGTTTACTATTTGTTTCTATATCATGATTCGAGTTAACGAAAGTATCAGCACAGTCTAAGAACACACCTAAGAGATTAAGCAATGTCAGCGTTACCATGACAAATGCAAAGATGATGAATTGATGACAAACAGAGCAGTGACAGTCCGCTGTCACATGCTAGTCATACTGTAAGACATGTTATTTCTTTGGCATAGTTCTGCTATGCTCAATAGTGGTATTTATCTGCAAGGCACACAATCACAGGATTCCAGACTGAAACATTGAATTGTGCCTAATAGAGGAAAAATCTAAAGTAAGCAGCGGCAGGCAATGTAAAAGGATACGTGAGCGCTGTTCATCCTCACCGTGTAGCACTAATGATTTGCAGTCAGCTTCATGACATCTGCTACCTAATTTTTCCTTCTAAACAGCCGTATGTATCATGGATACGTATCAAATATTTCAATAGATTTCACACTATGTGGGATTATTTCACAGAGAGAGAAAACTTACATGAAACAGAAGAAAAGTTTTGAGAATTCTTGTAAATGATGTCAAAACAAAAGCAAATCTATGGCTTGAGAAGCAGGGATCTCACCTGCCAATAAACTGCCCTTGATCACTTGCAAGAGGGTATCCTCCCAGCTGACTAGATGTGTGTAGAAAAAGAGATACTTGAAAGGGAAGAAAAAGTATCACACAGGTCACAGCAGCAGTCTCAACTGAACCCTCCGGGATTTCAACTAGTCTCGGCCTTGTCATCCTCTATGCAGCTTTCCACTCAGCCCAGAAAATGTCGATAGGAAAATGTTTGAGGGGCCTCTGGTGGAAATTTTTTCATTCTTTCTGCATCGACAGGATGCCAAATCAATATTTAGTTCCCACTAACAAGCTGCTCGAGGTCTCAGTAGAAAATATTGCAGAG
Source organism: Hyla sarda (assembly GCF_029499605.1). Lineage (NCBI taxonomy): Eukaryota > Metazoa > Chordata > Amphibia > Anura > Hylidae > Hyla > Hyla sarda. Next base: position 332,462,488 of record NC_079189.1, on the reverse strand, counting down.
AGTGCGGGAAGACACAGTAATAAACAGCTGTCTGACTGTGAGGAAAACATGAATTGACTGGAAGCAGGTCCATAGTAAAAGGTCACTGAAACCCATGAACTCTTCAGGTGTCCCTATCAACTACTGACTTTAAAGAGGAATCTGCTCCGAAGAGGGGGAGAGAATAGATCCTTGTATTCAGCATGTATGGCAGGCAGATAATTAATTTAGTCCATTTGCTAAGATTCTTCTTGCTTTTCCCCTCCAAATCATTGTTAACTCATTGCAGTACCAACCATTATAGCGGTGTTGAGATGTACAGATTACGTGCAGGAAATAATGTGACTTTTTCAGCAGCATTAATCAGAAACTTACTCTGTTCTATACTGATCACTCAATTGTTCTCTATCAAGGCACACCTTTTTGATCCATTAGCATTAGTAATTATTGCCGTTCTGTCACTGTTCTAAATGAGTATTGCACTAAAGCCCCATTGTATGAGCTGCTTTCATGACAAAAGGGCATAAAGGAGGAGGTGTGTGCCTAGTTCAATTACAAGCAACCATCATAACAAAGTTATTTTTATGTTTATAGACAGTTCACACTGTAAATGCATATGAGGTTTTCTCTTACTGAGATGGTTCCTACACTTCAGATATAATGAGGCAGATAAATAAAAACTAGCCTAAGTTTGCACGGTCAAACAATTAGGCAGGCAGTCTTAAAGGGGTACTCCGCCCCTAGACATCTTATCCCCTATCCAAAATATAGGGGATAAGATATCAGATCGCCGCGGTCCCGCTGCTGGGGAGCCCTGAGATATAGTCAAAATAACTCATGCTGTTGGGATATATAGATTTTTTACAGTATATCAGATGGCTTACTGTATGCCAAACTTTTGTTTTATGCCCCCATTTTAGTGAGACCATGCCAGTCACCTAGAAAGCCATGCCCACTTGCTAAACAAAAATGTGGTGCAAGTCCTGAAAGCCATTTTTTTTTACTCAGTTTTACTCGGCACTCCCAGGCCTCAGCCAACATATGTCAAGTATTACAAGTGAGAAACTGACAGCCGTTTCACAGAATCCGTACAAAAAATCTGCAACAAATTACAGTACAAAACTGCTGAGGAAAACAATCACATTATAAGGCCTGTTGAAATCTGCAGTATAATCTACATGAAACACATGATTGAAATCTATTATCTGTGTTTGGACAGCAGAAATTAGTTTGAGATTGTTTTAACATGTATTTTCTGCAGGGTCGTCAACAGGGTGGGCTCATAAGTGTTTTGCGTGGTTTTACATAAGTCTGCAGGTGCAGCTATTGTAAGCAGGGCTGTGGAGTCAAATTTGTTAAAGCGTACCTGTCAGATCACACAAAAAAATAAAAATAAATTGTTACTCAGTACCTAATCCTAAACATGCACATCTATTTTTATGACTATCACCTATATTTATTATACAAATACCTCTCTTCATTAGCTCACAGTGTTAGAAATCCTCTTAGGTGAAGGGGGCGTGGGAGGTGATTGGTGTGTCTGCTCATGCAGCCTTGTCCATGAGTTATCTCTTGTCCATGACATATGGACAACCCTGATGCTGCTGCTGGACTCGTTAGTGTCCCAGTAGGTATAGGGACCCCCGGTGGTGGTATTTTCAGGAGTCATTTTCTTTATTAAATATTCAAAAATGTTTAAACAACCATGTTACAAAAGGTCTTTAATTTTCATTGGTAACAACAAATAAAAAGATTTTGGACTGACCGTGCCCATTTAAGTCACACAGTCTTGAGTGAACTGGGTAGAAATATAGGGACTATATTTTACAATAAAAATTTTATAGAATATGCATATTGTAAAATCAATATAGTAGAGGCATAGCTTGCTGTATAATTAGTTTCAAAGCCTTATTTTACTACAGTGAATCTGTTATTACTAAATCAGTCAGAAAAGACAGAGTATAGAAAAAAGTACTGACTCTACAGGCCTGATTGGAAGTGTCTTTGTGGAGAAGGAACACTACATTACATCTACAACAGTACATATGTTTCAGTTCTGCTTTATGCTGACAATTGATGGCAAAAACCTACATTGTTTATCAGTAAAAGTTCTATAAAACCATAAGTTAAAAAAACAAAAAACTTATCAAGAACCTTTTTTTTTTTTTTTATATATATAAGTCTTGTCTTTAATTCAGCAGACTTCTGTTATTCTATATGAAAAAAAAAATATTGCTATTAGTTTACTTTAGCCTGAGGTATGACTGTTTCTCTACATACTCCTGAGAAGCCTGCTGCACTCCAGTGTTTTTTGCCTTTACTGTAGCTTGGCTTGACTAAAACACACACACACATATCTCCCCTCTGCACTGCAGACAGTTGTCAACAGCATTAGGCAGACAAGGTTAACTCCGTAATCAAATATAGATATAGACCTGAATGCTGGAGTGGCTGGCTGCTGACAGCATGGGACTGAGCGCCGAGCAATGCCATTGTTGATGTAGTGAACCTCTACAGCCTGCCTGGTCTTTGCCAAGGCACTGTTATCACACTTTTTTTTGTTTAGCTCAGGGGGTTTTAGCATAAAAAGCTGATGTTACATAGTGAATAGAAATTCATGCTATGTGGCCCAAAAATATTAGCACATGTTAAAGATTTTTTTTTCTTTTTAGGAACTACACCATACCTTGTTTTTATGTTGCAGGTTTGTCCCCAGTAAGACCTATGGTAAAAAAATGCACACAATCTTTGCAAACAAGTGCCTTTAAATATGGCATTGTAATGCAGTTTTCGATAGAAGCATTTCCTAAAACTATTCAATAAAAAAAATTATTTAGGTGCTTCCACCATTTTACTCCAATGGAGCTGTGATACATTTTTCATCTCTCATAAAGGAAAACCAAACATAAAATACACAAAAAAAGAGCTCAGCAACTCTTCCATGATTTTCATTGTTTTGTTATATGCTAGATGTTAGATCTTGTTTCAAACTAAAATCTTCTAAACGTGTTTTAATAGATCAGTAATTTTGCCCTTGCCTATTTTGTGGCTAATCCAAAACAAATGGGCACTATCTAAAAATCTAAAGAACACTGGTGGAAGCCTTGACGGCGAACCGGTGTTGGGGTCCGACGTGCTGCATGAGTATGTGTCACTGATTAGGCAACTGTTCCTCTCATTTGCTTTGGTAAATACATTACGTTGCTCCCTAGCAGACCTACATGTGAATAGTGAGGTTTCTCGCCTCCACATTAGTAGGTCCCTTGTACCTTGCTGAGTGGAACAATTGCTGATTCTATGGTTGTTGATTTTTCACTTTTGGGAACATGTGCAATATCCCCTGGCAACTGCCTTAATTACCTAAGTGTTCACATTGCTTACATCTATGAACGCTGCACCTTCTTGCAGCTTTATAGATAGCATTAGTCACTTTATGTATATTTGCACTCCCTTCTCCTATGTTTACATACTCCATGTGTCTAGCGGTCAGAATTTTTCTGCTTGTTGCTGTCTCTTTTAAATGATTTTATGTATTTTGTGTCTAATGAAGGATTATGAATTTCATTATATTTGACTGTTCTGGTGTGTTTTTGGTTATCTATTCTGTGGCATATTTGCCTATACACCTTCAATAGCCATTGGTTGAGAACTATTTTACAGATTTCAGGCATCCATAAATATGCATGCTTGTCTTGTCTGAACATGCATGCCTTATTAATTGAGAAAGGAATAAGCAACTGCCATACTTTCTACTTTGTATGGTGAAAACAAAGGATTGCCCATGCTAAAATTCAACATACCAGACCCTTCTTTTCCAAGGCATATACCATTAGGGAGGAGCTAGAACGACTCCATACACATAAGACCATAGATTTGTGTGTATGCGTACATAAGGACAGCTGTTTGTAGAGGGACTCTTTTCACTACCCACTACCCATACCTTTTATTAATACTATGGTTTCTCACATGGAAAAAATCTAATGGTAACATTTCTTAAAACAAAGTATGCTTTAAGAAAATCCTTGAAGAAATCCTTCAGAAAAAAAACCTTAAATGGACACTGTCCGATACAAAAACTTTTGATATGTTGTAAAGCATGCAAAACCAATATGTTTTGCAATTGTTTTCATAAGAACATTTTCAGTATTTCCTACTGAAAAAGCAACTGCCCCCTTGCCTGCTTGGACACATACTATTCCTGCTGTGTCCATGCGTCATCACCTATGTCATGGACACACTTCCTTGATTGACAGCTGTGAGCACAGGGCTCACAGCTGGAGGAAAAATCCTGCCACTGTCAGCTTGTGTCCCGCTACTGTCAGTGAGGACATGCTGGGAGTTGTAGTTTTGCTAATGCTAGGGGAGATGTGAGCAGACAGCATACTGAGGGAGGGGCGGAGACCTGCAGAGTGAGGCCACGCCCCCTCCCTTTGAGAGGAATTCAGAATAGTGAGCTACATTAAAAGTAATGAAAAAATAAATAAAAGTGCTAGACACATAGAAATAAGATGTACATAGTCAGGATTAGGATATATTTTTTTGTTGGATCTGACGGGTACGCTTTAAATCCAGCATAAATTACATATAAATGGGTAAATGTCAAATACTCTGGAATAGTGACCATAGAAATGTAGATAAAATTATTATGCTTTATTTATTTTTTTTTATTCAGTAGGTTTTCTGCTTTTGCACATTATATAACAATTTAGTGCTTGGAACGTGTTGAATTACTATATCTGTATTATTGGATGCTGGATTTCACTTTATGCAGTGTATATAACTATACGTGTAAATTATATACTGAAAGAAATGAATTTAGTATGAAATGTGTAAATGTCTTTAAAACAAATAAAAAATCCACTTAGGAGCATTTCCAATACCTGTCCTTCAAGAAGCTTCACAATATGGTTCATCCATTCTTTATCATACTCTACTGACCGCTTCACGTTTGCCATTTCCTAATGGGAGGAAAGGAGACACAATAATTTATGACAGGTTTATGAAAGCATTATGGACATAGAACAAAAGAGCACATTGCGTTTAAAACACCTTGCATCAGAAGTGACCAGAGTGCTCCATGGATACATTACACATCCTTATTTTGCTAATAACAAGGAACAATCAATATCCTTGTATCTTCTATAAATGCATGAAATTGGTTGCATGGATAAGGGCCAGTTTTACCCAGTCTACATAAAGGTTGTGGGACATGTTCCTTAAAATGCTGAGCCATCCAGCTTTCCATTACATTAATTACACACCAGCAGTAAAAACACTGTACTGCACTATGGTTCTATGTATCAGTTTATGGAAAGGAATACAGCGATATGTGAATATGTGATGACTTAGAACTTGGGATGTCTTCCACTATAAGCTTTTTACATATAATGGACAAAAGTATTTGTTAGTCTACCAGGGGTGTGGAAATTTATTGAAAAACTACTTGTCCACGGGACTAAAACGGAGCAAAATCTACTTGTCCCTCATGACGATCCACTTGTGCTGGCCAATTTTTGCTTTTACACTCGCTCATTTTTCCTCCTCACCCTATAATAGCCATGGATAACTACTATAATGATACCTTTTAATTTTTCCATAACATTTGCTCCGGAACAAAAAAAATAAAAATATCGGTGAAGTGAAATTGTAATAGTAAAAGATAATTTTGCAAATTTAGTGGTTTTCTTTTCTACGCCATTTACCTTGTGGTTGAACTAACATGTTATATTGATACTTTAGGCCGGACTGATTACAGCAATACCATTTTTGTAGAGTTTCTGTCATGTTTTACTAATTAAAAAAAAAATTCAAAACTTTTTCGAATTTTTTGTATTGCCCGTTTCTGACCCTTGTAACTTTTTTTTTTTTTAAATATCTTTCAAATACAAGGCTGTATAAGGGCCAATTTTTTTTGCGCCATAATCTGTTTTTTGTATCGGTTACATTTTGGTATTGATCTAACTTTTTAGGGACTATTCACACGTACAGTATTCTGCGCAGATTTGATGCACAGGATTTTATGCTGCAGATTTCAATGTAAACTGAATGACTTGAAATCCTGCTCACCAGATATGCGCAGAATACTGTACATGTGAATAGACCCTTAATAGCTCTTTTTCTGGGATATTTTAAAAATTATTTAGCAATTCTGTGGTTTGGTATATTTTTTTTTTACATTTACGCTATTTGCCGTACTGGATACATAATGTTATATTTTAATACTTCGTACAGTTCCGCACGCAGCGATACCAAATATGTTTATTTTTATTATGTTTACATGTTTTTATATAGGAAGAGAGGGTGATTTGAACTTTTAATATTGAAGGGGTTAATGTGTGTCTTTAAAACATTTATTAAAACTTTTTTTTTTTTTTACTTTATTAGTCCCTTAGTGGACTTTTAGGAGGAATCATTAGATTATTCATACAGATCAATAGAGTTCTATTGAACTCCATTGATCTGTGCGCTCTGTGATCCATTGATAGAGCCTGGCTGGACTAGGCTCTATCAATGACAAAGCCACAGACACCAGGGAACAGAGGCTACCTCTATAGTGGTAAAATCTCACTGAACCTTATCACTTATTTGAAATATAACAACCATATTCCCCAATAAATCAAACAACACAATAGTAGACAGTACAGGACATCCATCTTAACACTAAAAATGTTCCTAGCAAGAACAAATGGGTCCAACACGTTTCACCTATGCAATTAAAAGCGCATCAGAGACAAAAGAGCGGGACTGTAAAAGCACTGGCTAAATATAGATCATCTATGATAAGAAGACAAGCCCAAAATACAAGATGTAGTAATAGTCATTGAAAAGGATATAACAAGTATTAAAGACCAGCCTCCTACAGAACCACTCACTTAAAGCCTTACACTGGGGTGATAGTTATTATACTTAAACTAACAAACATCAACAAAGTTTTTTTTGTTTAGTTTTTAAAATTTCTATTTCAATTATACCAACAAGACCAAGAAAAAGGCAAATACAAAATAGAACATGAAATGTTATAATCTTAATAAGCCATATCCAGTTAATGTACTTACCTCTTCATCTGGCGCCTCAAGTATATCACTGAGATCAGAGTGTGAGATGTTGAGGATGCTAGCTGCTAGTGACTGGGCTCTGTGTACAGACTGTTTGGATGGACCACTTTCAGACTCTTGCAAAAGCTTGACTTGTCTAATATGACTTCTAATTTCACATACATCCACTTGAAGTTCTTTTGCCAAGTTCTTTTTTTAAAGTAGATTAAAAAAAAGGGTTTTAGTTTTTGAGGAGAAGATCCTTTACACTCACCAATTCATTAATGCCTTAAATATCTTCTCTTTTAAAAAATTGCCCTTAAAGGGGTACTCCTGTGGAAAACTTTTTATTTGAAATCAACTGGTGCCAGAAAGCTAAACAGATTTGTAAATTACTTCTATTAAAAAATCTTAATCCTTCCAGTACTTTTTAGGGGCTGTACTACAGAGGAAATTTTTTTATTTTTGGATTTCTCTTATGTCATGACCACAGTGCTCTCTGCTGACCTCTGCTGTCCATTTTATGAACTGTACAGAGCAGCATATGTTTGTTATGGGGATTTTCTCCTGCTCTGGATAGTTCCTAAAATGGACAGCAGAGGTCAGCAGAGAGCACCGTGGTCGTTATAAAAGAGAAATCTAAAAAGAAAAACATTTCCTCTGTAGTATACAGCCCCTAAAAAGTACGAAAAAGATTAAGAATTTTTAATAGAAGTAATTTACAAATCTGTTTAACTTTCTGGAACCAGTTGATTAAAAAAAAAAAGTTTTCCACGGGAGTATCCCTTTAAAGCCAACATCTATTATCCCCTACCTATTGTTGACTTACTGTGTTATATATCACCCACTGCATAGATTGCAAGTTTGTTTTGGACATAATTCTCTTTAATTTATATATAAATGCTCAGCCCTTTTTTCTTTTCCTATTCTTTTGAGTCATGTACTAAAGTACTATATAATGAAAATGTTATATAATATATTCAGGTTATAAATAAAAGATAATGGCCCTGATTTACTATTGTAAACCCGACCTGTTTTGCCGTGCTGTGTGCAGAATTTGGCACATTACACCACAAATTGTATCTGTGTCAGAATTTGCTCAAGAAAAAAAAAAAAATCAAAAAACAGACCACTCCATTTTACTTAGAAAACCTGAAAAAGCGTGAGGCCATCTGGAAAAAAGGGGGCATGGTTGCCAAATGGGGGCGTGTCCCTGAAGTTTTAGAAAAATCACAGACATATTTACTAAGGTTTCTATAGAAAATGGGGTACATTTGAGCTCTGGAAAACCCCACATTTGAGAGCAGGTGTAAAAAAAGCAAAATGTAGGGCAACATTAATAAATACCTGTCAGGAATCAAAACCCCACAAATAAAACATCATTGGCCCTGATTTACAGTGTAAATATACAGTGGGGAAAATTTATTATTGTAGATTCACCAACTTCTGGCATAATTTGTGTAAAAACTGACTTACATAATTTTTGCCTCATTTATTATGTGTTTCAAAATTTTTTAGACACTTTTGCCCCTCTTTCGAGAAAGGCTGTGGCTTTATTTTAGTAATTTTTTTCAGTGTTTTCCAAACACAGGACTATGCAGCAGGACCTTAAAGGGGTACTCTGCCCCTAGACATATTATCCCCTATCCAGTGTCCAGACCCCCCACGATTTCCGGGCTAGCACCTTGGTGTTCTGAATATGGGTTCTGCCAGCCGTGGTTGTGAATTCACACCACACACCGCCCCCTCAATTCATGTCTATGGGAGGGGGCTTGATGGCTGTGGTCGCTCATCATGCCCCCTCCCATAGACCTGAATGGAGGGGGGCGAGGCGTTATAACTATGGCCTCCCAATCAGACATCTTATACCCTATCCTTTGTATAGGGGATAAGATGTCTGGGGAAGAGTACCCCTTTAAATTAGAGCCGTCAATAACACTCAAGTAATCTCATCCACATTCTTAAATTGTAAACGGCTCCACGGCTTTGACCTGTACAGAATATACAGGGGTAGTTAGCCATCCTAGCCCTGTCTCTAAATATTCTCGCCAAGGGTAGAAATGATATTTGGTGCCACCCCTTCACAAACAAAGCACAGGAACAGAGCCCCCATTAGAATACCTTACAATAGGAAAATAATAATAATTAGAGACAGAGACACGAGATTGGGTAATTAGGTCACGGTTTTATTAGGGATAAAAAAAGATGGGTAAACAAAACTTCACCATTACATAACTTTAGTTTTAAACAAAATCAGTTTTGTTCAAGCAGCAGATCAGTAAACTAAGTTCACCAAGCATTTTAACTGGGCAATAAAAACACCATGAATAAAAAAATGTGAAAAAAGAAAAAGGGGAGGGAAAAGGGACACTGTTTCAAGGTGCCGCAAGGATTAAAAGGGCACCAAGGCTTAAAGGGGTACTCCAGTAGAAAACATATATATATATATATATATATATATATATATATATATTTTTTTTTTTATATAGTTAATCAACTGGTGCCTGAAAGTTAAACAGATCTGTAAATCAATTCTATATAAAAACATTCATCTTTCCAGTACTTATCAGCTGCTGTATACTACAGAGGAAGTTCTTTTCTTTTTTAATTTCTTTTCTGTCTGACCACAGTGCTCTCTGACACCTCTGCCCATGTCAGGAACCGTCCTGAGCAGGACTCGACAGTTCATGACATGGATAGAGGTGTCAGCAGAGAGCACTGTGGTCAGACAGAAGAAAAAAAAAAAAACTTCCTGTGGATCATACAGTAATTGATAAGTAATGGAAGGATTAAGATTTTTTTTTTTTAAATAAGTAATTTACAAACCTGTTTAACTTTCTGGCACCAGTTGGTTTAAAATAAATAAATAAATAAATAAATACAATGTTCCACCTGAGTACCCTTTTAAATCAGCTTTCAGATTCCTGCCCCAGCCAGCGGAACCAATCAAAAAATCCGGCAGCGATCAGAGCGAACACAATGGGGAAGGGGGGTGTTGGAGTGAGCAGTAACTAACGAACCAAGGGGGACCTGTTCCCGTGTGCACCTGGACCCTATTCAGGTTGGCGTGTCCCTGACATTCTATTACATTATTATACTTATTTTCCTTTCTGAGGAGGTTTGTTGTTTTATTTTAATATATTAGTATGTTCTATACATTAGTTTCCCTGCCATAACAAAATAAATATGAATAACAAAGTACTAATGCACAGACTTGTCAAAAAGCTAGAAGGTTGTAGTAGCTGACCAACACAAAAATGTTTTCACCAAAAATTTACAGCAGTCTTACCTGGAACCTATGGGAAAGTTATCTCTATTCTTAGTCTTAAAATACTACTAATACATTTTTAATAGCCAATTTCTGTGAACAAAGAGTTGCTTTAGGTAAATCAGCAGTCATGTGTCATGGACAGACTACCTTGACTTGAGCAGTTTAATAATGAGGCTTTCAGCCATTAAGACATTTACTGTATATTATGTTCTGTTCCTGGTGCACGCATCAGTAACCATATGCCAAACGTGAACAGTGAGTATTCAGCTACTGGCTTCATTCATTAAAATCCACAGTGTGTGTTATTCTGTTTACAGTCTAATAGATATTCACTGTCATTGTTCAGGCTTCTGATTCAATTTGCCTAAATACCAGCTGCAGAGTAATCCTGATGGAGATTAAGTTAATTTATCACCAATATCTACTGTGGAGTATCATCTGTAATAAAAGTCTTCCCTCTGCCTCACAGAGGTGACACACTAGTTTTGCTTTTACAATAAAGACAGTGCAAAGTGATTATGTTCTAGCTTTAAATTCTTATTACAGTTTAGAGCCTGCATATTGTCAATGGGCTTTCAACAGATGCCACTAGAACAGCTTGGACAAACATTTGTTTCTTTTACTTTACTCTTAAAGATATTATGTACAAACCCATAGACAAAAAAATAATCCTGACACTTCTTTTGTGTCTCTTTTTTTCTTTGTTCTTCAGCCATTCCCCTGTCCTATACCTTTTATATTATGCATTACTGCTTTAAAGAGGTACTCCGCCCCTACACATCTTATCCCCTATCCAAAGGATAGGGGATAAGATGTCAGTACGCCACGGTCCCGCTGCTGGGGAGCCCCGGGATCCCTGCTGCGGCACTGCACTATCATTATTGCACAGAGCGAGTTCGCTCTGTGCGTAATGACGGGCAATACAGGGGACGGAGCTGTGTGACGTCATGGCTCCGCCCCTCGTGACATCACGGCCCGTCCCCTTATGGCAAGTCTATGGCAGGGGGCGTGACGAACGCCATGCCCCCTCCCATAGACTTGTATTGAAAGGGGCGGGCCGTGACATCACGAGGGGCGGAGCCGTGACGTAACAATGCTCCGGTCCCTGTATTGCCCGTCATTACGTGCAGAGCAAACTCGCTCTGTGCAGTAATGATAGCGGGGTGCTGCAGCGGGGATCCCAGGGCTCCCCAGCAGCGGGACCGCGGCGTACTGACATCTTATCCCCTATCCTTTGGATAGGGAGATAAGATGTCTAGGGGCGGAGTACCCCTTTAAGTTTGACTTGATACTTATAAACTTGCTTCTCATTTTCAGTTGGTTTAAAAAGGGTTTTCCAGGCTACTGAAAATATAGAAAAGTAGCTATTTATGCATGTATGCGTGTGAATCACCATTGTTCATAACTAGTTATTGTTTAATGGCCTTATTTTGTTGCTCTGATTAGAAGCTGCTATGAGCAGGAGTGTCAGGTACAAACACTACAGATCTAATAATTCCTCACATATATTTTGTCTACTTACAGCTGACTGAATGCTTATTACAATGTTTAAGATAGTGCTAAAATGACTCACTGTCTTCATACACAAAGGCTCTGATACTAGACAAAGCTCTGATGCTCTATTGCTTATTACAGCTGGTGCCCAGCATGAGAAACACAATCGCTCCAGAGACAGGAAAGGAGCAGGAAGAGCCAGGGAGCAGAGGAGATGAGGTGTGTAATACATTATGCGCACCCCTCACATTTTTGTAAACATTTTATTTCTTTTCATGTAACAACAATGAAGAAATGACACTCTGCTGCATTGTAAAGTGATAACTGCACAGCTTGTATAAAAGGCTGGGTTCACACTGATTTGTTGATATGGTCACCAGATCCAGCTGGTGGGAGTGAAAACTGGGCACTCCCATATCCCAGCCGGACCTCAGCCGACAACAGTCAGATAGTGACTCCGGTCGGCTCATTTTTGTTCCATATCCGGTTTTGTGACCAGACCTAAGGAGGGTCTCCTTACCTGCCTCCGATCCAATGATGTAGAATGTTTGTAAGATTATATAACCCCCTTCCCCCCCCCCCAAAAAAAAAAAAAAACAAATCACCCTTATTTTTCTATTTTACAAAAAATGGTACTAATAAAAACTACAGATCACGATGCAAAAAATGAGCCCTCATACATCCCTGTATACGGAAAAATAAAGTTATAGTGGTCAGAAAAGGTCATTTTTATAAATATCAATTTTGTAATTTTTTTTTCTTAAAATGGTACAATAATAGAAAAACGATATATATTGGTATCATTTTAATCGCATTGACCAACAGAATAAAAATAATGTATCAGTTTTACAATAAAGTCCACTGTGTTAAAACCAACCCCCCTAAAGTTGCAATATTGCAGTTCTGCACCCACAATTTATAATATTTTGGTTTTGCAGTACATTTTATGGAAAAATGGTATTTACAAAAATACATTTGGTCATGCAAAAAACAAGCTCTCATAGGGGTCTTCAGGTGGAAAAATAAAAGAGTTATGGATTTTAAAAGGAGAGGAGGAAGAAATTAAAATGCAAAAATGTGTCCTCAAAAGGTAGGGATCGACCGATTATCGGTTTGGCCGATATTATCGGCCGATATTCACGATTTTTGACGTTATCGGCAATTACCTTGCCGATAATCCGATAATGTCCCGCACCCCGCCCCTCCCCCACCCCACAGCGCCCCACCACACCGCACGCCGCCCCCCTTGCCTCCCCTATACCCGGTTTTATAATTACCTGTTCCAGGGGTCTGGGGCCTGCACTACTTCTGGATCCTGCTGCGTCCCGCGTTACGCTGCGCGGTGACGTCCTCAACGTGGCGTCACCGTCAGTACGCACAGTGACAGCGCAGGACGGGAGCCAGAAGTAACACGGACCTCGGACCCCGGGAACAGGTAATTCTAAAACCGGGGATAGGGGAGGCAATGGGGCAGCGGCGGTGGGGGCGGTGTGCGGTGCGGGGGTAGAGGGGGGATAGCGGCTGTGTGCGATGCGGGGGTAGGGGGGGATGGCTGGGGGGCAGTGGTTAGGAGGACCCCTGGACAGGCAGGGGGAGAGAAGCGGGTGGCGGCGGTGGTCTCTGATTCAGCCAAAGCCGCTGCAGTTCATTGATTTAAAGCGCCCGCTTTAAATCAATGATCTGCAGTGGCTTCTTGGGGGGTGGAGAAATAGCCGATAACTTATACCGGAATATCGGTATAAATTATCGGCTATCGGCCTGAAAGGCCACAGATTATCGGTATCGGCCCTAAAAAAAACGATATCGGTCGATCCCTACTTAAAGGGGTACTCTGCCCCTAGACATCTTATTCCCTATCTGCGGGCTGGCATCCCGGGGAATGATGGATGTGGTCGCTTGACACGCCCCCTTCCATAGACATGAATGGAGGGGGCAGGCTGTGATGTCACGACCACGGCCGTCCGAAGCCAGCGCTCTGAACATAAAAGTTTAGAATGCCGAACCCCACACGATTAGACATCTGAACCCCTATCCTTTGGATAGGGGATACAATATCTAGGGGCAGAGTACCCTTTTAAGGCCAAAATGGCTTAAGTCTTAACCCCTTAAGGACCAAGCCCATTTTCAACTTAAGGACCCGATAGTTTTTTGCAAATCTGACCACTGTCACTTTAACCCCTTAAGTACCCGGGGTTTTTCCATTTTTGCATTTTCGTTTTTTTCCTCCTTACCTTTAAAAAATCATAGCTCTTTCAATTTTGCACCTAAAAATCCATATGGCGGCTTATGTTTTGCACCACCAATTCTACTTTGTAATGACGTCAGCCATTTTACCCAAAAATCTACTGCGAAACTGAAAAAAAAAATACATTGTGAGACATAATTGAAAAAAACAAAATGCCCTTTTGTAACTTTTGGGGGTTTCCGTTTCTACACAGTACATTTTTCGGTAAAAATGACACCTTCTCTTTATTCTGTAGGTCCATACGATTAAAATGATACCCTACTTATATAGGTTTGATTTTGTCGTACTTCTGGAAAAAATCATAACTACATGCAGGAAAATGTATACGATTAAAATTGTCATCTTCTGACCCCTATAACTTTTTAATTTTTCCGCGTATGGGGCAGTATGAGAGCTAATTGTTTGCGCCGTGATCTAAAGTTTTTCGCGGTACCATATTTGCATTGATAGGACTCCTGATGTACCAGTACGTCATGGGTCCTTTAGGGGTTAAGCATTAATAACGCTGGAATGCTTTTACTTTTTATTCTGATTCTGAGATTGTTTTTTCATGACATATTCTACTTTATGTCCGTGGTAAATTTTTGTCGATACATACTTGCCTCATATCTTGGTGAAAAATTCCAAAATTTGATGAAAAATTCTCTCTGCTTGTAAGGAAAATAGACATTCCAAATAAATTATATATTGATTCACATAAACAATATGTCTACTTTATATTTTCATCATAAAGTTGACATGTTTTTCATTTGGAAGACATCAGAGGGCTTCAAAGTTCAGCAACAATTTTCCAATTTTTCACAAAATTTTCAAAATCGGAATTTTTCAGGCACCAGTTCAGTTTTGAAGTGGATTCGAAGGGCCTTGATATTAGAAGTACCCCATAAATGACCCCATTATAAAAACTGCACCCCTCAAAGTATTCAAAATGACATTCAGAAAGTGTGTTAACTCTTTAGTTGCTTCACAGGAATAGCAGCAAAGTGAAGGAGAAAATTCAAAATCTTAATTTTTTACACTCGCATGTTCTTGTAGACCCAGTTATAGAAATTTTACAAGGGGTAAAAGAAGAAAAAGCCCCCCAAAATTTGTAACCCAATTTCTCTCGAGTAAGAAAATACCTCATATGTGTATGTAAAGTGTTCGGTGGGCGCAGTAGAGGGCTCAGAAGGGAAGGAGCGACAATGGAATTTTGGAGATTGAGTTTTTCGGAAATGGGTTTTTTGGGGGTATGTCACATTTAGAAAGCTCCTATAGTGCCAGAACAGCAAAAATAAAAAAAAAACAACACATGACAAATATTTTGGAAACTTCACCCCTCAAGGAACGTAACAAGGGGTACAGTGAGCCTTAACACCTCACACTGTTCGTTTAAAGTTGGATGTGTAAATTAAATTATTTTTTCCACTAAAGTGCTGATTTCCCCCCGGCATTTTACATTTTTAAAAGGGGTAATAGGAGAAAATGCCCCCCAAAATTGAGACAGTGCAAAAAGAGTTGTATATGGCAACCTGTACCAAGTAGACCACAACTTTTTTTGTACCATACCAGTATTTTCCGTATGGCCATGTATGGTTTGAGGACTTGATCAGAGACATCAACTCCCCCCATGTACTGATTATAGTCCAGAATACAATCAGGATTGAGGACCCTTGTTGTGGTACCTCGCACTGGGACAGGTGTGCTGCCATTACCATGAATTGTGGACAGCATAAGGACACTCCTCTTATCCTTATACCTTACCAGCAACAGGTTTTCATGGGTAAGGACACGGGACTCACCCTTGGGCATAGGTGTCTGAACAAAATTTAGAGGGAGGCTTCTCTGGTTCTTCCGAACAGTCGCACAATTGGATGTGGATCTGGTGGCAAGGGATGTGAACAGAGGGATGCTGGTATAAAAGTTGTCCACATACACGTGGTAACCCTAATCCAGCAATGGTTGGACATGGTCGGAATAAAATATCTTACTTTTTTTTTTTTTTTAAACCTCCCACCTGTCCCTCGGGGGGGGGGGGGGGGGGGATCCGTGGCTCTTTCTCTCAGCTATGCCTGCTGACTGAGCTTGGAGGGCAAGCAGGGCTGAGAAAAGGGGACATTAACCCCTCCTCTGCCAGTTGCTATTGGTCAGATGATCGTCCGACCAATAGAAGCGTTCCTGGGGAGGGGACGGGATCGCCACCTTCCCCTAGCTACAGGAGGTGATTGGCGGTGAATAATACACCGCCGATCAAATTATTTCGTGTCATCAGGTCACACGTAACCCGTATGACCGGAATTGCCGCAGATCGCTGGTGTGAATTCACCGGCGATATGTGGCAATCGCCGACATGGGGGGAAGGGTGTCTCAAGATCCCCCTGGGCATTGTCACGGGAGGCCTGCTGAATGATTTTGGGAACGAAATTCCCACGGGACTACAGGTACGCCCTGTGTCTTTAACCACCAGGACATCAGGGCGTACCTGTACTCCCTGTGTCCTGAAGGGGTTAAGAAAAAAAAAACATCCATATATTATTGAAACAGACAGATAAGTTATAAAGTGACAATAGAAAGTGCAGCCATTCTAGACATAATTATATAGCAAGCTTCTCTGAAATAGACAGGAGAGAGATTGTGTGATTTCCAAAAACTGAAAAAAAAAATATTATATATATATATATATATATATATATATATATATATATATGAGACACTTATCAAAACCTGCCCAGAGGAAAAGTTGCTGAGTTGCCCATAGCAACCAATCAGATCGCTTCTTTCATTTTTTAGAGACCTTTCCAAAAATGAAAGTAGGAACCTCATTGGTTGCTATGGGCAACTCAGCAACATTTCCACTGGACAGGTTTTGATAACTCTCCCCATTAGTTGCTAATTAGTTTAATGTATTTCCCTTAACGTATATTGTGGTAGTACATTACTTAGTGCTGTACAAGATGGTATCACAGATTCACAATTTTTTTGTATTTTAGTGTAGAAAAGTAGTAAAACAATAAAAATATAGAAATTTGGTACTGCTGAAATCATACTGACCACAAAATACCAAAACTCTTGTGATAAAAACTTGACTCCATTTTACAGTATATTATACAAAATAAAATATTTTCACTAGTGTTCCTTATTTTTATTCACCACTTACTGGCCCAATATCTGATTTTTATAGCCAGTTGCCTAGGATCACAACCTTTAGTTCAACTTCAGTTTGCTGGTCAAACATGCTCAGTAGCAGCACTAGGAATTATAGGATGGTGAGCTTTGTCTATGAAACAGTAGATGAAGGGAATTAAGAGTCTAATCGGGGAGGCTCAACAGTGGGGGAGCACAATACATAATCACACAAGAATAAGAAGACTTGCTATTTGGCTGTCAGGGGAATACAAGTTGAGAAGGATGTAAGAGTATATGTAAACAATGCATGATGGGAATTGTACTCTGCTACCTACTAATATAGGCTGCTATTTAAGTGCTGCCCAGTCTGGCTGCTTTTGAGAAGGAGCACATGGAGAGCATCAATAACACATGAAGAAGTTAATGAATGTTTAGGATGTAGGATTAGTATAAGGCTGGGTTCCCACTATGTTTTCTCCTATATGGGAGCGCATACGGCAGGGGAGAGCTAAAACCTTGTGCTCCCGTATGTAATTCATTTCAATGAGCCGGACGGAGTGAAACGTTCGGTCGGCTCATTTTTGCGCCGTATGCGCTTTTTCACCGGACCTAAAACTCTGGTCAACTACGGTTTTAGGTCCGGTTGTAAAAGCGCATACGGCGCAAACATGAGCCGGCCGAACGTTTCACTCCGGCCGGCTCATTGAAATTAATTACATACGGGAGCGCATACGAAGGCATACAGGAGCGTGAGGTTTCAGCTCCCCCTACAGTATGCGCTCCCGTATGGGAGAAAACGTAGTGGGAACCCAGCCTAACAGCTGTTTTGTGTGTAGTGTCCCTGCAGCTTTTTTTCAAGTTTTTTTGTCAAAACTTGCTTTATCCCATTAACACGTCATATGTACCGCATAAGTGAAAAGCCATAAAAAAACAAAAAAACTAAAAATTGTAGAATTAAAGTAATCAAATAAAGCACACATGTGCCAAAATAGTGCAATTAAAAAAAAAAATTTTTTTAAAAGAAAAAGTTACTGCATGTCTCTCAAAATTCAATGGTGAAAAAAAATTGGCTGCATTAAAAAAAAAACTAAAATATGTATGACAATTAACAGTGTTTGTTCCATAACAAAACCAAACACGTTTATTTTATTAGATTGAGTTAACTTGAACCAAACAACTGTAGCGCCGCATCAAAGCTATGTAACTGTGCTTGTGCACAGAATCTTATAATACCAATGAACCAGACACATGTAAAATGCAAACAGCGTCTTCTGAGTATAATTCAAAACTGAGCACGCAAGAGTTTGCTTGTTTCAGGGCACTGGGGTGGATAGTCACAGCTTACTGATAAAGTAAAATGTGAGCTGTCTCTGGGGCCCAGGAGATGTCATGTTGAATAATGCTGGTGATAATACAGCGCAGATGAGTGGCTCTGTCATGTCTAACAAAGCAAGATAAAATATTTTATATGACAGAAGGAGACATCCCCTTATCTCCTATAAATTACACAAATGTTCTTTTTATTACAGAGAAAGTGTCTAAAATTCATCAAAGCACAGTGGACCGATATCCGATATCTAAATTCCATTGTGGCCCACAGAGCTATTTGCAAATAACATCCCCTGTTAAAGCCACCTCCTCAGAAAGTTAGAAAGCGTACGTTCCGCAGTGTAGTCACTGGGTTGTTTTCAGTCTTAAATAAGTGTAATATTTCTGACGCCAGCCCTAAACACTCAAGGGCACATACTGATTACTGTGCCACTTTGCATTTCTGCATCTAATATTTTCTCTGCTAATAATCCTGTCTATCCCTCTCGATTAACCTTGTTGTAATATGTCAGTGATCTAGCCAAATAAAACACTGCCAGTAATAAAGATGAAGGACCTAAGCCATACCTAACTAAAGAGTGGGATGGCAAGAAGATGTAGAAGAAAGCAAGGAGTGAGCCAGTCAATCATACCCAGATGGAGCCTCCCATCAAGTCAATCCTCAATGCGGTCACCCCCACATGAACTAAAGCTGGAGATCATTCACCGAGTGCTATCAACATTTTAAGCAATGAATAGAGGCCATGTAATTAAAATGACAAGGTTATCCTGCTGCTACTTCCATTGAATGAGGTTTTCTTTCATTTTGTTGATTCAGCGGCACTAATTTAACCATGTGATTATGGTGTACAAAACTGACTGCCATAGCTTCAAAAATACATTTTATTTTACAGTTTTGTATTATTTTTGCTTGTGTGAGGACAGAGACATAAACGATTTCTTTAACCCCTTAAGGACCGGGGTTTTTTCCGTTTTTGCACTTTCGTTTTTTGCTCCTTGCCTTTAAAAAATCATAACTCTTTCAATTTTGCACCTTAAAATCCATATGATTTAAGACTTATTTTTTGCGCCACCAATTCTACTTTGTAATGACGTCAGTCATTGTGCCCAAAAATCTACGGTGAAACGGAAAATTGTGCAACAAAATTGAAAAAAAAAAAACACGCTGTTTTGTAACTTTTGGGGGCTTCCATTTCTACGCAGTGTATTTTTGGGAAAAATGACACCTTATCTTTATTCTGTAGGTCCATACGATTAAAATGGTACCCTACTTATATAGGTTTGATTTTGTCGTACTTCTGGAAAAAATCATAACTTCATGCAGGAAAATTAATACGTTTAAAATTGTCATCTTCTGACCCCTATAACTTTTTTATTTTTCCGCGTATGGGGCGGTATGAGGGCTCAATTTTTGCGCCTTGATCTGAAGTTTTTAACGGTACCATATTTGCATTGATAGGACTTATTGATCTTTTTATTCATTTTTTCATGATATAAAAAGTGACCAAAAATGCACTATTTTGGACTTTGGAATTTTTTTGTGCGTACGCCATTGACCGTGCGGTTTAATTAACGACATATTTTTATAATTCGGACATTTCCGCACGCGGTGATAACACATATGTTTATTTTTATTTACACTGGTTTTTTTTATGGGAAAAGGGGGGTGATTCAAACTTTTAATAGGGAAGGGGTTAAATAATCTTTATTCACTTTTTTTTTGCAGTATTAAAGCTCCCATAGGGACCTATAACACTGCACACACTGATCTTTCACATTGATCACTGGTTTCTCATAGGAAACCAGTGATCGATGATTCTGCCGCTTGACTGCTCATGCCTGGATCTCAGGCACTGAGCAGTCATTCGGCGATCCGACAGCGAGGAGGCAGGTAGGGACCCTCCGGCTGTCCTGTAAGCTGTTCGGGATGCCGCGATTTCACCGCGGCTATCCCGAACAGCCCACGGGGCTAACCGACAGTTTTTACTTTCACTTTTAACCGTGTGGCTCAGCTTTGAGCGCGCGGCTAAAGGGTTAATAGCGCGCGGCACCGAGATCAGTGCTGCGCGCTATTAGCGGCAGGTCCCGGCTTCACTTTGACGCCGGGCCCGCCGTGATATGATGCGGGGTCACCGTGGGACCCTGCGTTATATCACGGGAGCGGTACCAAGGACGTACTCATACGTCCTTGGTCCTTAAGGGGTTAAAACATATAAAGACAATTTGTAACCTTAAAAGGAGATGTCTCATACTTAAAATTACAGAAAAACGTATCTCCTTTCCGCAGGACAGGGGATAAGTTTTAGATTGCAGGGGGTCCGACTGCTGGGGCCCCACGCAATCTCCTGTACGGAGGCCCCAGCTCTCCATGGGAAGGGCACCTCATTACCCCCGCTCGAAGCAGGAGCCGCCACACCCCCTCCATACATCTCTAGGGGAGAGCCCCAAGAGCAGATAGGGGATACATTTTTCTGTAATATTAAGTTTGAGACATCTCCTTAACCTTATGGGCGCATGGTTTTTCCATTTTAATTTTTACCTCATCACCATCTAAAAATCATAAATGTTTCAGTTTTGCACCTAAAATTCCATATTATGACTTATTTTTTGCAGCACCAATTTTACTTTGCATTGATATTAGTCATTTTACCAATATATCCACGGCGAAGCGGAAATTTTTTTTATTGTGCGACAAAATTGAAGATGCCACTTCAAATTTTTGGGGCTTCCGTTTCTACGCAGTGCATTTTTTGGTAAAAGACACCTTATCTTTATTCCGTAGCTCCATACGGTTAAAATGATACCCTACTTATATAGGTTTGATTTTGTTGTAAGTCTAAAAAAAAAATCAATCATAACTACATGCAGGAAAATGTATATGTTTAAAATTGTCATATTCTGACCCCTGTAACTTTTTTATTTTTCCACATACGGGGCGTTATGGTTTTGTGCACCGTGATCTGAAGTTTTTAGCAGTACCATTTTTATATTGATCAGACTTTTTGATTGCTTTTTATTAATTTTTTCATTATATAAAAAGTGACCAAAAATACGCTATTTTGGACTTTGGAATTTTTTTGTGCGTACGCCACTGACCTTGCAGTTTAATTTATGATATACTTTTATAGTTAAGACATTTCCGCACACGGCGATACCACATGTTTATTTTTATTTACACAGTTTTTTTTTTTAGATGGGAAAAGGGTGGTGATTCTTATTTTTATAAGGGAAGGGGTTAAATGATCTTTATTAACTTTTTTTTCCCACACTATTTTTTTCCAGTGTTATAGCCCCCACTAGTGGCTATTACACTGAACAAACTGATCTCATACACAGATCATTGCCGTGCATTGACACGGCAAATATCAGTGTTATCGGTGGTTGAATGCTCAAGCCTG
Organism: Hyla sarda; assembly: GCF_029499605.1. Classification (NCBI taxonomy): domain Eukaryota; kingdom Metazoa; phylum Chordata; class Amphibia; order Anura; family Hylidae; genus Hyla; species Hyla sarda. The sequence continues at coordinate 332,440,633 of NC_079189.1, read as the reverse complement.
GATTTCAGGCTTGGAGCAATCGCCGATCGAACGCGACGGAGGCAGGTAAAGTGACCTCTGCTCGATTTCTAGCTGATCGGGACATCGCAATTTCACCGCAATGGTCCCGATCAGCCCGACTGAGGTGCCAGGAAGCTTTTACTTTCATTTTAGACGTGGCGATCAACTTTGAACGCCGAGTCTAAAGGGTTAATAGCGCGTGTTATATACCAGGACCGGGCGCAGGGCTTACACCCTGCGTCCTTAAGAGGTTAAAGGGGTATTCCAGGATTTTTTTTTTTATTTGACTATGCTACAGGGGCTGTAAAGTTAGTGTAGTTCATAATATAGTGACTGTACCTGTGTGTGACGGTTTTCTCACAATTTTTATCAGATTATCAGATTCAGGGTGTCAAACAGGAAATACTAGTTTACAAAAAGCTAGTCACAGTGTAATGATAATCTCACAACATAGCCATTTTGCCCCATGACAAGCGCAGATCCTTCCTAAGCATGTCCATTACTGTCTGCCAGGTATGTACTAAAATCACCTTATGGTGCATAACCCATTTAATGCCTTTAAATGATTATTGTTGTTTCAAACAATGTCCCTCCATTTGATAGTCCATAAAAATCCTGACATATTTGAAAACCACTTAATTTACCATCCATTAACTGCTATTAGGCTAAGCCCTTCTTTAGAAACAGAGAGACCAGCTTAGTTAGTGCTATGTGCATCACAGAGAAAGAAAGTCTGGGCTGTGTACCTAAAATCTGAGAGCTTATTTGCATCTTCGAGAGGATTTACACTGTGCTTGGAAGGTAAAATCAAGGCTTCCATTTTATTTCTCACCAAAGTTCTGAGCAGCTGTTCCTTGGGGAAATAGTATCATTCCTACCTATGTCTGTACACAGTGCTCCCTCTTGGATGTAATATTCCTTTACTCTGCTGGCAGTCAACATAATTCTCATTAGCAGCTTATTACTTTGTAACCCCTTGCTTGCTGCACAGCTGTTTCTTTCCTTTTTCACAAATAGCACTCTTTAAACCTAGTGCATCAAAAAACCCTCTTCTTCCTCCCTCATGCCATCTACACTGAACAATCACTGCATTAAAGGAGTTCTCTAAGCTAAAACTTTTAACCCCTGCTGTGCCTGGGCTGTAAAACTATACATAATAAACTTTCACTTACCTGCCTACGATCCCCTGTTGTTCCGATATCGCCGTCCCGTTCTCCGTTCCCGGTCTCTTCCACTTCCTGCGGGTCGGTGACTTCACTCTGCGCTCAGGCTATCAGCTGATAGGCTGAGTGCAGAGTGAAGTCACCGACCGGGGGCGGGGCCGTGACGTAACGACGCTCCGGCCCCTGTACTGCCCGTCATTACGTGCAGAGCGAACTCACTCTGTGCAGTAATGACAGCGAGGTGCTGCAGCGGCAATCCCGGGGGTCCTCACCAGCGGGACCGCAGCGATCTGACATCTTATCCCCTATCCAAAGGATAGGGGATAAGATGTCTAGGGGCAGAGTACCCCTTTAAGGACAATTAAATTTTTATGGTTTTGTTTTTTCCTCCTCGCCTTCAAAAAATCATAACTCTTTTATATTTTCATCCACAGACTAGTACAGTGGTTCTTAACCTGGGAGCCGGTGTTTGGCCGTCCTGTAGCAATGGGGTAATCCCCCCCCCCCCCATCACTAACTCCCTGCGGCTCCGCGTTAAGTTTAAAAACGCTGGGCCGCCGGGACATAGGGCACGCCGGAACGTCACTGAAGTCCCGTACGTGCGCCCATGGAAACGAAGGCGCTGAGGACCGGAGGATAAAGAAGGAGGAAGACGAGTGCATGCCAGATTGGTAAGTGACCAGCAGCACGTCATCTTCGGTACTCTGACCACCAGTCCCGAGACCTGCTGCTATAGGGGAGCACTGAAGTGGGCAGTACACAGGCATACAGCCTCCAGCCATACATTGTATATGGCTGGAGGCTGTATGTCTCTGGTGGAACACTGCCTACATCAGTGGTCTTCAACCTGTGGACCTCCAGATGTTGCAAAACTACAACTACCAGCATGCCCGGACAGCCGTTGGCTGTCCGGGCATGCTGGGAGTTGGTAGTTTTGCAACATCTGGAGGTCCGCAGGTTGAAGACCACTGGCCTGCCTAATGTGGGGGAAACCTGCCTGCCTAATGTGGGGGAACACTGCCTGTGCCTAATGTGTGGGGGAACACTGCCTGCGCCTAATGTGTGGGGGAACACTGCCTGCGCCTAATGTGTGGGGGAACACTGCCTGCACCTAATGTGTCTTAATGGTTTTGTTCTTTAATGGTTTTGTTCATTTTATGCACCTATGTATAAATATATACCTCCTATGTTTTGGTTTTGAAAAAATCATATTTTATTTTTCCAATTAAGAGGGGTTCGGTGAATGCGCATAGGAAACTGGTGGGGTTCAGTACCTCCAACAAGGTTAAAAACCACAGGACTAGGCTTGTTTTTTGCGCGAGTTGTCCGTTGTAATGCCATCACTCACTTTACCATAAAATGTATGGGGCAACCAAAAAAATACTATTTGTGTGGGGAAATTAAAAAGAAAACTGCAATTTTGCTAATTTGTAAGGTTTCGTTTTCACACCGTACAATTTACAGTAAAAATAACATGTGTTCTTTATTCTTTGGGTCAATATCGTTAAAATGATACCCATGATAACATACTTTTCTATTACTGTTGCGCCTAAAAAAAATCGCAAACTGTTTAACCAAATTAGTACGTTTAAAATCCCCTTATTTTGAAGACCTATAACTTTTTCATTTTTCCGTATAAGCGGCGGTATGAGGGCAAATTGTTTGCACCGTGATCTGTACTTTTTATTGATACCATATTTGCTTATATAAAACCTTTAATACTTTGGAATAAAAGGTTATAAAAAGCAGCTATTTTGGACTTTTTTTTAAGTTCACGCCATTCACCGTACGGTATCATTAACATTTTTTTTTTAATAGTTGGGATATTTACGCACACGGCGATACCAAATATGTATATAATATATATATATATATATATATATATATATATATATTTTTTTTTTTTTTTTTTTTACACTTTTTGGAGGTGAAATTGGGAAAATGGGACAATTTACGTTATTATTGGGGGAGTGGGTTTTTCACTTTTTTTACTTTTATTTTTACACTTTAATAGTCCCCATAGGGGACTATTTATAGCAAACATTTGATTGCTAATACTGTTCAGTGCTATGCATAGGACATAGCACTGATCAGTATTATCGGTCATCTTCTGCTCTGGTCTGCTCGATCGCAGACCTGAGCAGAAGACCCTTGGAAGGCAGAGGAGGCAGGTGAGGGGACCTCTGGCTGCCATGCTGGATGATCGGATTGCCTCCGCAGCACTGCGATCAGATCATCCGTTTTAGTGTCCGCAATGGTGCAGATGCCGTGATCTGTATTGATCACGACATCTGAGGGGTTAATGGCGGACATCCGCACAATCGCAGATTTCTGCCATTACGGACGGCTCCCTGGCTGCTATCAGCAGCCAGGACCTGCCACGCATGACGCGAGCATCGCTCCGATGCTCGCGGTTATGCATAGGATGTAAATGTACATCCTGGTGCATTAAGTACAAGCTCAGCAGGACGTACATTTACGTCCTGCGTCGTTAAGGGGTTATGGACCCGAGCATGTTTTGCACATCTGACCACTGTCACTTTATGCATTAATAACTGTGGGATGCTTTTCCTAATCATTCTGATTCTGAGATGTAGTTTAACATATTCTACTTTAACATAGTGGTAACTTTTCGTCGATACTTGCATCAATAGACAGACCCCTATTTTTAATATTCAGGGACTCTATAGTAACAGGGACTGTTCCACAGGACTGACGCTTGGCAAATGTGGTACCAATATTTAAAAAGGGGTCAAATGGTGACCCTAGGAATTATAGGCCTGTTAATTTAACCACCGTTGTATTTAAATTGTTTGAGGGTTTTCTAAGAGATGCTATTTTGAAGTATCTTGATAAAAATAAATGTATGACTCCACATAAGCATGGCTTTATGAGGGATCGGTCCTGTCAAACTAACCTGATCAGCTTTTATGAGGAGGTGAGTTCCAGACTGGACCAGGGGCAATCGCTGGATTTCGTGTATCTTTTTCCAAAGATTTTGATACGGTGCCACATAAAAGGTTGGTGCATAAAATGAGGAGGATTGGACTGGAGGAGAATGTGTGTAAGTGGGTAAGTAACTGGCTCAATGATAGGAAACAGAGGGTGGTTATTAATGGTACTTATTCTGATTGGGTGACTATTACTAGTGGAGTACCACAGGAGTCCCTCCTGGGTCCTGTTCTATTTAATATATTCATTAATGACCTTGTAGAGGGGTTGAATAGTAAAGTAGCAATCTTGCAGATGATACTAAACTCTGTAAAGCGGTAAACACAATAGAGGACAGGGCACTGTTACAAATGGATCTGGATAGGTTGGAGGTTTGGGCTGGGAAGTGGCAGATGAGGTTCAACACTGATAAATGTAAGGTAATGCACATGGGGAAGAAAAATCCGGGCTAGGATTATGCATTAAATGGGAGAACACTTGGGACGACTGATGTGGAAAAGGACTTGGGAGTCTTAGTTAATAGTAAATTTAGCTGTAGTGACCAGTGTTGGGCAGCTGCTGCCAAGGCAAATAAAATCATGGGGTGCATCAATAGGGGCAGAGATGCCCACGACAAGAAAATAATTCTACCACTGTACAAATCACTAGTCAGACAACACATAGAATACTGTGTACAGTACTGGGCACCAGTGTACAAGAAAGATATGGTGGAACTCAAGAGGGTTCAAAGATGGGCAACCAGGGTAATATGGGGAATGGGAGGACTACAGTACCCAGAAAGATTATAGGTATTAGGGTTATTTAGTTTAGAAAAAAGGCGGCTTAGGGGAGACCAAATAACTATGTATAAATATATCAGGGGACTATACAGAGATCTCTCCCATGATCTATTTATACCCAGGACTGTATCTATAACAAGGGATCAACCTCTATGTTTAGAGGAAAGGAGGTTTCTACACCATCACAGACGGGGGTTCTTTACTGTAAAAGCAGTGAGACTGTGGAAGTCCGTCGATGTTCCGTCCCGGTAATGGGCTAAGTCCACGGTCATGTAAGGAGCTCTGGCCGGCTTCTTACATGACAGTGGGCTCAGCCTATCACCGGCCGAGGCGGAACATTGCTGCGGCCGGTGATAGGCTCATGGCTGTCTGATGTTCCCGTCCCCATGAAGCAGGTGAGGCCGGTACCGGACCAACGGGAGGTGAGTTAAAGTTTATTTTGTTTATTTTTTGCAGCTCGGGCATAGGGATACTGCACAGTATGGAGCAGGGGTCTTCATCCTGCGGACCTCCAGATGTTGCAAAACTACAACTCCCAGCATGCCTGGACAGCACAAAAATTTTGGTATTCGGTATGAACCGGTATACTGCCCAGCCCTAACCTCGAGTTTTTCCATTCCTCTGGATCAACTCAGTAGGGACTCATTAGGGTTATAGGTTGAACTTGATGGGCTTTGGTCTTTTTTCGACCTTATGAACTATGTCACTATTGAATTTTTCTAACTTTGATGCTCTCTGCTTGTAAGGAACATAGATTTTCCAAATAAATTATATATTGATTCACATATACAATATATCTACGTTACGTCTACGTTTGCATCATAAAGTCGACATGTCTTTACTTTTGGAAGACATCAGAGGGCTTCAAAGTTCAGCAGCAATTTTCCAACTTTTCAATACATTTTCAAAATAAGAATTTTTCAGGGACCAGTTCAGTTTTGAAGTGGATTTTAGGAGCCTTCATATTAGAAATACCCCACAAATGACCCCATTATAAAAACTGCACCCCTCAAAGTATTCAAAATGACATTCAGTAAGTGTGTTAACCCTTTAGGTATTTCACAGGAATAGCAGCAAAGTGAAGGAGAAAAATCAAAATTTTTTACACTCATGTTCTTGTAGACCCAGTTTTTTAAATTTTACAAGGTAAAAGGAGAAAAAGCCCCCCAAAATTTGTAACTCAATTTCTCTCGAGTAAGGAAATACCTCATATGTGGATGTAAAGTGCTCTGTGGGTGCACTAGAGGGCTCAGAAGAGAAGGAGCGACAATGGGATTTTGGAGAACGAATTTTGCTGAAATGGTTTTGGGGGGGGGGGGGGGCATGTCACATTTAGGAAGCCCCTATGATGCCAGAACAGCAAAAAAACTAAACAAAATACCCCACATGGCATACTATTTTGGAAACTACACCCCTCAAGGCAAGTAACAAGGGGTACAATGAGCCTTAACACCCCACAGGTGTTTGATGACTTTTCAGTAATGTCGGTTGTGTAAATGGAAAAAAAAAAAATTTTCACAAAAATCCCCCCCCCAAAATTTACAATTTTTACAAGGGGTAATGGAAGAAAATGCCCCCCAAAATTTGTAACACCATTTCCTTGGAGTATGGAAATACCCCATGTGTGGACATAAAATGCTCTGCAGGTGCACTGCAACGCTAAGAAGAGAAGGAGCCACATTTGGCTTTTGGAGAGACAATTTAGCTGAAATGTTTTTTGTTTTTTTTTGGGGTGGGGGGGCATGTCACATTTAGGAAGCCCTTATGGTGCCAGAACCGCAAAAAAGAAAAATAAATTAAATAACCCACATGGCATACTATTTTGGAAACTATTTTGGAACCTGCCAGGCTGCATCCCCAGAGCAATGACCCAACGGCTGAGGGCAGGTAAGGGAACACTTTAAGCTCATCAGACCCTGCAATCACATTGCAGGGGTCCTATGCGCTCCTTGAGCTTGCTGGCATCTGTGACTTAATACTTTAGATGCCATGATCGCCATTGATCAGAGTCTAAAGGGTTAATCACGGGAAGTGACAGGATCACCATTCCCAATCATTAGTGGTAAGTGTCTGGGTACTGATAGTAGCAGTCACTCGGCACTATGAAGCGATAACATAATCATTTAAAGCTCCAGGGTGTACATTTACACGCTGTGTCTTCAAGGGTTAAGCACTGTGTATACAGTGATTGGGGAAAGCAGGGACAGTACTATATCATCCCTGCCATGTCTCTGGAAATCTCTGTCACCAAGAGCTGGCTCTCCTCACTTGCAGTGGCATGATCATTGGGCAGACATTAAACTCGTCAAAGATGCTTTAAATGGGCACTGTCACCAACTTTATTTTTTGATCTGTTGTAGTACTTATGTACTACAACATATCTCTAATATACTTTTATTTTTATTTTTTTCATTAAAAAGGTTTAATTTACATTTAAAAACCGGCTACTGAAAAAGGACTGATTTTGGAGTGGCAATCAGTCCTTTTTCAGTTAGTATCGATTGTGTGCAGCTCACAAAAAACAGGGGACGAGGTTAACTGAGATGCTTTTCCACCAAAAAAAAGCAAAAATGGTATCAATATAAAAGACAAGAGAGTACTCAGTCCTCAGTCTCCCACCTGTGCAAACAGGTATATGATGGAGGAATGGATTCACTAGACGAAAATTATAACATTTATAAAATTTATTTGTACAAATATAGCCAATCCACAAACCGCAGGGCCCTACGGATGTGTAATGGGATTAGAATAAAATATTACATTCAGTAATGACTTCTGCCCATATTCAATCATGCAAAAAACTCAATTTAAATAGTGTAAATAATAGCAAAAATTAAAAATAAAAATAAATAAATAAATGAATAGATAAATAAATTTTAACAAAAATCGTTTTTGCTAAAATTTATTTATCTATTCATTTATTTATTTATTTTTATTTTTTGCTATTATTTACACTATTTAAATTGAGTTTTTGCATGATTGAATATGGGCAGAAGTCATTACTGAATGTAATATTTTATTCTAATCCCATTACACATCCGTAGGGCCCTGCGGTTTGTGGATTGGCTATATTTGTACAAATAAATTTTATAATTTTCGTCTAGTGAATCCATTCCTCCATCACATACCTGTTTGCACAGGTGGGAGACTGAGGACTGAGTACTCACTTGTCTTTTTCAGTTAGGCTGCACTCGCTCCCTGCCTGTCAATCAGACAGGCGGGAGCGAGCGCATTGGCTCCCCGGCCACTGGCTGGGAGGCCACTCCTCCCGCACATCGCCGCCGCCTCTGTCCCTGCACGGCCTCTGCAGTAACTGCAAGTGTAATGAGGGAATGGGGTATGCGGGGCGGGGGGGAAGCAACGGGCTAGTGCCATAGCGGGAAGGGGGGGGGTTGGAACGGGCTACTCTTTAAAGAGTACCTGTCATTTCAGGAGCAGCACTATTTCTGGTCATTACATAACTTGTACATAGCATTTTTAGAAGATTTCTTCTCTGTAGGCTTCACCTCTTAATTTTCAGTTCTCCCAGAGCTGGTGGGTGGAGCTGCCCCCTCAAACACAGGACAAAGCTAGACTGATTTCAGAGAAGATGATTTGAGCAGCAGGAGATTTTTCAAATAACAGTGATTATTTAGGGCAACAGGCGGTTGGCAACTAGTTAAGAAATAGTTACATTTAACTTGTCATTCTAATTCTGCTTTATTCGATTGTGAATTTGGAAAAATTGGATCTCATTAATGCTTACTCTAGTAACAGCATTTCTAACAAACGGATGAAATTTCTGCAAAAGTACAGAAGTTTAGAAAGCTTGAATTAAATGCATGTAAACAACATACCTTCACAAATGTGCTGAACTCATCAATTCTTTTATTGCCATGTAAGAGTTTGCTCTGTAACATCTCCAAGGCTTGCTCACTCTGCATTGCTAAGTTGTGCAGTTGTTGTGTAGCTGCCTTTTCCAGTTCAGACATTGTACGTTCAGCTTCAGTCAACTTACTTTCCAAGTCATTGACTTTTCCATTCTGCACAGGATAGGCTCATGTTATTAATTTGAAATTAGCCGACAGTTGTGTTATATATGACCTTATATTCCCACAATTTAAATCATCCTCTGTCTACAGCATAGGGGATAACAAGTTGATTGGTGGGGGTCCAAACCCTTCTAAAAGCATGTCTATCTTTTATCATGATGTCATTTTTATGTTCAAAATTTTGTACTAATAAATTTCATATTTGTGGCTCCATTTTTTTTTCATACAGTGCTCCAACTCTTTTGCATAGTCACAAGGTTAATTTTGCATGCCTACAGCTTCCACTAGGGAAAGATTTGATGCTTACTGCATATAGGGGAGATTTAGCAATATGTGTCTGTGTGCAGGCACTTCACAGCCTTTTTTTTGCTGTGTATTTGGCTTATGTGCGACAAATTTATCAAAACGGAGAAAGACCGATACATTTTGCAGAAATAAAAAAAATCCCCACAGAACTTACAGCTGTAGGATCTCAGAACCTACAGCTGTAGGATGTCATTTCTGGAAGGCAAGGTGGAGGTGGTATGAATTTGTGTTTTTTTTTTAAAATTTTTTATTTTTTTAAACATTTGCCCAATATTTTTGCGCTTTTTTTTTTTGTTTAAAGAAAAGATGCAGTTAATAAATCTCGTCCACTGCATAGTCAAGAACGAAACACTGCATTTCACAGTCACTTTAAGTCACAGTCAAGTTGTCTATTTTGAAATTGCGCAAAAACTAACTACTAATTAAGCGCCAAATTTCTGCCAATAAAATGTCAGGAAGGCAATGATAAATCTCCCCTATAGTGTTTCACAACAGAGGAGCACTTTCTTATACTGTAAAGTCTGATGCTTTATGCAGAAAAGCTTCAATGCTGGTGGGTTATTAAGAGTGAATGTGGTATAGCTAAAAACAGGGCAACGGTTGTGCTGTATTGGTGCTTGCTAAAATGCTTATATACAATCTTGTTCATATGGGATGTCACCTCAGGACTGGTCAACACTGTTAGTCCCATGCCCATATTTTTACATCTTACAAAAGTCGGACACATCTAGCCTAGACATTGACACAAGAGAAGAGATATATCAAAATCTATGCAAAGGAAAAGTTTACCAGTTGCCCATAGCAATCAACAGATCACTTTTATTTTTAAAAAGCAATCTGATTGGTTGCTATGGGCAACTGGTCAACTTTTCCTCTGCACAAGTTTTGATAAATGTCCCCCAAAGAGATTAAAGGGGTATTCCAAGAAATTTTATTTTATTTTATATAAACTGGCTCCAGAAAGTTAAACAGATTTGTAAATTACTTCTATTAACAAATCTTAATCCTTACAATAAATACCATCTGCTGAAGTTGAGTTGTTATTTTCTGTCTGGCAACAGTGCTCTCTGCTGACATCTCTACTTGTCTCGGGAACTGCAAAGAGTAGAAAAGGTTTGCTATGGGGATTTGCTTCTACTCTGAACAGTTCCCGAGACAGGTGTCATCAGAGAGGACTTAGAAAAGAACAACTCAACTTTAGCCGCTCATTAGTACTGAAAGGATTAAGATTTTTTTATAGAAGTAACTTACAAAATTTGTTTAACTTTCTGGACCCAGTTGAGGTATATACATTTTTTCCTGGATAACTCCTTTAAAGCCACTGCTTTGTATCATTGTAAACTATTGGAATCACCTTTACTAGCCAGATTGTCTCATAAAGAGAACACCTGCTGATGGACATCAGCAGCTCCTATTCTGGTAGACTCAAGCTGTCCATATATTACAGGATAACCTGTAAGTAAAAATTATAATTTTAAGTTTAACCCTGGCACATAAAAGAATGTAAGTGTGCTACAATACCTTTTTGTCCAGGTTCTCTCTTAATTTGTAATACATTTGTTCATATTGTGTCTTTTCCTTGCTGATGACACCGAGCCTCTGTTTTAAGGAATCAATTGATGCTTTCTTCTGAGAACATTCTTCAGTCATCGTCTTTAGCTGGAAAATAATGATAAGGCAGGTTTAGATGATATTTCCCATATTTCATATTAAGTCATAAACTGAAAAACTAGAAGGTTTGTAGGGCAACTGACTGAAAAATTATGCACAGTGGCGATGAATGTAAACTTAGCCCCCCTGTCAGGTTAAAACATAAAAGGGATAGAAATGATATTTATGTCTGGAAATCTTTTCATCATGTCGGCACGCACTTCTATGTAGTAAGATCTGGAGTCTAATTACAGGTGCTATATTATAAATGCGCAGACAATAAAAGTGCAAACTGGGCAGAGGCTCCTGACATCACTCATAAATCACCTCAGGTCTGCTCCCCTGGCAAATTATAGAATCTTAATGTTTTATTAATGTTCAACAACATGTTAAAGACCAAATGTTAATAAAAAAAAATATATACATATATCCGACCATAGGCCTAGAGCAAAAGGGAACACACAAGCTTCTGATTATAAAATGTCACCCAGGGGTTATATAGCACATCGGGCAACATTTATTATAGCATATGATCTGTAAACCATTAGCTAGAATGAAAGAAAAATATTAATTGATGCAGCAGAGCTACATTTGTGTCATATTAATATGGAATACTTCACTATGCGTATATGATGCTATATGAAGTTATCATACTACAGCAGAAAAACCTTAAGACTGGTTTTACAAAACAGCAATATGGACGCATTAAGGTGGCAAATTCCGGTTCAACCACAAATTTAACCTTAAGGACACAACCAATTTTATTTTAAATTTTTTTTTTCTCTTCCTCAACTTCTAACATCTAACAAATCATAACTTTTATATTTCCATCCACAGACCCATATGAGGGCTTGTTTTTTTTTTTTGTTTTTTTTTTGCGCGACCAGTTGTCTTTTGTAATGACATCAATTATTTTACCATAAAATGTATGGCACAACCAAAAAAATATTTGTGTGGGGAAACTGAAAAGAAAAATCGCAATTACACTGCACATTTAACAGTAAAAATAACATGTTTTCTTTATTCTGTGGGTCAATGCTATTAAAAGGATACCCATGTTATATGCTTTTCTATTATTGTACTGCTTTAAAAAAAAAATCTCCAACTTTTTTAACCAAATAAGTATGTTTAAAATTACTCTATTTTGACGACCTATAACTTAATAATTTTTCCATATACAGGGGTTGTATGAGGGCTAATTTTTTTCATTGTGATCAGTAGTGTTTATCGTTATTACTTTTGTGTATATGTAAGTTTTTAAATGCTTTTCATAAATTTTTTTTGGGAATGTGAGGTGACAAAAAAACTGCAATTTTGGACTTAGGCATATCAATGATCAGTATTATCGGCGATCTTCTTCTCTGGTCTGCTTGATGTTAGATCAGAGAAGAAGACCCGGGATGATGGCTGGAGCAGGTGAGGTGACCTCTGGCCAACAGGTTGGATAATCTGATCCCTGCGGCAATGCCTTGGGCGATCAGATCATCCATTCAGACGACTGCATTGTTGTAGATGATGTGATCTGTCTCCAACAGAGACTCCGCCATTGGCCGGACGAAGTGCACCTGCTGCACGAAACAGAGCTTTGTTTCCTATGTAACCCCCCCACGTCTGTTCCCTACCCACCTCATATGTGAGTATAATAAAGAAGAATTTAAGAAGACTGGTGAGTGCCGGCTATCATTTCATCTTTTACTTTGTTGGAGATTCATGAACGCTTTCAATTAGCCAGAGCACCACTGTCGCCACAGCACTATAAGTGCGAGCGTTGCCCAGAGAGACTGCACTAATTCTCCATATACACAGTGCCGTATGCATATCTATTATATGATGCTGTGATCTGTATTGATCACAGCATCTGAGGGGTTAATGGCGGATATCAGTGCGGCAGGACCTGCTGTGCATGATGAGAACACAGCTCCTGTGCTCGCGTCATGTACAGGATGTATATGCACGTCCTGGTGCGTTAAGTACCAGGACATACATTTACGCCCTGTGTCGTTAAGGGGTTAATGGCCCAAATGAACAAACTGCATCACAGATCTCCAAAATGCTATTAAAGTCATTAAACCCATGCTTTTGCTGGGATGTGCAACCATAATGTGAGCTCAAAATGGGTCTGGAGTTACCCCAGTATAGAATAGAAAGAGTTGAAATGACACATTCGGCTCTGCAAAATCTGAACATTCATATATGTATTAAAAAGAGTAGAAAAAAAACCATGACAGAATCTCCACAGAACAGCCTTCAGGCCTCTATGCAGCTGCCTCGTAAAGCATGATGTAAGTTTTAACTAAGGAGAAAGTAATAGAGTTTAGTGTAAAGTACCTTTTCTACTTGTAAATAAGTGAATTACTGTTTCTGTGTTAAAAAACACCATTCTGCATGTCAAATCGCAACAACAAACACACTTCACCCTTCGGTTTCTGAGCTGACTGTACTTAAAGCAACATTTTATGATCCTTTATGAGCCTTATTACATGTTATTTTTCTATCAAGGTAACGGCTGTCGTGGGAAGATGTTATTCAGTCTCTAGGGTATTATTATGCTGCAGATGTGATGCGCTGCACCACATTCCAAGGTGATTTCGTGAATAATGGGCTCAGGGAATAAATATACAGAGTGAATTACCTTCCTTTCAAGACTTTCCAACATTTCTTTGCTCGGTCTCTCGTTTTCCTGGTAGGTTTTCAGACGTGTTTTCAGATCCTCTATCAAATGCCTTTTCATGTTGACATCCCTTTCCATCCGAGCCACCCTGGAGAGAGAAGACCCACATTACTACTATACAATTCAGATTTATACATTCTCCCAAAGAAGCAGATGCAGCAAGTTGTTTTACACATTTAAAGACATCTAAAACTGGGTACACTCTTATATGAATGGCTCACAATGTACAATAGGGAGACAGAAGACAGTACTATCAGAAGGCTTGCATACACACTAAACTTACATACTAGCATATGCACTGTCTAATCAAACTGTGCATGCATTATAAAGATAACTGCTAAATTATCAATTTCCTAATATAATGCTATTATTGGAAGCTGCAAAGGCATTCCAGTACCAGACTATAGGGGAATCTCCCTTTAAAACTGTGAGAACAAATACTGGCTGCAACTTATTAAATAATGTAGTCTGTTAATGCATTTAGCCATACAAGGCCATATGTTTTCTGATAAAAATAAAAAATAAGGCATCACTAAGGGCTACAAGGCATTACTAAATAAAATAAATAAATATATCTTTTCAGGTGTTTCTACACTTTTAAGGGGTTGTCTGAGAATGCAGAAACAAAAATAAGGTTGGAGGTGGCGTAAAAATGTAAAAGTAGTCATATTCATCTCCCCCGATCCCCTGCAGCTGCCTCTTTGACACTCATGGTTTACACTTGTCCCTGCGACATGTTGGACACCACTGTGGCTATTGATTGGCTGAGCAGGGTGCTTGAACAACATGTCACAGGAGCAAGGATGAAGAGGAAATGAGCGGAGCCCAGGAGCATTCGAGCAGCAACTGGGAAGGAGGAGGAGGGTGGTGGCGAGTATGACTTATTTTTACACCACTCCTAGCCATATTTTAAAGTATGTTTTAATTCCAGAACAACCCTTTTAAGGCAGGGCTAAAAAAAATTATAATCATTTTTAAGTGTTTTTGAACATATTTGAAACAAATATTTGATATTGGGGTTTTTCTTATACATGTCACTTCATTTTATGGCTGTAAAATTACATGTGTAAAGGGGAAGTACATTACAAACATAAAATAGTAAGTAATAATTTAAAGAAGCGCTCTGTTTTTTTAATGCCTATAAGATTAACGCACAGCATATCACTAGTTCTTTAGCAATATTTTAGCAATAGTTCTTTAGCAATATTTATTTTATTTCAGTGAAGCAGCATCAATGCGTTTTATTATTCTAAGGCTATGTTCACATTGCCGTTGTCTTCTGTCCCACTTTTCTCCAGTTATTGAGGTTTACTCACCATTCTTTTAAACAGACAAACTGAAAAAATCATGCAAACAGATGTTATCCGTTTGGATCAGTTATTGTTCAGTTAATAAACAAGAAAAGAAGTTAAAAAAAATGATCAAAAATGTATTTTAAAAAAACAGATGCAAACGGATGACATTAAAGGCTCATCCGTTTCCCATAGACTTAAATGTTATTGTGTCCGTTTTTGTTCTGCTTTTTTTTTTTTTGACTGAGAAAAAAATACTGCATGCACTGTCTTTTCTCTGGCAAAAAAAAAAAAAACAAAAAAAAAAAAAACGAATAGAAAGCAAACTTGTGCAAACGGGTGACAAAGGACTGTAAAAAAAAAATCCCATTGACATCAATGGGATCCTTTTACAGCAGTTTGCAAAAGTATTAAACGCACTCCAGCAATAGAAAGGTATCCAACTGGCACCACTGTCATAACAGGGAGCATATGAAAAGTCCCTTTCTCCGAAGAGCTAAGCACGGTCACTCTATACAGTCTCTTTTATGGTGGTGCTCAGCGGTAAAAGTCCACACATGCATGAATATTCAACATGAGAAATGAAAACTGCGGCAGGGACACACAAGGCATTACAAAAAACAAAAGGTGCAAAAGGTTTGGATGATTATGTCATCATTCAGCGCCTCTGCTGCGGCATACGTCACTGTGCCTACCTGTATAAAACCTGGGGAAGTACAGACAATGTCAGTCGAGCCAGAAGAAGCACCATTAGTGTGAAACGGATGTCGCTCTAGTGAACTTGCACCTGCCTTCAATAAAAGCCTGACATTTACTTGGTGAGCTGCTGCAGTTTTCATTTCTCTTGTTGAATATAAAAGTATTAAACAGATTGCAGAATGGGCATGAATTAACGGGGACAGACGGCCATGTGAACAAGCCCTTATTTGGTCATGTGATACAATTCCTAACTCTCCAAATCTTTCAGTGCCTAATGGTTCCAACAGGACGTCAGACTCTGATTCCCCGTGGACTACAGGAGGACATGATCACCTGCCAGATCCCGTCTACCTGCTTCCATCTCTATCTGCTATCTTTATGGGATCAGGATATATAGTGGTTATATACCGTATTTATCAGGGTATACCACGCACCGGCCTATAACATGCACCCTCATTTTTCCAGGGAAATTTGGGTAAAAAAGTTTTTATTAACCAAATATCCTTGTTAAAATGAGGATGCGTGTGTGAGTGGGTATACCTCAATAAAACTGTTTCTGGCCCCGCAAAAGCCACTTTAGTTCAATGATTTAAAGTGGGCACTTTCAATCATTGAACTGAGGCGGCTTCTGTGGGGCCATAGTCCGGCCGCCGCCGCCTGATTCCGTCCCCTATCCCCCTTTTTATAGTTACATTTCACTGTCACGCCGATGCCCGATTCCCTCACTGTCCTCTGGTTGCATGGCCCGCCGATGCCCGATTCTCTCACTGTCCTCGGGTTGCATGTCCTGCCGATGCCCGATTCCATCCTGGGGACCGCGCTCTTTATGGTCCTTATCTGTCACTGTGCGCCGCGCACAAGTGATGTCCTCAACGCGACATCACTCATCAGTCAGTGCGCGACGCACAGTGACAGATAAGGACACAGCAGGACCATAAAGAGCGCGGTCACCAGGATGGAATCGGGCATCGGTGGGACATGCAACCCGAGGACGGTGAGGGAATCGGGCATCGGCGGGACATACAACCCGAGGACGGTGAGGGAATCGGGCATCGGTGGGACATGCAACCGGAGGTCGGGGAGGGAATCGGGCAGCGACAGTGACATGTAACTATAAAACGGGGGATAGGGGACGGAATAAGGTGGCGGCGGCAGGACTCTGGCCCCACAGTTTAATGATTTAAAGTGCCCGCTTGAAATCATTGAACTAAAGTGGCTTCTATCGGTGTATAACACACAGACAGACTTTAAGCTAAAAATTTTAGTCTAAAATATGCGTGTTATACGCCGATAAATGCGGTACCTCCACTAAAGCTGTATTCACACATTGATATTCGTGCTGTTCTTTTATTTCCTTAAATTTTTCCTGTGATTTCCCACAAACATGCAAACAACTGAGACTGTACTGCAATTGTGAAAAATATGGTAAAAATGTGTAATTTTTAGAACGATTTTGGAAAACCAAAGCAAAAACCGCTAAAATACATCAAATCTTTATAGAACACATTTGTAATTATAGGTGAAATCACTTTGGCCTAATGGCAATATTTCTCTGTGAAAATAACACGTTATCTTAATTCTGTAAGTCCATACATTTATAGCGATACCCAATTTAGATTTCCTTTTAATTTACTACCTAAAAATGTTATGTTTAACAGGAAAAAATAAGGAAATTGTCCTCTTCTGACCCCTTTAACTTTATTATTTTTCCGTATGCAGGATGTATAAGGGCTTATTTTTTGCACCATGATCTGTAGTTTTCATCGGTACCATTTTTGTTTTGATATGACTTTTTGATAACTTTTTATACATTTTTTTCTGGTATATAAAGTGACCAAAAATTAGCAATCCTGGTACTTTGTATTTTTTTATGTTCATGCCAATGACCATGCTGTTTCATCAATGTCATATTTTAATAGTTTAGACATTTCCACACTCGGCAAAAGCACATATGTTTATTTTTGTTTACATTATTTTATTTAAAAATGGGGAAGGGGGGGGGTGATTTAGGGTAGGGCCACACAACACCGATCTGCAGCATATTTTGTGCTGCGGATCCCCCGATGACAAGACCGTTCAGAGCCTTCAGCTGTTCCCCCATGCTTCCAGAGGCAATCCGCTGCTCTGAGCATTCACACAGGGTGAATTACGGTGTGAGTCACCACAGGCAGTGTACACAGACATTGCGGCCGCTCGCAGGCCCCTGTGTGAGTGCTCAGAGCGGCGGATTTCCACTATGAGAAGGGGGGGGGGGGTAGAGGGGTTTGTTACAGCTGGAGACAAATAAACGACCGGGGTCACGTTCGGATCTGCAGTGTAAAATACACAGATACATCTTGGGAAGGGTTTAACCCCTTAAGGAACAGGCCAATTTTATTTTAGCGTTTTCGTTTTTTTCTCCTCGCCTTCTAAAATCCATAACTTTTATATTTCCATCTAGATACCCATATAAGGGCTTGTTTTTTGCGTAACCAATTGTACTTTGTAATGAAACCTCTCATATTACCATATTTTTTTATAGGGAGGAAATTTAAATGACAACCACAATTTTGGAGAGTTTCATTTTCACACTGTACACTTTACGGTAAAAATGACATGTGTTCTTCATTCTGTGGGTCAATACAATTAAAATGATACCCATGGCTAGATACTTTTATATTTTTGTACCGCTTAAAAAAAATCTAAAACTTTTTGTAGTAAAATAAGTAATCTAAAATCGCCCTATTTTGAACACCTATAACTTTTCAATTTTTCCGTATATAGGGCGGTACGAGGGCTAATTTTTTGCGCCGTCATCTGTTCTTTTTATTGATACCACATTTGCATATATAAAACTTTTAGATAATTTTTTATAAATTTTCTTTGGAATAAAATGTAACTAAAAAGCAGCCTTTTTTGAAGTTTTTTTTATTTTTTACGTTTACGCGGTTCACCGTACGGGATCATTTACATTATATTTTTGATAGTTCGGACATTTATGCACGTGGCAATACCAAATATGTTTATAAAAAAAATAATTTTACGCTTTTCGGGGGTAAAATGGGAAAAACTGGATTTTCATTTTTATTGGGGGAGGGGATTTTCACTTTTTTTTTTTTACTTTTCATTTTTAAATTTGTTCAACCTTTTTATTTTACACTTTTATTGTCCCCATAGGGGACTATCTATAGCAATCATCTGATTGCTAATACTGTTCAGTGCTATGCATAGCACATAGCACTGATCAGTATTATTGGCAATCTTCTGCTCTTCTGCTCGATCTCAAACCAGAGTAGGAGACGCTGGGAGACTGCCGGAGGCAGGTGAGGGGACCTCCGTCCGCCATTACAGATGATCGGATCCCTCGCTCCGATGCTCGCAGTCATTCACAGGACGTAAATGTACATCCTGGTGCGGTAAGTACTGCCACACCAGGACGTACATTTACGTCTGTGGCTGTTAAAGGGGTACTCTGGTGGAAAATAATTTTTTTAAATCAACTGGTGACAGAAAGGTAAACAGATTTGTAAATTCTATGCATGTCCCACAGTGAAAAAAAAGTGTATTTTCCTGACAAAACGCACACAACAGCAATAAAGATAACTTTAGCAAAAAGCGTTTTAGGCCATATAGGAATTCATGGTTCTGCAATCACACCAGGACAGAATCCCATATTATTCCACAAACAGTGAAAATGAATTTCACAATAAAAAATAAAATAAAAATAAAAATAAAGATTTGTTTTGAAATGCTCACTAGGTTCATAATCATAATTTGCATAACGGCCGCCACGTGGTGTGATGTCACGAGGGGGAGTGGCGTCACGTCTCCGTCTCGGGAGCAGTGCCCGGCACAAAATGCTGGGAACCCCCGGGATCATACATCTTATGCCCAATCCTTTGGATAGGGGATAAGATGTCTAAGGCCAGAATACCCCTTTAATCTACATCAGGAAATGTATTAATGGATATCTGCACTAATACGGTTATAAAATAAAAAGAATCACACGTGACAGTAATGTATCTGGCTTTCTGGATTTAGTTTTCCTGTATTATAAGTTATGATAAAAAATCCTTGTGATGTTGTTTTGCCGCAGCTGCAGGCTGCTTTACCTTTTCCAGGAACAGCATTTACAGACACTTTTATGCATAACCTTTTGGAGCCTGCAGAGGTCTTTTCATGTTGGTAATTAATCATTATAAGCATATATTTAGCTATTATAGGTCTACAGAGTCATTAACTTTGTTCGCTCCCACATACTATACCAACAAAGCGTTTGGCTACCATTTTGCCTTTAACTCTCTGTTAAAGCATTAAAGAGGCAAGTGGTGACACTGGTACACAGTACAGCCTGTGCAAAAACAGTTAATAAAATACAGCGTTAATAGAAGGAGTCAGGATCAATAGCAAATATTCCTAAACTAAGAAATACAACATTCCTGGAGCTGGATTACAGAATTAAATGGCTTCTTCATTAATCAAGCAGAAATGAAACGCTGGGAACACAAGAGCAAAAAACTAAATTAAGCAAAAGACGATCTTTCTAACTTGAGGTCTATGGCCCCTTTCCTAGTGACCTCATCCAGGATTAATTTGCCATAGCCATACACCGGATAAAAATGTAATTAGTAATATCTAATTAAGGCAATGGCAAGCAAAGAACTATTATATATTGAAGAAGGACACCGCAAGACCAATTTACATCAAAGTCCCAGAACCCAAAAGGAGGAGAAAAAAAAAAATAAGAAGCTATAATTTGTAAACTATTAAAGTACTCTTCAATTCTTCTCTTTTAAAGGCCCAAATCAATCCAAATCTAAACAAACAAAACTGTCCTTTTGCACTTGTTATACATATAAGCTTTGGTGCTTAATCGAGTTTAAGCAGCTAAACCTTGACACGTCTCTCAGCCCCCAGGCAAAGAATTACTGTATCTGAGAGATTGCTCTCCTCTCGGCACTGATCTGAATTTACATCAAGGGTGATTAAGTCCACTCTGGGGTCTCAATCTAACTTTGGTTACTCCATCAAATCATTTATGAGTTCACACAATTTGTGACCTTCAGCTGCACTTCCCAGCTTTATTGTGAAAGCAGAAAATCCATCTGCGATATTAAACTTAAAACAGAGAAACGAAAAACAAATGTAGAGAATTAACACCTCAAAATCTCTACCTCCCCTGACCTGAAATGCTGTAAGCGTTAAAATCTGTGAGAACATTCAAGAATTAGGAAGAAAGTAAAAAAAAAGTCAGCTACTGCCACAAGGTGGCGACAAACACATTGCATCACAGCATACCTTTCAATGGAAAAAATATAAATAAATGATCCAGTACCTTTCCTGCAGTTCCCGAATTCGTTCTTCCCTTTCCTGTACTTCATTTTTCATGGCTTTAATTGTCGTGGACTGTTTGGCCATTTCAACAGTCATATTCTAAAGCAAAGATAAAATATGAACACTTGTGAGCTTGGTTTAATCTATCTGGGAGGTCTTTACCATGTAGTAGTTGCCTCCCAGTGCTAGAAGGTTTAAATACACAATCACTTAATAAAAAGAACTAGAAATACATGGAAAGAAAGTATAACATTACAAACAATAACACGAGTGTTTTGCATGGAGCTCCCATTACAGCTGGCTCAGGAAGAAAAAGAACTTCATTCACAAATTCAGAATACAGTCTGAAAAGAATTTAACGTTATTAATCATTATAAAGTGGGCATTTCTACATTTCCTACTTTCCTAACTTTAGTGCATATCGTGTGTGTGGTTTATAAAACTAATGGTGGTTAATGTGCTTTAAGTTTAGCATAAAATTCCCCTCACCCGAATATTTTACTATTCTGCCTATTTGCCTGGTTTACATACTGATTGTTTTGATTGGTGGAGGTCTAAAAAGTTGTATTGCAAACATTATTTTGTGTCACACAAATTATATTCTAACCATGGAAGCCATTCAATCATGGATGCTGCACTTTTCAGGACACACCAATGTGGTGGCCCAATATGGGATGGTGTTTCTCCGTACCCTTCTCCTGCCCTATCAGATAGAGTCCCTTTATGTCCCCAGGGCCCCCTGCAGCGTTATCCCCTATGTACATATGTTATATGTTAAAAGTTACTGTGACCATGTGCTTGTTACCCAGGAGACACTAGTGGCAAGGTGACCCCTCAAGTGACATATGGGCTCTTTGCTAGACACCGCTATAAAACCAGGGGTAGAGCTACAATCTCGCTCTTCCAGCATTCTTGCTCCTGCTGAAGTCCAGTGCATTCGTCTCAGTGTGTGTGTCCAGACTCCAGAGCATTGGAGGCCTCAAGCCTAAAGGCTGCAGCCACAAAGTCAGCTCAAGTGAGCTCAAAGTCATCTTCATGTAAATTGTCAAGTCTTCTATATAGTCACCGTGGCCTGCACTAAAGTGTCTCTACATACTGCAAGTCCCAGCAAGCCTGCGAGGTCCCCATGTCACTGGTCACCTCCTTGGGATATTGGCTGTACTGCATAGACTGTATCACCTGTAGTAAAGCTATCGTTGTCCGTAACTTGGCATCGGTGTCTTCATTGCCCCTGTGCCTAGCCCAGGACCAGCGGTATTACCTTCGGGTGGTTAAGGCTAAACCACGCCCTGGCGTCACAACAAGAAGGGGTTAATAACATCTGACCCCAGGTTTACAACATATACCCTACATTGCACCCCTGCACGCCACACCAAGTATTTTTGTTTTTGTGGTCGATTACTTCCACAGAGGTGTACATTTTTTCCCTTGTCCTCCTGGAAGCAGCAGCTTTAATGCAGTCCTGCTGTGAGGTTCTTAGCAAGAGTAGGATTTCTTGTCTGAAAACTCCTTAAAAATTCTCTGTAAGCCTACTATGTACCCACCCATCTCCACGCTATACATCACCCCTTTATTTTCACAGCTGCCAAGTATGGTGGAGTGGTATCACGTATGGTGAAGTTGTCCTGTGGCTTTCTCTATTTGGACACAGGTGCTGGCACTTATTGAAGGTTTAACATCCTCCAACTTCCCTAAATGCCATAATTTGTCTTTTAGGTGTTAAACCTTCCAGAATGTCTAATCGCATTTGTCGCTTAGCACAATTTATTCTCTTAGCGACCCACAATTACTTAGCTGCTCAGTGGAAACAATTGACTTGGCACAACGATTGGTACCCTGATTTATTTAATTATGTTATTAAACATAAGATGATGCAAGATTATTTCATGAATTACTTTCAAATGGTTTGGCCCGAGTCCTCCCCTCATTGTTTGGATATTTCTCATGTACTAGGCATCTTAACCCCATCTACACAGTAATAGGGGTTGTAATAAAAAACTATTTGTTGTGGTGAGGGCGACTTATTTATGCGGTTCACTGGGCGGTAAAATTGACACATTATCTTTATTCCTCATATTGGTACGATTAAAATTATACCCAATTTGTATAGTATCTTTTATGTTTTACTACTTAAAAAAAAAAAAAAAAATAGGAAAAAATTTCATGAAAACATTCCCTTGGCCCTTAAAATTTTCTTTTTTGTATTGCCGATGAAAGAATTTGGGGCATCATTTTTTGTGTGCCATAGTACGTAGTTTGTATTGGTAAGGTAAGACAGTAAGGTGATAGGTGGCCAGTGATGCCGCCGCGCCCCCCCCCCCCTCTCCTCCTTACCACTGCCTTTATTTACATGGCTGCAGCAATGACATGCTATATACCCACAATACTGCTGCAGCCAACCAGTGGCCTCAATGGTACATGGTGTAACAGTGGCCTCAATGGTGTAAGACCAATGAGGACAGCAATTGGGTGCAGCAGTGAAATGCAGACGTTGGACACGTTTTCACTGCAGTCACATTAAAACAGCCAAGAAGGAGGACCAAAGCCGCAACACTGGGCAG
The DNA here is from genome assembly GCF_029499605.1 of Hyla sarda. NCBI lineage: Eukaryota > Metazoa > Chordata > Amphibia > Anura > Hylidae > Hyla > Hyla sarda. The sequence continues at coordinate 332,417,216 of NC_079189.1, read as the reverse complement.
ATTACTACACCAAACTATAAATGACCACTACACTGTCGCTTTCCTCAAAATTTCCCTGCCACTGGGAGATTAAGTAAACTATGAACCCTGGGCTGTTCCACAAAGGTTTCTTTTCATTGCCATATTCTGACCCTTATAATAACTTAAGGCGTACCTGTCATAGTGCAAAAAAAAAGTGATATGTTACTCAGGACCCAATCCTGATCATGTGCATATAATTTTTATGTGTCTCGGACCTATATATCCAGAGATAGAAGCATTTATCTGCTGGTGAGTTACTTTTTCATTGTGCAGGCTGGAGGGGGCGTGTCAGTCTGTCTCCCTCACAGGAGCAAGCCTGGGCAGTCAGCCAATCAGTGCTCTGTAACCCTTTCCTCTCTGGTTTTATGCTGTGTCATGTGTCAGAGGAAGATACTTGGAGCTTGCCTGCAGTAATCAGAAGACATTATGGTGAATTCATAACAGGATAAAATGTCTAAATATAAGAATAGATCTTTATAAAATTAGTGCAAGGATTTTTTAGATAAAAGTACAGCATTTTTATGAATGCATGTTCTATCTGTTTTATCTTCTGCTAGTAAAGCTGGATGCTAATCAGCATAGCTGTCACTATGTGTGTCATTCATCTTTCACAGACTCCTGAATGTCTGATCAACTTCTTTGTCATTCAGGAGTCCGAGAAAGCTTTGACTATTTCAGCATGCTGGGAGTTGTAGTTTAGTAACAACTGAAGCTGCAATGTTTGTAAATAACTGTGTTAGAGCAGTGTTGCCTTCAGCTGTTTTAAAACTACAGCTCCCAGCATGTCCACACATCCTTTATCTGTAGTTTTGCATACACAATAGAAATCTCCTATACTGGATACCGGTATGCTTTACGGCCGGTATCCACTATGCTGTAAAATCTAGACTAGTCTGTCTGGCTAAAAGACAGGCAACCCCTAGTGGTGGCTATTTTGAGCTTGAATTTCAGGTGAAAATTAAAAAAAATTTTTAACAGGTGTATATTGTGAAATGTCATATTATAATGAGTCCTGCAATATATGAAACGTTTTTAACAATGACAGTGCTTCTTTAAATTTTTCTGTCTATGGCGTTGTGAGGGGGCGCATTTCTTACATGATAAACTCTAGGTTTTTGTTCAGGTTTTTAGCTCACCTAAGGAACTTGCATAAGGGATTGCCAGTACAATACACATACCTTGAGCCTGCTCCAAAACACCCAGACCCAACATTTGATGTACATGTATGTCAAATGTTGGGAAAAGGTAAAAGATAATAAAGCCACAACAGCGCGGATCTCAAATGGTGACAAGACTGTAAAACCATTAGGAAATTCTTGAGCATATTGGTGAGCATTTTGTTTGCCATCTGAAGCCCTGTAAGCACATACAGAACTTCCCCTACACCCCCAATTTAAAGTTACGAAAAGCCATCCACATCTCACAGTATAATCAATGATAAATTACTTCTCTCCGTCCTTATTATAATGTTTCACCCTCATATAATCATGTGGGACTGCTTCATAACCCCAGTATAATCACATGAAGCGCTGCTTCACCCTCATATAATCATGTAGGACTGCTTCATAACCCCAGTATAATCACATGAAGCACTGCTTCACCCTTATATAATCATGTAGAGCTGCTTCATGCCCCAGTATTATCACGAAGCGCTGCTTCACCCTCATATAATCATGTAGAGCTGCTTCACACCCCAGTATAATCACATGAAGCACTGCTTCACCCTCATATAATCATGTAGAGCTGCTTCACACCCCAGTATAATCACATGAAGCAGTGCTTCACCCTCATATAATCATGTAGAGCTGCTTCACACCCCAGTATAATCACATGAAGCACTGCTTCACCCTCATATAATCATGTACAGCTGCTTCACACCCCAGTATAATCACATGAAGCACTGCTTCACCCTCATATAATCATGTAGAGCTGCTTCACACCCCAGTATAATCACATGAAGCACTGCTTCACCCTCATATAATCATGTACAGCTGCTTCACACCCCAGTATAATCACATGAAGCACTGCTTCACCCTCATATAATCATGTACAGCTGCTTCACACCCCAGTATAATCACATGAAGCACTGCTTCACCCTCATATAATCATGTAGAGCTGCTTCACACCCCAGTATAATCACATGAAGCACTGCTTCACCCTCATATAATCATGTACAGCTGCTTCACACCCCAGTATAATCACATGAAGCACTGCTTCACCCTCATATAATCATGTACAGCTGCTTCACACCCCAGTATAATCACATGAAGCACTGCTTCACCCTCATAATCATGTAGAGCTGCTTCATACCCCAGTATAAATCACATGAAGCACTGCTTCACCCTCATATAATCATTTAGAACTTCTTCATAACCTCTGTATAATCCCCTGAAGCACTGCTTCACCCTCATGTAGAGCTGCTTCACGCCCCAGTATAATCACATGAAGCGCTGCTTCACCCTCATATTATCATGTAGAGCTACTTTACACCCCAGTATATTCACATGAAGCACTATTTCACGCCCCAGTATAATCACATGAAGCGCTGCTTCACGCTTATATAATCATATAGGACTGCTTTTTCACCCCCAGTATAATCACAGGAATCACAGTTTCATCTGACAATGTGACAATATCATCATTTGCAGAACTGCTCCCTGCCTTCCCCTAAATAGTTATAGTACATGCATTTACTGAGGTGCCTTCCTCTTTCAGTATAATTATATGCAGGGCTGCTTCACTATCAAGGTTGTGAAAAGCGTTATCTCCATTGACTTGCCTAATCACCATAGTGCATCCTGGTACCACCTCTTCTCCGGGTAACTGATACAGTGATTGCTACAGTCAGCCAACCACGTGATGTAAGAAGAAAAAAAAACGAACTCATCAGACAAGACCACCTTCTTCCACTCTATGGTCCAGTTCCCATGCTCAGGTGCCCACTGTAAATGCTGTAAGCCTGGGACAGAGGAAAGTATGGCCACTGTGACCAGTTTGCAGCCCATACACAACTGTCATGCATTGTGTGTTCCGACACCTTTGTGACATTATCTTTTCAGAAACAAGCAGTACAGGAGATCTATTGTTGGGATCTGACCGGACAAGCTACCCATTGTACCAGATGGGTGACTGTCACTACTTTTGACAGGTACTAAGCAGGTCACAATCTAATAAATGTTATTTACTTTACCAGTCCGTGGTTTTAATGTTATAGTTGATTGATGAATATTTTTTGTACCTAATTTGATAAGGGGAAATAATTCTGTAGAGGCATTCCAAGGTTATTATAATATGTAATTTTAGGGTCTCTGTCTCTTTTTAAATGATTCTTTTTAAAGAATAAAGAAAAGAGAAAAACATGAAAAGTTGTAAGTCCTGAAGTTCAAATATTTCATTTATATTGTGCTCTCGGCATAAAATGAATCAGATAAAACACTGTGCCGCAGCAGTGACAACCAGCTTGCCATTTGACCATGGCTTTTAAAACTACTATGATAATTACATGAATAAATGATATCTGCAGCAGTCTGACATGTACTCTGACTATACTGTTGGGGCATTCTGGCACTATTCATAGAGAGAAGTAAAAGACTGGGGATGCTTTAATAAGAACAAGAACAGATGTTTAAAGGGACAAAAGTAACAGGGATCATATGTGTTGGAACAATCAATGAGCTAACTCAAGATCAAAACTAGACATGAAAGAATCTGAAACCTGAAAGCTTTTGCAGAAAGAAAAGAAGAATAAGAAAATACTAGATCAAAACTTCACCCTTACTAATGACCCCAACACACGTATAAGCTGCTGTCCAATTTTTCCCTTCACATCGGCTTTCTTTTCCATTGTTCTCGGCTGTCCTGCAATGCCTTTACTCCTGGTTAGCAGTGTCAATATGGAGATCTTTAAGAAACTGGCATGACTCAAGATCATAGATCTCATGGTAGCCAAAGCTCCATGAGTACTTAAACCAGAAAATCCTCCCTCCTAAGCCTGATATCCCTACTTGTACTATGGTCTTAGCCCTCTGATCATGAACTGCTTCTTACAGGCAGGAGTTCATTCCGTCTTTTGACTTTCTCCTGTGAACTTCATCTACACTTACAATTTTCTTTGAGAGCAAGATCTGGTTAACAGTGAAAGAAGTAATGGACACGCGTAAAGCTATGGGAGTTAATGTGAAGCATTTAAGACCATTAAAGATGGAGATAATAACTAAGTAAACAGTGCAGCCACAGATTACAACAATACAGAGGTGCACTTATCACACGGTTTGAAACATAATCCTGATTTTTTTTACCTTTAGTTTGGTCTGGAGTTGCTTCATTTCCACATCTGTCGTTTTTGAGGGAGTTAATGAAGTCACTACAGGTTGATCCAAGACCACAGGGCTCACCATTTCCAAAGACCTTTTGGCTTGGGCCAGCTGTTCGGTCATCTGTTCTATGGTTTGTTCCAAATTTTCTTTTTCCCGTTGAAAATCAGCTAAATCTGAACATAACTTCTGTAGATTCAAAAGGGAAACAAAGTATTGTGAATCTTTAAAAATAAATAAATAAATAAAAAATACACATTTATTTCAGTAATTCTTCATTAGAATTACACACTATGACATTTTAGAGTCATTTTGCTGCAAATGATTTATTTCAGATTTTATTTCCTACTCCATGCTATGAAATAATTGTCTGGATCACTACTGTAAAACAAATAAGCCTAGATACACATATAACCAGTCATCAATTGTTTAACCCCTAAACAGCCACTATAGGGTTAAAAATATTGGTAATTGCTTTCTAAAAATGTAAATGGTTAAAATGTCCTTGTAGCATAAAGGAATTAAAGAAGTCATAAAGCTACTTATGAAGCTACATGCAATTCTTTTTATGTAGCCCTCTATTCACAAAAAACAAAAGTATATGGTATCCCCACTTCAAGTCTATTGCACATATAGTGTATACTCTTAGTTGCCATGTTTCGCTAATTATTAGTCATGCGGCTGCAAGCGTAGGCACAGAGTGAGCCGCTTTTCTACTACAGTGTATATGCTGCTCTATCTGGCCTACATCTGAATGTAGCTACTGGGTTGATATCAGTTGTAGGGACTTTCTGTGCATAATGCAAAGCTGGCTCTGCTTTCCTCTACTGTCTATCCTCTACCCTCCTACAGGACAGCATATCTAAGTACAGCACTGAAGTAATGGTGTGCCAGTGAAGCAAAGTTGCTGCTAAATAATTGCCACCGGGATGCGAATGGCGTGAAAATGTGTCTGTTTGTCTTCATGTTTTGGGGCTAGTTCCACTCTGGGGGGTTGCTCAGTACCTGCCTGTATGTGTACCTTTGCTTTTGCAGACTCTGATGAAAATCCTGTCTGTATTGGGCGGTGGTTGCTTTCATTACATGATTTGGCTGAGCAATTATCTCCCTGGGTTCCCTGGGCTAGCAACTCATCAGTAATAATGGCAGTAATCTAGCAGTGACTATATCATCGTTAATTTCGCATAGCATTAAGTAGTATTGCCCATGTAAATTCCTTAACATTGTGTCAAACTCAAAGCTGTTTCCACACAATGGAAAAGTATAGAGTGGTGCCTGTGGATGTCACCTTGAGGGGGATGTTTTCTGTATGGTAACTAGGGAGCATGGATAGGACATGGGGGAGGCTCTAATTACTAGAAAAGGGAGTGACTATTTAACCCCACGCTTCATTAGTACATGTTCTGAAGCTCCAAAAAGAATACATGCAGTGATGGCAGTGCATACATGTTGCTAATCAATCAGGTGTCCCAGCAGTTGGACCCTCAACTATCAAATAGTTATCCCCTATACTAATAATCTTAGATTGCACAACTCTGAATATATACAGCCATGGCCGTAAATGTTGGCAACCCTGAAATTTTTCAAGAAAATGAAGTATTTCTCACAGAAAAGGATTGCAGTAACACATGTTTGGCTATACACATGTTTATTCCCTTTGTGTGTATTGGAACTAAACTAAAAAAAAGGAGGAAAAAAAGCAAATTGGACATAATGTCACACCAAACTCCAAAAATGGGTAGGACAAAATTATTGGCACCCTTTCAAAATTGTGGAAAAATATTGTTTCAAGCATGTGATGCTCCTTTAAACTAACCTGGGGAAAGCGACAGGTGTGGGCAATATAAAAAGAAGTTCACTTAGTCTTTGCATTGTGTGTCTGTGTGCCACACTAAGCATGGACAACAGAATGAGAAGAGAACTGTCTGAGGACTTGAGAACCAACATTGTGGAAAAATATCAACAATCTCAAGTCCATCTCCAGAGATCTAGAATTTGCTTTTGTCCACAGTGCAAAACATTATCAAGAAGTTTGCAACCCATGGCACTGTAGCTAATCTCCCTGGGCGTGGACGGAAGAGAAAAATTAATGAAAGGTGTCAACGCAGGATGGTCCGGATGGTGGATAAGCAGCCCCAAACAAGTTCCAAAGATATTCAAGCTGTCCTGTAAACGCAGGGAGCATCAGTGTCAGCGCGAACTATCCGTCGACATTTCATTGAAATGAAACGCTATGGCAGGAGACCCAGGAGGACCCCATTGCTGACACAGACATAAAAAAGCAAGACTACATTTTGCCAAAATGAACTTGAGTAAGCCAAAATCCGTGTGGGAAAATGTCTTGTGGACAGATGAGACGAAGATAGAGACTTTTAGTAAAGCACTCTATTGTAAATCATTCTATTGTTTACCGAAAACGGAATGAGGCCTACAAAGAGAAGAACACAGTATCTACAGTGAAAAGGGAGGTTCAATGATGTTTTGGGGTTGTTTTGCTACCTCTGGCACTGGGTGCCTTGAATGTGTGCAAGACATCATAAAATCTGAAGATTACTAACCGATTTTGAGTCACACTGTACTGCCCATTGTCAGAAAGCTGGGTTTGCGTCCGAGACCTTGGGTCTTCCAGCAGGACAATGACCCCAAACATATGTAAAAAAGCACCCAGGAATGGATGGCAAAAAAGCGCTGGAGAGTTCTGAAGTGGCCAGCAATGAGTCCAGATCTAAATCCCATTGAACACCTGTGGAGAGATCTTAAAATTGCTGTTGGGAAATGGCGCTCTTCCAATAAGAGAGACCTGGAGCAGTTTGCAAAGAAAGAGTGGTCCAACATTCCGGCTGAGAGGTGTTAGAAGCTTATTGATGGGGGCGTGGCTTGGCACGCTAGGGATGAGCAGCGTGGTAGTAGAGTTCCTGCAGGACCAACAGTTTAGTGGCACTATTAAGGCTATGGGAGGAAGGCAAAGCAGCAAGAACCACAAACCTTCCCTGCCAGCATCCAGTGACCCACCTGGAGGCAACACGGCAATACTTTAAAGCACCCCCGAAACCCATACAGGTGGTGCGGCCTCCTCAACTCGCAGCCACCATTACAGCAAGTACCTGCTTCCTCTCTTCTGGTGACTGCGGTCTCCTCATCACCGCAATGACTGCAGGGCCGCCGACAGCTCCTGCCTCTGCAACGGCACTGGACTGCCAGGCTATCAGCCCTGGCTTCCCTGTGCTCCGACAGCAGGACCCACGCCGCTTAGAAGCTCTGGAGGACTTGCACTCCCCTCACGCTGCAGTTCACAGGTATGGCGCCATTACACAGAGCACGGCATCATTACCCGGGAGTGGAGGCCCCTCTGATACCCAGGGGACAGTGTGGAATTGCCCTCCTCTCCTACCACACTAGCTGCACCCCCATGGCATTTTACTCTTCCACCTAAAAAGGGAGATATGAATCAACCTTTTCATGCTGTAGGAGACCCCTTGCAACCCTCCAACCAGCCATTCTCTCCTAACATGTCCACTGGAGTAAATGCTCATGCCTCTCCACATGCTAACCCTATACAGTCCCCCAGAGTACTCTCCTAAACTACAGCAGTGACGACGCCACCTGCAGAAAAGAGACCTAGAGACCCCTTTGATGTTGCTCACCTCCTAGCCCCCCTTGCTCAGAATGTGACAGATTGGTGAGCTGAAATGGACTCCAATTCTAATGACTGCTCCCATGACTCTGCTGCTGACTGCAATACTCCGGATTACTGGAGCGCCAGTCCTCCTGTCTGCCCCGCCATTACCTCAATCCTGACCGCCCCTATGATCAATCCCGCTCACCTCTAGGTACTGAATTGCCAACACCAGAAGCAGCCACTAACACTCTAAAATGCTTTCCAGAGCTCCAGGCACTTCTGGCACTGCTGCCGACCAAAGCTGAAATGCAAAACCTTGCCTCAGATCTTAAGACTGCCTGAAGACTAGATCTCAAACCAGTTAAGGAAGAAGTGTCGAAACTTACAGACAGAGTCCTTGATCCCCCATGTCCACCTACCTGAATCGGACGGACTGTCCCTACCTACAACGTGGCCGAGAGCGAGACCTCCTAATCACCAGCAGATGCTCCATGACAGATCCGACCACCTGAGCTTGACTCACCGCTTCACGCGCCAGGAACGCAAGACCTGATTCCACAGAATGCTTATTATGCCTTTATCTCTTATACGCGTTCTTTTTTTTGCCCTGAAGCTGATGAAGTGCTCTTATCTCACTATCGCTTCAGTTTCCGACGGTATATATGTTTGCTACCTACATAAGTGACATTAAACATATTCCAACTGTGTACCTGTTGCTCCCTAGCCCTGTTACTTGTATTTACATGATGTCTGTTATAGACATCCACTACTCTTATGGTCCTGATCCCATGCCCCGACCATACTCAACTTGACATATGTTGTTAGTTTTGCCTCCCGCTAAAGGTTTAGTTCTTCGAGACTGTTTTAGCTCTCGACTACTTTGTGATCCCATATATTTAGGTGATCCCTTCTCCGCTAGGTTTCCTTGGCCAAATCTTCCAAGAGGGGATCCTTACACCCAGACTCATACAATGACCCTGTTACTGTACGATACCAGTTTGTACCTTTACAATTTATTTAACCTTAGTTCCACCCGCATTGGCCCTAACTCCTGGCGTGACTTCCATGTTGACCCCCACTAGTGTACTGATTGGGCTGGTCCCAATCCTATTCTTGGCCTCTATGGCCACCCCTTGTATCCATTTCCTTATGGCTACTTCTGAACTGCTCTTTCCTCCTTTTGCTAACTATCTCCCTTCCCTCCCCTTTCTCTAGGATCTTGCAGTACTTCCTCACCCCGCAATGCAGACTGGGCGCTCTGGACCTCTACGGCACGGTGGGTAAGCTGACTTCATCAACCCACATCTACAGTGGGGATCAAAAGTTTGGGCACCCCAGGTAAAAATTTGTATTAATGTGCATAAAGAAGCAAAGGAAAGATGGAAAAATCTCCAAAAGGCATCAAATTACAGATTAGACATTCTTATAATATGTCAACAAAAGTTACGGAAGATTTTTATTTCCATCGTTTACACTTTCAAAACAACAGAAAACAAAAAAATGGCGTCTGCAAAAGTTTGGGCACCCTGCAGAGTTAATATCTCGTAATGCCCCCTTTGGCAAGTACCACAGCTTGTAAACACTTTTTGTAACCAGAGTCTTTCAATTCTTGTTTGAGGTATCTTTGCCCATTCTTCCTTACAAAAGTGTTCCAGTTCTTTGAGATTTCTGGGCTGTCTGTCACGCACTGCTCTTTTAACTCCTTGGGGACGGAGGGCGTATGCATACACCCTCGCGTCCCGTCACTTAAGGACGGAGGGCGTATCCATACGCCCTCCGTATTTCCGATCACTGCCGCTCGCCGGGCGGTGATCGGACTGGGATGCCTGATGATATCTATCAGCAGGCATCCCGTGGCAATGCCTAGGGGGGTCCTGAGACCCCCCACATGTCGGCGATCGCAGCAAATCGCAGGTCAATTCAGACCTGCGATTTGCCGAGATCCAGGCAAATCGGGTCACTGGTGACCTGATTTCCCGGAAAAGAAGCGTGATCGGAGCTGTCAGAGACAGCTCCGACCAGCCTAAAGGATAGGAGCGAGGTGGCAGTTTTGCCACCCCCTCCTATCCCCTGCAATTGGTCGGTCAGGCTGACCACCAATGGCAGGAGGGGGGCGGGGGGTTAGAGTTAATTTACCCCCGCTCTGCCCACCGATCGAAGTCGGTACAGAGCGGGGGGAACACGGGCGGCGAGGGGGGGAAACATGGCCCGGCTTACCCGGACCTGCGGCAGCGGAGGCATCCCGGAGCATCGGCGTCATCATCTGAGCGGCGGCCGGAAAGTGCGTCGGAGAAGGCTGCAGTGAAGATCGTGATAAGTGATCTTCACTGTGGCCTTCTAAAAGCTGCAAAACTACAACTCCCAGCATGCCCACACAGCCAAAGGCTGTCTGGCATGCTGGGAGTGGTAGTTTTGCAACATCTGGAGGGTCACAGTTTGGAGACCACTGTGTAGTGGTCTCTAAACTGTGGTCCTCCAGATGTTGCAAAACTACAACTTTCAGCATGCACTGACTGTCTGGGCATGCTGGGAGTTGTAGTTTTGCAACATCTGAAGTGGCACAGTTTGGAGACCACTGTGTAGTGGTCTCCAAACTGTAGCTCTCCAGATGTTGCAAAACTACAACTCCCAGCATGGCCAGACAGTCAGGAATGCTGGGCATGTAGTTCTGCAATATCTGGCCCTTCAGATGTTGCAGAACTACAACTCCCAGCATGCCTGGACAGTCTAGGCATGCTTGGAGTTGTAGTTTTGCAACATCTGGGGGGGCTACAGTTTGGAGGCCACTACTTAGCGGTCTCCAAACTGTTCTTCCCAAGTTGTTGCATAACTACAACTCCTAGCATGCCCAGACTGTCCAGGCATGCTGGATATTGTAGTTCTGCAACATCTGAAGGGCCAGATATTGCAGAACTACACGCCCAGCATCCCTGACTGTCTGGCCGTGCTGGGAATTGTAGTTTTGCAACAGCTGTAGGCACACTAGAGTCTGTTTCCTAACTCAGTGATTCCAACCCGTGTGCCTCCAGCTGTTGCAAAACTACAACTCCCAGAGTGATCTGACAGACCGCACATGCTGGGAGTTGTAGTCTTGCAACAGCTGGAGGCACGTGGGTTGGAATCACTGAGCTAGAGTCTGTTTTCTAACTCAGTGGTTCCCCACCAGTGTGCCTACAGCTGTTGTAAAACTACAACTCCCAGCATGTACGGTCTGTCAGTGCATTCTGGGAGTCGTCATTTTGCCACAGCTGAAGGTTTGGGGCGCCCCCCCCCCCCCCCCATGTGAATGTACAGGGTACATTCACACGGGCGGGTTTACAGTGGGTTTCCTTCAAGGAAACTTACTGTGAACCCCTGCCTGTGTGAATGTACCCTAAGAACACTACACTACACTAACAAATAATAAAAAGTTGAACACTACACATACACCCCCTTACACGTCGCCCCCCCTCCCCCCCAATAAAAATGAAAAACGTCTCATACAGCAGTGTTTCCTAAACGGCGCCTCCAGCTGTTGCAAAACCACAACTCCCAGTGTTGCCGGACAGCCACAGACTGTCCTGGGAGGCTGGGAGGCTTGCAACAGCTGGAGGCACCCTGTGGGAGACACTGCTGTAGGGTTTTGGAGGAGTACCCCATCCTTGTAACCGGGTCCACCCCTATTGCAAATTCCTCAAATGCGCATGGCGCTCTCTCACTTCAGAGCCCTGTCATATTTCAAGGCAACAGTTTAGGGCCACATATGGGGTATCTCCGTACTCGGGAGAAATTGCGTAACAAATTTTGGGGGGATTTTTCTCCCATTACCCTTTGTAGAAATGGTAAATTTTGGAAAAAAAACTGCACTTTAGTGAAAAATTTTTCTTTTCATTTACACATCCGAATTTAACGAAAAGTCGTCAAACACCTGTGGGGTGTTAAGGCTCACCGGACCCCTTGTTAAGTGCCTTGAAGGGTGTAGTTTCTAAAATAGTATGCCATGGCATTTTTTTTTTTTGCTGTTCTGGCACCATAGGGGCTTCCTAAATGTGACATGCCCCCAAAAACCATTTCAGCAAAATTCACTCTTCAAAATCCTGTTGTCGCTCCTTCCCTTCTGAGCCCTCTACTGCGCCCGCCGAACACTTGACATACACATATGAGGTATTTCCTTACTCGAGAGAAATTGGGTTACAAATTTTGGGGGGCTTTTTCTCCTATTACCCCTTGTAGAACATGTGAGTGTAAAAAATGAAGATTTTGAATTTTCTCCTTCACTTTGCTGCTATTCCTGTGAAACACCTAAAGGGTTAACAAACTTTTTGAATGTCATTTTGAATACTTTTAGGGGTGCAGTTTTTATAATGGGGGTAATTTATGGGGTATTTCTAATATGAAGGCCCTTGAAATCCACTTCAAAACTGAACTGGTCCCTGAAAAATCTGAACTTTGAAGCCCTCTGATGTCTTCCAAAAGTAAAAACATGTCAACTTTATGATGCAAACATAGTAGACATATTTTATTAGTGAATCAGTATATAATTTATTTGGAATGTCTGTTTTCCTTACAAGCAGAGAGCTACAAAATTAGATGCTAAATTTTCTATTTTTTCATCAAATTTTGGAACTTTTCACCAAGAAATGAAGCAAGTATCGACAAAAATTTACCACTAACATAAAGTAGAATATGTCACGAAAAAAGAATCTCTGAATCAGAATGAAAATTAAAAGCACCCCAGAGTTATTAATGCTTAAAGTGACAGTGGTCAGAATTGCAAAAAATGCTCCCGTCCTTAGGGTTATAATGGGCTCCGTCCCCAAGGAGTTAAGGTCTATCCATAGATTTTCAATTAGGTTGAGGTCCCCTTCTTCTCCAAACATACCTTTGCTCATTCCGGCCAAAAAGTTCAATTTAGACCTCATCGGTCCACAGAACTTGTTTCCAAAATGCATCAGGCTTGTCTATATGTTCATTTGCAAAGTTCAAACGCTGATTTTTGTGGTGAGGATGTAGAAGAGGTTTTCTTCTGATGACTCTTCTATGAAGACCATATTTGTACAATTATGTCTTTATAGTGGAATAGTGTACCACAACTCCAGTGTCTGCCAGATCTTTATGGAGGGATTGTGCAGTCAAAAGTGGGTTTTGAATTGTTTTTCTCACAATCCTGCGAGCTGTTCTGTCTGATATTTTCTTGGTCTTCCAGATCTTGCTTTATCTTCCACTGTTCCTGATGACTGCCATTTCTTAATTACATTCCGAACAGAGGATATTGACATCGGAAAAAGTTTTGCTATCTTCTTATAGCCTTCTCCAGATTTGTGAGCGTCAACTATTTTCAGTTTCAGATTTCTAGACAACTGCTTAGGAGCACCCATGGTGATGATTATTGGGGCAAGGTCAGATGAGTCTGGGCATTTAAAACCTTTGAGATTGACATCACCTGATCTTCCCAGATGATGATTGAGAACAATTCATGACACTGGCAGGTCTCAGCTTTGCAAAGGGGGCAGTGCATGCTATAAATTCTGCAGGGTGCCCAAACTTTTGCAGACGCCATTTTTTTTCTGTTATTTTGAAAGTGTAAATGATGGAAATAAAATCTAACTTTTGTTGACATATTCTAAGAATTTCTAATCTGTAATTTGATGCCTTTTGAAGATGTTTCCATCTTTCCTTGGCTTCTTTATGCACATTAATACAAATTTTTACCTGGGGTGCCCACACTTTTGATCCCCACTGTAGCTCCCATAGGGGGCTATAACACTGCACACACTGATCTTTTACCCTGTTCCCTGCAAAGCCATAGCTTTGCATGGATCAGCGTAATAGGGGCTCGATTGCTCAAGCCTGTAGCTCAGGCTTGGAGCAATCAAACGCCGATCGGACTCGACGGAGCAAGGTAAGGGGGCCTCTGCTCACGTCCTAACTGATTGGGACATCGGGATTTCATCGCGATAGTCCCGATCAGCCTGAGTTGCCGAGAAAACTTTCGTTTTCGACGCAGCGATCAACTTTGATCGCCGCGTCTGAAGGGTTAATAGCGCACGGCACAACAATCTGTGCCGTGCGCTATTAGCCCAGGGTCCCAGCTATCAATAGCAGCCAGGACTGACCCGGTGTCATGCGGGGTCACAGCGTGCCCCCGTTTTAAACACCGGGACCGGGTGTGGGGCGTACAGGTATGCCCTGCGTCCTTAAGAGGTTAATTAACTCTGACACTAAATTATTTGCCAAACTAATAGCCAATAGACTGTCAGCACATATGCCTTTCCTGATCCACCCAGACCAAGCCGGCTTCATAAGAGGTAGAGAGGCAAGAGATAATACTCTCCGCACATTCTCAGTAGTACACTAAGCCAACAAGCATAACTCCCCACTGTTTCTCCTCTCCCTTGATGCCGAAAAGGCTTTTGACAGGGTGGATTGGGACTTCATGTCTGCCACTTTATCCCAAATTGATATTGGCAGTAAAATGCTATTGCGCATACTGGCCCAATACTCCCAACCACAAGCTCAAATCAGGATCAATGGTCATCTTTCTAAGCCTTTTAATATCTGTAATCGCACACGCAAAGGCTGGCCCCACTCTCCCCTTCTTTACATGCTCTGTATGGAATACCTCTTAGCTGACATCTGCCAGAATCCAGACATTAGGGGCCTCACCGTGGTGTTGTGCCATTACAAATGTTTGGCATTCGCAGACGATCTCTTATCATATCTATCTTCCCCTATCACTTCCCTCCCATCCCTTCTGTCCATGATATGACACTTTTCACAATTCAGTAACTATAGACTGAACCACACCAAATGTGAAGCGCTGAATCTAACCCTGCCAACATCTACAATACAAAACCTTCAAACTGCATACCCCTTTAGATGGCTCACCACCTCTTTTCAAAATTTGGGGACTCACGTACTGGCCAAGCTATCAGACACATACAAACTCAATCCCCCCTCCCCCCCCTTTAACTCCCTGAGGAAGGATCTGACTAGATGGGATGATAATGAATTTTCCTGGTTGGGCAGAGTAAACATCATGAAGATGAATGCGCTCCCCCGACTTCTTTACCTATTCTCCTGCATACCTATCCATCTTCCCTGAACCTTCTTCAGGGAACCTTCCTTGCTCCAATCAGACTGTCTGGGCCCGAAAGCATCCTAGATTGGCCAAACATGTCCTTATACAAAAGAAGAGTGATGGTGGCCTGGCCCTACCGGACTTTCTCTCCTAATACTTGGCGACTGTATTGACTAGCGTTCTGGATTGTTGCCACCATCGTTCTGATAAACAATGGGTGACACTGGAAGGTCTGACAGTGATCTGATGGCACTTTTATGGCTCCCTCAATTCAAAGCATCTCCTACCCACGTTTTGACTCTTCCTTCAGTGCTCTATTCAATACATTGCGCACGTAAACTATACTTGTCCAAACTTGCATTATTTCCAAATGATGGCCCCCTGACCCCACTCTTTGACAATCCCACTTTCTCCCCGACCCTTTCTAGATGTCACTTTCTGGCCTATCTATTTAAGGAGGATATATAGAACGCAGTATATGTAATAGGTTATGCGTCTCAACCAGGTAACAAAATATTTCACCTCAACATCAAAGATCAGATAAATGTAAATAGGAACAGCTATGGAGTGTTCTAACAAAAAGGTGGGTCTAATACATAACTTTTAATTGGTCTGCATTAAAATTCACCAATATAACAGTGCCTGTGAATACCAACACCAAAAAATCTATCTATCTATTTAAGGCCAAGGTATCATGTTACTCACACTCCTTGACCAGACATCTATAAAATCTCTCGCAGACATCCTCCCAGGAACAACCCCCTCCCCCATTCAATACTTCCACTACACACAATTGAAACACTATTACCAGACCATGAAGGATGAATTACACTTCCATCGCCCACTGACTAAGTTTGAACGACTGTGTGTGTCCACCCACCCTGTGCCTCGTACGGTCAGCTTTCTATATGCCCTCCTCATAGAGGAGACATCAGTGCTACCTCTTCCCTTCAAAGCGGGCTGGGAAAGAGATCAAAGTCACTCAATCCCTGATGATGACTGGCGCTCAGATATTACAAATTGTAACAAATCCTCTCTATCCTGCAAGGCACTGGAGACCAATTACAAAATATTAACAAGGTGGTATAAGGTCCCCTCCCTACTACCGATATTCTACCAGCGGGTATCTGATGAGTGTTGGTGATGCTCCTTAGCTAAAGGAACCATGCTACATACCTTGTTAACTTGCCCCTCTCTAATCTAATTTCTGGGCAAAGATGCTAAATGTGATAACCCATGTCACTTCTGTGCACCTTGACCCTACTCCGAAAATGTTCCTCCTTTCCATACTCCTCCCCCCCTCTCCGTACCTAAAATCACTTCCAGACTGATCGCCTTGCTACTACTAGCGGCAAGGACGGTTGTACCAAGACTGTGGAAATCAACTGCCCCACCTACCATATCGTCCTGGCTTTAAGAAGTGTCTCATATCCACAGAATGGAAGAACTCACGGCCGTCACACGCAATCAATTATCACGCTATATATCCTGACTTGGCACCCTGACTTGGTCTTTAGTTTGTCCCATTCGCAAGGTAACTTTGTCATACCTTTCGGGATCCTATACCTATCTTTCTCTTTCTACCCCCCCCCCTTTTTCTTTTTCCCTTCTCTAGCCTCCTCTTCCACCTTACCTCATTTCTATACTCCCTTTACTCTATTTCTTCTTTCCCATGTTCTTGCTTCCCCCTTTACCTTCTTCTTGCTGCTTTATTCCGTAATACTGGATGTTGCGTGTTTATTATTAACAGAGCCTTCTGATATTGTTTCCAGGATCATTACTGTGCTGCCTCCTTACTTAGTCTTTCCTGCTAGGAATCACACAAGACATAATGTGACTTTGTTGTTCTCTCATAGAAATGACATGTGTAACTACCTGTTTTTTTGACTTGTTATGTACTACCTTGTTGGTTTATTTGAAATTATATAATAAACTCTGAATTTGGGAAGAAGCTTATTGATGGTTATAGGAAGCCACTGATTTCAGTTATTTTTTCCAAAGGGTGTGCAACCAAATATTAAGTCCAGGGTGCCAACAATTTTGTCCAGCCCATTTTTGGAGTTTGGTGTGACATTATGCCCAATTTGCTTTTTTCCTCCCTTTTTTTTCTTTAGTTCCTTATACACAAACAAAGGGAATAAACATGTGTATAGCAAATCATGTGTTACTGCAATCCTTTTCTGTGAGAAATACTTCATTTTCTAGAAAAATGTCAGGGGTGCCAACATTTATGGCCATGACTATGTATGTGTGTATATATATATATATATATATATATATATATATACACATACATACACACAAATAGCTATGTATGCTATAAACTTGAGGGTCCCTTGAATGCTTGTTGAAATGTGTTCTAAAACAATACAAATGTAAATAATACAGTAAGTTACCAACACTATTGACATGCTAACAGTTTTACATTAACCCCTTAAGGACACAGCCCATTTTCACCTCTAGGACGCAGCCCTTTTTTGCACATCTGACCACTGTCACTTTAAACATTAATAAGTCTGGAATGCTTTTACTTATCAATCTGATTCAGAGATTGTTTTTTCGTGACATATTCTACTTTAACATAGTGATACATTTTTGTGGTAACTTGCATCCTTTCTTGGTGAAAAATCCCAAAATTTGATGAAAAAAATGAAAATTTTGCATTTTTCTAACTTTGAAGCTCTCTGTTTGTAAGGAAAATGGATATTCCAAATATTTTTTTTTTTGGATTCACATATACAATATGTCTACTTTATATTTTCATCATAAAATTTATGAGTTTTTACTTTTGGAAGACACCAGAGGGCTTCAAAGTTCAGAAGCAATTTTACAATTTTTCACAAAATTTTCAAACTCGCTATTTTTCATGGACCAGTTCAGGTTTGAAGTGGATTTGAAGGGTCTTCATATTAGAAATACCCCATAAAAGACCCCATTATCAAAACTACACCCCCCAAAGTATTCAAAATGACATTCAGTAAGTGTTTTAACCCTTTAGGTGTTTCACAGGAAAAGCAGCAAAGTGAAGGAGAAAATTCAAAATCTTCATTTTTTACACTTGCATGTTCTTGTAGACCCAATTTTTGAATTTTTACAAGGGGTAAAAGGATAACATTTATACTTGAATTTGTAGCCCAATTTCTCTCGAGTAAGCACATACCTCATATGTCTATGTAAATTGTTCGGTGGGCGCAGTAGAGGGCTCAGAAGCGAAGGAGCGACAAGGGGATTTTGGAGAGTACGTTTTTCTGAAATGGTTTTTTGGGGGCATGTTGCATTTAGGAAGCCCCTATGGTGCCAAAACAGCAAAAAAAAAAAAAACATGGCATACCATTTTGGAAACTAGACCCCTTGAGGAACGTAACAAGGAATTAAGTGAGCCTTAATACCCCACAGGTGTTTCATGACTTTTGCATATGTAAAAAAAAAAAAAAAAATTTTCACTAAAATGTGTGTTTCCCCCCAAATTTCACATTTTTGCAAGGGTTAATAGCAGAAAATACCCCCCAAAATTTGTAACCCCATCTCTTCTGAGTATGGAGGTACCCCATAAGTTGACCTGAAGTGCATTACGGGCGAACTACAATGCTCAGAAGAGAAGGAGTCATATTTGGCTTTTTGAGAGCAAATTTTGCTCGGGGGGCATGTCGCATTTAGGAAGCCCCTATGGTGCCAGGACAGAAAAAAAAAACGACATGGCATACCATTTTGGAAACTAGACCCCTTGAGGAACGTAACAAGGGATAAAGTGAACCTTAATACCCCACAGGTGTTTCACGACTTTTGCATATGTAAAAAAAAAAATTAGTTTTTTACCAAAAATGCTTGGTTTAGCAAAAATTTTACATTTTTAAAAAAGGTAATAGCAGAAAATACCCCCCAAAATTTGAAGCCCAATTTCTCCCGATTCAGAAAACACCCAATATGGGGATGAAAAGTGCTCTGCTGGCGCACTACAGGTCTCAGAAGAGAAGGAGTCACATTTGGCTTTTTGGAAGCAAATTTTGCTCTGGGGGCATGCCGCATTTAGGAAGCACCTATGGTGCCAGGACAGAAAAAAAAAACCACATAGCATACCATTTTGGAAACTAGACCCCTTGGGGAACGTAATAAGGGGTAAAGTGAACCTTAATACCCCACAGGTGTTTCACGACTTTTGCATATGTAAAAAAAAAAAATTTTTTTACACTAAAATGCTTGTTTTCCCCCAAATTTTACATTTTTACAAGGGATAATAGCAGAAAATACCCCCCAAAATTTGTAACCCCATCTCTTCTGAGTATGGAAATACCCAATAAGTGGACGTGAAGTGCACTGGGGGCGAACTATAATGCTCAGAAGAGAAGGAGCATCATTGAGCTTTTGGAGAGAGAATTTGGCCATGTGCATTTCCAAAGCCCCCCCGTGGTGCCAGAACGGTGGACCCCCCCACATGTGACCCCATTTTTAAAACTACACCCCTCACGGAAGGTAATAAGGGGTGCAGGGAGAATTTACACCCCACTGGCATTTGACGGATCTTTGGAACAGTGGGCTGTGCAAATTAAAAATTTTATTTTTCATTTTCACAGACCCCTGTTTCAAAGATCTGTCAGACACCTGTGGGGTGTAAATGCTCACTGTACCCCTTGTTACATTCCGTGAGGGGTGTAGTTTCCAAAATGGGGTCACATGTGGGTATTTATTGTTTTACACTTATGTCAGAACCGCTGTAAAATCAGCCACCCCTGTGCAAATCACCAATTTAGACCTCAAATTTACATGGTGCACTCTCCATTCTGAGCCTTGTTGTGCGCCCCCAGAACACTTTGTGCCCACATATGGGGTATCTCCGTCCTCAGGAGAAATTGCGTTACAAATTTTGGAGGCTTTTTTTCTTTTACCGCTTGTGAAATTTTCAAGTATGGGGCAACACCAGTATGTTAGTGTACAAAAATGTTTTTTTTTTTACACTAACATGCTGGTGTAGACCCCAACTTTACCTTTTCATAAGGGGTAAAAGGAGAAAAAGCCCCCCAAAATTTGTTAGGCAATTTCTCCCGAGTACGGAAATACCCCATATGTGGCCCTAAACTGTTGCCTTGAAATACGCCAGGGCTCCGAAGTGAGAGAGCGCCATGTGCATTTGAGGCCTAAATTAGGGATTTGCATAGGGGTGGACATAGGGGTATTCTACACCAGTGATTCTCAAACAGGGTGCCTCCAGCTGTTGCTAAACTCCCAGCATGCTTGGACAGTCAATGGCTGTCCGGAAATGCTGGGAGTTTTTGTTTTGCAACAGCTGGAGGCTCCGTTTTGGAAACACTGCTGTAGGATACGTTTTTCATTTTTATTGGGGGGGAAGGGGTGGTGGTGGGGGGGGCAGTGTACGTGTGTATATGTAGTGTTTTACTCTTTATTTTATGTTAGTGTAGTGTAGTGTTTTTAGGTTACATTCACACTGACGGCGGATTACACTGAGTCTCCCGCTAGGAGTTTGAGCTGCGGCTGCAGCTCAAACTTGAAGCAGGGAACTCACTGTAATCCGTCGCCAGTGTGAATGTAACCTGTACATTCACATGGGGGGGGAAACTACAACTCCCAGCATGCACTGACAGAACGTGCATGATGGGAGTTGTAGTTTTGCAACAGCTGGAGGCACACTGGTTGGAAAATACTGAGTTAGGTAATAGAACCTATTACCTAACTCGGTATTTCCCAACCAGTGTGCCTCCAGCTGTTGCAGAACTACAACTCTCAGCATGTACTGATTGCCAAAGGGAATGCTGGGAGATGTAGTTATGCAACAAATGGAGGCACGCAAGTACAACTCCCAGCATGCCGAGACAGCCATTTGCTGTTCCTGAATGCTGGGAGTTGTAGTTTTGCAAGATTTAGAGGGGTTCAGACTGGAGATCACTGACAGTGGTCTCTAAACTGTGGCCCTCCAGATGTTGCAAAACTACAAATCTCAGCATGCTAAGACAGCAAACTGCTGTCTTGGCATGCTGGGAGTTGTAGTTTTGTAATATCTGGAGGGCTACAGTTTAGAGACCACTGTCAGTGATCTCCAGCCTGAACCCCTCTAAATCTTGCAAAACTACAACTCCCAGCATGCCAACACAGCAAACAGCTGACCACACACATGCCACACACAGCAACAGAGACCACTCTCTAAACTGTGGCCCTGCAGATGTTGCTAGGCAACAGACTCTGGACACGCGGCGTCATACTTACCTCCACCGCCGCCGTAATCACAGCCGCCGCCGCCGGGTAAGTGACCGCCGCTGCCGCCGCTATTATACGGTTCCCCCCGCTGTGTCCGGACACCGATGGGTGGGCATAACGGGGGGAACCGAACTTTAACCCCCCCGCCCCCAGTCTGCTATTGGTCGGCCGCTCCGACGATCAATAGCAGGGATAGGAGGGGTGGCAACCCTGCCACCTCACTCCTATCTCTTCTAGGGGGATCGAGGGTGTCTTGGACACCCCCGATCCCCCTTATTTTATCGCGGCGCCGCGATTGATGGGCAGGGGGAGAGCGCTCCCCCTGCAAACACCGTAGATGCCGTGATCAGAACTGATCACGGCATCTATGGGGTTAATGCTGCCGGGACCGGCGCGATCGCGGCCCTGGCAGCTGCGGTGGGACTCCGGCTGTGATTGACAGCTGAGTCCCACCAGCGATCTCCTGCGCTGCCCGCGGCAGAGCAGGAGATCGCTTGGATGTATGCATACGTCCATTTGCGGGAACGTGTAATTCGCCTGGACGTATGCATATGTCCAATAGCGAGAAGGGGTTAAATCCCATCCAAGAACAACATTTTCCCTGCAACTCAATAATATATCAGACATAATGGTATGAAGTCCAAAGATTGACATTCTGCAATTCTAAGATATGCATATAAGTATTGGCCATCTCTGGATCATCCTATATAATCCTATATCATCCTATCTGTCTACCATCCTACACGTTCTCTCCGATCTGCTAATGATCTCACACTAACATCTTCTATAATCTGAACTTCTCACTCCCGTCTCCAAGACTTCACTCGTCCTGCACCGGTTCTCTGGAATGCTATCCCTCAATCCCTCAGACTCAACAACAACATCCATAGTTTCAAATGTGGCCTATAAACACATCTCTTCAGACAGGCCTATAACATTCTCTAATTGGCCTCAACATATCCTCAACATATCCCCAACATATCCCCAACATATCCCCAACATATCCCCAACATATCCCCAACATATCCCCAACATATCCCCACACCTCTTGTTTGAATAGTTATTGTGTAATATTATGTCTGATACTTGTTTTTGTTTGTACCCCATAATTGTAAGCGCTGCAGAATCTGTAGGCGCTATATAAATAAAAAAATAAAAAAATATATATACCGTATATATATAATTTCTAATACAGTTCAAAGCTTCCTGCAAAACAGATTAACCTTCAATGCTCTTATGACAGCCATGTGATTTCCTGGTAGAGTAAAATAACTAGTACTGTACTCACACAGGCACCCACTTTGTCCTGCTTTCCCCACCACATTGCAATTTTTTAAAATTATTCTAATAAGTAAATAAGCAAACACAAGATAGACTATCCCCCAGTCTACAATAGTCATTTTAGGCATGATGAGTTAGCATACCATACTTTCATACTTCCAAATGCAACAACTTCAAGAACTGCAGAAAATAGTCAAGTATCGAGGTGCCCCTGTGGCTAGGAAATAAGTGTTAATTGGTACAATCCTTTTACTTCCTGGCTGCTGTGTTGATATGTTGCTTCAATATCTGTCAATAATTTTCCTTCTTCATAATGGCATTTATTTCATAGCTTATTATTATAATTTTTTTTTTTTAAGATTAACACACACACACTATATATATATAATTTTTTATTTTTTTTTTTGAAAGAGGGAGAGGGAAAGAAACAACTTCATATACCATTTTAATTATGTAACACTAGCCAGATCTACATTGCTGGTGTCCATTAAAAATAAATATCATTTTAGAGTTTTATTCAGTAGGCCTTGTAAGGGCAGTATAAAATGGCAGCTGTTGAGGGTAATATTTTGTTGGATTGCTCTTCGGATGCGTTTTGTGTTTCATCTCCTGTGTACACATCATGGCCAGTAAACCTCCCTCTATATAACCTTGACTGGGGATTGATGTACTTAAAAGGTAAAAGCCAAGCTGGAAAGGGATACAATAGCAGATGCTGGTTGTTTATCTCCACTGAGTAGGACTTACCAACTTATGCAGCAGCCAAAGAGCTTCAGATTCATTTGCACAAATGCGGTGTTAAGGGACTACTTTTATTAAAACTGTAATGAAAATGGCTACAAACAGCTAATTACTGTGTTGACTGCTGGAGGGAATATGTCACCATATAATTACGCTAAAGCTTCCATATATATTAGTGGAAAACCTACTTGTTACTGAAATAGAAATATGAAATTACTGTTAGATGATAAGAAGTGGATGATTAGACACTCTGCTTATTAAGAATGCAGTGTGAAGCCACAGGTCTAAAGGATACATATGGTGCCTATTCTTATGTCACATGTCTTCCTCCTTCTGCCACTGTCATTTGTTTACAGTTGTAGGCTATGTTAATGGGGGCACTGGTTTAGGCCTCTTCTGTTAGAAAGGCACTAAGACTGACTCTGTAATGGGTCACTGTATGCAACACTGAATTTGGCTCAAGACTCTTTTCTGTCTCTAATGTTGGGACTGTGGCTGGCTCTAAAAGTTATACATACACACTAAGCAGTAAAACAATAAATGTGGTAAACTGGGCAAAGTTAGGAAGCATTTCTTTCGTTACAGCTTCAGATTTTACTCATGAACAAAGCCGCTGCATCAATTGCTAAAAAAAAAAAAAAAAAACAGCACACTGTAACTTATTTTATGTTCAAATGATCACAGTGGACCTTTTACTATGGGCTATAATTCCAGAGATCTTGAGAAAACTATTTTGACAAAAAGTGTTTTCTAAAATCTTGTATGGACATTAATTGAGAGGATAGCCCCTTAAAATGTCTAATTGTGTTGGAAAGTTGAAGCAAACAAATACGTACTGGTTCAGCTAATTTGTAAGTATGTACAGATGCAATCACTGTCTAGTTTCTTTCAATATCTGGGAATTCTGAGGTGCCAGGCAGTCCATACCTCCTCGATGTACTACAGTTAGAGCAACTCACACTTTTTACTAGCATTCTGGTCAATGGTATTTTACTGCACGTGACAGTTGATCTTTATTGAATTATAACAAAACAGCTGCACAAAATTAGTAAACATAGAGGATAGGATCTCCATTGACAGGTGGAAGTCCTGTAGATATGACCAAAAATATAGGGAGATCCTTTTAGTTCTTTCTGTATCGAAGCGGTGAGGATCTATGCACAAAATAAGAATTTGACCTATTATGATGCTACTCTGCAGAGTTTTAGAGACTACTCTTGGCTGCTTCTTGTCTTTCCTGACAAGCCAGCCCCCTGATGACGTGTAAGGCTCAGCTGTACGTGCAGCTGCGCAGATGTTCAATGCGTCCCACACTGTCATATGATCTAAGCAATCTGCAGACAGCGGAGGGCCGCATTGTCCTGCTTTTGTCTCGAGCCAAACAAGATCCTGTGAAAGGCTCGAGACAACAGTCATACACAGACCGGAGAAATGCTAAATCTGGGGGACGATGAAATCACAAACAAGGGGTCAATCCGCACCACACATGGAAGGCAAATAAAGCACTTAAAGGGGTACTGCGCCCCTGGCATCTTATCCCCTATCCAAAGGATAGGGGATAAGATGTTAGATCGCCGCGGTCCCGCTGCTGGAGACCCCGGGGATCGCCGCTGCGGCACCCCGCTATCATTACTGCGCAGAGCGAGTTCGCTGAGTGCGTAATGATGGGCGATACAGGGGCCGGAGCAGCGTGATGTCATGGCTCCGCCCCTCATGACATCACGGCCCGGCCCCTTAATGCAAGTCTATGGCAGGGGGCGTGACGACCACCACGCCCCCTTCCCATAGACTTGTATTGACGGGGGTGGGCCGTGACGTCACGAGGGGCGGAGCCGTGACATAACGATGCTCTGGCCCCTGTACTGCCCATCATTACGTGCAGAGCGATCTCGCTCTGCGCAGTAATGATAGCGCGGTGCCGCAGCAGCGATCCCAGGGGTCCCCAGCAGCGGGTCCCCGGCGATCTGACATCTTATCCCCTATCCTTTGGATAGGGGATAAGATGTCTGGGGGCGGAGTACCCCTTTAAGCTATTACTTGCTATCATAGGCATGACAGTGAAAAGCTAAGAAAACCTGGATAACCTTTTTAAAAGCTTGATTTCTGAGCCAGGAAATCTCCGTAAAAAACTTTTTCCAACTGACTTCAATCAGAAATGGTGAACTGCATGGATAAGTGATATGCCATGCAGTTACACTCTAAAGCTTCCCTTGAAGTCAATGGGAGCTTCAGGCCTGAAGTTGTCAATTGTTAAAATTGAAAAGGTGATGCTCCGGATTTATGCTATAAGAAATTATTATTTTGCATCTACTGATGTAAGTCAAAATCCAGTATAGACACTAAGGTTTGGACTAGGGATCGACAGATATCGATTTTTTAGGGCCGATACCGATAATCTGTGGAGGTTAGGGCCGATAGCCGATAACTTATACCGATATTTCGGTATAAGTTATCTGCTATTTATACCCCTCCCCCCCCCCCCCCCCCGGCGACACCGCTGCAGATAATTGATTTAAAACGGGCGCTTTAAATCAATGAACTGTAGCGGCTTTTGCGGTGCCAGAGACCACTGCCACCAACTGCTTCTCTCCCCCTGCCAGTCCTATCACCGCCACCGCACCCCCCCCCCACCACACCGCCCCGGCCAGAGACCGCCGCTGCCCCATTGCCTCCCTCATTCCTGTTTTTTTAATTACCGGGGCACAGGGTCAGCAATAATTCTGGCAGCGTCCTCCTGAGCTGTCACTGTGCGCACTGACGGTGACGTCGCATTGAGGACGCCACTTGTCATTGCGCAGCGCACAGCGTAACACTGGACACTGCTGGAGCCAGAGGAAGCGTGGACCCCGTGAACAGGTAATTATAAAACCGGGAATGGGGAGGCAATGGGGCAGCAAAGGCGGCGGTCTCTGACTGGGGCGGTGAAGTGTGATGGGGGGGGTCATTACAGGGGGGGGGGGGGCAGGGCATTATCGGATTATCGGCAATGTAATTGCTGATACAGATAACATGCAAAATCGTGAATATCGGCCAAACCGATAATTGGGCGATCACTAGTTTGGACTTTCAGAATAAAAAGGAAATCTTGTGGAAAATAATAAAGTGTGAACAGTGCCTTAATGGATTCTTTTAGGATTCCCCAAGAGCATCGTTCTTAACCAAGATTATTTTATGGCTTACAGTATTAGTTATAGACTTGTACTGAAAAAAAAAAAAACACTCCAACAATTGCAGTACACTGCCTTACTCATTCATTGTAAGTTTACACGATCTATGAAAAGTTACTCCTTATGTGAAGTCTGCTCTATGTCAGATCAATATATCAATATCCTGCAGCCATATTCACCAAAATGTTAAGCAAATGACGGTAACATGAAGTTTCAACCAAGGAGATAACTACTTGTTAGAGTGGAGCACTCAGATCATTAAGAACCGTTTGACTAATTGGACATTGGTAGATTCATTCTCTTTATACTTAACTGCCCTATTTTAACACCCTTTGCACTTTGTCAGTACAGCATATGAATGACACAATAATACTACTGAGCATGCATAATAAGAAGAAATAAAACGTTAAATTAGCATTTCATGTCATACTAAAGTGTCAAACCAGAAAAAAATCTTAAACTACTGGCATTGAACATTTATCTTAAACAATCTGACGTTGACAACTTATTGATGTGATTCTTCCTTATTACTGCTAATCACCTATCAAATATATATATTTTAACATCTGAAATGCAGTTGTCTAGTATAGATGAGCGCCTCTATGAGGATTTGCTCACGATAGACAAGACAATTGAAATGGACAGCACTATTACAAGGTCACCGTAAGTATGAGAGGCAATTAACACAGGCTCTTTAATGTTCAAAGTGATAACAATGCCAGTCCATCCTAAGGCATCTAAATCCTACATCTGAATAAGAATATAAGAGACAGTGGAAAAATATTAAGCTTGCAACAACAGAATATTGAAATCATGTACTAGAATATGAAGGCAAAGTTATAAGCTATAAAGAAACATTTGAGACTGTGCTGATGTTTTTCTAATGGTAAAATCCATTTGAACACACAATTACATCATGATTATGCCTATTAAGAAAATGTTATGGTTTACAGGAGGTGTACAAAATAAACATAATCCCATATATTTAATGGGCACTGTCAGAATAAAAAAACATTCTATATGTCATAGATATGTCCAAAACATTAAAGGGGTATTGCAGGAAAAAACTTTTTTTTTAGATCAACTGATAAACAGATTTGTAAATTACTTTTATTAAAAAATCTTAATCCTTACAATAATTATCAGCTGCTGAAATTGAGTTGTTCTTATCTGTCTGGAAACAGTGCTCTCTGCTGACATCTCTGCTTGTCTCAGGAACTGCACAGAGTAGAATAGGTTTGCTATGGGAATTTTCTTCTACTCTGGACAGCTCCCGAGACACTAGTCATCAGAGAGCAGTTAGACAGAAAAGAACAACTCAACTTCAGGAGCTCATAAGTACTGAAAGGATTAAGATTTTTTAATAGAAGTAATTTACAAATCTGTTAAACTTTCTGGAACCAGTTGATATATAAAAAAAACAAAACTGTTTTTCCTGGATAACCCCTTTAACCTTCCTAATATACTTAATAAAAAATAAAAAAAAACTCCCTTTTACAGAAATCACCCTACTAGGGGTCCCCATACCATCCAGTACATAAGCCTGTCTGACTGCAGCATCATCTTTGTCCCAGCTGAAGCACAGTCTGAGACAAAGTCATGGAAGTGAGGGTGGGGCTAGCATGCCTCTGTGCTCATTCCTGTCCTGTATCAGCCTGCAGCATAAAAACAGAGAAGAGTGGGTTACAGAGCAGCCTGCAGTGATTCGATGAAGAACCCAGCACTGCACAGCAGACGCAAGGAGGAAGTTATTGCATGTGAGTAATGGCAAGCTCAGTGCCTGTCTTGAACATGCCTCTTCCTGAGCAATGTATATCAGAATGAGTAAGCAGCAAAACAGAAGGATTTGTGAGACAAATACAGAAGCTAGACACATAAAAGACATGTAAAGTATCTGAATGACCTAGTGAGGAATAAATATAAGCATTCACGTTTTCTGTAATATGAAAGGTATACTTTAAAGGTTTTTCTGGTTTTAAAAGTGTATTCAGGCTTAGATGAAACGGCAACATATTTTTTTCAGATAAACTTTATGCAGGTAATTTCTTGTTGCTTTTATAATCTCTGCTTGTAGTCACAAAAATAGTAACTTTAAAAGGGAACCCATCATTATTTTTATGTTGTCCAAACCACAGGCAGCATGATGTCAGGACACTAGAAGTTACTCTTGTATGCTGACGCATACCTCCCTATACAAGGATAAGCAGCTGCCGGGACCGCCAACTCCCCCAAAGGAATACTTACAATGGTCCCAGAAGCATTTTTATACCATGAAAACTCTAAAACGCGGCAGTCCCGATCAGCCCCACTGAGAAGCCAGGAAGGTTCTACTTTCATTTTAGGTGCGGTGTTCAACTTTGAACGCCACGTCTAAAGGGTTAATAGCGCGTGGCACCGCGATCGCTGCCGCACACTATTAGCTCCGGGTCTTGGTTTCAGTTACATGTTACTGACCCGATGATACGCGGTCACCATGCGTTATATCGCAGGATCCGGCCACAGATGTAAATATACGTCCGTGGTCGTTAAGGGGTTAATAGTACACCAAGATCTAAGCTCTACCCTTATGGTGAATGCATATTACATACATATAAAAACAGGAAAAGGCACCTTGCTTTACACGGTAGTGGGACCTACTAAGAAAGGTGCGTGGTATGGGAAGTAGAGTTGAGCAAAGTTACAGTGATTCAATTCATCACGAACTTCTTGGCTCGGCAGTTGCTGACTTTAGCCTGCATAAATTAGTTCAGCTTTCAGGTGCTCCGGTGGGCTGTAAAAGGTGTATACAGTCCTAAGAGACTCTCTCCTAGGACTGTATCCACCTTTTCCAGCCCACCGGAGCACCTGAAGGCTGAACTAATTTATGCAGGCTAAAGTCAGCAACTGCTGAGCTGAGAAGTTCGTGACGAATCGAATCACTGTAAATTCGCTCATCTCTAATGGTAAGAAAGGGAGTTTGACTTAAAATGCCAAGCCATGAGCCAATATTCATTTTTTGTAAATCTCACCCCATAACAGAAAATCCAACATACCATCTTACTATACAATGACTAAGTATTGTTTGCTATAAGCAAACTTCATAATAAACTATGACAAAAATGTATGTCAGTCATCAGCTGTCTGTTCCTAATCTTCGACATGCATCATTTTTTTACTGTGTAATTGTTGAAAGAAAAATAAAACAAACTGACCTGAAGAATAAAGTTAACATGGCATTTTCATGCTGAATAAATGCCCTATAAATGTATAAATGAACCCTTCACAAATACAGTAGGATTGTTTTTAGTTTTTTTTTTTCACCTTTTCGTGTTGCAATATGGTAAAATAAAGGGATCCACAAAAGCTATAGCTTGTCATGCAAAAAATAGGCCTTCTTACAGCGCTTTCAGCTGGGAAAAAAAAATGATGTGAAGTGCCTCCTAGGGATTAGAGAATGAATGAAGAGTACAAGGCTGCACCACATGCACAGGTATGCAAAACAAATACAGAATCCAAAGAAGAGTGCTAGAATGCACAAAGATACTATATTTCCTCCATATAAATATTATTATAGAATATGCTGCATGCAAGGCATTGCTGTAAAAGGAAACTTATTGTAGACATTTTTCTTCTGAAAGTGTTATTGGAGTTAGCTGTGTACTTTTTGGGGGGTTCATTTTTTGAATTATTGTATAAATTGTGTAAATATTTGTAAGAATCTTATGCCATTATCCAGCAGCTTATGATTTTCGAGCACAGCTTTGTGCACTAGACATATTTTATAGGTCATTTCATTTATATATGTCAAATTCTCTAGGGTCATGGCTTTTGCCAGACAGTGTATTCCTTGTATATTGAAGCTGATAAAACACAGTGCTATTATTGATCTGTACATGACACAGCCTTCCTTCGCTGGTTGAGTGTAGCAACATTTATCCAAGAATTTGTGAAATGTCACTAGGATCATGTTCACAGGGTAAACTGTGCACGAAACAGGTTGTGAGCGGTGTATCCACGTGGAGTAGGACGTGACTGCCCTAATCCAGCATCCTATCAACTTGCCTAGACAGGGTTATTTGTTAATGGAATGTCAATGCTTTCTGCTGGATCCAGAGAGAAAAGCATCATAAGCACTCAGACTGTCATGTTATGTCAGGGCTCTTGACTTTCATCTAAAACCTGCTTCTGTATAGCTACAGTGAGACAATTTTAGGTCTTAATACCTAAATGCCTTTAAGGTGTAACAAAATCAATGTTCTCAGCTTTTCAAGTTATGTTTTATGAACTTAGAAGTAATGTGTATTTTTTCCTTAAAAATATTTGCTGTAGTGAAATTAAAAATGTAAATGGAATGTGGGGCACATTCATAAATAAAAAGTGATTTTTTTTAACGTGTTTTCAAACTTCAGAAATTTTATATATAACAGACCAGTACCAGGTCAAATATATTAAATATCAAGTGACATTCTGCCAGCTGAAGCAGACAAAAATAATGAAATCCCCCTAAATAAATGGTATGCAAGGCAATGCCACATTTTAATCTCCAGAGATAAGACAGAAACAGTTAACCGCTTAAAGGGGTACTCTGGCTGTAATGGGAAAAGGGGAGTGATTCAAACTTTTATTAGGGAAGGGGTTAAATTACTAACAATTTTTTAAAACTTTTTTTGCAATGTTATAGCCCCCCCCATAGTGGACTATAACATGCAGTACATTAATTGCATACACTGATCAATGCTATGCCATAGCATTGCAATGACCAGTGTTACCAGCACTCTACTGCTCCTGCCTGGATCTCAGGCACGGAGAAGTGAATCGACGATCGGACAACGAGGAGGAAGGTAGGGGCCCTCCTCGTGTCTGTTCAGCTTATCTGGATGCCGCGGTTTCCCCATGGTGGTCCCGATCAGCTCAACTGAGCTGCCGGGAAGGTTTTACTTTCACTTTGGACACGGCAATCAACTTTGATCGCCGTGTCTGAAGGGTTAATATTGGGCATCACCGTGATCGATGATGTCCGGTATTTGCAGGGGGTCCCGGCCGTTGATTGCCGCTGGGACCGACCCGATGTGACACGTAAATATACATTGTTAAGGAGTTAAGCCCTTAAGGACCAGGCTTTTTTTTTCCGTTTTTGCACTTTCATTTTTTCCTCCTTACCTTTAAAAAATCATAACTCTTTCAATTTTGCACCTAAAAATCCATATTCCATTTTTTGTGCCAACAATTCTACTTTGTAATGAAATCAGTCATTTTACCCAAAAATCTACAGTGAAGCGGGAAAAAAATCATTGTGCGACAAAATTGAAAAAAAATAAAATAAAACGCCATTTTGTAACTTTTGGGGGCTTCTGTTTCTACACCGTAAATTTATTGGTAAAAATGACACCTTCTCTTTATTCTGTAGGTCCATATGATTAAAATGATACCCTACTTTTATGGGTTTGATTTTGTTGTACTTCTGAAAAAAAATCATAACTACATGCAGGAAAATTTTAAATTGTTTAAAAACGTTTAAAATTGTCATCTTCTGACCCCTATAACTTTAATTTTTTCGCGTATGGGGTGGTATGAGGGCTAATTTTTTACACCGTGATCTGAAGTTTTTAGCGGTACCATTTTTGTATTGATCGGACTTTTTGATCGCTTTTTATTCATTTTTTCATGATATAAAAAGTGACCAAAAATATGCTATTTTGGACTTTGGAATTTTTTTGCGTGTGCGATTGACCGTGCGGCTTAATTAACAATATATTTTTATAATTCGGACATTTCTGCATGCGGCAATACCACATGTTTATTTTTATTTACACTGGTTTTTTTTATTGGAAAAGGGGGGTGATTCAACCTTTTATTAGGGAAGAGGTTAAATGATCTTTATTCACTTTTTTTTTTTGCAATGTTATAGCTCCCATAGGGGGCTATAACAGTGCACACACTGATCTTTTACATTGATCAATGGTTTCTCATAGAAAACCATTGATCAATGATTCTGCCACTTGACTGCTCATGCCTGGATCTCAGGCACTGAGCAGTCATTCGGCGATCGGACACCAGGAGGCAAGGTAAGGGACCCCCCTGCTATGTCACAGCTGTTCGGGATGCCGCGATTTCGCCGCGGACATCCAGAACATCCTCCTGAGCTAACCAGCAATGATTTACTTTCACTTTAGATGTGGCGTTCAACTTTGAACGCCGCGTCTAAAGGCATAATAGCGTGCGGCACCACAATCAGTGCCGCGCTATTAGCCAAGGGTCCCGGCCTCTATGACGCGGGGTCACGCCGTGGCCCCACGTTATATAACAGGAGCGGACTCAGGGCGTACAGGTCCTTAACAGCTCCAGCTGTATGAAGTGCGCTCAAGAGCTGACCACGCATCATACTTGGTGGGTCAGAAATGCTATCAGCAGCTGGCACCCACATTAACCCTTTATTTGCTTCAAAGTTGATCTCAATGTTTTAAATGTGAAAAAAAGTTATGATGGCTAGTATATGCAATCAAAAAATCGCAAGTAACAGTTCCCTATAGTATAAAAAAAAGTAAACGAAAGTGAATAAACCCCTTCACTAATAACAGTTTGAATCATCCAATTTTACAATTTTTTAAATAAAATAATGTAAACAAAAATAAACATAAACATATGAGGTATCACCATCACTTGGTCAATGGTGTAAACGAGAGAAAAAAAAATATTAAAGTCCAGAATTGCGTATTTAAAGTGATCAAAAAGTCCCATCAAAAGAAAAATGGTACCAATAAAAACTGCCTGTATAGCTCAGAGACAGGATTGTGTGGAGGCACAAATCTAGACAAAAAAACCAAAACTGCAGCACTGAAAGCTCCCAAACGCACAGTGGCCTCCATAATTCTTTAATGGAAGAAGTTTGGAACAACCAGGACTCTTCCTAGAGCTGGCTGCCCCATCAAACTAAGTAATTGGGTGAGAAGGGTCTTAATAAAAGAGGTAATTAAGAACCCAATGGTTACTCTGGCTGAGCTTTCAAGATTCTGTGTGCCGATGGGAGAAACTTCCAGAAGGTCAACCATTACTGCAGCCCTTCTCCAATATGGCCAGAAAGAAGCCTTTCCTCTGTAAAGTATACATGAAAACCTACGTGAAGTGAGAAACAAAATTATCTTCTTACTTTCTTAATTGTAAGCATAATCTATAGAGAAAACCAGGCACTGCTCATCACCATCCCTACAGTGAAGCATAGTGGGGGCAGCATCATGCTGTGGATGGTACAGAAAGACTGGTAAGGGGAAAGCTTAATATCGTACAGAGATATTCTTAATGAAAACCTGATCCCGAGGGGCCAGGACCACATACTGGGTGAAGGTTTACCCTCCAACAAGACATTAACCCTAACCTAAAACAGCTCAGTAATGGCCTAGGGAAAACTCTGAGAATGCCCAGCCAGAGCTCTGTCTTCAACCTAAATGAATATCTTTAGATAGACCTTAAAATTGCTTCCACTGATGGTCTCCATCCAACCTGATAAAGCTTGAGAGAATTTGCAGAGAAAAATTGCAGAATGGCAAAAAATCTTCCAATCAAGGTGTGTAAACCTTGTGACATCATACCCAAGAAGACTGGAGGCTGTAATCACTGCCAAAGGTGCTTCAACTAAGTACTGAGTAACAGGTCTGTATATTTTTTCCTTTTTAATAAGTTGGTAAATTTTTTTTTAAAGTTTTTAACATTTTTTTTACATTCTTATTATGTTGTGTATATTTACGTCCTGCGCCGGCTCCCGCGATATGAAGCGGGATCGCGCCGCGATCCCGCATCATATCGCGTGGGTACCGGTGCTAATCAACGGCCGGGACCTGCGGCTAATACCACACATCGCCGATCGCGGCGATGTGCGGTATTAACCCTTTAGAAGCGGCGGTCAAAGCTGACCGCCGCTTCTAAAGTGAAACTGAAAGTATCCCGGCTGCTCAGTCGGGCTGTTCGGGACCGCCGCGGTGAAATCGCGGCGTCCCGAACAGCTGATCGGACACCGGGAGGGCTCTTACCTGCCTCCTCGGTGTCCGATCGACGAATGACTGCTCCGTGCCTGAGATCCAGGCAGGAGCAGTCAAGAGTCGATAATGCTGATCACAGGCACGTTAATACACGCCTGTGATCAGGATGAGAGATCAGTGTGTGCAGTGTTATAGGTCCCTATGGGACCTATAACACTGCAAAAAAAAGTTAAAAAAAAGTGTTAATAAAGGTCATTTAACCCCTTCCCTAATAAAAGTTTGAATCACCCCCCTTTTCCCATAAGAAAAATAAAACAGTGTAAAAAAAATAAATAAATAAACATATGTGGTATCGCCGCGTGCGTAAATGTCCGAACTATAAAAATATATCATTAATTAAGCCGTACGGTCAATGGCGTACGCGCAAAAAAATTCCAAAGTCCAAAAAAGCGTATTTTGGTAACTTTTTATAACATTAAAAAATGAATAAAAAGTGATCAAAAAGTCAGATCAAAACAAAAATCATACCAATAAAAACTTCAGATCATGGCGCAAAAAATGAGTCCTCATACTGCCCCATATGTGGAAAAATAAAAAAGTTATAGGGGTCAGAAGATGACATTTTTAAACGTATAAATTTTCCTGCATGTAGTTATGATTTTTTCCAGAAGTGCGACAAAATCAAACCTATATAAGTAGGGTATCATTTTAACCGTATGGACCTACAGAATAATGATAAGGTGTAATTTTTACCGAAATATGCACTGCGTAGAAACGGAAGCCCCCAAAAGTTACAAAATGGCGTTTTTTTTTCTCGATTTTGTCGCACAATGATTTTTTTTTCCGTTTCGCCGTGCATTTTTGGGTAAAATGACTAATGTCACTGCAAAGTAGAATTGGCGACGCAAAAAATAAGCCATAATATGGATTTTTAGGTGGAAAATTGAAAGGGTTATGATTTTTTAAAGGTAAGGAGGAAAAAACGAAAGTGCAAAAACGGAAAAACCCTGAGTCCTTAAGGGGTTAAAGGGTTATTCTGGGATTTTTGGTTCTTTGATGGCTTTAATGGGTGAGGTGACCCCTCCCATAGACTTGCATTGAGGGGGCAGGCTGTGACGTCACGAGGGGGGGGTTGTGGGAATGTGATGTCATGATAATCCGGCCCCTGTATCGCCCGTCATCAGGCACGGAGCGAAGTTCACTCCGTGCAGCAGATCACGCATGGTGCTGCAGAGAGGGAACCCCCATGATCAGACATCTTATCCCCTATTCTTTAGATAGGGGATAAGATGTCTAGGGGCTGAGTACCCCATTAAGCAGGTAATTTGGCCTTCCCACAGGGTACCATATTTTCCATTCAAATTTTATTCTGCAAACAATGGGGGAGATTTGTCAATACCTGTGTAGAGGAATTGTTGTGCAGTTGCCCATAGTAACAATCAGACCTTAACAAGTGGCATGTTCTAAAAAATTCATTCATGAAAACTAAATCTAAAGTTCTAGAGGTGAAGCAGTCAAACCCAAAATACATGCCACTAATGCGGTTTTTTTTTTATAAAGCATTTTCATATAGTTTTTGTACATAGAATCATAATTTTTTAATAAATTTTTTTATAAATAAAAGTGGACTATTATGCCAACTGATTATCAAAACAGCTGTTCTGGAACAGAGAAAACAAACAAAAAGGACAATTATTATTTCCACACAAATTATAATTTTTTTCTAAGGGAAAAATATTTCAAGAACATTTTAGAGAATCTGTTGAATATAATGTCTGCAGGAGAGTCTGTTTCCATCCTATTTAAATTCAGTGCTTTGCATGCTAAATCTTTTGGCTCCTCTCAAAGTCATATGGTTCAATGTTCTTGAGTAGACCAATTACACCAACAGAAATCCTAGACAAAGTGTGGCAGGCAGAGTAAAGCAAAAGATTAAGTAGTAAAGAAAGCCAGGGGATAGAGCTGATCAAGTGAAGCCTGCTCTGAATTCTTACACTTTACCAAACGCATCATTAGGTTGATTTGCAGATATTCTAAGAAAAGTTTTCCAGATAGCGGTTAACCATTCCTGGAAACTGCAGACCTGTTAAAGCATGCATAATATTTTACCAGGTACCAAAACCAATACAAACAGGTAGAATAGTGTTACATTGGAAAGCAGTAAACTTCCGAGTCTAAAGAGGGACACATTTTACAAGTAAAACCTCTTGCTTTAAAACATACACATCTTTATTAGGTAAATAGAAAATGCATGTGCCCAACTAACTGACAACAAATGGTCTAAAAAGAAATAAATATCATGTCAAGTAACAAGTGGACCTTTATTTCCCTCACATGATCAGGACAGATTCTTATCCACTAGAAAGTTCCCGGTGAATGACTGCAAGCACTGTAAAACTGTATACTAGAGTATATTAAGTATACTAGATATTGCATGGATTTTTATCATACCAACAATAACTTTGGTGAAATAAGAATAATCATTTCAGTTCAAAATGTGTCTTTCTCGCCTACAAAGCTGAAATGCTGCATGAAAATGTATTTTACAATAGCCTTTTGCTCCATGGTATTATTTGAAGAGGACAGTCCACTAATGATAACCGTAGAATGCTTGGAGAAAATTTCTAGTTCCTTGACTTCCATCAAGGACTTCTGAGACCCCCATCCCTCCGTTCCAGTATTATTGAGTTTCTAGCATACTGTACAGCATCACCATGTTTCCTCCTACCTCCCCCGACTACTGCTTTTGGGACAACCTGCATGCCCTTCAAGAGAATTTTATTCTCTCCTGACAAAGTCGGAGACCCTATTTTACCATGGACCCACCTCTTCAATAAATAAATAAAGAATTCATTAAACTAAACACAAGCATATATTAGGTACAGAAAAGAGGTATATAAAATAATGTTTAAAAATATCAACCAACTACTGATAAAAAACATGCACACCACACTGAAAGTGATGTTAGGCTTTATATAACAATCAAAAATTAGAGTAACATATACTGTACCAGTAATTTCATAATTAATTTTAGACACATGTGCCATTTTTTCCCCTGTTTTTATAGTGCTCCCAAATAGCCAAACAGGTTTTCATTTATTTAACCTTTCTTTTAAAGTGAGGAATCACAGGGGGAAAAAAATACACCACAGGGAATAGTGGCATTTAATGTTTAAATACAGTCATCTGTATAGATCACGGTATTTAACCAGTTAAATGACGGACATCGGTGTGATCTCCAATGTCTGTTATTACCGGCAGATGTTAGCTGCCATCTCCCGGTTAGGACGGGGACCTGACCTGCAGGCCCGCATCATGTCCGTCCACCTGATCCATGAAGTACATGTATGTCATGGGTTGGGAAGGAGTTATGCAAGATTTATAAAATGTGACTTTTTTTAGACAAAAAAAAAAAAAACATTTTTGGGCAAGCTGACTTCAGCACAGAGCAGACATG
Organism: Hyla sarda; assembly: GCF_029499605.1. NCBI lineage: Eukaryota > Metazoa > Chordata > Amphibia > Anura > Hylidae > Hyla > Hyla sarda. The sequence goes on along the minus strand of NC_079189.1, from coordinate 332,379,398 downwards.
TACTGTTGCATATGTATACATTTTCCATGCATACATACATGTAGTTACGAGAAATTTATTAAACTGGCAAACATTTGAAATATATTTGTCGCACAAATACATTACTTAAAGACATATAAACTGCTAGTATTTCTATATTCAGTTTGACTTCTTTATTGTTATATACAGCCTGACATCTTATTTATCAAAGTTTGCATATTTATTAATAATAATAATAATAATTAGTTTATAACATTTTTAAAGCATACATTTACTAAAGATTGTAATTTAAAAAAGATATTTTTGCGAGTAACTTTTCAAAAATGAGATTGGTTTTAGGGACAGGCAAAGCACAGATACAGATCACAGCATCTGTGGCAATGTGGGCGTTTGAATGGATAACTGGATTGCCCACAGCAGTGGGGATCCGATCATCCAACATGGCAGCCGGTGGTTCCCTCACCTGCTCTGGCCGTCATCCAGGGGTCTTCTTTTCTGGTCTGTCTTCCAGCAGACCAGATAAGTAGATCACCGATAATACTGATCAGTGCAATGCCTATGCATAGCACTGTTCAGTATATGCAATCTCAGGATTGCTATAGATATGAGGACATAAAAATTGTGAAAAAAAAAATTTACGTGAAAAAGCCCCTCCCCAATAAAAGTTTTTCAAATGGCCCCTTTTACCCATTTTGCACCAAAAACAAAAACTTAACCCCTTAATGACACAGGATGTAAATGTACGTTCTGATACTTAACACACCAGAATGTACATTTACATCCTGTACATGACGCGAGCACCAGAGTGGTGCTTGCACCATGCGCGGAAGGTCCTGGCTGCTATCAGAGCTCCTCTGTCATGGCGGACATCAGAAATGTCCACCATTAACCCCTCAGATGCAGTGATCAATACCGATCACGGCATCTGCGGTCATTTGAATCGATGATCGGATCGCCCGCAGCAGGGATCTGATCATCCAACATGGCGGCCAGAGGTCCCCTCACCTGCTCTGCCCATCATCCCCAGGGTCTTCTCCTCTGGTCTGACTTCAAGCAGACCAGAGAAAGAGATTGCTGATAATACTGAGCAGTGCAATGCCTATGCATAGTCTTATTTAGTACTGCCTCTGCAATCTTTTGATTGCTATAAATAGTCCTTTTGGCTAAGTTTCCACTTGTTTTTTTTTACTGGCAGTTTTTGGAAAACTGCCACTGCAGTTTTTGAGCCAAAGCCAGAAGTGTATTCAAAAGGCATAGGACATATAAAGGAAGAACTTACACTTCTCCTCCCTTATGCACTTCTGACTGTGGATCAAAAACTGCAGTGGCAAAACTGACAGAAAAAGTGTGTGTATAAAACCTCCTCCCACAATAAAAAAAATGTAAATGGCCCCTTTATCCCATTTTTACTGTACTAAGAACAGTGTAAGCGTAAAAGAAAAAAAGGCCAAAATTGCAGCTTTTTGTCACATCACATTCCAAAAAAATTCAAAAAATTACCCATCATACAGCCCCGTATACAGAAAAATAAGAAAGTTATAGGGGGTCAAAATAGAGTGATTTTAAACAAACTAATTTTGTTAAAAAAAAAAGGCTTTATCAATCGAGTGCAGAGCACACAGATCAATGTAGTTCTATGGATCTGTATGAGGAATCCAAGGATTCCTCCTAAAAGTCCCCTAAGGGACTAAAAGGGTAATAAATAAATAAATGTTTAAAAAAATACCCATTTCATACTAAAAGTTTGAATCATCTCCCTTTTCCCAAATTCCATATAAAAAAAAGTTTACATAAAAATAAACATATGTGGTATCGTTAATTAAGCCACACGATCACTGGCGTTTATGTAAAAAAAATGACCAAAGTCCAAAATTGCATATTTTTGGTTACTTTGTATACCCTAAAAATTTATAAAAATGGATCATAAAGTCCAGTGAAAACAAAAATGGTACAGATAAAAACTTCAGATTACGGCACAAAAAAAAAAAAAGAGCCCTCATAAAACCCTATATATGGAAAAATAAAACAGTTATAGGGGTCAGAAGATGAGAATTTTTTACATATACATTTTCCTGCATGTAGTTATGATTTTTTTCAGAAGTACGACAAAATCAAACCTATATAAGTAGGGTATCATTTTAACCGTATGGACCTACAGAATAAAGATAAAGTATAATTTTTGCCGAAAAATGCACTGCGTAGAAACGAAAGCCCCCAAAATTTACAAAGTAGAATTGGTAACTGGTAAATTCATAATATGTATTTTTAGGGGCAAAATTGAAAGCGTTATGATTTTTGGAAGGTGATGAGTAGAGATGAGTGAACTTACAGTAAATTTGATTCGTCACGAACTTCTCGGCTTGGCAGTTAATGTCTTATCCTGCGTAAATTAGTTCAGCCTTCAGGTGCTCCGGTGGGCTGGAAAAGGTGGATACATTCCTAGGAAAGAGTCTCCTAGGACTGTATCCACCTTTTCCAGCCCACCGGAGCACCTGAAAGCTGAACTAATTTATGCAGGAAAAGTCATCAACTGCCGAGCCGAGAAGTTCGTGGTGAATGGAATTTACTGTAAGTTCGCTCATCTCTAGTGATGAGGAAAAAATGAAAATGCAAAAACGGAAAATGCTGAGTCCTTAAGGGGTTAAGGCAAAAATATGCTAGGTCCTTAAATTAAACAACAAACATAAACATAAAATGCACCCATGCATTTAGAATCGGTCTCCTTCGTCAAAGCAGCCTTGACGAAGGAGACCGATTCTAAGTCTTCGAAATGCGTCGCTAGGAAGTTTGGACCCAACAAGCCACCGTTCAGTGACGTCACTAAACAATTGCCAATTCCACCAGGCCACTTCCAGTTGTTTGCAGCAGGTTGAGACGCCACCGGCCGGGGCGTACTCTCGCTGCATATCTATCTAATAGGACCCTCTCGAAATGGAGGAGAATATTCGACTGCAGATAAAAACCGCATGAGTACCGCACCAGAACCGCAGAATCGCTAAGGTACCGGACGGAGCATATTCGCATCAAAAAGGAATCAGGTACCACGTCTATTGTACACTTGTCAGAGTGCGATGCTCGAAGAAACACAAGGAAGCGTATTAATCTAGTACTCATTTACACTGCCTTTATAGGTGTACAGCACATATTATACGGTGGAATTAAGTCCAATGGATTTTTTATGAATACTGACCGCATCACTATCTCCTACTCTATTTGTAGGTAGGCCTGCTGCTATACATACTATAACTAGCTGCTGTAATACCACATAGTTGTATATATACATATTTATTTATATATCATTTTTATTCCTAGCACTTCGGCACTTTTAAAGACCATTCTATTCACTAGTGACCTTATATCACTCTACTACCATTCTATTGAGGTATGCTCTCATCACTGTATTAATTTTTAATATTCATATATATATATATATATATATATATATATATCTTTATAGTATTAGGACAGTTTATCTACAGCGCAGACTACTATTTTTTGTATTGCAATCATATTTACTGGTACATTTAACAGGGATCGGTACCTCTAGTCTAGCAGCAGTAGATAATATTGTGTCACATATATATTTGCACGGTAGCGCGGGTGTTACTATATATTTTCTAGTCTGCTTAACTGGTATATTATAAACTTAAAATGGATATGCCCCTTTCTAGCACACCAACTTCATCTGACATGTTTTACTTTCTGTACAAAGTACTTATTCTTATACACTAACATCCACCAGCTCTGTGATGTCATCATGAAGAAGTGGAAGAGGACTACAGTGGCAACCTGTGAAGCTTTGGTGAACTCCATGCCGAAAAGGCTTGAGACAGTGCTGGAAAATAATGGTTGCCAAAAAAATATTGGACTCCATTTAGACATTAATAGCTGTGCGTTGCGTTATTTCACAACAATAAACACTCATCTACAGGTTGTGCACTCACTGCTTTAAATTGTAGCAGAGTGTCATTTCTTAAGTGAGTACACTCCTTCTCATGTGACAACACTGAAGTGAAATACTGTTTATCTAACTGCCACTGATGGGTACAGCGATGATGCATGATACTTGTTTCCATGTAGAGTGGCATGTAAAGAAATGTTCACCTTCCAGAGGTTTTCTGTTATCACATATCTCTCAAGAGTAAAAAGGTCAACTAAACACACTTTAATGTTAGTAGACTGTCAGATAATAACTTAAAAAAAAAAAAAAACAAGGAACCATGGTGTACATCATGCATCTCATTAATGTCTGAACTACAAAGAAGGAAGACATGAGGTATTATAGTATTTGTGTGAAAAATTATACTACATAAATGACCTGAAAACAAAAAAGAAAGGGCACAATTTAATTTAAACAAATGTAATACCTAAAATATACTGGACACACAAATGAGTGATGCTTGTTTGCAGAATTCTGGCAAAAAGTTCTGGTTCTGACCAAAGAGCCAAAAAAAAAGCCTTGTACAACACTGCTAGGTAAGGCTGGGTTCACACTACGTTTTGTCCCATACGGGAGCGCATACGGCAGGGGGGAGCTAAAAGCTCGCGCTCCCGTATGTGACCGTATGCGCTCCCGTATGCCATTCATTTCAATGAGCCGACCGGAGTGAAACGTTCGGTCCGGTCGGCTCATTTTTGCGCCGTATGCGCTTTTACAACCGGACCTAAAACTGTGGTCAACCACGGTTTTAGGTCCAGTTGTAAAAGCCCCATATGGCGCAAAAATGAGCCGACCGGACCGAACGTTTCACTCCGGTCGGCTCATTGAAATGAATGGCATACGGGAGCGCATACGGTGACATACGGGAGCGCGAGCTTTTAGCTCCCCCCTGCTGTATGCGCTCCCGTATGGGACAAAACGTAGTGTGAACCCAGCCTAACCTAGGAGGGTATCTATGTACTTCTGAGCTGTTTTTAAGGAAAGTTAATTTTAAAGTTACAGCAACATGTATGGCTATACAGACATGGCCGTAAATAAAGAAAATTAAGTATTTCTCATAGAAAAGGATTGCAGTAACACGTGTTTTGCTATGCACATTTATTCCCTGTGTGTGTGTATTGGAACTAAACCAAAAAAGGGAGGAAAAAAGCAAATTGGACATAATGTCACACCAAACTCCCAAAATGGGCTGGATAAAATTATTGGCACCCTTTCAAAATTGTGGAAAAATAAGATTGTTTCAAGCATGTGATGCTCCTTTAAACTCACCTGTGGCAAGTAACAGGTGTGGGCAATATAAAAATCACATCTGAAACCAGATAAAAAGAAGAGAAGTTCACTTAATCTTTGCAATGTGTGTCTGTGTGTGCCACACTAAGCATGGACAAAAGAAAGAGGAGAAGAGAACTGCCTGAGGACTTGAGAACCAAAATTGTGGAAAAAAATCAACAATCCAAAGGTTAGAAGTCCATCTCCAGAGATCTAGATTTGTATTTGTCCACAGTGCGCAACATTATGAAGAAGTTTTCAACCCATGGCACTGTAGCTAATCTTCCTGGGCGTGGACGGAAGAGAATAATTTATGAAAGGTGTCAACGCAGGATAGTCCGGATGGTGGATAAGCAGCCCCAAACAAGTTACAAAGATTTTCAAGCTGTCCTGCAGGCTCTGGGAGCATCGGTGTCAGCGTGAACTATCCGTCGACATTTAAATGAAATTAAACACTATGGCAGGAGACCCAGGAGGACCCCACTGCTGACAGAGACATAAAAAAGCAAGACTACATTTTGCCAAAATGAACTTGAGTAAGCCAAAATGCTTCTGGGAAAACCTCTTGTGGACAGATGAGACCAAGATAGAGTTTTTTGGTAAAGCACATCATTCTACTGTTTACAGAAAAAGGAATAAGACCTACAAGGAAAAGAACACAGTTCAATGATGTTTTGGGGTTGTTTTGCTGGCTCTGGGTGCCTTGAATGTGTGCAAGGCATCATGAAATCTGAGGATTACCAACGGATTTTGGGTCGCACTGCACAGCCCAGTGTCAGAAAGATCTTGGGTCTTCCAGCAGGACAATGACCCAAAACATACTTCAAAAAGCACCCAGAAATGGATAGGAACAAAGCGCTGGAGAGTTCTGAAGTGGCCAGTATTGAGTCCAGTTCTAAATCCCATTGAACACCTGTGGAGAGATCTTAAAATTGCTGTTGGGAAAAGGTGCTCTTCCAATAAGAGAGACCTGGAGCAGTTTGCAAAGGAAGAGTGGTCCAACATTCCAGCTGAGAGGTGTAAGAAGCTTTTTGATGGTTATAGGAAGCAACTGATTTCAGTTATTTTTTTCCAAAGAGTGTGCAACCAAATATTAAGTTAAGGGTGTCAATAATTTTGTCCAGACCATTTTTGAAGTTTGGTGTGACATTACGTCCAATTTGCTTTTTTTTCCTCCCTTTTTGGTTTAGTTCCAATACACACAAAGGGAATAAACATATGTATAGTAAAACATGTGTTACTGCAATCCTTTTCTGTTAGAAATAAGAGGATTTTTGTACTCACCGTAAAATCTCTTTCTCATAGCCTTCATTGGAGGACACCTAACTGATGGGTATATGCTCTTGCCACTATGAGGCGCTGACACTAGGAAAAAAAGTCGGCTCCTCCCTGGCAGGATATACCCGCCCACCTGCAGTGAGGTAATAATTTTTGTCACAAAGCAGTAGGAGAAGCCAACAAAGACAAATGACCAAAGGACCCTAGAAAGGAAACCCGGATGAACTATCCAAGAGCCGGAAAAACAGTCCGAAAAAAACATTAAGAAATGGGTGGGTGCGGTGTCCCCCAATGAAGGCTATGAGAAAGAGATTTTACGGCGAGTACAAAAATCCTCTTTTCTAACAGAAAAGGATTGCAGTAACACATGTTTATTCCCTTTGTGTGTATTGGACCTAAACCAAAAAGGAGGAGAAAAAAAAAGCAAATTGGACGTAATGTCACACCAAACTCCAAAAATGGGCTGGACAAAATTATTGGCACCCTTAACTTAATATTTGGTTGCACACTCTTTGGAAAAAAATAACTGAAATCAGTTGCTCCCTATAACCATCAATAAGCTTCTTACACCTCTCAGCCGGAATGTTGGACCACTCTTCCTTTTCATTCCACTCTTCGCTCTTCATTGGGGGACACCTAACTGATGGGATGTACCAAAGCTGTCCCCTAGGGGGGGAAAAACAACCCCCAGAGAAAAGGAATCCGTCCCGAGACTGAAATCACATGTCCATAGGGCCTGGAGACGAGCCCCCCCAGTCGGAGACACACTAGGCCCAGAAAATGGACTCCTGGAAAAACACCTGTCCCAGGAGATGGACTAGGATGCCAAGGGAAAAAGCCGACCCTGTAGAGACCCAAGGCACCCGGGTCCTAAGGAAAGACAAGGACCCACAGGAAACAAAGAAAAGGAATCCTGCTCTGGAGAGGCCCGGAAAATGAGAACAAGGACCTGAACGGCCGCAGACCCAAGAACCCCTATCCCAGGGGCCCGCCATGAGCACCCAGAAGGCAAAATAGCCCTACTGGTGTAAAGTGGATAACCTGAACGCCCTCCAACTCTGGATGATATAGACCCCGAAGGAAGAAAGGAGCGGCCAACACCCTGAAAAGAGGGGGCATCTTGGATACCAGAGAGACGGACAAGGAAACTGGAGATGTAGAGCCACCTGGAAGATAAACCCTTGAAGAGTAAGGGAAACAGACGTCCGAGAAAAACTCTCTGGGCGAAAAACTTCCATGAAGAAGTGGAGGAGTGCGGAACAGAAAGACCGCCCAGATTAATGGGATCACGGGGGAGTCTCGACCGGATCACTACACATGCCTAAGACATAAACCATCACCAAGGCCCCAGGAACCGGAAAAAAAAACACCAGAAAAGAAGGTACTCCACAGCTTCATAGGACAGAGTCCAAGCCGAGGAGACCAACCAGTCCCCGACCCCGGTGGTCCAAGCGGACCAGAGCACTCTGAAGAAACAACCCGCCAGAAGAGAACGGAGGAAGAAACAAATGAGAACCTAGCTGGGATTCTCAGGGCCTGGGCATAGGAAAGATGACCCCAGAAGACTTTGGTGTCTGTGCAGTACAACTGGTACAGATCAAGGGAAAAATCTCCCAGGGAGATTGTACCAGCTCCTTCACAGAGGAGAGAACCAAGCTGCGTGAGCAGCAGCAGATAACCAAAAGCAGAAAGGCTGGCTGCAATGGTGGACAGCGAGCCCACCAGCCTAGACAGGAAAAGGCTCTGTTGAATGCTCTCTGCAAAAAAACTAGGGAAACAAAGGTGGTCGAGAGGAAAACTCAAGAAAAAAAACCTATGGTCACTCCAATCAACCTTCAACAAAAATGGGGTACTGGAGTGTGGCCTAACCAAAATGTCTACCACAGTGGTGTAGGAACCCCAACAGACAAAGACTGTCCGGCTGGAATCAATCCCGAATACTTGCAGGGACCCTGCTTCAGATCCCTCACCCAGCAGTGAAGGTACGGGGAAACCTGGCTAGTTCCACGGCAGCCCAGAGGTCAGAGACCAATGGCGGTGGAACCAGTGTAGACAACAGTCTGACTGAACAAGAACCCCCCAGGCCTCTGACGAAAAGGGAACAAATCAGACAGGCGATAACTGTGCCCCTTCGACATAGGTGGAACTGGAACACCAGTCGCAAAAACATCGGCCATGCGCCGTGTGACAGACGGCAGAAGAAAAAATGCTGACAACTGTCTGGCTTGCTAGTATGGACCCACAGTGGACACCTCCTAGATGACACTAGTTAAAACTGATTACCTCACTGCAGTTGGGCGGGTATATCCTGCCAGGGAGGAGGCGACTTTTTTTTCCTAGTGTCAGCGCCTCCTAGTGGCAAGAGCATATACCCATCAGTTAGGTGTCCCCCAATGAAGAGCGACTGAGAAACTTAATTTTCTTGAAAAATTGCAGGGGTGCCAACATTTACGGCCATGACTGTAAGTAAAGTGATGGCACCCAGTGGTAATACAACACTAGCAGATTTTTTTTATTTTTTATTATTTTTAAAAATGAATGTCCAAAAATGATCCCATTTTGGAGACAGATGCTTGCTGGCGTTTATATGCACAAAAAGATTTGGAAAGAAGCAATGGCTTATTTCAAGTGGTCAAACATCTCTTTTTGTGAGTAGCAACAGGTTTTGAGTCGAAAAAGCATTGCTCCTTTACTTTTCAAAGTTTTTTTTATAAGCTGTGATAAAGGATTCCCATTTTGGGGCATAGCCACAGAATAGGCATTCTATAAAGTACACAAAAGTGACAAAACCCTCTATACTGCTTTTTCACTATAAGTGTAAAACAAAAATAAAAAACTGTAAAATGAACTTTTAATAAAACAGATTTTGCCCTGACAGGACTACAATTATTAGTTATCTTTATCTTTAATTGGGCAACAGATGCTGACAATCAGTCAGGTTGAGTAAAACTACAAAATACATGTTAAAACTTGTGGAATATTTTTATCGCTACCATCTACATGTGATAATGCCCTGTGGGAATTTTATTGGATTAAAAAGTACTGAATAGAAAAACATCTGTCTCTGTCTATAGTATTCTATCTTTTGCCAACAAGACAATCTTTTGGGGATCATTGAGATATGAAGGACGCATATGTTGTTACAAATAAACCTAAATATAAAGAGTGCATTGTTCCATAGTCAACTCTCTTTGGCTTATTTAAAAGGTATCTGTCAGATGTATTTGCAGCAAAAAGGTACAGATCCCATTGGATAGCTACTATGGGATAAAAGCTGGAGCTGATGGTGATTGCCAAACCGCTCCACCAGTATAAACACCATGCTAACTTTCTACTATGAGTCAATGGAGATATGTAATCTTTATAGTTTTATGTTTAATGGGAATTTGTCATCACTATCACCCGCACCTACCTGTTTGAACAGGCTTAAAGTGTAGGTGACAGAGATGAAAACCATACTTACTGATCTTCCGTCCGTGGCTCTGTTCTTCTGTAATCTCCAGCCTTCTGAATACGTCTAGCTTGGTGCAAAAGGGCTTTCTCTAACATCCAGTGTTCTAAAGGTCTGAATGCACTGGCTTCTTCCTTGTCATATCTAATCACCCTGTGCAGAGTCTGCTATGCTGCAGAATAGAGCTCAGGATACAAAGTTTAATTAACCCCCTAAGGACGCAGCTCTTTTTCACATGTCGTTTTTTGCTGTGTATTTACTCCTGCGTATTTTCCTACCTATTGAAGTCAATCAGTAGCAAAATCACCTTCAGAAAATATGCAGCTGTTAAGGAAGCAGGGCATATGAGTACGCCCTTCATCCTGGTACTTAATGACACAGGGCATACCTGTATGCCCTGGTCCCGTTACCTGGGTTTGAAGCATGCTCCTGAGCGGAGCACGCTTCATACCATGTGGGTCATGATGGCGATTTCCCAACATGAACCCTTTAGACGCTGCAATCAAAGCTGATTGTGGCATCTGTAATGTTAAAGAAAAGATCCCGACAGCTCAGTAGAGCAGATTGGGACCATCAGGGTGAAATCACCATGTCCCGATCAGCTGAGAGGATGGCGGGAGGTCCCTTACCTTCCTCCTCGACATCCGATCGGTGCTCTGATGTCTTCTGCCAGAAATGGCAGGTTAAAGTAGCAGAGCACCAATAACACTGACCAATGCTGAGCCAAAGATTGTATGTTATAGCCCACTAAGGCGACTAAAAAAAAGAAAATTTAAATAAAAAAAAGTGTAAAAAATAAAAAAGTTAAATAAATGTAAATAAGCCCCTCCCCTAATAAAATTTTGATTCCCCCCCCCCCCCCCCCCATTTCCCTAAAATAATGCTTTTAGATGAAGAGGAGGGTCACATCTTGGTTGCTGGAGACACTGCTGAAATCTCCACACACGACATAAGCCTTAAGTTTTTCTCTATCTCAGAGTTGTGAGGTAAAGATGCACACATGTGATGTATAAGAGAGATTTGGGGGCAATGTGCCACAATTTGACATGCCCCCAAATTGTTGCTTACATGAAACACATTTAAAAAAGTTAAGGGTTTTACATTGTAGAAAACAACAACAACAAGAGATTTGCAAACCCCACACTATTCATAAATTCCCCCCAAAGTGTCTCCTGGCAACTAAACAACTCCTCAACTGTAGTGCCACAATCCTATACTTGTTGTGTATCTGTAAAAGGCAAGTTTTATCTCCAAAACCTAATATATTGAGACAAATGAAGTTGGATCAGTTAACCAGATGTTTGGTGACCATCTTTGGTGAGAGCAGTCTCCAGGGGATTTTTCTTAACTCGTATATAATTTGCATACATGGAAGCTCTAATCATTAAAAGGGAAGGCATATTTAAAGTGGAGCTGTCAATAGACTGACAATATGTAAATGAGGTTCAAATGCCCAGGGACTTTCCCTAGCACAGCATAAATCCAGAGTTAGTCATTTCCTCTTATTAACGGAGGATAGGCACAACTCTTCTGCTGTGCTGCGGAACACCCCCTGGGCACTTCAGCCTCATTTGCACATAAGCAATTAGGATACTTAAGGGTTCCCCTTAATAAAAAGGCCATTAAGTGTATAACTTGTATTTGACAATGTTCACGATTCTTTTCACCAGCCGCCTCTGCAGACTTCATCTGTCATTTTCAATTGTCCCAGAGCTAATGGGTGGAGACAAGCTGCTATGTTGTCTTCCATACACCACACACACACAGATATTGCTACAGCACACCTTTAGAAAAAGGAGCAGTGGCATGTAGGGTATTATGAAACAGAACTAAGCAGTGTAAGGGTGCCTGGAGGAATAAATGAAAAGGAGGGACATTATTAAACTTTTAAAGTTGCACTTCAGGGGATTACGGTATTTTTTTATTTCAAACCCATCAGTATATGAAAATTAGTCTAGCTGGAAAAATCACTTACCAACATTTTTTTTAGTCAGGCTAGGAGCCCCTTCAGCCCAGTCTGATTACCATATCATGTGTACACACATTGAACCTGCTAAATCCCTCAGCATTTGTTGTGTTTACTGGATGTCCCTCTCACTATTCACTTCTATATGTAATGGGACCCATCACAAGCCCAACAGAAGTTACGACTCCACTTACAAAGCCTCTGTTCACCCTGTGTTTGCTCTAATTCATCAAGTTTTTGATTGTCACAATGAAAATAATGCTCCCTTATTCTACACAGTAAAATAATAATAATAATAATAATAATAATAATAAACTGACACCATATCTTATACCAATTTGGGGGAAAGGACAAAAAAAAATAAAAATTAGATTATACCAGATTATGGCTGATCTGCCCAGTTTTTCATGGATTGGCTTATGGGTTCTACTTTTATAAGAGTGATAAAAAATGTAATAAATCTGTTTTGTATGATATCTAGACTGATCCCATTGATATGTAATAGGCCTGATAGGTTAAAATTTTTTCCCACCTGATCGAATAGTGCAGCAGACTATGCTAATCAGTTGCTTCAATCTGATGGCATTAAGCCATAATGTCAGTGCAAACATAAAAAAGAGCCAAATACAAAGTACATTTTCATAACATTTGAGAATGGTGCTACATTAAAAATAATACATAACCAAAAAATCAGCAAATAAACATAAAGAAATACAGGAGCAGATTTCTTAAATAAGATCTTATTAAATGTGTAGGCCTTTTGGTGCAATTACTGACAACCCCACCAACATTTCTTCCATAACTTTATTCAGCATTTACTTCTTGCCACTGTAATACATGCTGATTTGGCATCTACTGTAATAGAAGACATTGCACCATAGTGAGTAATCGGTAGTGCTACTGTTACTTATCAAAGTGCAGACTCAGCGCACCATCAACAGAAACAACAGCTGTCCACCAAATAGCATTTGCCTCAGGAGAAAATCCATTCTCCTGACTACAACAGGGGAGACAAGTGTCTGTGACCAGATGGAAACTTGCAGAAAGATTCTTAAATAACATTGTTTATAGTAATACGTAAGGTGCTATTACAGCATACAGTATTACATTAACGCACTGGGGTCAATAATCTACTCATTTGTTTGACGGGAATAAAGTGCATGTTACATTAATATTCTTCCGCCTGCCAGAGGCACAAAAATCCAGAACCTAATATAAAAAGCACAATATTGATGTGCTGGGTGTCTTATTTAAGCACAGTAATTATTTCAGTGATAATCTTCCTGTTACATGCTAAGCAAAGTACATTCCTTACCTTTGCCATCTGCTTGCTGATTTGAAGTCTTTGGTGTGCCAGCTGCAGATCAGACGCTAGTTTTATGTTATCTTTCTTCAATTCATTCATAGAAGCAATTGCGGCCTCTTTCCCTTTATGCAATACTGATACGTGGTGCTGTAAAGAGGCAACTCTTCCAAGCAATGATGTCAGTGATGTGCCAGGGGAACTTTTCTGCCACTTTTCTTTTCGTACTAAACACAAGAACACATAATATGAATATTGCATGCAGATACAAAAAAAAGTTTATATGTATGTGTGTATTTATATACATAAAGAAAGTTATAAAAGTGGATTAAAACAAGAAAAAGCAAACCCCCAAAACAACTATTTTCCCCTTATCGTTCTGCGCTTAATACCCTAGAATGGGAATGTGAAAATAGAACTTTAGACATTTTTGCTTATTTATTAAAAGTGAGAATTGCAAAATTCACATGGACATAAGTATCCAGACCCTTTGCTATGACACTGCTATGGAAATGAGTTCTGGGGGCCTCCTATTTATCTTGATCATCTCATAGATGTTTCTACACCTTGATTGGAGTCGCCTCTGGTAAATTCAGGTGATTGGCCATGATCTGGAAAGAAACACCCCTGATGCTATAAGGTCTCAAAGCTGACAATCCATATCAGAGCAAAAAAAAACAAGCCATGCGGAGGAAAGAACTGCATGCAGAGCTCAGAGACCGGATCCGTGGGCACAAAAATATTAACTAAAAGTTCCCAAGAGCACAGTGGCCTCCATAATTCATTAATGGAAGAGGGTTAAACAGGCAGGACTCTTCCTAGAGCTGGCCGCCCCAGCAAACTAGGTAATCAGGGTAAAAGGGCCTTGGTGAAAGAGATGACACCCAATGGCCCAATGGTAACTCTAGCAGAACTCCAAAGATCATGTTTGGAGATGTGAGAAACTTTCAGAAGGTCAATTATTACTGCAGTACCCCTGCATCAACCTGGGCTTTATGTCCCAGAAAGAAGCTTCTCCTCAGTAAGAGACACATGAAAGTCCACCTAGAGTTTGTTAAAAAAAAAAAAAAAAACTAAGTAACTCTCTTTGGTCTGATGGAACCAAAATGGACCTTTTTTGCCTCTATTCTAAGTGTCATATCAGGAGGAAAATATGCACTGCTCATCACCTGCACACTACAAGCCCTACAGTGAAGCAAGGTGGTGTCTGATCACCCCTTTAATGTTATTATAGATTCTTCTATACCCATCTACCATATTTTGTGTGGCATGTTCAGCCTTTGTTCCCCCATTCAATGATATGGTTTCTTTTTGCAATCTATTACCTCTTAACACAATACATCTACCATATTTTCCACATGTTTATGTTAAAGCCTTTGTATGAAAACTCAAACTCAATAACAAGAGAAATTATACATACCTCGCCCGGTTGATGGATGGCACTTTAATCTGAAATTGCACCTTTTTCGGGTTGTCTTCTTAGATCCCCTGCCAGGTAGGCCATCCTTTAGCAAAGTAAGAAACAAACAATAGCATACAGACATTATGCTATAAAATATAGTCTTTGCTAAGATTAGAACAGGACTATAGAACTGTGAATCTCCTTGACAGACACAGTTGAGTGATCATATATATTATGTATAATAAAAAATTAAAAAAGGAAAAAAACTAAACAAAAAATGTATTTTGCTAACCTTACATAACAGTAGATATAACAGTCCATTCTTATCTGCAGCTGTACTCTATAAAGTGTTGTCTGTAGCACCTTTATTATAGGAGCTCGAAAAATCTTTTGTGAGGAATGTGTCTGTCAACAAGCTCAGAATTATCCTAGTAGCAACTAGAATTGTGATTAATGCTCAGGACTATAATACAGGCCATTTGACACTTCAGTACAGGATAAGTAAAGCTGTGAGTATGCCAAGTCACTCCTATGGTGAATGAACATGGGCAATTTGGAGTCAGGCAGAGACATATTATAAAATGAAAACAAGGATTAGAAGTGAACAACAGAACTAATAAAAAGCAGGTATGGGTCACAGGTGCTAACATTAAAGGGGTACTCCCATGGAAAACGTTTTTTTTTTTTTAATCAACTGGTGCCAGAAAGTTAAACAGATTTGTAAATTACTTCTATTAAAAAAATCTTAATCCTTCCAGTAGAAATCCCAAAAAGAAATGCATTTCCTCTGATGTCATGACCACAGTGCTCTCTACTGACCTCTGCTGTCCATTTTAGGAACTGTCCAGAGTAGGAGAAAATCCCCATAGCAAACATATGCTGCTCTGGACAGTTCCTAAAATGGACAGCAGAGGTCAGTAGAGAGCACTGTGGTCATGACATCAGAGGAAATGCATTTCTTTTTTGGATTTCTCTTTAGTATACAGCCCCTAAAAAGTACTGGAAGGATTTATAATAAAAGTGATTTACAAATCTGTTTAACTTTCTGGCACCAGTTGATTTAAAAAAAAAAAAAAAGTTTTCCACGGGAGTACCCCTTTAAGCCAGGCAGGTATATAAGATTGCCACAGGTTCAGAGGGCATTAAATTGGTGCATAGGATTGGCAGGACAATATAGGTAAATGATGCTCAATGATGTAGTGCAAAATAAACTACAAAATAATGATCTCATGAGTAAAAGATCTTTAAAACAACAGTGAGATGATATCCTAGCCATCATGGCTAGCACAGTCTAACAATATGCAGAAATAAGATGATTTAGATGTAAACCCTGCAAGTTTAGACAGCACAGTTTTCTTCAAAACATAGGATAGAGAGATATGGCCTACAGCCATTTTGTGCATGCCCTGTGCAACAAGGTGGCCTTGACAAATACCAAAGTGTGAGAGAAACGGTCATAGGTCGTATCTTTGTATCCCATGTCTAGCTGCCATCAAAAGAAGACTGCAGTGAAGTTGCTGAGTGCCGTTCCTTATATTCAAGGCTGGTTTAAGGACTGGATTTTTCACCACACATCACCACATACTGTACACTGTGTCTGAAGGTGTATCTATCTATCTATCTAAAAAAAAGAAATGGAAGAGCAGGACAACTAATTAAATGTCACAATGGTAAGAGGTGCACGCTGAAAAAAGACCTTGGTGAAGGGTCCTCGCTTGTAGTAAAAAAAATCAGGAATTCAGCAGCACACAAAGGTTGTGAAAAACAAGTGGATGTTTATTTACATCACCAGAAAAACAGAAGCAACGTTTCTGCGGCCTCTCGCTGCCGTATAGTGGTCTCCAAACTGTGCCACTTCAGATGTTGCAAAACTACAACTCCCAGCATGCCCAGACAGTCAGTGCATGCTGTAAGTTGTAGTTTTGCAACATCTGGTGGACCACAGTTTAGAGACCACTCCACAGTGGTCTCCAAACTGTGACCCTCCAGATGTTGCAAAACTACAACTCCCAGCATGGCCAAACAGCCTTTGGTTGTGTCGGCATGCTGGGAGTTGTAGTTTTGCAGCTTTTAGAAGACCAAAGTGAAGGTCACTTATTGCGATCTTCACTGCAGCCATCTCCATGCCGCACTTTCCGGCCGCCGCTCCGATGATGCTTCCGCCGCTCCAGGATGCCGCCTCCGCTGGTCCAGGTAAGCCGGCCATGCTCCCCCCTCGCCTCCCGTATCCCCCCCCCCCCCCCCGCTCTGCCCTGACTTCGATTGGTGGGCAGAGTGGGGAGAAATGAACTCTAACCCCTCAGCCTGACCGACCAATGGCAGGGGATAGGAGGGGGTGCCACCTCGCTCCTATCATTTAGGATGGTCGGAGCGGTCTCTGACAGCTCCGATCATTCTTATTTTCCAGGTGATGGGGTCACCATTGACCCGATAGGCCCAGATTGCGGTAAATCGCCGGTCTGAATTGACCCGCGATTTGCCACGATTGACGACATGGGGGGGGGTCTCAGGACCCCCCTAGGCATTGCGACGGGATGCCTGCTGATATATATCAGTAGTCATCCCGGTCCGATCACCGCCCGGCGAGCTGTGGTAATCGGAAATACGGAGAGCGTGTGGAAACGCCCTCCGTCCTTAAGTGATGCATACGCCCTCCATCCCAAAGGAGTTAAAAATGAAAAAAGCAATCTGATTGGTTGCTATGGGCAACTGGGCAACTTTTCCTCTGGACAGGTTTTGATAAATCTCCCCCAATGTGTGTGTGCATATGTGTGTGCGTGCGTGCGTTCCAACATCACGTCCAAATGGCTGAAAATATTAACATGAAACTTGGCACACGTAATTTATATGTCAACAACAAACATAGGATAGGTAATTTAACCCTTACCCACTCCCATGTGAGAGTCAGGGTTTTTGTTTAAAATCCCATACAAGTCGATGGGAAATATATGTGACTGCATAACTTCCAAACGGCTGGAGATATTTCGATAATACTTGGTCACATGTTACTTATATGTCCACTTAAAATATTGTATAGTTAATTTAACCCTTAACTACCCCATTTTTTTAAAATAATTATTATTATTATTTTTTATTTTTTTTTAAGTCCCATGCAAATCTAGGGGAAATGAATGTTCCCACATAACTTCCGTATGGCTGCAGATATTTCAATAATACGTGGTGCACATATTACTTATATGTCAAATAAAAAGATATGATAGTTAAATTTACCCTTACCTACACCCTTATATAAAAGATGGGTTTTTGTTTCAAGTCCCACGCAAGTATATGGGACTTCCAGTAACTTACTCCACAAGCTCCGCTCTGCATCACCTGGTGAATGTGTCAGTCCGGTTTGCAAGACACACCCCATCTCAAAAATACACACCCACTGTTTAAGCCCCTTTTATTATCTACCCTTTTTGTGCATTGGTCTGACTTGCAAATCACGCCCAGTCCCACAAAGCCACGTCCCCTTCTATCTTCATCACAAATCAGTCCCACCTGAGGACAGGATATGAGGATGGGACATAAGGACGAGATATGAGGACAGCATATGAGGTTGGGACATGAGGTATATATACACACATGCTTAGATCGCTAAGGCTGAGTTTTGCTACATGCAGGTGAGGAGCAGTGTTGGCCAGGAGCTTTATGTTATGGTGTGATTATTCTTAATTAAATTTTTCCATAATTGAAGAAAGTGATACTATGACAGTTTAAAAAGGTTATCCAGAACTTTAAGGCTATATTTACACGGCAGAATATCCGCATATCCGCACAAATTCCGCACAAATTCCGCATCCACATTCATTTGGGTGATTTCTGGCTTGTGTGGATTTCGTGCGCAATCCATTCGGAATTTCTGAAGTGTGAATGGAAGTGCAGAATCCCATTTAAGTCTATTGGGCTTTATTTGATGCAGAATCTGTGCGGAATTCTGCATTTGGAAATTCCGCCGTGTGAATATAGCCTAAGGTCATGTTTACACGCCAAAATTTCCGTGTCGGATTTCCCATTGGGATCCAGCACAGAGATTCCGCTGCAGCAGATGCAGTATCTGTGCGGAATTCCTCATGTGGAAATTCTGTCGTGTGAATATAGACTAAGGCTATGTTCACACATTGGAACATTCTGGACACTGCAGGGAGCAGACATAATCTAGGACCGCACAGGAATACAACGGCTATGCATTCCATGCGGAATCCACACAAAGAATGAACATGTTCATGTGGACATGGAAAATGGAATTTCCGCGCTGGAAACATCTGCCATGGAAATTCCACTGTGTGCGCAGAGCAGCAGAATCTCATTGAATTCAACAGGACTCTGCTGCAGC
Organism: Hyla sarda; assembly: GCF_029499605.1. Lineage (NCBI taxonomy): Eukaryota > Metazoa > Chordata > Amphibia > Anura > Hylidae > Hyla > Hyla sarda. Next base: position 332,360,471 of record NC_079189.1, on the reverse strand, counting down.
AGAATTTCCGTGGCGAACTCCAATGCGGAATCTGGCACGAATATTTCAAAGTGTGTACATGGGCTAATGGTATATTCACCCGGCAGAATTTCCACACATCTGCAACAATTCCGCATTCATTTGGGTGGTTTCTGGCTTGCATTATGGATTTAGCGCGTAAATTCTGACGTGTGAATGGGAGTGCGGAATCCCATTGAAGTCTATCGGGCTTTCTTTTGATGCAGAATCCATGCGGAATTCCGCATTTGGAAATTCTGTCATGTGAATATAGCCTTGCCATGTTCACACACCAGAATTTCCGTGTCAGATATTGCATTGAAATACAGCACAGAGATTCTGTTGCAACAGAGTCTAGTTGAATTCAAGGGGATTCTGCTGCTCTGTGCAGATGGCGGAATTTTCATGCCAAAAGTTTCCACCATTGAAATTCCATTTTCACGTTCATTCTTTGTGCGGAGTCCAAACGGAATGCATAGCAGTCTATGAGATGACGCATTCCTATGCAGTCCTAGCACTAGCATATTATGCCAGCACCTTGCAGTTTGCGTAATGTCCGCACGGAGATGCGGTCGTGTGAACATAGCCTAACAGTGATAGCCTGTTCTCAGTATAGGCCCATCAATACGACACACTCACAATGCAAGTCTGTGTGTCTCAATCAGGTGACACAGATCAGGGAAAGGAGTGTGCAAGGTGATCTGATTATCCTGACCAACCCCTATAGTCACGGGACCCACTTAAATAAAGCCTCCCATCAATTACAGCACAGGAAATGACATTATATAATTTGATGCAATTTTAAGTGATGTAATCAATGGAAGGCTCTATTAAATTGTGCACAGTGACTAATTTCTACATACCTGAGGAAAATGGCAGACTGACTTTAAACCCTTAAGGACATTAGCATAAATGTATATGTCCTAATGTCCTGTACATTTGTCTCTTTATGCACGGCGGGACCCATCTGCTATCAGTATTAATACTGATCACAGCATCTACGGCAATGCAGCAGCATTGACGGCTAATCTGATCACCTGCAGCACGACCTCGGGGATCGTATGAGCCAAGAAGGCAGATGAAGGTCTCCTTACCTGACCCCGCCTCTCTCAGACTGCTGATTATACTGTGTTATTGAGTTCAGCCTTATCCAATCAGAGCTCATCTTACACTGAACTGCTCTGGGCTGTGAGTAACAGAGTGAGGGAGGAAGTTCGCCTTTTTTGGCTTCAGATGATGTCTCACCTTCTAGGGAACGCCCCTTCCCAGTCTGAGAGACTGATTGAGACTGAGCAGATAATACAGAGCAATATCAAGGTAGAAAACAGATAATAAAAATAAAGGCAGGGGGTGGTTGATCATGATGGGGGCAGTGAACTGGGAGGATTATAACATTTAACAAGATCATGACAGGTAATCTTTAAAGAGAACTATCACGTGCAAAAATGTATTCCTTATTGAAAGGATAGGGGATAAGTTTTCGGTTGCAGGGGGTTGCAGCGGTCAGACCCCTGAGATCTCCAGCATGGGTCCCTGGCTCTCCTCGGGAACTGGAAGCCGGCACTTTGTGTGGAGATTGACACGCTCCGTTCCCTGGGAAAGCCAGGGTCCCGTGCAGGCGATGCTGGGGGGTCCGAGCAGTTGGACCCCTGCAATCTAAAACTTATCCCATATCCTTTGGATAGGGGGTAAGTTTTTGTGCATGATACTTCTTTAAAATATGTTGTATGTACAACATTTTTTAATATAAATAAAGAGGATCTTTTATAAAGCAATAATCCTGAATGCAGTGTGGATCTGGCAGCACCCATTTATACGTGTGTGGGGAGGTTGGGGAGGTTAATATTTACTTGACAGACTAAGCTGCAAAGAGCTGCAGTACTGGGCACAGCCAATGCCAATTGTATGAAGCTGTGCCTAGTAATTGATGGAGATGTGGCATTTGCTGGCGTGCTGCTGCCCCTTTATCAGACTGGTCCATGGGGTGCCATGTCAGATCTTCAACATCAAAGTCCTGGAACATAGTTTAAAGGTATTAACCAGTGGGAGGGACCTTTGGTGATTACACAGTATATAGAAAAATAAATCTGGTGATACCTGGGCCCAGAGTGTCATATTGTCATTCAGCCAATTGCTGGCCGTGGTGATGTCCCATCTAAGCCAGCGATTGATTGAGGATAAGTATGACAGTCTGGGCCTCAGGATCACTCCATCCAAGCGTCACCATTTCTGAAAGGAAGGGGATCGCGGCCAAGGACCAGAGTGGGAAACGCCGACACCACTGGAGGTAAGTAAAGGGGTTCTTTTGCATATACTGTTCAAAGGCCAAAAGGTCCTTTCTGCTGGATAACTCCTTTAAGAATAGTATCATTTAGATCTTACTTTCTTTGCTACTACTGGAAAATGTGGTTGATAAGTGCAATGAGATCTGAATTAAATATATCTCCCACAACTAATTACATAAATTTGATATGGTAATACAGAACAGGAACGCAGATCAAGTTAGAGAAACTAACCATATCAGACTATGAATGTAGCTATTGAATTTATCATCACAAGGCCATCTCATTTAATATAGCGGCTCCTGTGTAATAGGAACACTAAAAAGTATTACTGCATGCATGAATAATCATAATTTCAAGAACACTAGGTATGTGACCTCGTGAATAAACAAGAATTTAACGTAGCCTTTGTGGGCGTTCACATGTAGGTATTATGAATAATATACTGTGATTTGGTTTCATGCTGGTACTTATAGTACATTCACACTGTGTAGTTACTTAGCCTTTTTCTTCAAGCAATTACCACAATTGCTGCAAAATTATTATTTTTTTCTGAAAACTAGCGGCATACTGTGGCTTTTTGATGCCATTTCACAGAAAATGAGGTAAAACCAAAACATGATTTGACCACATTGGGTGAATGCACCCTTAAAGGAAACAAAGAATATATTTTTTGGCAATGCTATTTGAAAAACCTGAGACAAACTGGGGATGTGTAATATAATGGAGATACAGGTTTACACCTAGAGAATTTTCAACTCAAACAACCTTTTATTTGTAATGTGCAAACTGATTTGAAGGGATAGATTAGACAGCTGGTCAGATGAGTGAATCAATGAGGTCGCTTTCTCATTTGGCGGGATCTATTAATACTTTCTGGGCTTATTACAGTTATAAAGCAATAAACACACATCATTATTTCCTTTTCTTACCTTTAATCTCCAAATATCATGTGTAAGTTCCACACTGTCTCTTTCTTCCACAGCACTGCTTTCCTCTGCAGAAGAGCTTGTAGTCTGTACAATAACGTGTTCCATTCTCTCAGTTGTTTCGCTCTCAGCATCACTAAGAAACAAATCAGAGAAGTATTAGTATTTCCTCATTTATTTCATTCTTATGCAGATATATGTGATAATCTACAAGGGAGTGAAACAGTAATATAGTGGTGGATTATACACATGTATTAATTGAACACTTATGTAGTAATTGATTTCAAAGGGATACACACCCTTATCTCGAGATTATTTCAAGACAATGGCACCTGTCAGGGGGTGGAATATATGAAGGGAAAAAATGGGAAATAGGAAAATTGGGTAAGTGTAATGATCTGGAAAACACTTGTCCAAAACTGCATTTCTTGTGGGGTGTGTTACCTATATGCAATGATCTTTACTTTTCTGGGTACTAACCTACAAAAGTAGTCCAAGAAAAGATAACTGGTCAACCAGAGACAAGAACATAGGAGAGGACCAGAGACAGGGACCCTATCCAAAGAAATCCCGTGATCTCGGCTGCGGCACCCCAGATATCCGGTGCACGGTGCGAACTTCGCTCCATGCCGGATGACTGGCCATGCAGGGCGGAGGCGCTCTAAATGAATGAGGGGTGCAGCAGGGAGATCGCTGGTGTCCCCAGCGGCGGGACCCCCACGATCAGACATCTTATCCCTTATCTTTTGTATAGGGGATAAGATGTCTAAGGGCAGAGTACCCCTTTAAGGCACATGACAGGCTTTTTTTTCACATACTATTTTTTAGAAATGCGGTGCAAAACTTTTAACTCCCCCTGTGCCCAGACTAAAAACTAAAAAAACAGGAGCCCGGGCAACAGGGAGAAGGTGGGGCCCAAGCTCCTTACATGGCAGTGCACTCAGCCTATCACCAGCCGCTGTGGCCGGCGATACACTGACCGCAGTTTGACATTCTGAGCCTAAGAAGCAAGGAGCTGACCAGCACCAGAAGACTGGGACGCTGATACCAGCGCAACAGGGGGAACGTAGGAAGGGGAGTTTAAAAAAAATATTTTTTTCGTTTTTGTAGCCTGGGCACAGTTTTGCACCGCATTTCTCCTTTAACCCCTGAAATCATAGTGCTTTCAATTTTACACATAAAATTCCATATGATGGCTTATTTTTTACGCCAAATTCTACTTTGCAGTGACAGTCATTTTACCAAAAAATGCACGGCGAAAAGGAAAAAACTTCATTGTGCGACAAAATTGAAAAAAAAAAAAAAAGTAATTTTGTAACTTTTGGGGGCTTCCGTTTCTATGCAGTGTATTTTTTGGTAAAAATGACACCTTATCTTTATTCTGTAGGTCCATACGGTTAAAATGATACCCTACTTCTATAGGTTTGATATTGTAGTACTTCTGAAAAAAATCATAACTACATGCATAAATGTATATGTTTAAAATTGAGGGCTCATTTTTTGCGCCGTATTCTGAAGTTTTTATTGGTACCTTTGTTGCATTGATCGGACTTTTTGATCCCTTTTTTCATTTTTTTATGATATAAAAAATATGTTATTTTGGACTTTTGAATTCTTTTGAGCGTACGCCAATGACCGTGCATTTTAATTAACAATATATTTTTATAGTTCGGACATTTACGCACACGGCGATACCACATATGTTTATTTTTATTTACACAGGGTTTTTTTGGGGGGAAAAGGGGGGTGAGTCAAACTTTTATTAGGGAAGGGGTTAAATGACCTTTATTAACTTTTTTTTTTTGCAGTGTTATAGCTCCCATAGGGGCTATAACACTGCACACACTGATCTTTTACCCTGATCCCTGCAAAGCCATAGCTTTGCACGGATCAGCGTAATAGGGGGTTGATTGCTCAAGCCTGTAGCTCAGGCTTGGAGCAATCAAACGCCGATCGGATGCGACGGAGCAAGGTAAAGGGACCTCCGCTCGCGTCCTAGCTGATCGGGACATCGCAATTTTATCTCGATAGTCCCGGTCGGCCCGACTGAGCTGCCGGGAAGCTTTTACTTTCGACGCGGCGATCAACTTTGATCGCCTCGTCTGAAGGGTTAATAGCGCGTGGCACAACGATCGTTGTGCCGCGCGCTGTTAGCCCCGGGTCCCGGCTATCAATAGCAGCCGGGACCGACTCGATGTGATGCGGGGTCACAGCGTGACCCCATTTTAAACACTGGGATCGGGCGCAGGGCGTACAGGTAAGAGGTTAAGCCGTCAGAATACAGTCATATGCAAAAGTAAATCACATTTGAAGCAGCATGGAATCTGCTGTGCTGATTTTCTTGTGGCTTTTAATGCAGTTTTTTTTTTTAAGGAGTACCTGTCATTAAACCATATACTCTAAACTAACTCAAATGATATTCCTAACACCCCTTCTGCCCTAAACAATTATTTCCGAGCTTTCTAAAGCTCTGTTTCATACCTTTCCCCTTGCTCCCATTGTGTGAGCTCCTGGCAGGAGAATGTGGGCATTCCCCAGCAGGCGCGATGTCACTAAAGCCTGCAAGAGCTGTGGCTTGCAATGCCCCGCATGCACTTCCTTTTGGTCTCCTGCTAGGCTGGGGGAAGACCAAACTAACTGACTTGTGGCAGGGAACAGAACAGAGCCACCTAGTTGGTGTTTTTTTCAATCACACTAAAAACATAAAAGTTTGAGAATTTAACAGCAAGTAAATAGCAAAGTGTCTTATAATTACGTAAGGAACAATATATTAAGAGTTTAGCTTGGTTTTAACAGGTACTCTTTAATGCACCCATTGATTTCAAAGTGATCTTTCATGTCACGTTTTTTTTTCCCATACTTTTTTTTTATTCCCAGTGCAATTTTTTTTTTTTAAATCCTATTCCATTTCCTATTCATAGGTTAGTTAATATACAGAGGTTATCGAACTAAAGATGAATATTAATCAATTTTTTAAAGGGATTCTGTCCAGACATTGAACCTTTGTACCCTAAATTTTGGCCATTGCTGGACAGGTCACATAAAAATAAGTTCAAACATACCCATGGTGGTGTTTACAATGATCGAACAGTTCCAAACACAACCTTTTATTCAGTAGTGCAAGTGTCAGTGAGGCACAGGCCTAATCCAAGGTTTCCTTCCATGATCGCTCCTTAATACCTCCCCTTGCACCTTGATGGACAGGTCTGTCCTTGTGCACGCTATTAAAACCTATAGAATGCATGTAACAGGTACAGTATTAGTGCACACAATTAAGTAAGTACCAGACCTGTCTGTCTAAGGGGAGGGCTTAAGGACTGATCATGGAAGGGAACCTGTGGCACTTCACCAACTTGGCCACAGCTCCAGGACACCTCTATGACTAAATAAAAGTTGAGGTTCTGTGCTACCCTATCACTATAATCTCTACCATAGGTATGTTTCAGCTTATCCTATCCTCAATGACCTATCCTCGATGTCCATGATTAAGTAGGGTAAAATATCCTGACAAACTATAAAAATATCCTAAATAAATAGGCTACCCTACTATTACATAAATACAAACCTTAAAATTAAGTATGGTAAACATGGAGTACGGTCATGTTTATACTTTCATGTAATTTGACCTGAAAGTATAAATCAAACTACAAGAGAACAATACTTGGAATATGCACAGAAAATAGAAGAACATATATATATATATATATATATATATATATATATTTTTTTTTTTTTACTTAATATCTGACCATTTTCTTTCCCTAGGGACTACAGTAACATACAAATTTGATCTGTATTCATGTATAAATGTAATTTGTGTGAAACTTTCCTTAAATTCATAAGCAATGGACACAGCTTATAATAAGTGATAGTCTATCTGCTGTTAACTTTTCAGTCACTTTGACCTTTATGCTTATGTTAGGTCATACAAATCTAAAAACGTTGGAACAAAAAAAAAAAAAAAAAGCAACAACAAATTATGCTACAGGAAAAAAAAGCTATTTGGTTTAGGTGTTTACTGAAAGAAATAACAACCCTAACTTGATGGACCTTTTTTTTTTATATATATTTTTTTTATAAAATGTTCAATTAAAGTTAGTACAATGACTGTGCATAAAACATACATGAAATAATTAGTGTGGATGGGTCTTAATTTAAGAGATGTTAAACAGCTTGTAGACATCTGGTAGCAAGCTGAAATGGGTCATTTAAAATTTATCTAACTAAATTAAGGGGGGAGGCGGCATTTCCTCCAGGATCGACATGTCACAAGATAACTAAATGGACTTACTAGGCTTGCCTGGGAATCCTTAGCTGTCAGTGGTGAATATGCAAAGGGCCAGCAAATTAAATCAACCTGCCAAACTGTCAATTTCAAGCCTCATGACTGCATGAAAATAGCATCACTGGAAGAAATCAAGCATTGCCTTCTTTTGGGCTTCCTGGCACCTATTCAACTGCTCATACAGTTGTGGCTAATTTTGCATGCAAATTTCAGTCAATAAGCTCAGAACAAGACCTCCCAAGATATTTCAAAGGATCTGACAGCATTTTTTTCTGAATACCAAATTGACAGTAGTTGAAATTCAATCTCCATTTGCCTGTACTTTGCATATGCACAATGTCCCCTCCAAAGAGCAGAGTTAATGAGAGCCGTACCTGTCTTCACTCACATCCTCCCAGCCGTCTTTGCTAAAGTTCTCAAACACGCTGCTCATAACCTTGATAGATTGATTAAGAAAAGCCTGGTGACGTCTCAGGGAGATCTTCTTTGCTTCATTTTGTTTAACCTTGGTTCCCAATTCTTTTCTTCGGCCTTGCCTATTCACCTCTTTAGGGACAGCAGGGGCTGATGCTATGGCCTTGTCTAGCGTGCGCTGTAGGAATTGAACCTGCTTTACCAGTTCCCGTTTTTCACTTCTCAGCTTGTTGCTGCCTGCCAAAAGTTTCTTCAGGGATGTGACTTCCCTATTCAGGTCATCTTTCCTCTTCTCAAGAGAGTCTCTGGCTTGGTTTATTTCCAAAACTTCCCAACTTATTTCCTGCATCTTTTGCTCTTTTAAATCTACCTCTTTGTGAAGGTGGTTTATAGAGGTCTTTAGGAAGGCGTTCTGTTCTGTTAACTCTTCATTGGCCTCCTTCAATTTCTTAGCCACACTCTCTAATTCAATCAGTCTTTTTTCCAAACAGCTTACCTATTACAAATCAGAAGGATTTAATGTTAGGTTATAATCAGCAGTTTATTAAAGTATGATAATAATTAGTATTATTTAGAGCTTATTATTAATTAACACCACATTTTGCCAATACATTGCCAGTGTAAGTTGGAAACCTGCCATAAAGTTATGCATACAACTGCAAACTCCCTTTAATGGGGGAAGGAAGTTGCGAAAAAATAAAAAAAATGTCTCAGCTAACTGCCACTTCAGAAACACAGTCCAAAGTGATACTGTCTGAAACATTGAGCACGGGATACTTTAGTTCAATCACGGGCCTCAGCAGTCACATGTACTTCTTTTGTACCCCATTTCCTGCCCCATGTACTTTAGTTAAAAAGCATTTACCCTTTTAATGAGACCACAGAATATACTCTGCAGTATACATCAGCATACTGTTTTGACAAGATGCTAAAGTATACAGACAACATGTGGTCAAAACCTGATGTAAATGGGCCCTTATTCTAAGTGTACTGGGTAAATGTGTACAACAAGGTGACTGTATTATCAGGTATACTATATAAATTTGGAAAATTCCGGATAAGACTAAAAATTTATTATTATTTCTCACAGGTTCAGTTTTTGTTCGACTCTAACTATATAAGCTCTGATAACAAAGCTAATTGAATCAGCCACTTCTTTATGAAAATGTGAGTCATACATAAAATACACCTTCCGGTCTTTTTCTGTCTAGGATTTATTAGTTATATTGACCAAGAATAAAAATTGCTATATTTAAAAAGCATAGTACTTCTGAAAGGAAACTTGGAACATCAGATCCCTTGGAATTGTGGCAGCGCATCCTTCAAACCTCGAAGAATCGTTAACACACAATGCTGTCCCCTTAAGCTATTGGTATTTTAAATTCGTTTCAATGTTGTCTTTTTTTTTTTCTATCTGCATAATGTTATACACTGCAAGTCAGTCAAGATGATTAAAAGGAAATAGAACATGCCTTCTGGGCTTAGACCCTTTCGTAGCAATGTAGCACTTTACATCCGCAGAGATGAAAATTTATACCTGGCAAAGAAAATTAGTGATGGGATATAAAGACAATAACTTACACCAAACTGGGTGACATTCCAAACTGCAGCAGTAAAATGATTCCAATTACTCACCGCACCTTCGCGTAAATGAATGTGAGCACTTCCTGTTTGCTGGGTTATTATTTTAACATGATGTTTGTCACGCCATAATAACAAGATGACAGCATTCATTACCTGACCATATGGCATTTGTTAGGAGTACAAGCAATGAAATCATTTGCTCTAAATTACTGTATTTCTTCCACAAGATAACTCATACATAAATGCAGACACTGCATGGACCTTTAGCTTTGTAATTACTATCTTTGTTAAACAGTGTACATCATTTCACTCACTTTATTGTATGCTTCTGTACACTTCTCAAGAGAGCACAGCTAACTGGCCAAATGTTTATAGCAGGGTTCACTGCATAGATAATAGAGCACCGTTTTTCTATTTTTTATTTATTTTTTGCTAAAAAAAATAAAAAAAAAAGACTCCACAATACTGCATAAACCATTTTACATTATATTTCACACTGTAAATTTTAGACAAAAATAACAGGTTAAGGAAAAAGGTTTTCTATGGCTTGAAAAAGTATGACCCTATGGTTATATATGAAATTTATATGACACGTGTATTGTCGGCCACATTATTGAGGATTGCACAAAGATGGCAGCAAGGATCAGGAGTGAGAAACGCACAAGATCAAAGACTGGAAGGGAGTAAAGAAACCTTGGAGGACATTTCACACAGGCTTAAGAAAGAGAGAACACAAACAAGTGTAGAAAGAATAGAGTTCACAAAGAAAGCTGCAAAGGCTGCAGAAGCAAAAGTAAGCAAAATTTTGATAAAATTGGGAAAATGGCTTTTCTTTGCATCAATATAAGTAGAAAGCTAGCAAGGATTGGAGGTACCAAAGTGACAATATGATGCCAAGAGTATTCTGCGTGTACAAATTTTTATCAGTCATGACTTGACAATTATAATGCCCGGTGTTTAGCAGAGTCTCTACGTGCCCAACATCAGACAGAAGATTGGAACTGAAGGTGCACTTTAAAGGGGTACTCCGGCGCTTAGACATCTTATCCCTTATCCAAAGTACAGGGGATAAGATGCCTGCTCGCGGGGGTCCCGCCGCTGGGGACCCCCGTGATCTTGCACGCAGGACCCCAGTTAAAATCACTCCCCGTAGCACGTTCGCTCCGGGTCTGATTACCGACGACCACAGGGCTGGCAGTGTGTGATGTCACACCTCCATGTGACGTCACGCTCCGCCCCTCAATGTAAGTCTATGGCAGGGGGCGAGACAGCTGTCACGCCCCCTCCCATAGGCTTGCATTGAGGGGCGGATCGTGACGTCACATGGGGGCGGAGGCATGACGTCACACACCGCCAGCCCTGTGGTCGCCAGTAATCAGACCAGGAGCGAACGTGCTCCGGGGACTGATTTTAACAGGGGTGCTGCGTGCAAGATTACGGGAGTCCCCAGCGGCGGGACCCCCACGATCAGGCATCTTATCCCCTATCCTTTGGATAGGGGATAAGATGTCTAAGCGCCGGAGTACCCCTTTAAGTGTTTTGTTTATTAATGAAAAATGGAGAACATAATTTTAAAAATAATGTACCATAGTCTGCTGGCTAGATAACATCAATTGTTTAGCAATTTAACAATTTCGTTTATATATCAATATCAAAATAGTAATACGATGCAGTAGGAGGCAATTAATACTTCCTTTACCTCACAATAAAACAGTCATAGATATAAACACACAATTATTAAAATGTCAGATGTGTCTAAGCAGCTCTTCATGCATATTACTTGAATGTAAAGTACCTTCATCAACATATGCTGTTCATTCTCTCCTTTAAATTTTCTTGGTGTACTGCTCCTGACATCTTCCTCTTTGTCAAGTTTCAACAGCAATTCTGTATAAAAAAAAATAAAAAATACTAATAAAAAAAAATAAAGACAACTCTCAATGACCTAGCAATGACAGGTTTGTCATGTCATAAGCAAACAGTGGACACTACCTATTCTAAATAATTTGATCTATTTTCTTGTCAACTTTTTCAACAGTCTTTAAGCACGGACTTTTTTTTCCCCCTGTAGTGCCATACAATTACAAAGCCTTTGGAACATCACAGTGATTTCCTCTTTTTGTTATACAGTACGAACTTTACAAAGGTACAATGCGTTTGCAGGTTAAAGATACTGTACTTTTATTCCTGTTTTCATTCCTTTATAGACTGTACCGTCTTTTGCCTTTAAAGCAAAAATCATTGCCTTTTTATCTATAGTCTTGGCCAGTTTTATTCTATAGGTCTTGTCCCCCTGCTAGGAGGATCAGAGTGATTGCCGAACAAAGCTAATAGTAACAGAATTAGGATGGAGTGGAACGTAACTTTTTTTTTCTCTCTCCCATGTTCAGTTAAAATATTTTTTACTTTTTTGGGATAAATTATTGCTTTATGGGAAAGCACATCGATTAAGAAACATCTTACAAAGTGTAGGCTAAATCTTAGGTTACAGTTGTGGTAAAGTAAATGCATTTTAATTTAACCCGAAAAAAACTGAAAAAACTTAAACACTAAACTAAAACGATTACTAAAAACTACTATGAATTTGCGTCTGTTAGTTACAAATCTGGGCAATTGCAGCCTTTCATTCCACAATCCTAATCAACAAACATAGAATAGCACAAAATACCACACACTGGAAAACATCACATCTGTTTTTACACACATCCAAATAATTGTGCTTGGGTTCATCTTTGCAGACCTTGAAAAGACTTTAAAAAAGTTAAACAGATTTGTAAATTACTTCTATTAAAAAATCTTAATCCTTCCAGTACTTATCAGCTGCTGTATGCTCCAGAGGAAGTTCTTTTCTTTTTGAATTTCTTTTCTGTCTGACCATAGTGCTCTCTGCTGACACCTCTGTCCATGTCAGGAACTGTCCAGAGCAGGAGAAAATCCCCATAGCAAACCTCTCCTGCTCCGGACAGTTCCTGACATGGACAGAGGTGTCAGCAGAGCACTGTGGTCAGACACAAAAATTAAAAAAGAAAATACATCTTCTCTGTTTCATACAGTAGCTGATAAGTACTGGAAGGATTACGATTTTTAAAATGGAAGTAATTTACAAATCTGTATAACTTTTTTGCACCAGTTGATTTAAAAAAAAAAATTCCATCGGAGTACCACTTTAATTACTGTTTATTTCGTTTACCACAATATTTACTTGTGGGCAATTACTATAGCATATCGTTATTACATCTGCAGGCACTTTATTGAGAAAATATTTGAAGTGTGGCTATGTTAACTGGAATGTGGCTATATTGACTGAGATTAGTTTTTTGTGCAAAGTGCAGAAAGTGTTCTGTCTGCAGTGAAGTAGCAACATTTACATTTATATTATCGGAGATACCAGCATTATTATGTTAAGCAGCACGGATTAAAGGGGTACTCCGGAGCTTACACATCTTATCCCTATCCAAAGGATAGGGGATAAGATGCCTGATGGCGGGAGTCCCGCAGCTGGGGACGCCCGTGAACATGCATGCAGCACCCCGTTTGTAATGTCCCCAGAGCGTGTTCGCTCTGGGACTGATTGTCGACTGCAGGGGCCGGCAGCGTGTGATGTCACGCTCCGACCCTCAATGCAAGCCTGCGGGAGGGGGCGTGATAGCTATCACGCCCCCTCCCGTAGGCTTGCATTGAGGGGCGGAGCGTGACGTGACACGGGGGCGGAGGCGTGACGTCACACGCCACCGGTCCTGCGGTCGACCGTAATCAGTCCCGGAGCGAACACGCTCCGTGGACTGATTACAAACGGGGTGCCCCGTGCATGATCACGGGCGTCCCCAGCTGCGGGACTCCCGCGATCAGGTATCTTATCCCCTATCCTTTGCATAGGGGATAAGATGTGTAAGCACCGGAGTACCCCTTTAAGAGGTGTGATCCTGCTATATAGATTATTTCCTGTAATAGCGGAGTCCTGCTGAGGAGACTATTAATTAAACATATGTTTACATTCGATACTTGTAATCAGCAAACTATAAGGGGATTTATTTTGTTTTTATGGAATATTTTTTTGTTTTTTATAACTGATTATTCATAGAAGCTTAGTATTGTAACATTTGAGGTGGGTCGCAAGGGCCCTGTGACTCACTAGGTCTACTTCTACATGTATTCCCTTATGTCTATTAAATTATATTCTTTATGATTATTATTATTAGTATCTGGATTTTCATTAACCTTTGAGTCCAATATTTTTATTTACTATATCCTATTTTCTTGACATTATAGGTGTGGATGTCTGTTTGGCTTGCTCAGGTTTTAGTGAACAGGAGATAGTGAGCATTCCTCATTTATTAATATTACTGCAATATACCGTCATGTCTGTTTACTAAATTTCATCTGCAGCTGAGGGGGAAAGATTGATAAAAAATTAATTAAAAAACAACAAAAAAAACATAAGCATCTGCTTGTAATGGCTAGAGAGATACATTGCCTTTAAGAAAATCCCTTGAACAGTAACATGAACTTGTGTAACAAAATATTACTTTCTGTCACTGAGGTTCAAATATTTTGCATTATTTCCCAGATTTTTCAACTTAAAGAAAAACTCAAGGTTTGTTAAGTTTTTTTTGCCAATATCATGCACAGTCAACATGTCCTACAGTGCCACATGTATCATTCCAGCACAGCTGCACCCATGCACTTCATTATTGTAACCGGGCTATGTGATCGTAAGTCTGACCCACAAAAGAAAAAATGGTGTTTAATTTGCGATAAGAAAGTGGTCTGTCCTGAGTCCGTTGACTTCCTGTGAACTACAGGATGATATCATTACTTATCAGACTCTCCTGGCAGCTACCAGAACCCTCCCCACCCAGTTTTCTCTGTAGGAACAGGGTATATAGTAGTTATGCACGTCTTCTGAGGCAGTGTTCACATGTTGCATTATTTCCATTATTTCTGTTTTTTCTATGATTTTCTCAAAATCGGAGCAAAGATCGAGCCACTTACCACAACTGAGCGAATCACGGTAAAACATGTCAACTACACTCATGAGTCTCAGAAGTTCAGGCTTCTGGTTAAAATCTAGCCAAGCAATAAGGTTGGTCTTATTAGGCGAATTGCAGTGATTACACTCCACCCCCTGCAAAGCCAAAGTATTAACGGAAAATGCTAAAACAAGTAAGCACAAGTCATACACAAGAACATCTACATTAATCTCTAATAATAGCTATTTAAGCAGAATGCTTCATAAGTGTGTAGTCAATAAAAGAAAGGAACAATGCATTGAAAACAATGTTGTTTACATGCCAAAGGTTCTACCTAAACTGATGCAGAGTAAGGGATCCTCACGTGAAAGGCTAGACCTATATTAAATATCAGACAGTCAGTCATGGAATTCTATAATGGCAGATGCAAATAAGTGCATGGGAAATCTATAAGAACTAAGGAAAGAGTGCAGTGATGTAGAAACAACCATGTCTGAGGAACATATTTGTTAATGCTAAAATATATCATCAATTGGCATCAGTCCTATTCCATTAATGGATGTGTAGTTACTGGTATAACATCTATGAATTCCAGCAAAATTCATTTAAGCCTATTTTATCATAACAGGGCACACTTAAGAAGAGTAAAAAAAAAAAAAGAAAGCTAAAATTGTATGAAATAAAAATTCAGGTCAAGGTGCAATCTATATAGTAACACGAGAAATGACACCTGCCTAACATCAATAACATTACAACAAACATAAAATCAGTCAAAGCCATACTTCTATACATTTTGGTTCTTTCAGGTTCAGCTGTTGAAACATTAATGTTACAGACTTTCCCTCTATATATTTTTAGCCAACCAACATCATTTTTTACCAATTGGAGGGAAAGGGGATTTTTATAGGAGATTTATTAAAGCAATTTCTCCAGCTTGCAGGTGTAAACTAATGAAAATAATGACCTTTAAACCAGCAACATATTATACAATATTTTAATGTTACATGAAGTAACAATTTAAAATGAAAAGATCTCTTTTTTCCAAAAAATTACCAATGACCTGCATCAAGTATAAGGCCCTGTTCACATCTGCATAATACATTTCTGCACTGCTCAGGCAAAGGAACAGAACAACAAATCGAACGACAGATCAAATCCCTTATATCCCTTCATAAAATAATATTCCAGCAGCAACAATTGGTTTAGATTTGGCTTTGGGTGCTGTAAAAAAAGAAATACAGCCATATTTGACTGCCACTGTAACTCCAATTCCAATGACTTCTGGACCCCACTGCTTCTACGGTGCTTACACATCTTATCCCCTATTCAAAAGGATAGGGGATAAGATGCCTGATCGCGGGAGTCCCCCGTGATCATGCACGCGGCACCCCGTTTGTAATCAGTCCCTGGAGCGTGTTCGCTCCAGGTCTGATTACGGGCGACTACAGGGCCGGCGGCATGTGACGTCACGTCTTCGCCCCCGTGTGAGGTCACGCTCCGCCCCTCAATGCAAGCCTATGGGAGGAGGCGTGATAGCTATCACACCCCCTCCCGTAGGCTTGCATTGAGGGGCGGAGCGTGACGTCACACGGGGGCAGAGGCGAACACGCTCCGGGGACTGATTACAAACGGGGTGCCATGTGCATGATCACGGGGGTCCCCAGCTGCGGGACTCCCGCGATCAGGCATCTTATCCCCTATCCATTGGATAGGGGATAAGATGTGTAAGCACCGGAGAACCCCTTTAACATGTTGACCTGCCTTAGGCAGAGTGTGGCTGAGTTGGCAAATGCTTTGAAAATGACACAGCAGCTGGGAGAATAAGCATTGGGGACCTACAGCCATCGTCACAGCAACTGAGGATGATTGGAGCAGGTGAAAATGGCTACTACACACCCTTCCTTAACAGTTCTTCCCAATGAATGTATTTCAATAAAGAATAGACTGCATGGAAAACTTATCAACCTTTTACTTTCCAACAGGATATAGAATTTTCAGTTTGGAAATATTAGTCCCTGCCCCATTGATGATCTGGTGGTAAGTGATATATTCTACTGTAGCACCACTGCAGGGAAAATAAAGCATTACACAGTTTCCCAGTGAAATCAATGTTTATGTGAAATGAATGGCTTGATGTGCCAGGTCCTACAGTGCAATATTTGCTATTTGTAGTGTTTTTAACACATAAGGAATTTATGTCCAGTATGGTTCAGTATGGTATTGTTGCCCCGCTAACAAGTAAACTGTCATAGGTTTGTTTTATTACAGCCAGAGGTTTGGAGTCCACTGCATAGGTATTATTGCATTGGCCAGGCAGACACTTCAGACTGTAACTGTGAAACAGGAATTTGTTTTCCTAGGTGGAATATGTATGCAAGGTTGGAATCTTCAGGTTTAAACCTAAACACTAAGGCACGGACACTTTAACACATAGTTGCTGTCAAATGTCAAACCTGATAAGCCATGCCATGCATTTGCTTAGTTACAAATAAAACCTTGTTCCTGGGTGAATTTAGTTAAAAAATAATTTGAGTTAAAATTCCCACGTTCATTCGGTCTATTTCCATGAGGTTTCAGACACAAAGCAGAAGAAAGTATCACTTTGTTCCAAAGATTTGCTCTCCTTTGGGTATAAACTTGGACTGTGTTTGTTAAACTAAATTAGAGATTTCTTTTGTCTCTGGATCGTGTCAAGGCCAATTAATATGTATGTGTGTAAAGTAAATTAAGCATTACTCAAAAGATGTTACCATCTACACAGGTAAGGCATTAAACACACACCAGGCTTCAATAGGTACCAGTATATTAATAGCCTTAGTCTATCTCCAATGTACTGTTTTTTTTTTCAGGATAGTCCCACAGCTAAACACAGCTGAATACATTTACATCTCACTTAAAGCACAACACACATTCAATGTAAATTCATTTTAGCTGTTAAATTTCAAGTTGTTTTCTCTTAAAGTTTATGGTCTGAAAACTTTCCAGGAGAATATTAGTAATTGAAATAAGAAACAATAAGTAAAGAAGGAGTTACAAACCTTGTGCTCTTTTAAAGCAAAGCTCCACTTTCTTACTTAGCGAAGAATTAGAGCGATTTTGTAATACATCCTTATAACTGAATCAGTGCCAGTTTAAGATGGATATCATACTGTTGCAAAACAACCACCAAAATTCTGTTTAATAGATATGTTGGCAATCTGGGTCTGCAATACAGGCACCATAAACTAGCAGTTGGGATATAAAAGCAAACTGTACCTTTCCTGGAACTGATGGTAGTTGACAAACTAAAAAAAAAATATCTTTTATATTTCTCAGCCAGGAGTCAAGGAGGTGAGGCCAAAGTGCCACAGTTTTGCATGCCTCTTTGCTAGCCCTTGCAGGGATGTGGAAATCCTATCGCCCGACACCCAGGACATGCAGTTTCGGGCAACGGGTTGGTGAATTTCTCAGGCCTTTAGCCCTGCTTCGGGCAAGCAGGGGTGGTAGCCTGGGAGTGTAGAGTATATGAAGTATAGCTGTGCGGTAACTAAAGGGTGCTTGTTTAACCCTTATCACTCGTGACGCCAGGGTGGGGGCTACTCTGTATATGCTTGTCCTATCGCCACCCGTCCCAAGAACGATAGGGAGGTATAATAAATGATTGTCCACAACCGGAGGTTTCCAGAAAACTGTCGGAACTTTTACTGCAGGTTTTATGCAACATTAAACAACAACAGTCTTTGTACAAGAGTCTATTTGGATCCTGACAGTTGGTTGGGACCTTGTGAGTTTTAAGCTCAGGAGATCGGTATACACTGTTCCGCTGGATTTAGGGGATTTAGTTTAGGTCCCGCTTAGCAGTCCCAATTAGCAGTCACGCTAGCTTTAGCGGGGAGTTGTATTATAACTCATGGTTTAGTATTATCAGGCTTGGCCTGGTCTTGTCTTTGTAAGTTGTGTGGATCTTTACTCTCTGCTAGTCCGGAACCCAAGAGAGAATGCTGCTTGCTTTGCAGCTCAGGCGCAAGAGAGCGAGGATTGGCTGGCAGCTCCCTTATATGGGCAGGGGCTGACCTTGAGCTCATTGGTCCATACCATCTGTCATTCACTTTACAAGGAATTATGGTCTAGACATGTGACCACCCATGTGACCTAGGAAGGTCCTTCAACATACCTTAATAGAATTAGCATTAGTCATATGACCTAAGGTCCTACGACACTATATAGACAATTAAATATATAATTCCTTATACATGTAAACATCATAAAATCAAAGAAGGAAGAGGTGACTAGGGGTTATCCCAACAGGAGGATGCTACTGGAACAAAGTAACTCTGACTTTGGGGACCACCATACAAGGTAAGGTATACCATACGGTACCGGGACACCACACAGGGCCGGACATGAAAGCCCCCAACAAGTATATTGGTGCTCAGGGTGTATAGAGCAGGCTACTGACTTGAGCCCGCTACATACCCGTGGCCCCCAGCAGATTTCATTAGCTGGGGGCCGTGGCTAATAGCCAGCATGAGGCTGTCAAAGCTAACAGTGACGTCTAAAAGGGACATGTAAATGCTCCCTGGTGGTCTAGTGGGGTGGAGGAATCTAATGATTCCTCCTAAAAGTCCCCTAAGGGGGACTAACAAAGTGTAAAAATAAAAAGTTTAATACAAGTTTAAAAGACACATTAAGTTCAAATCACCCCCTTTTCCTATATAAAAACATGTATACATGACAAAAATAAACCTTTTTGGTATTGCCGGGTGCATAATTGTCCAAACTATTATAATATAATATTATATATCCTGTATAGTAAATTACGTAAATGTAAACAAAATACTAAACTCCAGAATTTCTTTTTCTTTTCTTTTTTTTTTTTTTTTTTAAACATCACAGTGAAAACATAGTAAAAAGCTATTAAAAATTCAGATCAATACCAAAATGGTACCAATACAAACAACCAATTACGCTGCAAAAAATGAACCCTCATACAGCCTGGTATACAAAAAAAAAATTTAAAAAAAGTTACAGGAGTCAGAAAATGGCAATTAAAAAAAAGAAATCTAAAAAGTTTAGAATGTTTTTAAAATTAGCAAAACGTGACAGAAACTATATAAATTTGATATTGCTGTTATCAGGCTGACCTAAAATACCAAAATAGAATGTTAGTTTGACCACAAGGTAAATGGCGTATAAAAGAAAAAAAAAACACATTTTCTAAATTATCTTTTTTTTTAAATTTCACCTCACCAACATTTTTTTTTGTTTTTGTTTCAGAGCATATGTTATGGAAAAATAAAAGGTGTCATTACAATGAACAATGGGTCCTGCAAAAAACAAACCCTCATATGGGTCTATAGATGAAAAAATAAAAGAGTTATGACTATTATACGGCGAGGAGGAAAAAAAAGAATGCAAAAATGAAAAATTGGCCCGGACAAGTGGATTGTCATGATGGACAAGTAGATTATGCTCTGTTTTAGTCCCATGGACAAGTAGTTTTTTTTTAAATTATTATTATTATTATTTCCACACAACTGCCTTACCTCCCAGCTCCTTCTAGACCATTATAAAACCATGTAACAAAGCAATACTGTGGTGTATAACATAAGGGATTAGGGAAGAATTTATCAAGACCTGAGCTGAGGAAAAGTTGACCAGCTGCCCATAACAACCAGATTGCTTCTTTTATTTTTTAAAAGGTCTCTGAAAAATGAAAGAAGCAATCTGATTGGTTGCTATGGGCAACTGGTCAATTTTTTGTCAGCACGGGTCTTAATGAATCCCGCCAGTGATCACACATTAAATGTTAAACAACTATGCGAAAAATGCTTATTTGTGAAAAAAAAAAAATGAAGCATATAAACACAAACAGCATACAAGTTGTGGTTTTCAGATTCTGCTATTTTTTTAAGTGTTTTTACTGTGCAAAATAGAAAAGCCATTTAGGTGTTTGTTACTGATAGAGACTACATGAAATCTATATTGCATGATAACTGCTGTCAAGATGAAACCCAAAACAACCAACAGAGCTACTGTTTTTTTCCCCAAAAACCACACAGATCGGATCATTTATTTGGTTGTCTAACATGAACATATTAGCGTTTTCCCCAAAGTGGTGATGTTAAGGTCTGGAGATTGTGATCCACTCCAGAATCTTCACTTTCTTTATCAAAAGCCACTGAACCGTTTCCTTGGAATTACACTTTGATGGAAACTCCAAGAGCATCCTATCTGCATCTTTCTGGCTGACTAATGAAGATTCTCAATCTTGTCTGAGGGTGCGTTCACACGCTATTACTAGCGGCGGGTTTCACATACCAGCAGCAGGTTGCACATACCATTAAAGAGAATATTTACTGTGGTGGCCCAGTATGGAATGGTGTTGCCCCATACTTTTCCTGGCTTGTCGGGCAGTGTCCCTCAGTGTCCCAGGGTCCCCTGTAGTTGTATATAATTTACAAGAACCCATAAATTAGACTGGGAGACGGAACCGTACACTGTGACAGCCATACCCTATCCAGACTGACGTATAAAAAGCCAGGGTATGAGCCACAAATTGTTCATCACAACCGAATCAAACTATGTCTAAAAGAAGATCTGCCAGTGATCCCAGCACCATCTCCTCCAGCTGTCAGACCTACAAGAGAGTATGTCCCAGGTGAGGGAATTCATCCATCTATGGACTTTCCTATGTCTTCCCCAAGTCAGCCTGTGGTCTTCTGTGTCTCACGAGCCTCAGGGTCTGTTCTACCAACATTAATTTCTACTCCAGCTCCAGTCCTGTCACCGTTGGCTCCATTCTATACAACAGTTTGCAGAGCGCCAACTCTGTTACCAGTCTCTCCAGCACCACAGTCAGCGACTCTGAGTCCTGCCTGTCCGGACCCTGTACCAATTCTTGAATTCGCTGAGGAAGACCCACTCACAGTTCCTGTACCAAGAGCTCCAGAAGACACCGGTGTTCCAGACTCTCCAGAAGTGGTGTTGCGTAGGTCCCAATGGTCAACCCAAGGACATCTCCCAGCAAGGTACAAAGATTAACTCACATTAAAATATGTAAAAAGTTATGTACCACACATAGTCCAGTTATATGGTAAAAGTAGTCCACATACATGTAAATATATCAGTGAGGACTGTAACATTATTTGAACATCCAGTCACACATGTCTATAGTAAATATGTCTAATGTTTTCTCATGTCCAAGTGTGCAGGATACTCTACTGGCCAGAAGGAATTCCTGAAGCTATACAAAACACGTACAGTGACAGAGAAAATATAATGTCAAAGTAATACTTATGTCTAGATTAAAATGTAGAGAGTTCTGGGGGGAACCAAGGGCCCCCAATAGCCAAGGCATTGGTTAGATAGCCTCCGGAAGCCCAATGCGAAAAATCTTTAATAAATGTTATGCATATTGTTGTTAGAGAACATCATTACAAGGTCAAAAAGTCCTCACATATGTACAAGAGCATGTATGGCCATTCAACATGCCACATGGACTCATTTCTGTATGTCATCAGACCTGGAAAGGACATTGTGTTAAAAATGCCTCAGGAACTGTCATTGGCTTCAGTGGTCACTTCAGCCTCGGCCCTTCAGGACTGGGCTTCGAGGGCGACTGCAATTAAGAGGGGGAGTTTGTGGTGGCCCAGTATGGGATTGTGTTGCCCCGTACCTTTCCTGCCCTGTCAGGCAGTGTCCCAGGGCCCCCTGTAGTTGTTTCCCCAGTTGTATATATGTTGGATTTTAAAAGATGTGTTATGCCTTTAATAAAATGTACCATGTGATTGTTACCCAGGAGGTATCAGTGACCAGCTGACCTCTGGGCTCCCTGCTAGTCTCCTCCATATAAGCCCTGGGTTGAGCTAGCTTCTCTATCTCTTGCTTCCTGCTGAGGTCCAGTAAAGTTGTGCCTAGTGTGTATGTCCAGAGTAGTGGAGGCCTCATGTCAAGTCCTGAAGCCACAATTCAAGTGCAAGTAAGATAAAGTCACTGTCCAGTCAGTCACAAGTCAGTCAAGTCAAGTCATGTCTACCCAGCGTGGCCTGCACTAAATTCTCCTTCCAACTACAAGTCCCAGCAAACCTGTGAGGTCTCTGTGTCGCCTCCTTGGGCCCTGGCTATACTGCATAGACTGCTCCAACTGTCTAGCCTCAGTAAAGCTACCGTTGTCTGTAACATGGCGTCAGTGACATCATTGCCCCTGTGCCTAGCCCAGGATCCAGCGGTATACCTTCGGGTGGTTAAGGATAAACCACGCCCTAACGTCATGAACACAAGGGGTTAATACCATCTGCCCCTAGGGTAACAACATCTGCCCAGCACCTCACCTCCCTCCATACCACACACTACCTTTAAAATGTAGGTGTAGTGTTTGATAAATTAGAGAGTTTAATTAGAGAATGAGAGAGCTTTTTTTGCTTCTAGTGTTTTGGGCAGCATGAAACAGATGAAAGCTTCCCTTTAAGGGGTAGATCTACATATTCTATATTCTAATACCAATTTTATTTACTGCAGGGCATGTGAGAACATATTTACTTATTTACTGCAGGGCATGTGAGAACATATAACAGGTCAATCAGCTGTCCAGTATCTTGAACTACAAGAGCAACTGTTCTGTGTACAAACATAAAAACTGTACCTTCTCGTTCTTGCTGGAGACAAACATTTAATTCTTGTATTGTGGCTTTGTCTACTGAAGTCTGCACTTTAAGCTGATCTATTTCTTCTTCCAAGTTCAATCTGTAAGAGGTTCACATAATGGTCATTAAATCACTGCAAAGTGGCAATAAAATTTTAAGCGCAGAACATGTAGAATATGAAACCGTTATGTTCTTTACTTAGTGCAAGATATATTGCAGATTATTTCACATGATAAAATACATTTTTTTCCTTCAAATCTTCAAGATAAAAAGGCTATCAATATCACAGAATTCAAAACTTTCTATTTATATGAATGTTTTGACAAAGAGGTTAAGTTCCATGGATTTCATTGATATGGTTAAGTTGTCCTTTATGAGGCTATAAATGTTGGTTACTAACAAATAATGACAAACATGAAAATATATCCTCACTACACTAGGAAGCCATATTGGTCACAGCCAATTTACTTAGTCTCTTAAAATCTCATCTCACATTCTATGCAATATTGCTTGAGATTTAAAAGCCTGTTCACAAAAGTCCAGTTTGGGGGAAAAAAAAATGATAAAACATGTGCTGTCAGCGGGAACCTGTTCAAGAGGGCACTTGCTCCTTGGTGCATGTTGTAACTGAGCAAAATTGTTGGACAGCATGGTTAGCGCTGTTGTGTTGCAGACTTTGTCCCAGCATACCACCTACATAGCGTTTCTATGGGTTTCCTCAGGGTACTCAAGTTTCTTTCCATATTTCAAAATAAAGCAATTGGCACAGCAATGTTTGGTCCTGCGTCTTAACCACGCTTAAGCGCAAATTATCACCCAGAATATAGAGATCAAAATTATAGAACAACAAATCCACGTGTCTAGGGTGTGCCTACAACATAATTTTTAACCCCTTAAGGACCAGGGGTTTTTCCGTTTTTGCACTTTCATTTTTTCCTCCTTATCTTTAAAAAATCATAACCCTTTCAATTTTGCACTTAAAAGTCCATATGTTTGCTTATTTTTTGCGCCACCAATTCTACTTTGTAATGACATCAGTCATTTTACCAAAAATCTATGACGAAACGGGAAAAAAAAATCATTGTGCGACAAAATTGAAGAAAAAACACAATTTTGTAAATTTTGGGGGCTTTCGTTTCTACGCAGTAAATTTTTTGGTAAAAATGACACCTTATCTTTATTCTGTAGGTCCATACGATTAAAATGATACCCTACTTATATAGGTTTGATTTTGTCATACTTCTGGAAAAAATCATAACTACATGCAGGAAAATGTATACTTTTAAAATTGTCATCTTCTGACCCCTATAACTTTTATATTTTTCCACATATGGGGCGGTATGAGGGCTAATTTTTTTGTGCCGTGATCTGAAGTATTTAGCCATACCATTTTTGTAAAGATCAGACTTTTTGATCGCTTTTTATTAATTTTTTCATGATATAAAAAGTGACCAAGAATACACTATTTTGGAATTTATTTGCGCGTACGCCATTGACCGTGCGGTTTAATTAACAATATATTTTATAATTCGGACATTTCCGCACACGGCGATACCACATATGTTTATTTTTATTTACAATGTTTTTTTTTAAAATGGGAAAAGGGGGGTGATTAGGGAAGGGGTTAAATGATCTTTATTAACCTTTTTTTTTGCAATGTTATAGCTCCCATAGGGGGCTATAACACTGCACACACTGCTCTTTTAAACTGATCAATGGTTTCTCATAGGAAACCATTGATCAATGATTCTGCCTCTTGAATGCTCATGCCTGGATCTCAGGCACTGAGCAGTCATTCGGCGATCGGACACCAGGAGGCAAGGTAAGGGACCCTCCTGCTGTATCACAGCTGTTCGGGACGCCGCAATTTCACCGCGGCCATCCCGAACAGCCCCCTGAGCTAACCGGCATTGTTTTACTTTCACTTTAGATGCAGCGTTCAACTTTGAATGCAACATCTAAAGGGTTAATAGCATTCGGCACCGCGATCAATGCCGAGCGCTATTAGCCATGGGTCTCGGCCGTTGTTAGAGACTGGGCCAGACCCGCTATGATGCGTTATAGAAAGGGAAAGGACTCAGGACATACTGGTACATCCTTGGTCCTTAAAAGATGAATAGATACTTAAAAAAAAAGATTTTTTAAGGTATATGTGCCTGTGTTGCCAATCACCATAAGTGTTCTATCAAATCAACATGGGATGTGGTTAATATACACAGGATGGCACAGGTGGGCTCTGCTTGGCCCTGCCAGCCCACCTGTGCCATGCTGACAGGGCCAAGCAAAGCCCACCTGTGCCATCCTGTGTATATTAACGACATCTAATGTTGATTTGATAGAACACTTATGGTGATTGGCTACACAGGCACATATACCTTAAAAAATCTTTTTTTAAAGTATCTATTAAAAGTCATGTTTTAGGCACCCCATATTTCAAAACAGACATATAAATACTGGTCCTGCTGCGTCTACCTGAGGAATGTAGACTGCGAACCACACTGATGTAAATGTTAACAATTTCTGCACCATGCTTAGAAATATGATGGTGCTACAAAATTATCAGGAATCTATATTGGCCTCATGTACTGTTGTGTTGTCATTAAAATTTTGATTAAAAAAAAGCATGGGGAAATGTATTTTACTTTATTTATTATAGGTGTGCACTTCACATGTGCTAAAGCCAAGAATTTTATGAAAATTTTCATAAAAATGTTTTCACTGTTTTTGGTGTCTTTTCAGGTTGTGATGTTTCAGCAAACTTAAATGTTGGCATATTTCTGATGTGCCAAAGTTTTAAGACGTGAAAAATTGAATAAAAAAAAATATAGTACATGAGGCCCAATACGTCAATGGAGATTGTCTGCAGTTGCATAACAAGAAGGTTATCATCAATGCATGTGCGGGAAGCTTAAAAGTACTTTATTAAAAAAAATAATAATAATAATAATAATAATAATAATTACGGTATATATATTAAAAATGAAAGGGCAAAATAACGCTTCGTAATAAAAGTCTTTCTACATTAGGGTATGCATCAGAACTGCTACACAGATGCAAAAGCCTGTGTTCAAACCTATTTGAAGCAGGTGCTACTGCATTAGAAACTGGTTCTTCCTTGTTCAAATGTATTCATTCTTAAGTTTTCATTGGAAGTGTACTTGTGAGTTACTTTTTATATTGTTTTTATCCTACTTTTTATTTACCTGGAGGTAAATCTAGTTATCTTAAGTGCAAATAAAAAAAAAAAAACAATGAACACACCCATACACATCATTTATTATGTATGACACATGCATAGAGGTCTTTTATTCCTTTCAACTTCATCTTCATAAAACCCTAGAGTGACTGACGTTAACAGTATGGTTTCAAGAATTATGCAAAGTCAAAATATTCACCATGGACTTTAGCAACAGAGATTTATTACTTCTAATACCTATTAGCAGTCTAGATGAATTGGAAACGAGCATATAAAAATGTATTACACTTCATTAAATTCAAAGTCTGAAATCATGTCTTTGGTGGTCACACTCGGTAGGGCACCGTTTTTCAAGTTGAGCAATGATTTTTCTTATTGATAGTGGATTAATGTGTATTTTGATTCCAGACTGCAATAGATCTTGTTGTAGGAAAAGAAGAAAAACCTAAACTTTGCAACATCAAACACATGAGCCTCATAGGATCAATAGAAAAAAAAGCCTCCCAACAAGTTATACCATATAAGGACTGAAAGAGAATATGTATTTTAGTGACCATAATATATTTTAACCTTTGGTCTTTTTATCTGTATTTGTTTTTGCTATTATGTATCAATACTAAAAAACTGAAGACGTAGTTCGGCTTTTTGACACTAATGAACATAAATTTCCATTATTTCGGGAGAATTAACTAGAGACGATTGTGGTGCTCAAACAGCAGCAGTTGCAGGAAATCACACAAGGTCTGATTTTAAAGAAAACATTTTTACGTTATGATGACAAGAAAACATTCCAAACACCATGACAAGATTATTCAAGTCTTATAGAAGAGTAAAATAAGAAAAAACTAATTTCACCAGTGACTAAATGGATTGGTCAGTTGAATCAGTAACTATTTATACTGGGGGGAAAATGTATTGCTACACACTGATTTTCAAAAGCGAACATGATGTTGTTATCACACATTCTGAATAAATTCAATAAGCCCATTTGCCAGTTCAAAGCCACATCGTCAAGCGGGTGCTTAAACCAATGAAGCGTAGCTCTGCATAGTGAATACTACTCCCACAACACCAGGGCCCACAGGTGGAGCAACCCTTATAATTTTTTATTTCTTCAGTCCTAAGACTATGCAAGTGGGTACTAGGGCTGGGCGGTATGACCAAATGTGTGTATCACGGTATTTTTTAAACTTTTGGCGGTTCCACGGTATTTAACGGTATTTCCTTACATGACAGTGGGCTCAGCCTATCACCGGCCGAGGCGGAACATCGCTGCGGCCGGTGATAGGCTGACAGCTGTCCAATGTTCCCGTCCCAAGGAAACAAGTGAGGCCGGTACCGGACCAACGGGAGGAGAGTTAAAGTTTTTTTGTTTATTTTTTGGAGCCCGGGCATAGGGATACCGCACAGTATAGAGCAGTGGTCTCCAAACTACAGACCTCCAGATGTTGCATAACTACAACTCCCAGCATGCCCGGAAAGCCAACGGCAGGTCACATAGGATTAGTTCCCCGATGTGGGGACAGCGCAGCGCTGGGCTGATTCATTCATTCCCGAGGGGGAGGGGCCAAACCCGTATTGCAGTATGGGTTAAAATTAATATCGTGCAGCACAAAGATTTTGGTATTCGGTATGAACCGGTATACCGTCCAGCCCTAGTGGATACTGCCTAGCCTTGAGATAGAACATCTAATCCACTTAACTCAAAAAAGCATTGAGTAGTTAAAAGAATATAGGGTGTCCCAAAAAGGTTAAAGACAATGTATGTAATACAAAGAAGGACAGGACTTCGTAAAAGAAAAGTAGAGAGTGTAAGATTAAAAGGTTTGTCATTTTGCCTAGTTTACTACTAAGTCAACTAATTCCACAAAGCTGGACAGGTGCCTCAGGAGGTCGGGTATAGAAATAACAGTGGAAGGTGGACCAAAAAAATTTCAACAATACAAGTATTAAAAGAGAGAATATCAGCTCAACCAATAGGTTCCTCTGTGTTACAGACAGTGCTAGGATGCCTGAAATATGAAACCTGAAATATGCGACTTTGTATGGTTTTATCAAATAAATAACACAATCATCTTCACTTTATCTACACTGCTCAAAAAAATAAAGGGAACACTTAAACAACACAATGTAACTCCAAGTCAATCACACTTCTGTGAAATCACACTGTCCACTCAGGAAGCAACACTGATTGACAATCAATGTCACATGCTGTTGTGCAAATGGAACAGACAGGCAATTAGCAAGACAACCCCAATAAAGGAGTGGTTCTGCAGGTGGTGACCGCAGACCACTTCTCTGTTCCTATACTTTCTGTCTGATGTTTTGGTCACTTTTAAATGATGGTGGTGCTTTCACTCTAGTGGTAGCATGAGACTGAGTCTACAACCCACACAAGTGGCTCAGGTAGTGCAGCTCATCCACGATGGCACATCAATGCGAGCTGTGGCAAGAAGGTTTGCTGTGTCTGTCAGCGTAGTGTCCAGAGCATGTAGGCACTACCAGGAGACAGGCCAGTATTATCAGGAGACGTGGAGGAGGTCGTAGGAGGGCAACAACCCAGCAGCAGGACCACTACCTCCGCTTTTGTGCAAGGATGAGCACTGCCAGAGCCCTGCAAAATGACCTCCAGCAGGCCATAAATGTGCATGTGTCCACTCAAACTGTCAGAAACAGAATCCATAAGGGAGGTATGAGGGCCCAACAGCCACAGGTGGGGGTTGTGCTTACAGCCCAACACCGTGCAGGACGTTTGGCATTTGCCAGAGAACACCAAGATTGGCAAATTTGCCACTGGCGCCCTGTGCTGTTCACAGATAAAAGCAGGTTCACACTGAGCACATGTGACAGACTTGACAGAGTCTGGAGATGTCGTGGAGAACGTTCTGCTGCCTGCAACATCCTCCAGCATGACCAATATGGCGGTGGGTCAATAATGGTGAGGGGTGGCATTTCTTTGGGGGGGGGGGGCCGCACAGTTCTCCATGTGCTTGCCAGTGGTAGCCTGACTGCCATTAGGTACCGAGATGAGATCCTCAGACCCCTTGTGAGACCATATGCTGGTGGCCCTGGGTTCCTCTTAATGCAAGACAATGCTAGACGTCATGTGGCTGGAGTGTGTCAGCAGTTCCTGCAAGAGGAAGGCATTGATGCTATGGACTGACCCACCCGTTCCCCAGACCTGAATCAGACTGAGTAAATCTGGGACATCATGTCTTGCTTTAGTCCAGGTCTGGGAGGACATCCCTCAGGAGACCATCCGCCACCTCATCAGGAGCATGCCCAGGCAATGTAGGGAAGTCATACAGGCATGTGGAGGCCATACAGACTACTTAGCCATATTTTGACTTGTTTTAAGGACTTTATATCAAAGTTGGATCAGCCTGTAGTGTGGTTTTCCACTTTGATTTTGAGTGTGACTCCATATCCAGACCTCCATGGGTTGAGAAATTTGATTTCCATTGATAACTTTTGTGCAATTTTGTTGTTAGCACATTCAACTATGTAAATAAAGACTAAAGTATTTCATACGATTAGTTCATTCATTCAGATCTAGGATGTGTTATCTTAGTGTTTGCTTTATGTTTTTGAGCAGTGTACATTGGAAATTCATTCTCGTTGTTGAGAATACAAGTATTAGTATTGTTGCATACTTGGAGGGCTAGGGGTTCATTCAAAGGTTAAGCCAAATAATAGCAAGGACAAGAGTCAACCTTGGGACCCCCGCAATCTCTGTGCAGCACCCAGCATTCTAAACAGTATGCTGAATGTTTCAGAAATTCCAACGGAAATTCTGCAGTAACCCATTAACGACGAAGGACGTATATTTACGTCCTCCGCCGACTCCCGCAATATGCCGCGGGGTCACGCAGTGTATACACGTCCAATGGCCCTTAACAGGGTATGATGCAGGCTCCTGACTGGAGCCCGCGTCATACCGCCCGCCCCCCCAGCTGATTCCTGCAGCTGGGGGCCGGCGATAATAGCCGACATGCGGCGATCGCCGCGGGCGGCTATTAACCCTTTAGATCGCCGATGTCAAAGTTGATAGCGGCATCTAAAGGTGCTTGTATTCAGTCCCTGGTGGTCCAGTGGGGTGGATCGCCCCCCCCCCCAGCAGCGCGATCCAAGCTTTATCATTCGAGCTCAGAGCACACTGATCACTATGGTTCTATACAACCATAGTGATCTGTATGACTAGAAGTGTACAAAAAAAAAAAAAAAAAGGTTAAAAAAAGTTTAACACACACATTAACCCCTTCCTTATTAAAAGTTTAAATCACCCCCCTTTTCCCAAATTCCACATAAATAAAAAATAAACATATGTGGTATCGCCGCGTGCGTAAATGTCCGAACTATAAAAATATATCATTAATTAAACCGCACTGTCAATGGCGTACGCGCCAAAAAATTTCAAAGTACAAAATAGCGTATTTTGGTCACTTTTTATATCATGAAAAAATGAATAAAAAGCAATCAAAAAGTCCAATCAATAAAAAAAATGGTACCGATAAAAACTTCAGATCACATCACAAAAGATTAGCCCTCGTACCGCCCCATATGCAGAAAAATAAAAAAGTTATAGGGGTCAGAAGATGACAATTTTAAACGTATACATTTTCCTGCATGTAGTTATGATTTTTTCCAGACGTACGACAAAATCAAACCTATATAAGTAGGGTATCATTTTAACCGTATGGACCTACAGAATAAAGAGAAGGTGTCATTTTTACCGAAAAAATTTACTGCGTAGAAACGGAAGCCCCTAAAGTTACAAAATGGCATTTTTTTCTTCAATTTCGTTGCACAATGATTTTTTTTCCCGTTTCGCCATAGATTTTTGGTTAAAATGACTGATGTCCCTGCAAAGTAGAATTGGTGGCGCAAAAAATAAGCCATCATATGGATTTTTAGGTGCACAATTTAAGTGGTTATGATTTTTAAAAGGTGAGAAAGAAAAAATGAAAGTGCAAAAACGGAAAAACCTGTGGTCCTTAAGGGGATAAATCACCCCCCTTTCCCCATAAAAAAAAATAAAACAGTGTAAATAAAAATAAACATACGTGGTGTCGCCGCGTGCGTAAATGTCCGTACTATAAAAATATATCGTTAATAAAACCGCACAGTCAATGGCGTACACATAAAAAAAAATCTAAAATCCAAAAAAGCGTATTTTTGGTCACTTTTAATCCCATTAAAAATTTATAAAAAGTGATCAAAAAATCTGATCAAAACAAAAACAGTTAAAAACTTCAGATCACAGCGCAAAAAATTTGCCCTCATACCGCCCTGTACGTGGAAAAATAAAAAAGTTATAGGGGTCAGAAGATGACATTTTTAAACGTATACATTTTCCTACATGTAGTTATGATTTTTTTCAGAAGTACGACAAAATAAAACCTATATAACTAGGGAACCATTTTAACCATATGGACCTACAGAATAATGATAAGGTGTCATTTTTACCAAAATATGCACTGCGTAGAAACAGATGCCCCCAGAAGTTAAAAAATTGCGTTTTTTCTTCGATTTTGTCGCACAATGATTTTTTTTCCTTTTCGCCATGAATTTTTGGGTAAAATGACTTATGTCACTGCAAAGTAGAATTGGTGACTCAAAAAACAAGCCATAATATGGATTTTTAGGTGGAAAATTGAAAGGGTTATGATTTTTAAAAGGTAAGGAGGAAAAAACTAAAGTGCAAAAACTGAAAATCCCTGCGTCCTTAAGGGCGTAATTTACTGCAAATTCATTTGAATGAGATTCCGAAGTTCCATTCAGAATTTCAACAAATTTCTGTGTTTGGATAACACAGAATGCTGACGCAATCTCCGTGGAACTCCACAATTCCGTTAAGCAAGCTTTGTTTAACGGAATTTCTACGGAGTTGAGGAAATTCCGCCATGTGCCATATCTTTATTTGGTTGAAAGTGGATTCAAAATTATTTGGTTGAAAGTGGATTAAAAAGGACTGAAGGTTGGATACCTCTAGTGGTTTTAGACTTTGCTTTCATACAGTTAGGCCAGGCTCACACAGCTGAAAGTGTAAGGAATGTCCGCTCAGAAAACATGAGCAGCAATTCCACACATTTGATGAATCAGGCGGTCGCTAGGACTGTTCGGAAATGTGTTATCTCATAGAGAGCAATGCATTCCTGAGCTGAATCAGCAGAAAGAAGAGACAAGTCTATTCTTTTGGTAGACGCCAGAATCGTGATTTCCGATGTGAAATTCTGCTGTGTGCCCAGTGGCAGAATCCCATTCCGCATGGGCATCTCAATGTCCATGCGGAATATTCCAGCTGAATACCCTTACGGTGGGGTCACACTTGCCATATTTTACTGCGTATATTTGTTGCTGCCTATTTTCCCACCCATTAAATCAATGTTTAGCAAAATCAGCTGCAAAATACAGTATGTGTGACTGACTTGCAATGAAATTATGAAAAAAGTGAAATAAAAAAATTTTTTTTGACACAAACACAATTTAAAGGGGTTATCCACCATAAGGTGATTTTAGTAAGTACCTGGAAGACAGTAATGGACATGCTTAGGAAGGATCTGTGCTTGTCTTGGGGCTAAATGGCTATGTTGGGAGATTACCATAACACTGTGGCTAGCTTTTTGTGAACTTGTATTTCCTGTTTGCCTTATGTTTTTTTTACTACAAATCCCATAATTCCATTTCCTCCCTCCCACACATCAGCCAGACCACCCATTGAAACAAAAGACCTGTGGTTTTCAATCAGGGTGCCTACAGCTGTTGCATTAGTTGCAGATTGATCCCTCCACCCACTGAAGCAGACAGGCTCTCTGTCATCAGCTGACTAGTGAGTCAGGTATCGGCCGCATTGCAAGCTGGGAAAAATCAGAGACCACGGTCAATTTGTATGCTGGTAAAAATAAATAGTGGGGGGGAAATCAGTGAAGAATTGTGAGAAAACCGTCACACACAGGTACAGACACTATATTATGAATTACACTAACTTTACAGCCCCTGTAGCATAGTCAAATAAAAAATTCCCGGAATACCCCTTTAACTGCAAAACAGATAATTTGGTATCTACAAAGGTTAGTAATAAATTAGTTACCATGTAAAGTTACCCTGATTTTTCAATAAAGCTATAGCTGCTTGTGGGATCAAAAAATTACATGGAGGTTAATTATGATTTATTTAAAGATTAAAGGGGTACTCCGGTGGTCAACGTGTTTTTCCGTTTTTGACTTACCCTATTTGTTTGTTTAATTTATCAAAACCTGTGCAGAGGAAAACTTGCCCAGTTGCCCATAGCAACCAATCAGCTTGCTGCTTTCAGTTTTATGAAGGCCTGTGAAAAATGAAAGAAACAATCTGATTGGTTGCTATGGGCAACTGAGCAAGTTTTCCTCTGCACATGATAAATCTCCCCTATAGAGATCATTCCCAGTATGAGATTTATTCCCCTGCAGTCTATATATCCCCAGCCCGTGCACCTTCTCATCCTCCCCGTCACATAACACTTATCTTCTCTGTGAGGTCCTTCTCCTGTGCAGACCTGCGTCCTTAGAATACAGAGCAGGGGGGAGGGGAGGTGAGGAGCTGTGTACTCAGCTGGATGAGATGAGGGGGCGTGGCTTATTCCTCATGCAGACAGAGAAAAAAAAAAAAAAAAGCTGTGACATCTTGTCCACAACAGACTCAGAACAGTGGACAAAAGTAAAAGAAAACCCTCTGAACTACAGAACTTCCTGCCCAACAATCAGGTAAGAAAAACACATACATGCTGCCAAAACATATAACACATGTATATTGCAATAAAACTAAACTTACAAAAGAGATGTCATAGTCAAAAAAATTTACCACCGGAGTACCCCTTTAAGGTTTATTGTAGTGAAGGTCCATCTTTCAAATGACTTAGTACACAAACAGTAGCATAGAGATGCAAGATGTGCAAGGCCTGTTAGCTGACAACAAGTATACATATTTGGCAGCATGCACCTCTCCTTTGCTTTGTAAGTGTTCACTGTTGAAATCATAAAACTGAACCAGCATATATGAAGAGGGGGGGGGGGGGGGGGGTTATATAATCACGTTTTCCATGAACATATTAATACTGAGGTTTCAACATTTTAACATATGTTCTTGCAGATTGATCCATATATATCTTACTATAATAATATAGGGGTTTTCCAGCCACAAACAAGTATTCACTAGCCATAGGGAATAAGTGTATGATCACAGGGGTCTGATCATTGGGGCCCTTTGTAATCTTTACTGGAAAAAAATATAATAAAAATTCAACTTATTAAACCTTCAGAAACTGGCTGTTATTGGTTGGTTTGGGTAAAACCAGACAGTTTTGATTTAAGGAAGATTGATAAATCTAGGCCAATGGGTTTAAAGGGGTGCGCCTCTTTGCGCCGATATGCACGAGAATCTGGCATACATCCCGACAAAACATGTCTGGTTTACAATAGTAAATCAGGGCCAGTATCTTTGTCAAAGAAAACAAAGTTGTAGGAAATATCCAAAAGTATGCAATTCATTTCTGTCCACATATTCCGTAATAGATTTTTCTAAAAGGAAAACCTGTCATATAGTCCTTAGATTAATTTAATCTTAGCAGGCAAAGTTAACTCAGTTTAACACCAAACTCCAGGTTATATGTTAATTGTCTATGGTTAGTTGACTTTAAATCCAATTTCACTTATGTGTACCTGACGTTAATAAAAACTTTTGAAATAATGTAGATAATACTATTATATGTATATTTGTAATATACATTGATTTAAAAAATAATATGTGTTTTTGGGTGAAAAAATGCTGTCTCTGCAGATATTGCCTGTGTGTCTCTATGAGGAGACCAAATACAGGAAGTGAGGGCAGGACAAGCAGGGCTCTGTGCAGGCTCCTAGCTTGTCAATCATCCTGAATTGTGAGACGGGAGCATGTTATAGAGCGTCACTGCACAGAGCCCTGTTTGTCAAGTTATCAATCATTCCTTCTACCAGATCGATACAAGTGTATACTGTACATACATTCTGTTCACTGCTTAGGAAACTATTACTGCAATATCATAACTGACAGCGTAGAATGTTAGAATTAAAAATGTATGTTTTGAAACATCAGGGCTATGTACATGTTAATTGAAAGCCTACTGGATGCTTGAAAACCATCTACCATGCTCTGTGCATGAATGTGCAGCTCAGAAGCACCTAAAGATTGATAAGATTATGAAGGAAACAAAAATATAATACACGTGACATGAATACTGGTGATACAAGGTAACATGGTATTGTATTCAAAATCACAATATTGTAAATACAGTACATAAGTAATAGAACAAAAAAAATCCATGCAGAAAAAAAAAAGAAAGAAAAATAACTAGAGGTCATAGATGTAAAACTTTAATAGAAATTAAAGCGTTACTTCAGATATGACTGCATAAAACCCTAGCAACCCTGGCATAATACATTACAATAGCAAATGTTCTTATTTTCTTTAAATGAAATAATGGGTCTCACATTTACACACAGATTACATACACAAATACATACAGTTACATAACATACAATCACAATTTTATTAGTCAAGAAAAAAAAAAAAATGAGAATCCAAACAAATAACTACCGGTATCTTAGCTTTCATGACCCCTGAGAGTGTGACAGGGGTGTTTGCAAAAGAACTAGGATTAAAAAATAAAAGTTCCTGTAAATATTTCCTGTAATAAATTATATATATATCTTAAAACAATAGTGGGCCAATAATATTATGATGTAAATAGTAAATCTGGTGGTAAAAAATCTTGTTCGGTAACTAAAAGCGCTCAATTTTTTTTTATGAATTTGCAAAAGGTTGAAAAGTCACATCTAACTCATTGCCCGTTTGGTCAAAAGTAAATAAAGAAATTATATATGCACGCACACACATAAACTGTATCATAAACTGTATCAATTATAAAGTTATGCAAGTAAACCAACAGCTAGGGGAAAATTCTGCGTTCTACAGAAACCCCTAAAAAAAAAAAAAAAAAGTTATTTCTGTTTCCTGAATGCGCTTACAACTGTCCAATTTAAGGAATATCAAAGCAGTAAGTGTCATATTTTCACAAGAGTTCTTCCAACTTTTCCTCTAACTGCAGCTACAATATCTGTGTGATGGGGATAAGTGCTAAGCCCAAAGGACAGGTGGTGCGCAGCAAGAAAAAAAGCAAACTCCCTCGTGCTTTTTGCAGGTCACTAGCATGGACCATGTTAGCAGACCCACGCCAGACCCTTAACAGGCAGCTCTGCTGGTAGCAGTAATTAGCTTGGACAGATCTGGCTCTGAGAGTAGCAGCGAGGCAACATCATAATGAGCTCAGCTGGGATTAGCAGGACAGGGCAGGGAACCAAGAGAGCAGAGGCATTCTGCATTGCGTATGTATCCGGGAGATCAAACGAGCATGGCTGCCTAGGTTATCCCCTCACCACCTCCTTCCCGAAATGAAGCAAGGCAGTGTGTAAAATACAGACTAATGAAGAGCGACACCTCCAACAGATGAGAGCCACATTAATTAACACAATCCCTCAATAGTACAGTATTATTTTGGCTACTGATTTGACATATGTGTCACTGATTTGAGAGAAAAAACAAAACAAAGGTTTAAAAGGGGGGGGGGGGTATTAAACTTTATTATAAATGGTCAGATGATCACATTAAATATACCTTGCTTAAAAATGGTGGAAGCAAACTAAAAAAGTGCCCCTTTTTTGCGCTTCGCTGACAGATAACCTGTTGAACCAAGTAAGCGCTCCACACTGAGATGTGTGTGCAAACATACATAGCATTGAGAGCAGAAAACAAAATGTTCAAATAAAACCTAATACATGTCATACTGTTGGTCAGTGCCTTGCAATGAAAAAACAAGGTTGCTCTGCTAAATCAATAATATTAACACCTTAATAGTCTAGACATGATCATTGATTCTTAAAGCAGATGTTTCAGCAGTTAAATGGGGGTAAAAAAAAATAAGCTTATGCTTAGAAAGGGCTTCTCATCTAGATTCTGGGCATACCTTTTTAATTTCCATAGTCATTTTCAGAACCATGATACAAACCTTGTTGATAACGTATAAATAAGGCTCAAGAGCCTTGGGGACGTTACCCAGTACAAGAGCCCTGGTTTAGCCAGCCCATTTACTCTTATTTATCAACACAGCGCCTGCTTGCATACGCCTACTCCCCTTTTTTAGGCAGCCACTAGAAAGCCTGTCCAGTCCAATGAGTTCACTTGTTTATATTAGAAGGAATCGCCAAGGTTCCCGATTCATTCATTTCATTCTTACAGTTCCACCAATGACACTTGGATCAAGCTGAAATTAAATGCAATTTGACCATGGCAGCGAGTTGTGCCGACATTAGCCTAAACACATAGGGTAGTCTGAAGCACATCTTTAGGGGTTTCACATTGCAGTCAACAGAATTCAGAAGCCATATTTCTGCACCGATTCAATATATTCAGTCAGCTGCAGCCATATGATGTATAATTCTGACTTAATTAGTTGTAAGGAGCAGTGGCACAGTAGCCACAAACCTCATGCTTCTGTAATATGGTGCAACAGGGAACCACTATATAGAGGCATGTGGAAAATGTGGGCTTCTACTATTATTGAGCTGCAATCTCTTCAACTATGAAAAAGGCAACGAAGAATACTATAGTATTTCATCATTATGTGGCAATTTCACAAGTAACCGCATACAGTATACTACACACAAATTCCAGCAAAATTTTCTACCATCTCAATAAAGTACATTAAAGCTGAAACAGTCAACATATTTTGAACAGTTTTCCTTCTTAATACTAGTTCTGTGTCCAACCATCCTTTGAAATGATGCTTTATAAATCCTCAGATGCATATGCAGGGTTA
Source organism: Hyla sarda (assembly GCF_029499605.1). Taxonomy (NCBI): domain Eukaryota; kingdom Metazoa; phylum Chordata; class Amphibia; order Anura; family Hylidae; genus Hyla; species Hyla sarda. The sequence goes on along the minus strand of NC_079189.1, from coordinate 332,322,303 downwards.
CTTATTTCCACAACCACTAACATATTTAAAAACTTATTTTCACATTATCCATAACTATAATTTATAGACAACAAACAAGTCAATGGCCCTCATTTACTAACAGGATCCCGACACTTTTTGTCGGGTTTTGCACCAGAATTGTGTCTGTGCCAGAATTTGCGCCAGAATCTGGCGCACAACCCAACAAAATCAAAATCACTCAGAGTGAAAAAACAAAACGTACAAAAGGGGCGTTTTTCCCGACAAAAAGAGAAAAAACCCTCCGAGTGTGAAGAAAACTCACAGGAAATTACTCAAAATGGAGCGAATCCTGCTACCCCCAGTATGGAACAGGGTCTGTTCCATGTTGGGGGTTGCAGTACAGGGGCTGAGGGATTGATCGCCCCGGGTCTCACTTCTGAGACTCGATTCGATCAAAAGTTATTAAGCAGGGGAGCGGGCGGCATGTTCCGATCCCCTGCAATGTACAGTAAACTTTCATTTTTAAATTCCCCACCAGAAGCCCTGAATGGTCGGGGCAGAGGAGCCAATCAGGGCTCCTGGCATGGTTTTTATATAGAAGCGCTGTGGTGGGCAAAGATGTATAGAATCGCCCACTTTACTTGTCATTCATAGCGGTGAGCCGGCACCTGTGTATATATAGATGCACGGTAGGGGTCAGACACAGCATCTATATTTACAGGTGCAGGATCACCGATATGAATGACAAGTAAAGCAATGCAGCGAGCGGAGGCTCGCACTGCTGCTGCCAATAGCTTACTTGTCATTCATAGCGGTGAGCCGGCACCTGTGTATATATAGATGCACGGTAGGGGTCAGACACAGCATCTATATATACAGGTGCCGGATCACCGATATGAATGACAAGTAAAGCAGTGCAGGGAGCGGAGGCTCGCGCTGCTGCTGCCAATAGCTTACTTGTCATTCATAGCAGTGAGCCGGCATTTGTGTATGTATGCTGTGAGGGTCAGACATAGATCCATATGTCTGACCCCCACAGCATGATATGCAGCTGCTGCCCGCTATGAATGACAAACTCTTAGCAGCGAGAGCGGGCAGCAGCCCTCCACTCCCCCGCTAATAGAGTTTTCATTCATTGGCAGCCAGGGGAGGGAAAAGATGAAGATTAATATGCGCAGCTTGGGGGAGGCAGTATATATATAAATATGCGCAACGGGGGGTCAGTATATGTGCAGCGGGGGTCAGTATAGATATATAATAGCGCTGGGGGGGCAGTACATTTATTCAAGCGCAACGGCCACTAAGTTTGATATAGCGCAGCAGGGGGAAATCAATATAGAAACCCTGGAGGGGCCAGATATATATATCCCCCCCCCCCCCCCAGCGATTCTAAACATCTTTGCCCACCACAGTGCTTCTATATTAAAACCCTGCCAGGAGCCCCGATTGGCTCCTCGGCCCCAGCCATTCAGGGCTTCTGGTGGGGAATTTAAAAATGAAATCAGAAGTGAGACCCGGTGCGATCAATCCCTCAGCCCCTGTACTACTACCCCCAACATGGAACAGACCCTGTTCCATGATGGGGGTAGTAGTACAAGCACTAATGTAGTCAGAATTTGCAGAGACTTTTTTCTGTCGCACAGAATACATTTTGTGCGACATAAAAAAAAACTGCGACAGAAAGAAAGGGAAGTAAATCACAAGGAAAAAAAGACGAGTACACTGAAAAAAAAAACCTAACCGACACTCCAATCTTTGTAAATGAGGGCCAATGTTTGCTTTGGTATCTAAATACATAAAACTTTCCAGAAGATGCGTATGTGTGTACATATGAATGTGTTCTCCATGTATGAGCAGTTTTCCCTACAGTGGCTGAGAACTAGCTGCTATGATGATTTCCATTAAATAAAAAAAACAAAAAAAAACCTTATGAGGCTGATGCCAATTGCCCCATACCATAAAAAAAAATTAATTCCCGAGTCCAAACATGACATAAATCCTTGGATTAATGTTCTGTTCCTATAAATCTAATATTCATAACCTGTAATGTTATTAATGTCCAGAAATACGTCCAGGCCTCTTTTGAACTCTTTTACTGAATTCTTTTATCAACCTTCTTTCCACTAGCAATAGAGGATGCCCCCTTGTTATAGATACAGTCCTGGGTATAAATAGATCATGGGAAAGATCTCTGTACTGTCCCCTGATATATTTATACATAGTTATTAGGTCTCCCCTAAGCCTTTTTTTTTCTAAACTAAATAACCCCAATTCTGATAATCTTTCTGGGTACTGTAGTTCTCCCATTCCCCGTATTACTCCGGTTGCCCATCTTTGAACCCTCTCCAGCTCCACTATATCTTTCTTGTACACTGGTGCCCAGTACTGTACACAGTATTCTATGTGGTGTGGTCTGACTAGTGATTTGTACAGTGGTAGAATTATTTCCATGTCGCGGGCATCTATGCCCCTATTGATGCACCCCATGATTTTATTTGCCTTGGCAGCAGCTGCCTGACACTACAGTTAAATTTACTATTCCATAAAACTCCTCAGACCTTTCCCATGCCCATGTTACCTGCCCCAGTGTTTTTCCATTTAACCCCTTCAAGGCCCAGCAAATTTAGATTTCTAGCTCACATTTTTTTTTTTCCTCCTCACCTTCTAAGACTCATAACTATTATTTTTCCACTGACAAAGTTGTGTTAGGGCTTATTTTTTGCGGGACAGGTTGTACTTTCCACTGATAGCTAGTTATATGATAACTACAAAGTGTGAGTACCCAGCGTTGCCTGGTTTTTCCTACCCAATCCTGGTTATCCTCATATCCCGACCTTATATCCCGTCCTCAAATGGGGCTGAACTGGGATGAAGAGATTGTAGGCTGAAAATTGAAGGAGGCGTGGTTTGGAAGTGATGCTGGAACATACATACACATACTGTACATAGACACACACACACACACATTGAGTTATATATATATATATATATATATATATATTACGAAGCCTGAAAAAATGATATGTAGGGCAAAATAAAAAGAAAAATATTTAATTGCACAAATTTGTGGGGCAATCATTTTTTTTGGAGTTCATAATATGGTAAATTTGACATGCTGTCTTAATTCTATGGGTCGGTACGATTCCAATGATACCATACTTGAATAATTTTTGTTTCGTTTTACGGTTAAAAGAAAATGTAAAACTTGGAAAAAAAAAAATGAAAACCCTTGTTAATGTTCTCACCACTATAACTTTTAATTTTTCCACCTACAAAGCTGTTTTAGGGTTTATTTTACACCTAGAGCTGTAGTTTTTAACGGTACCACTTTTGTGTAGTTCTGACTTTTTGATCACTTTTTATTCTTTTTTTTATTCTTTTTTGGGACGTAATGTAACCAAAAATCGACAATTTTTGACTGTGTGGGATCAGAAATGTAATAATTGAATAGTTCTGACAATTACACACGTGGCAATACCACATATGAGTATTTTTTCTTTTTCTTTTACAGTGTTTTATTTAAAAAATGGGAAAAGGGGTGTGAATAAAATTTTTATTAGGGGAGAGATTTTGTTTTTATTTTTAAAATCTTATCCCCCCCCCCCAACCAAACTATAAATTTTTTGGTCCCCCTAGGGGCCTATCATAAGCCATCATTAGATGGCTTACATAGATCAATGTTATGCTATTGCATTACATTGATCCATGTAATCTGTGCTCGAGAGCCAGGCAAGACGCAGATAACCAGGTAACGCATCAGGCTTCCCTGGCAACCCATCTCTACCCCCAAACCGGCGCATTTCCGAGCAATCCTAGCGCCGGCATGTTTTGCATGCGGACATTCCACCATGTGAACGCAGCTTTATTCTTACAATCAAAGCTTTTCGTGTAGTTTTTAAAGCCAGAATTAGAACATGAACGGTAGAAATGCATAAGTGGGTGCCTGATTATAAATGGTCTGCCGCGTGCAAGATCACTGGGGTGCCAAGCGGCGGGACTCCCGCGATCAGGCATCTTATCCCCTATCCTTTGGATAGGGGATAAGATGTCTAAGCCCCGGAGAACCCCTTTAAATCTGTTTCTGGCTTTGGTTTCAAACACTGCATCACTGTGGGAGCACACCCAAATACATAAGAGATTGTTAAAACACAATATTTTGCAAACCTATGCAAATGTTAGGTAAGATAAAGAAGCAGCACCTACTTTTCAACCAGTAGCTTTTTACTTTCCCTCTTAAAGTGGGCAAGTTCATTCCAAACTGCATCCGAGTCTTCTTGTCTAAGCTGAGAAGGATCTGCACGGGTAGGCCGATTCTTACGAGACTTCTTTCTGTACAGTTAATGAAATTAAAAGTCAAAACTGATTAGGCCAAATGTCCACATAAGACACTGGAATTTCTTAAAGGTAGAAACTGTCTCAACTGACAAACAAATATGTCACATATGGCAATAAACATGCTGTGTCTTGCCTATATTGTAAAAGTAAAAGCAGCAGAAGCACTAAAATGAAAAGTTATTTGTTCAAAGAACCAAACTGTGCAAGTAATTTAGGACTGCATTTTACTGGAGATTATCTGTGAATCTGGTGCAGTGTTTAAAGCCATTGCCTTTTATTCCCTCACTTTTTCAAAATCCACAGTCAAATCCACACCCAAAGTTAATGGGTAGTAAAATCTGCTGCAGCAAAAAAAAATATGCATGGCTGAACATACCCTTACAGTGGATTTTCGGTGAAAATAAACCACAGAAAACTATGCATGTTGTGTGTTATGACAAATAATAAACCTTTACTTACCTCCAGTACTCCTGCGATACCAAGGGTGTCTTGCTCTGGTCCCCTGATTCAATTGGCATCCTGAGCTGCAGCATGACTGTTGTCGCCGGGAAGCACCCTGACCAATGTGTCATATTGACACTCAGTTAATCTTTGGTCGAGGCAGGACTTCACTGCAGCCAGCAATTCACTCAGTGGCAGTAAGACACACTGGTTCGAGTGCTTCCCGGGCCCAACAGGTCACGTTGCAACTCAGGAAGGTGATCGCATCAGAGGATTGGAGCAGGAGAACAGAGGCATAGCGGGAGCGCTGGAGGTAAATAAAGGTATTACAGTATTATAATGGTTATTTTTTTATTTTATTTTTTAATATAATACACAATGGCCATAGTTTTGAAAAAATAAAACAAAAACCCTCCTTGCAGATAACTCCTTTAAACAGCAGAAGTTCACAACCATTTTGCTAGGTTACCTAGCTTTCAGATATATAATTCAAGCCAAAAAGTGAACCACACAGAGATCCTTTCACACCGTCTGCATTGGGCAATACACTCATTTCCCTTATCAACATAAATCCTTGTCTTGGTTTGGACAAATAAATGTTGTTAAGATAGATATATTACCACAATTTCTACCTGTGTTTCAAACTATTACAATCTGTATTCCAAGGACTTATTTTAAAGCGAACCTATCAGATCCAAAATATAATATTTTTTTTTTTATATATTACTCCATACCTAATACTGACCATGTCATCTAATTTTTATGTGTTTAAACCCTTTATTTAACAAAAAATGTATTACACTTCCAAGGGAGGGGTGTGGCCTCACTGTGCAGGTCTCCGCCCCCCTCCCTCAGTATGCTGTCTGCTCACATCTTCCCTAGCATTAGCAAAATAACTCTCAGCATGTCCTCAATGTCAGGGCATGCTGGGAGTTGTAGTTTAGCTAATGCTAGGAGAGATGTGAGCAGGCAGATGGTTACATCTCCCCTAGCATTAGCAAAACTACAATTCCCAGCATGTCCACAGTGTCAGGGCATGCTGGGAGTTGTAGTACTGCTAACCCTAGGGGAGATGTGAGCGGCGGATGGGCAGAGATGTGAGCGGCAGCGGGTGGACATGTGAGTGGTGGGGCGGGCAGCTATGGGAGGGTGAGATGTGAGCGGCAGCCGACGGATATGGGAGGGAGAGATGTGAGCGGCGGCCAGCGGCTAAATGAGCGGCAGAGAGAGAACTGATGCGGCGGCGATCTCAGGAGCTGCACCAGCTGATTACTTTGCTAGGAGTGCTCTGACGTCGGCTCCGATGTGGCACTCAAGTGTGGCATCGCAGGCAGTGCAGTTTACTCATTCTGTCCGCGCTCCCGGTGGCCACGCACTCACACAGGCAGAGTGAGGGCTGGCAGCGAGCACAGCAGCACCTGCTGTCCATCAAACCTGGGTCCATGATGTAGGCGATGACCGTTGGACACGGCTGAACATGGTATGTGTCCAAGAAGGGAGGGAGACCCCTAGTGGCCCGTTTTTTGACTGACTTTTTCATCATGAAATCCTCAACATTTTCTGATGAAAGCAATTGCAAAACATATTGTTTTGCAATGCTTTACAACATATCAAAAGTTTTGTATCTGACAGTGCCCATTTAAGTTAATACAATGGGCTCTCGCTCAGTACATATAGAAGGGAGGTAAATAAAGGTTGAGTGGCAGTACTATGACAAAAACGCATGGTGAAGTGGGACTGCAAGACCTCCGGTTATATCATGAAGGGACGGTACTTAAAAGGGTAACTCATTAAAACTAATTTTTGCTATTGCACTCTTTATGGTAAATAAAAACTATTTCTAATATACTTTGTTTTAAAACACAGCCTGGAGTGCTGAGGGGGTGTGTGTCCAGCCTCATCCAATCATAGCTCCTCTCACACTTAACTGCCATATGCTGTTGGTTGGACCCCCCCCCCATCCCCCCCTCAGCACTCCAGGCTGCACTTCCTGAGTTTGGGCCTTGGTCCAAAGTCTGTGAATGAGATGGGGGGAAATGTGCTCTTGAGCTTTTTTAAGCACAAATAAAACATAGAAAACTTCATATTTTTTTTTTAAAACAAAGTACATTAGAAATATTTTTTATTTACCATAAGGAGTGCAATAGCAAACATTTGTTTTAATGAGAGTGCCAATTTGAATGTATATTAGATTGGAGACACAGAAACTCTATAAAAGTTTGGGTGAACGTAGAGGCCTCAGCATCTCCTATTGATTTGGGACTGGTCCCGTGGATGATGACTGCAGATAGACAGAAGGTGGTAGGTTGGTCATTTCTGGTCTTACAAATTGTAAGAGTTTTGGACAAATGGGTTAGTAAATACAAACTCTTCTCGGCCTGGATATATAACAGCTATTATGGGAAATCCAGTCTTTCCACTGTCAGCTCATAGGTTCCTGGGTTGGGATATGAAAAGCAAGATGCGCCTAAGGATGTGTGGGTGGAGGACCAAGGTTCGTTATGAACTACCCAGATAGCAAACATTCATGGTTAGAATATACTCAGCCAAAATCTTTTGTAAAATCGATTTCCACACGACACTCTTCTATAACTGTGCTAACAGTCTTTGACAATCTTTTTTCTCTGCTGGAATCAGAACAATGGCACTTTCTAAATTATACAGCACACTCTTGGAATTAAATAATGGACTCTTCTTTTTTCTCAATGGGAAAGGGATCTGGCATAAGGATTACCAATCAGGAAGTACAGAAAGTTTACACATTTTCAAATCACATGACTCCTAGATAAAGCCCCTGGCAAAATGCGTCGTGTACTTTGTATGTATCTGCTGGCGCTGTTGCTATTCACATTTTTGCACTGCCACTTTCACTTTGATCCATACAAATATATGCTTTGGCACTAGTGCACTTTATAGTTTTTGGTTATTGGCACACATTTTTAGGTACCATTGTTACTGTTGTGTTTTCTTTTGTCACCTTTGCACTCTTTTTGGTTTTTATACCGTATATACTCGAGTATAAGGCGAGTTTTTCAGCATGATTTTTCGTGCTGAAAACACCCCCCTCGGCTTATACTCGAGTGAACTCTCCGCCTGTCAATCCCTTCATCAGTGGTCTTCAACCTGCGGACCTCCAGATGTTGCAAAACTACAACTCCCAGCATGCTGGGTGTTGTAGTTTTGAAACCTCTGGAGGTCTGCAGGTTGAAGACCACAGCGACCTTCGTCATCATCCATCCCCCCCCCCCTCCTTTTTTGTACTCACCCCCCCCTCGGTGGGAAGTTAGGGTGAGCTGGTCTGGGCCATCTCTGCTGCAGGGACCGTCCGGTGGGGAGGATTAGTCTTTGTGGGCTGTCCATTTTCACCGGGGGGGCCTCTTCTCCGCGCTTCGGGCCCGGCCCTGGAGTAGTGATGTTGCCTTGACGGCGACGCACAGGGACATTCATGCGCAACGTCCCTGTGCGTCGTCATCAAGGCAACGTCACTAGTTCGGGCCCAAAGCGCAGAGAAGAGCCCCTCCCCGGTGAAAATGAACAGCCCACAACGACTAACCATCCCCACCAGACGGTCAATGCAGCATAAATGGCCCGGACAAGCTCACCCTAACTTCCCGCCGAGGGGAGGGGAGTGCAAAACAAAAAGGGGGGGGGGGCTGGATGATCACGAAGGCTGAAGTGGTCTTCAACCTGCGGACCTCCAGGGGTCTCAAAACTACAAAACCCAGCATGCCTGGACAGCCGATGGCTGTCCGGGCTAGCTGGGAGGTGTAGTTTTGCAACATCTGGAGGTCCGCAGGTTGAAGACCACTGATGGAGGGATTGACAGGCGGTGATGATAAAGGGGGGGGGGGGGGGGATGATGACGAAGGTCTTCAACCTGCGGACCTCCAGAGGTTTCAAAACTACAAAACCCAGCATGCCTGGACAGCCGATGGCTGTCCGGGCATGCTGGGAGGTGTAGTTTTGCAACATCTGGAGGTCCGCAGGTTGAAGACCACTGATTAAGGGATTGACAGGCGGTGATGATGAAGGGGGGGGGGGATGATGACGGGGGTCTGGAGGATGACGGAGGTCTGGATGACTACATGGGGGGGGGGGGGGTGATGTATTTCCCATCCTAGGCTTATAGTCGAGTCAATAACTTTTCCTGGGTTTTTGGGGTAAAATTAGGGGCCTCGGCTTATATTCAGGTAGGCTTATACTCGAGTATGTACGGTATACATTTTCTATATGTGCTACTTGTATTAGGACTCCTTCCCCTGTCTCCACTATCTATCTATAGATATAGAAATATATACACACACAATTTTTTATATATTTTTATTTAATCTCATATTGATTTTATTCTGACATGCAATTTTCATATCACATGTCAACAGCCTTCTGCATCAAGGAAGAAAAAAAAACTACAAAATTATATCTCAGTAGTATATGTGCCCTGTTAATGTCCACATGATGGATCCAACACAAACAGATAGATGCTGGAAGTGTAACCAGCTCCTTTCTGGAAGGAACCATGGTGCATGTTTGGTGGGTGTGCGTGAAGATCCATCTATTCAAGGGCTTCATAGATTGGTAGATTTCTAGATTGGTTTGAAGATTTACAGTTTATTAGGCGGGCAGTGGAAATGTTAGCAGAGGCACATGGAACCACAGATGCATACTGGAAGTTTTGGAGTGGAGGGTTAAGGTTTATGAACACAATAAAGTTCAGGCAGATGCAATGAAAGGGTCTCAGTGGGAGATGATCGGCTGAAGCGGTGGGTTTCAAAGGTTTCGCCCTTTTTTTTTCTCTTTTTTATGTTAATTTATATTTTTTTGTTTTGTTTTGTTTTTCTATTATATAAAGATTTTTTTGCATTCGTAATATATTATTTAAAGGGTACTTCTCATAAAAAAATAAGTTTTTATATGTTAAGAAACCTATTTCTATTAGGAGATTTTTGTACTCACCGTAAAATCTCTTTCTCGAAGCTCTCATTGGGGGACACCTAACTGATGGGTATATGCTCTTGCCACTAGGAGGTGCTGACACTAGGGGAAAAAAGTCGGCTTCTCCCTGGCAGGATATACTCACCCACCTGCAGTGAGGTAATCAGTTTTGTCACAAAGCAGTAGGAGAAGCAAACAAGAAATACGTCCGAAGGACCCTAGAAAGGAAACCCGGAGAGACAATGCAAGAACCGGAAAAAATATTCCAGAGAAAAGATGAAGAAATGGGTGGGTGCGGTCTCCCCTAACGAGAGCTTCAAGAAAGAGATTTTAGGGCGAGTACAAAAATCTAATTTTCTCGGTCGTTCTTCATTGGGGGACACCTAACTGATGGGACGTACCAAAGAAGTCCCCTAGGGTGGAAAAAAACGACCACCAGAGAAAAGGAATCAGTCCAAAGACTGAACTCACGTGTCCACGAAGCCTGCGGATGAGCACCCAGGTCCGAGAAAAACTAAGGCCAGAAGTTGGGCTCCCGGAAGAATGCCCATCCAGGAAGATGGACTAGGGCGCCAAGGAAAAGGCAGACCTCTGGGGAGACCAGGACAAGAAATTGGATAAGACAGGGTCACCTGGAAGACGAAACCCCCCGAAGAGTAAGGAAAACAGACGTCCGTGAAAACTCTGCGGACGACAACTTCCATGTAAAAACATGAAGAAGAGAAGGAGCGCAGTAAAGAACAAAACCGCCCCCGCCTGATGGGCAGGTGGAGTCTGGGCTGAATCAAAAAACATGCCCAAGATCGGAAACAGCACCAAGGTCCAACTGAAAGCTGCCTGAAAAGAAGGCACGCCACAGCATCCTAGGACAGAGCCTAAGCCAAGGACCAACAAGTCATAGACCTCAGTGGTCTGAGCGGACCAGAGCACTTCGAACAAAAACATCCCGCAGAACGGGAACGGAGGAGGGAACAAGGAGAACCCAGCTGGGACTCCTAGGATTTGGGCGCAGGAAGGAGTATGCCAGAAGACTTGGTTGTCAGTGCGGTACCACTGACACAGACAAAAGGGAAAGAAGAACAAACCCTTCCATGGAGATTGCACAAATTCCTCCAACAGAGGAGAGAGTCAAGGCTGCGTGAGCAGCAGTAGCTAACCCAAAAAAGTAGAAGAGAGCCTAGACAGTAAAAAAGCTCTGCTGAATGCTCTCGGCAAAAGACAAGGGCCCCACCATAACCCACCTATATAGGGGGAGAAGCGAGACGGCATCAGCTTGGCGGCAGAAAAAACTAAACAGCATAATCCCTCTAGAGGAGGGAAAAACAAGAAAACAAGGGGGGTCAATTGTGTGAAAGAAAACACCAGTAGCGACCCATGCCAAGCAACCCGATCCCCACACCCCCTATGGAAGGGATTGGCAAGTGCGCCAGGCACAGCAGCAACAGGGAAATGCTGCCCCAAAGCCATGGGACAAGTGCTGGGCGTGCGGAGCCCCCAGACCTCAGTGGCAGCCCATCGCCGTCTGGAGGGGCCACCAAGAGTCCCTAAAGGGATCGGAAGCCTGTATACCGGAGCTGGGCAAAAAATACCAAACGTGTTGAGAACCAACCAGATGGTGAAGAAGGCAATAAAGTATTTGCCTAAGGCAGGACCTGTAGGCATAGGGAGAGGTTGAATTAACTGTCGCCCCCATGCCAGAACAGAAGTGTTCAATGGCCACAGGACCGCGGAAGCAAAATCACAGGAAACCCAGAGGTTTATCCCACCGAACAGAAGGAAAGGTGGGCTCCACACCTACAGAGCGACCCTAGCATATGTAGGGACACAGACATAGGGACCTCACAATAGTAGTGGGGTACCAAGACTGCACACACAGAGAAACCGCAGACATTCAATGAAGAAGGTATGTGGAGCAGGAACCTGCAGACACACACTGACTTACAGGTAGAAAGGGGAGCAAGAACCCACGGATACACACTCTGCGGAACTGCACCTGGAAAGAAACAGGGGACTACAGCCACGGCATCGACAGTAAAGAGGAAGGTGACCAGGTGGATTAGAAAAACATGCAGACACGATCTGGCTATGTGGCATAGGGACCATGGTCATGTCGCTTCCGATCCCCGGGAGGGGAGGAGCTGTCTAACCTCCTGGCTCGCGTGGGAATAAGGGGAAGAAGGGTGGAGCTATGTGGCGCAGGAATCAGAAAAAGAAGAAGGGCAGAGCTATGTGTCACCATGGTTCCCCCGAACTCAAGCCGGCTGAGTGCCTCGGAGCACACCCCTGCCGGGACCGCACAGCAGACCCGGCGCATAGGTGACGGCTCCAGCCGTCGGGACAGCCGTAAGTTAAAGGATCCCCTGATAAAAAATACCATCTGCTCTGGTAACCCCCCTATGCCCAATAGATGCGGCCGAGGCTGAATGAATAAAATAGCGAGGGTTAACCCCTCACTGTCCAGACTCCCCAAAACAGCCCCAGAAATAGGGGCATAATACAACTGCTCGTACCACCAGGGGAGAGGGAGGAGGAGGGGGGGGGGGGAATGTATACTCACCTCACTCAGACTCTATAAATACTCACCTGTCTTCACATACATCAAGACGTCTTCAGCCAGCTTTTTAGTCACCTGCATCACGTCATGCTGAGACAGACAGGACGAGCAAAGAAAAGAGGGGGACCCTGACACATGAGGTGCAACCCCAGGCGCTGGCCGTTGGCGGGAAGTGGTTAACAGTACATCCACGATGTCTGTGCCCCTTAGCCGCAAATGGGGGAACAGTGAACGCTGTGTTCTTGAACCCCCACCTGAAAAAGAGGAAATAAAAGGAAGAATCTAACTAAACAGCCCTTACTAGAAAATAATAAAAAAAAAAGACCAGGTCTGGGGAGCACCCAGACCTGTGTCTTGCCTCCTTGCTGACACTGGCTAAAACTGATTACCTCACTGCAGGTGGGCGGGTATATTCTGCCAAGGAGGAGCCAACTTTTTTTTCCCTAGTGTCAGCGCCTCCTAGTGGCAAGAGCATTTACCCATCAGTTCGGTGTCCCCCAATGAAGAGAGTCAAAGAAAACATTTTTATTTTTATGTTTATTTTAACTTGCGAAACCCCACCACTAGGGGTCTCCCTACATGTCCCAGCCGCTAGATTTCAGACTCATGCTGCTGGTCTGGCATGAGTTCTAAAATCTGACTGCAGCCGGGACACGTGACCAGCACAGCGCTGCTCCTTGCCTGTCAATCAGACCGGCGGGAGCGAGCACTGTGCCCGCAGCAGCTGTGGACATGGCCGGATGAAGACAAGTGACAGGGGGAGTTGTTCTCACCATCTCCATGCCGGCCTGCAGCTTCTCCGCAGCTACCCCCCTGCTCCAGACTCCGTGTACCACCGTGGAACTGAGGGCAGAAGCGCCCCCCCCCCCCCCAGCAGGCTTCAGTGATGTAGCGCCTGCTGGGGCACTCCCACATCCTCCTGCCGGCAGCTCACTGAAGAAAAGGTATAAAACAGACCTTTTTTTAAAGCCTTTTTTTTTAAGGGCAGGGGAGTGTTAGGTGTAGTTAGGGAACATAACATGATTTAGTTTAGGAAAGTTTATGTAGTGACAGATACCATTTAAGAATGTGATACCTAAGGAGTACCGTCAGACAATGTGACTTAGTTATATATGAATATACTTGATTTATTACATTTTCTTTACAAAAAATTTAGATTAAACCTAAAATATATGCAAATATATTCATAGATTCCAATCACTTGACGAAGGCCATAACAAGCATATTTTTGTTTCTCAGATTGGGTGTTTTTTGTTTTTCTGCTGGATCCAATAAAGAACTGTATTCCACACAGTATACTTTATTTTATTAAGAAGTCTGTATATGGTGTATGCCACTAAGTAGTATCCTTCATAGCTATACAGCGAAGGTATCTACAAATACGCAACATGAAAAGACCCTAACAACTCACCTGGCTCCTCCATCTTCTATCTCTTCCATTTGTTCTTTAAGTGTCCTGTAAGCAGCCTGCAATGTCAATAACCTCTGCTTACGATGCTCATGCGCTTTTCGTAGTTGTACATTCTCCTGAACCTTGGGGAACAGTATTGAATATTAATACAATAAAAGGAATGAATATAGAATTACAAATACTGTAATGAGCAATGAAAAGTGTTTAACACATTTCAAACAGTAAACATTTCACGGCAGAGATCACGATATGTTCATCAAATAAAAGAAGTTTGATAAATTGAATCAAGTAGTAAAACAGATTGGCTGGGCTCACACTTTATTTACTTAGTCCATCAGTGGGATAGGTCATCAACCCGTCAAAAAGATATGTCACCAAATCAAACAGTATACTGACAGTGGCCTCATTCCGTTTATTGGCCTGAATGTAGTGAAATCTATCTATCTATATATATATATATATATATATATATATATATATATATATATATATATATATATATATATATAAAACTCAATGTGTGTGTGTGTGTGTGTGTTCTAGCATCACGTCCAAACGGCTAAAGATATTAACATGAAACTTGGCACACATGTTACTTATATCTCAACAACAAACATAGGATAGGTGATTTAACCCTTACTCACCACCATTTGCCAGGGGCGGGGTTTTTGTTTAAAGTCCCATACAAGTCTATGGGAAATATATGTTACTGCATAACTTCCGTACGGCTGGAGATATTTCGATAATACTTGGTCACATATTATTTATATGTCAACTTGAAATATAGGATAGTTAATTTAACCCTTAACTACCCCCATTTGTGAGGGTCGGGGTTTTTGTTCAAGTCCCATGCAAATCAATGGGAAATGTATGTTCCCACATAACTTCCGTACGGCTGGAGATATTTCAATACCTGGTACACATCTTACAGTTTGGGATAGGAGGACGGGATAGGAGGTCGGGATAGGAGGTCGGGATAGGAGGTGGGGGATAGGAGGTGGGGGATAGGAGGTGGGGGATAAGAGGTGGGGGATAAGAGGTGGGGGATAAGAGGTGGGGGATAAGAGGTCGGGGAAAGGAGGTCGGGGAAAGGGCGGTGGGGAAAGGGCGGTGGGGAAAGGGCGGTGGGGAAAGGGCGGTGGGGAAAGGGCGGTGGGGAAAGGGCGGTGGGGAAAGGGCGGTGGGGAAAGGGCGGTGGGGAAAGGGCGGTGGGGAAAGGGCGGTGGGGACAGGCGGTGGGGACAGGCGGTGGGGACAGGCGGTGGGGACAGGCGGTGGGGACAGGCGGTGGGGACAGGCGGTGGGGACAGGCGGTGGGGACAGGCGGTGGGGACAGGCGGTGGGGACAGGCGGTGGGGACAGGCGGTGGGGACAGGCGGTGGGGACAGGCGGTGGGGACAGGCGGTGGGGACAGGCGGTGGGGACAGGCGGTGGGGACAGGCGGTGGGGACAGGCGGTGGGGACAGGCGGTGGGGACAGGCGGTGGGGACAGGCGGTGGGGACAGGCGGTGGGGACAGGCGGTGGGGACAGGCGGTGGGGACAGGCGGTGGGGATAGGCAGTGGGGATAGGAGGACGGGATAGGAGGAAGGGATAGGAGGACGGGATAGAGGATGTTCCAGCATCACGTCCAAACCGCTAAAGATATTAACATGAAACTTGGCACACGTTACTTATATGTTAACAACAAACATAGGATAGGTGATTTAACCCTTACTCACTCCCATTTGCCAGGGGCGGGGTTTTTGTTTAAAGTCCCGTACAAGTCTATGGGAAATATATGTTACTGCATAACTTCCAAACGGCTGGAGACATTTCGATAATACTTGGTCACATGTTACTTATATGTCCACTGAAAATACAGGATAGTTAATTTAACCCTTAACTTCACCCATTTGTGAGGGTTCGGGTTTTTGTTAAAAGCCGGGTCTAGGAAAGGTCGGAAAAGCACTATCTCCATAGGCGGCAAAGCATTTCCAAGCACAATCTGAAGAGCAAATGAACATGTTCATTCTTTTGGAGAGATCTGGATTTCTTAGATGAAACGTTTGTTGTGGAAATTCTGTAGAATGAATGGTGCAGTAAAATCCCACTGAAATCATTGGCAGACTTCTGCTCAGAAAATATGAAGTGAGAATAACCCCATAGATCACTGAAGAAAGAATAGTGGAAAGGGTCCAGCTCCTGGGTAGAAGTATCCAATAAAACTTAACCTTTAATGGCAACTATTAAAACATGGAAATCGCCACTAGGTGGCAAGTGACATGTCACTTAAAAACAAAAGGAGGGTGAAACGCCGACGCGTTTCGAGCAGTTGCTCTTAGTCCGTGCTCCGGGACTATTGCATGATGCTTGACACATATGGACTTTGGTGAGCTGATCTATCTCTTTGTTGTTTCTCTGCCCCATAGATCACTGTATGAGCTATAAAGAATTTAAATGCAGCATGGGATAGCTGTGTATTGGCTACAGAGCCACACAGCTGAGCACTTTTGCCCTTTAATTCTAGTGATTGCAGGGTCCAACCGCTGGAATCCCTACTAATCACAATTTCTAAGATGTTTCTTAGGCATGTACACTTTGTCATAAAACTACAGCATAAGGATAACATGTTAAGTAGTTTGATCTTGCAGAACAAGCAACAGTGCACAAAAGTGTGATGTTATCAAAGCAGAGAGGTGTGGGTTTAAAAACAAGAGACAATGGCCCTGATTTACTATTGTAAACCCGACATGTTATGTTAGGAATGTGCCCCAAAAATTGTACCAGAAGTGAAAAAAAAAAAAAAAAACTGACTAACTTTCCATTTTACTGAGAAAACCCGAAAAAGGGATATGACAACCTGGAAAGAGGGCGTGGACGCAAAAAGGGGGCAGGTCCCCAACATTCTCAAAAAACAACAACATATTTACTAAGGTTTCCACAGAAAATATGGTGGATGTGAGCCGAGGAAAACTCGACAGAGCAGAGCATGTGTAAAAAAATAAAAAATAAAATTATGTAGGAAAACCTTAGTAAATACTGTGGAAAAAAAATTGTAGGGAATTAAAACCCACAAAGAAAACTGCACAACACTCTTCGTAAATCAGAGCCAATTAATCATACTTGGCATTAAAATGTTTTTTTTTTTTTTTCAGGTCTATAGAAGTTTGCAGAAAACCAAGAAAAAGAAAGAAGGCCTGGACCATCATTCCAAATCCATAAACATCTGTGTTTGGATGATAATAGTAAAAACTATACTGTTCATGCTTTCGCATTTATCCTTGCATTTGAAGATTGGAAAGGAAAAGAATAGACGTATTGGTAAAATACATGGAAAAGCTAAGAATTGAGTTTTAAAGATAACAGCGTGTTTATGAGCAGTGTAAATGTCAATTAGTGGAGGTGACAAAAGACTTGTGAAAGACAAAAAGGTGTTAAATACAAGAAAACAGTGACAGTGAAGGTGATCTAATGCAGACACTGTGCACTATAAACGTTATCTGCACAATGTTACAGGAAATTTGTTTGTTTCAGCACCTCCTTACAAAGTGAGTAAGTTGGCAGGGCAAAAATGCCGTGACTGGAGATGCAGCAACACCCTGCAGGTGCTAAGATATACACAATTACTGGAGAGAAAGACTAACTTTTTTTTCCATTGGGGATGGTAACTGTTTCATTCATGGTCCATGAGTGTTTTTTTTTTTTATTCTGCACTACACTACAATGCAATAATAACAGTATGCGACTGAACATGCAACCATATTTTTGCTTATTCTCATGGATTCCATGAGGAAGAAATCCCCATGTGCAAAATAGAAGACACCTGGTGTTGCAGTTCATGAAGAAGGGCAGCACTCCTTACTTTTATTACTCTATTAGCTGAGAACCCGGCGTTGCCCGGTTTTTCCTTCCTAATCCTTGTTGGGGAGGAAAATAAACAAAGGAGGAAGCTTTTGACTTCATATCCAGTCCTCATATATTGTTGCCATATCCCGACCTCCTATCCCATCATCAAATCCCATCCTCCCATCCCGTCCTCATATCTCGACCCGTAATATGTGTACCAGGTATTGAAATATGTCCAGCCGTACGGAAGTTGTGGGAACATACATTTCCCATTGATTTGCATGGGACTTTAAACAAAAACCCCGACCCTCACAAATGGGAGTAGTTAAGGGTTAAATTAACTATCCTATATTTTAAGTGGACATATAAGTAACATGTGACCAAGTATTATCAAAATATCTCCAGCCGTTTGCAGTTATGCAGTAACATATATTTCCCATAGACTTGTATGGGACTTTAAACAAGCATCCCGACCCTGGCAAATGGGGGTGAGTAAGGGTTAAATTACCTATCCTATGTTTGTTGTTGACATATAAGTGACATGTGTGCCAAGTTTCATGTTAATATCTTTAGCCGTTTGGACGTGATGCTGAAACATACACACATACATACATACATACACACACACACACACACACACACACACACATACTTTGGCCGACATTTATCATTGTCTTTAGACTGTTTGTGTCTAGAAAAGGCACAAAAAAGGCACAAGCAGGGTTTATTTGTGCATTTTTTGCGCCTTTTGGTTTACACATTTCTGCAGATTTTGAGTTGCAATCCACTGATTTTAACAATACACATGATATGGAAGGGCTTTATGGACTGCACCTTTTTGTGAAAAGGCGCATAAAAGGCGCAAAGCCAGTGAAAAGTCTCTAAAACTACACCAGCTCAGACTTAGCTTAGCTTTTTGGTGTATGGGAAGAGAGAAATTTCAGAAAATGTGACCTGCACAAAATTTATCAAATGCTCTGTGAACATTTAATACATTCTGTTCTCCTACACATTACCAGCACACAAAAAAAATGTTAAAAAAAAAACGCTTCACTTACATCTACAATGATAAATGCCAGCCATTGAGTTTTATATATATATATAAAACACAGCTTTATGACGGCTCACAAAAAGTTTTAAAAGAGGACCTGTCCGGTCTTTGGACAGGTCTTGCCTATTTAATTAAATAATTGTATTTTCCATTAAATCATTTTGGAACATCTTTTCTCATAGCTCTGAGATGTACTGTTCCTCTTCCTGCTACAAATTTATGAATAAATTGACAACTGAGTATCCCTGCACACTCTCCTACTATGTAATGAGTGTTGCCAGTCTGGACTGTGTAGGAACACTCCTCTTTGACAGAAGGAATTGTAACATCCAGTTGTCTACTTATTCATAAACTTCTAGAAGCATTGACAGAAAAAATTGCATGAGATAAAGTTAAAGGGGTTCTCCTGTGCTTAAACATCTTATCCCCTATCCAAAGGATAGGGGATAAGATACCTGATCGCAGGAGTCCCGCCGCTGGGGACCCCCGGGATCATGCACGCAGCACCGTTTGTAAACAGTCCCCGGAGCGTGTTCGCTCCGGGTCTGATTACGGGCGACTACAGGACGGGCGGCGTGTGAAGTCACGCTTCGCCCCGCAATGCAAGCCTATGGGAGGGGGCGTGATAGCTATCACGCCCCCTCCCGTAGGCTTGCGTTGAGGGGCGGAGCGTGATGTCACACGCCGGCGCAGGCGTGACGTCACACGCCGCCCGCCCTGTAGTCGCTTATAATCAGACCCGGAGCAAACGCGCTCCGGGGACTGATTACAAACGGGGTGCTGCGTGCATGATCGCGGGGGTCCCCAGCGGCGGGACTCCCGTGATCAGGCATCTGATGTTTAAGCACCAGAGAACCCCTTTAAAAGGAAAGATGCTACAGAATTTCAATGACAGGTTTTATATTATTATTTACTTAAATAGATATCAGGAGAGCAGGCCAGGCCCCATAAACATAAAATCAGTGAGATATAACCTAACAATGGAAGAGAAAGAAAACACGAATATCCTTATTCTATGTATCTTTACATTTAAAATATTAGAAGAAATAAATGCATATGGATCCACATTAGAAAGTAGAAATAGAGACTAAGGTCTGAGTCTACCATTTATTCTAATGAAAAGCCGGAGCTCAATTAGAGAGCTATTTTTGACTAACTACAGAACTGCAGGTTTTAGGCAGGTAGGCCAAGGTTTATATGGCTTTACAGCATTCACCTTAATCTGCAATGTCTTCTCTAGATGTTCAGTCTGCTTTTCTGCTATCTTAAGCTTCTTTAACACTTCTGATTCTCTGGAAAAGCCCTTTGGGGACAAAGACCTTGAACGTTTCACAGGTTGCACCTGGAGAATAAAACAAGGACATGGTTGAAGGAGTTGAACATTGGATTATGAAAGACATGCAAAATTAAAGAACAAGTAATTGAGAATACTAATAATGAATTATAAAAAAAATCCTGCCTGGAATAGTGGAGAAATAACAAGCAGAATTACCACAGTGCTACCGCTAAAGGTTTCTCTGTGACTCGTTAATGAGAATATTCATTTACATTTACATTGTTTCTTTCAGAATAATGATGTCCCATTAGGGAAGACTAAAGGGTTATAGACTCAGGAATGTAAGAAACCTCATTACAAAGGAGGGGATAGAGGATGGTCTAATTGCTCTATAAGGGTCCAAGGTTACACTTGATAGGACAACCGGAAACAAGAGGGAAAGAATTTTTTTTCCCTTTGAAATAGTTTAACACACTGTGAAGAAGAAGGCACAATATGCTTGAGGAATATAAATACAACAGACAGTGCATCTTATAGTGTAATGACCATATGGTCATTAACTATAATGTAGCTAACTAGAGACATGAATATGTGTATCCATTACATACAGCTTTGTCTAACAATCTGGTAACAGATATATAAAAAGTAAGGCAATTAAACTACAATAGCTTCTTGTACCATATTTTACCTTTTACAACCTATCCTTATACAGAATCAATTGAACAACATGAATAGTATTGGTAATTCTGAAAACATGGCTATAGGTATGATACATGTAGTTCCTGTTGTCATACAGAACATCATTATTATGTTTTGTTATTCTTAAAGATAATATGTACTAATGTTCATAGCTTAGACAGCAACTCTCTTATCTTTAGCGATAATTTAGATCTGGCTGTGATAAAAGAAACATGGTTTAGGGAATGTAATAAGGGGAAAATATCCATACCTGGATACACATTATCACGATAGACAGTAGAAAGAAGGGATGGCAGAGTGGCAGTTTAGGTCAAAACAGCCTTAAATAAACTAGAATACAAAAAGTACTCAAATAGTTTGGAACTCCCTAGGTTTACATGTAAAGATGAATTTGACATTAGAACTGGTGTGACATATAGGCCTCTAAATTAAACTTATTACTATGATAACCTGTTTGTTATTTTAGATATGGGGTCCTCACATGCAAGAGTAGGAGCTAAACTACTTCCTGCAACATACAGAATAAGGCCTCCTTCACCTATGTCAGTTGTCTGGCAGTGTGTCCCTCCTGCGTGCACCAGAGGAAAACTGATGCTAGAACCGATCCCATTCATTTCAATGGCACAGTTTACAATCATCTGGCATCTCAATTTGGATGCCGGATGGTTGGACTCGCCGGACAACACGGGACAGGGGATATGGATGCCAGATACTTAACAACTGATGCCTTTGTAATTAGTTGTGTCATCAGTTGCACCCAGATTTAGGCTAAGTTTTATGCCAGACACCAGACGTTTGTGAACCCAGCCTAACTGTATGTCAAATTGTTAAGTGACTAATTGCAACTAAATCAACACTTATGTAATGTGGATGATGTGGGCTTAAACTGTGACAGCACCATCATATACAGCAAAAGTCAGCTATATTAAACAGGTGGGCCAATATAGAAACAGCCAGAATCAGAAACACTGACGACCCCAGCCATGTCACAGTCAATATCAACCACAACACCTTAGTGGGTAGGAAGGAAGAAGCAAGGGGGAAAAAATCAATTAAATATTTTTTTTATTATTAGAAAAACTTTAGTAAATAAAATGAAAACGAAACATATAGCTTGTATCACCATATTCATAAAAAAAAAAATTATACAATAGGTTTAAATGTTATTCAGCAAGTTGTGTTCTTTAAATGGTTAAAAAATAAATAAAATAAAAAAAATCACTCTTTTTGCAGAAACAAGATCTAATTAAAGTGTACCTGTTCAAATCCCAACCAATCATGATAACACGGGAAGAGAAGCATGTAATTCACTAAAACAAGAACCAGCAGTACACAGGTGTAAGGGTGCATTCACACCACGTTTTTGCAATACAGTTCCCGTATACGTTTTCTATGTGAAAACCGTATGGAACCGTATTGGAAAACGTATGCATTGACTCTCCATTGAAAACCGTATGCCAAAAGATGCATCAGGTTGTGTCCGTTTTGCATCCTGTAAGGTTTTGTCAGGTTTTTTTCCTGTACCCAAAACCGTAGTCTACCACGGTTTTAGGTCCGGTTGAAAAACTGTATTAAACCGTATTCGTTTTTTTTTTTTTTTTAAACATGGGAGTCAATGGGAACCGTACAGAACTGTATGTGCATACAGTTCCATCCGGTTTTCACCATACAGTTTTTGACTTTGCACACTTTTTTTTCTTGGAATTTCAATCAAACAAGTAAAACTTTATTCAAAATGGAGTGAAAAGTTAAAAACGTATACTTTTTTCCTTAAAAAATTGATGAAACCTGATGTTAGTTTTCAAACCGTAAACGTTTTTTAACTGTATACGGGTGAAAATTTGTACACACGTTTTGATACAGTTTAGTTTTTCCTCACAAACCTGATACGGGAACTGTATTGCAAAAACGTGGTGTGAATGCAGCCTAAGAGTGGAGGCTCTAAAACAACCCACCAAAGCAACATTAAAAGTAAAGTAAATCATGCCCAGACGTACATAGCTTCAAATAGACTTATTTTAGTAATGTTGTTCAGTTCAGCAAACGAATAAGGAGGAAATCTAATACTCATCCAGTGGGCACGATCAGCGAAAAACGTTAAAGTTTCCAGTCTGATTGCACTCAACCTTTCAGGGGCATGACAACTCTGTAGTTACTCCACTGGAGAGAAGAATCAAACTGAGCTCATCAGACACGGCAAAGTTTCAGAGGTGAGAGTGGCATGTGGCCAGGAAGGTTTCATAGACTTACATTATGAGACCGTCCTTGCTATGTGACAAAGAGCTGGGAGAGAACACACTAAGTGTGCTCTTCTCCTGACTAGTTCTTGCGATTGGTTGGGATGTGACCAAATCTAAACTTTGGATATGACTCTACAACAGGGGTTTTCAAACTGGGTGCTGTGACACAGAGGATGCCACTAGTCAGACACGCTGAGACACTGAGACTGCCAGAGTGCACTGGAAAACACAGGACAGGTGAGAAATGCAGTGAAATGGCACAGAGGGGATACAGGATGAAAAGAAATGGCAAAAAGGGGGATGGAGGATGGTTGATGTGGCACAAAGGGTGAAAAGGGGGAATTGAAATAGCAAGGGGAAATATACTGCAATCCGCAATGAACGCGATTCGATTGGGATATATCGTGCAGGCTTGGCTTACAGGGAAGCTTTCAGATCCATATTGCCCTCCAAACTGTCCCCCATTACCTCATAACAGTAGTGAATAGGATTCTGATGCTATTTCTATACATTTTTAAGTGTTTTTAAACTTAATCAGCAGGCCCATATGGTAGTCACTGAGGGGGAGCAGCATTAAGTCACAATGCCCGCACCCTCCTCCCGCCCACTCAGACATACTAATTTAATTGACATCCTAATGTAAAGCATGGAGTAGGAGAGAGGTAAGTGTGTGACTGCATACTGCAGCCACTCCTCCACTGTGAGTACCTAATGCATGCTGGGACTACTAAATGTGTGGCCTCAGGTAATACTACGTAAAGGTGGAGAGTGCTCGTCCCTTCTCATTGGCTCCTTCTTTGTTTATTTTGATGTACGCCATTCCTAAAGTGAAGGAACTTTATCCTTAGATTGCTAGTGTGTGTTATTTACTTTTAGGATGGGAGGGCATGTTTATATAGTACACTGGGTTGGGTAGTGTACACATTACTTATTCCACCCCTTTTTCATTATGTATCCACTCCCTATATAATGTCACTGATTGATGTCTCTAAATAAGCCGCACCATTTATTGTGACCACTATGAATCAGAGTACTTGATGGGTGAATAAATATTACATTTGCTTGGACATCCTTGTCTGGAGTGCAGTCTTCCATTTGCTTTTTACTATTGGACTATAGCCTTGGTCAGGCTTTGAGGACAGGCACCCGTGGACTGTGAGCAATCCATACCCCTGCTGATTTTTAGGCAATAGTGGCAGTTTACAGGTCAATAGGAAGCAGACAGGTGTCCTTTAAAACTACACATTTTAGCAAACAAGAAAAAAATTACTGCAACAACTTTCAATAACTTTCTCCACTTTTCACATAATAATAGTCATAAAAAATAATAAAAATCTACTTAAAATAAAGAAAAACAAAAGCTTCAGTTTCCAATAATGGTGAATGGCCTTGGAACAGCAGTGTCACAAACAGATTGGGATTTACAAATGCAAATTGCCCTCATTACAGTTAAGCTCATTATAGAAGAATGCATGCAGATGAACTGCTAAAACCTGGCCTGCCAATGGCATGCTGAGCCAAATGTTGGTCACCTTTGGCTTACAATTTATTTAGCAATGGGCACCAATTAGGTGTCTGAATAGAAATATTTGGCCTCTGCGCAGTGCAACAACTGGGTGCAAAATAAACAATGGTTTTCAATCTGGTAACATTTGCTAAAATAGTCTAACAGTCCAACAATCAAGCAAACAACTATTCATGTCAATGGGATATTTTTACAATCCGTTTACATACGTTTGTACCCGTCTACACTCATTTCCAATTTTTTGAAGGCAGAAAAAACGGCACATGCAGTATTTTTTCTTCTGTCAAAAAACAAACAAACAAAAAAAAAACGATACAGTAAATTTAACATTGAAGTCTGTGGAAAACTGATGTGCCTTTAATGTCATCTGTTTGCATCCATCTTTTTCATACGTTTTTACTTCTGAGCATGCTCAGAACAAAAATAAAATGTTTTTTTGGGTTTATTATCTGAACAATAATGGATCCAAACGGATAACATCCGTTTGCATCAGTTATTGTCCTTTTTTTAACATTTTTAAGTCAGTTTTTTTTTTTGATGGGAGAAGAACGGGGCGAATCTAGACAGCCATGTGAACACAGCCTAAGCTATTTCATGCTGTGCTGAAAACAGATCTATATACACATTAATAATTATACAGTGACCCCCCGACCTACGATGGCCCCGACATATGATGAAATCGACATACGATGGCCTCTCAGAGGCCATCGCATGTCGATGTCAGCATCGACATACAATGCTTTTTTATGTCGGGGCCATCGCATTAAGTGCTATCCGGCAGCGCCAAATGCTTAAGCTGCTGCCGGATAGCAGCTTAATGTTCCCCGTGTGATGCGGTAAGTATTACTTACCCCTCCACGATGCTCCGGGGTGCCCTCCGGGTCCAGCGCTGGTCTTCCGGTGTCTTCTCGGCCCTCTCCGATGACGTCAATACGCTGCTGCGCATGCCATCCAATAGGAATGGCATACGCAACGGAATAATGATGTCGCTACGCAGGCCCAGTAAGGCCTTGAGGAAGACAGAAGAGGACCGGAGAAGACAGAAGAGGACCGGAGAAGACAGAAGAGGACCGGAGAAGACAGCAGAGGACCGGAGAAGACAGCGGAGGACCGGAGAAGACAGCGGAGAGCCCAGCAGAGGCCCGGGATCACCATCGGGAGCGGGGGGGACACCATCTCGAGCGGCAGGGACAGGGGAGTACAGCTTCCTATACTTTACATTGCACGAATCCCTCAACATATGATGGATTCGACAAACGATTGCTCGTTTGGAACGAATTACCATCGTATGTTGAGGGACCACTGTATTGCAAAATATATCAAATATACACATTATAAAAGCACTCAAGAACTTTTAGCTCATAATCATGCACACTAGTTCTACAGTGCATGTTCGATGCTCTTAGTTACTGTAACTTGGTAATGTGATCACTAGCCTGACTCACTGAAAATCAGTGTTTAACCCCTTAAGGACACAGCTCATTTTGACCTTAAGGACACAGCTAGTTTTATTTTTGCGTTTTCGTTTTTTCCTCCTCGCCTTCTAAAATTCATAACTCTTTTATATTTCCCTTCCCAGACCCATACGAGGGCTTGTTTTTTGCGTGACCAGATGTTCTTCGTAATGACATCACTCATTTTACCTTATAATGTATGGTAAACCCCCAAATTTTTTTTTTGTGTAAGGAAATTTAAACGGAAATCTTAATTTAGCAGATTTGAGGGGGTTTCGTTTTCGCGCTGTACACTTTGCAGTAACAATTACATGTTTTCTTTATTCTCTGGGTCAATACAATTAAAATGATCCCCATGGTTAAATACATTTCTATTATTGCACTGCTGTTAAAAGAATCAAAAAAATTTTTTTTTACAAAATCGGTATGATTAAAATTGTCGTATTTTGACCATCTCTAACTTTCTAACTTTTTTCCGTATTCAGGTATGTGTGAGGGCTCATTTTTTGCACCATGATCTGTAGTTTGTTTTGGTACCAAATTTGCGTATATTACTTTTTGATTGCTTTTTATAAATTTTTTGACTGAAATTTTTGACTATTTTTCTTTTTCCGTTTACGCCGTTTGCCGTACAGGATCATTAACATTATATATTTATAGTTCAGACATTTACGCATGCGGCGATGCCAAATATGTTTATTTATCTTTTTTTTACACTCTTTTGTATCAATATGGGGAAAAGTGGTGATTAAAAACTGTATTGGGGAAGGGGCTTTTTCACATTTTTATTCACTTTTTTATTCCCTTTTTTTACATTTATTTTACACTTTTTTTAGTCCCCATAGGGGACCATCAATAGCAATCATTAGATTGCTAATACTGTTCAGTGCTATGCATAGGGAATAGCACTGATCAGTTTTATCGGCAATCTTCTGTTCTGGTCTGCAGGAGTGCCGCGGCCGATCAAATCATCCATTATAAGTGCTACACTGCCGCAGATGCTGTGATCTGTATTGATGACGGCATGTGAGGGGTTGATGGCAGACATCAGCACGATCGCTGATGTCCGCCATTACCGGTGGGTCCGCGGCTGCTGACAGCCACCGGAACCCGCCGGGGATGAAGCGAGCGCATCTCCTGCGCTCGCATCACAGCTGCGCCATAAATGTACGGCGCTGTGCGCTAAGTGACACTATGCAGCGCTGGACATTTACGGCGCATGTCCTTAAGGGGTTAATGTGTCAGAGGAAGTGGCCTGTTCTGGGTCAGCTGACTTTCTGTGAACTAAAGGATGACATCTCTTCCAAAGCTCTGTCTGAGTGTTCCTTTGGAAGAGAGGCAGTTGAAAGAGTTGTAAAAGAGAAGATATCTGCTGTGCGGAGTGAATCTGTGGAGCTGGAGTGACTTGTGTGAGTACTTACATTTTGCACATAGAGGGATAGAATTTTAAACAGCCTTTTAACTTTTTTCCTCTACTCTGCCTCTAGTGGCAGTGGTAAATTGGTCGCGGGTGCTTAAATCTTAGCCTGGGACTCAGTTCTGAGCGTGCTCTGAGTGTTGTTTTGGAAGAGAGTTGTAAAAACAGGAGTTAGGAAGCAGGAGTTTGAGATCGCTGTGAGTGTTACTTTGTGAAATCCCCATAACTAGATAGCCTCGATGTTGGAAAATGCAGTCTGGTGTACATCTTGCACAATGTATGCAATCCTTGAACAGCAGTTTGAGGATGCATATTGTTGTGCGAGATGTGTGCGAGTTGTTCATTTGGAAGCCCAGTTCCTGGCTCTAGAGGAGCAACTGGCAACACAGACGCATTGACAACTTGGAGAAGAGTCTTCTGCTCACTGAGCAAGTACTCTCTGGGGTAAAGGTGGGGGGAGGATAGTGGAACGGAGATACAGAACAGTCAGGAAGCTAGCTGGTTTACAGTTAGAAAATGGGGTAGAAGGAAAGTGTCAGGGAGGCTAGTCCTGATCTGGCACAGCCCAACAATGTCCGGTCGGCAGATGAGGGGGATGCCATTTCAGAGCTAGCAGTACTCTGCCTTTGCTCACCAGGTGGGGGTGTCTGCTCCAATAAGGAGGGAGGGAGGAGTGCAGGGCAGGCCAGACAGGTACTGGAAGTGGGGGACTCAATTATTAGGGGGAAAGACAGGGTGATCTGTCACAAAGACCGGGATCGCTGAACAGTGTGTTGTCTACCTGCCGCTCTAGTTCGGGACATCGCATATCGGAATGACAGGTTGCTGGGTGGGGCTGGAGAGGACCCGGCGCTCATGGTACATATTGGCATGAATGACAAAGTAAAAGGTAGGTGGAGTGTCCTTAAAAATGATTTCAGAGAATAGGCCGCAAGCTTAAGGCAAGGACCTTCAAGGATTTTCTGAAATATTACCTGTACCACAAGCCACACAAGAGAGGCACCGGGAGATTAGGGAGGAAAACAAGTGGGTCAAAAGCTGGTGTAGGAAGGAGAGGTTTGGGTTCATGGAGAACTGGACTGACTTTGCTGTCGGATACCGGCTCTACCGTAGGGACGGGCTGCACCTCAATGGGGAGGGGGCAGTTGTGCTTGGGGAGAAGATGGCTAGAAGGGTGGAGGAGTGTTTAAACTAGGGACTGGGGGGGAGGGAACATAAAACATAAAGGGGAAAGACAGTGTAGATAAAGAGGGGGGGGGACTTATTAATGTACCTGGGGTGGAGCGAAGGGACAGGTTAGAATAGTTAATAGGGATAGGCTTCATAGGGAAAAAAAACATACACCATTGAATTGCATGTTGACTAATGCCAGAAGTCTGTCCAATAAAACTGACGACCTGGAATTCATAATTATGACATAGTGGGTATAACAGAGACTTGGTTGGACGATAGCTGTGACTGGGCGGTCAACATACAGGGTTATAGTCTATTCAGGAAAGATCGGACAAAACAGAAAGGGGGAGGAGTTTGTCTTTATGTAAATTCCAGTCTGAAGGCCGCACTGGGGCAAAAAAAAAAAAACAAGGCAGCAAATCAGAATGAGGTAATAATAATGGGGGACTTTAAATATCCAGATATAAACTGGGAGACTGAGGCCTGTGAATCTCATAAAGGAAAAAGGTTTCTGACTATAGCTAAAGACAATTATCTGTCCCAAATGATGCAGGGCCTGACCAAAGGGGGTGCCCTACTGGACTTAATATTAACCACAGACCTGACAGAGTAACTAATGTGCAAGTAGAAGGGCACCTAGGAAATAGTGATCATAATATAATACATTACAACTTGTTCTTCAATAAGGGATCCTCGCGGGGGGCCACAAAAACAATGAACTTTAGGAAGGCAAAGCTTGATCAACTTAGAGAAGTCCTTAACAATATAAAATGGGATAATGTCCTCAAAAATATGAATACTGACACTAAATGGGAGACTTAAGAATATTTTAAATTCTCACTGTAAGAGATACCTTATGGGAATAAAAGGATGAGGAATAAAAGAAAACCAATATGGATGAATACAAATGTTAAGGGGGCAATGAATGACAAAAATAAAAGCATCTAAACTACTAAAACAGGATGGCAGTGAAGAATTAAAAAGCTATAGAGAAAAATGTAAAATATGTAAAAAAACAGATAAAAACTGCAAAAATAGAGACAGAAAGACTCATTGCCAAAGAGTAAAACTAACCCCAAAATGTTCTTTATCTATAAAACTATAACTTTCTACAGACATGGCCGTAAATGTTGGCACCCCTGAAATTTTTCAAGAAAATGAAGCATTTCTCACAGAAAAGGATTGCAGTAACACGTTTTGCTATACACATGTTTATTCCCATTTTTGTGTATTGGAACTAAACCAAAAAAGGGAGGAAAAAAAGAAAATTGGACATAATGTCACACAAAACTCCAAAAATGGGCTGGACAAAATTATTGGCACCCTTAACATAAAATTTGGTTGCACGACTTTGGAAAAAATAACTGAAATCAGGCGCTTCCCATAACCATCAATAAGCTTCTTACACCTCTCAGCAGGAATGTTGGACCACTCTTCCTTTGCAAACTGCTCCAGGTCTCTCTTATTGGAAGGGCGCCTTTTCCCAACAGCAATTTTAACACCTTCGGGACGGAGGGTTTTCCAGTTTTTGCACTTTCGTTTTTTCCTCCTTACTTTTAAAAATCATAACCCTTTCAATTTTGCACCTAAAAATCCATATGATGGCTTCTTTTTTGCGCCACCAATTCTACTTTGTAATGACATCAGTCATTTTACCCAAAAATCTACGGCGAAAGGAAAAATCATTGTGCGACAAAAAGAAGAAAAAATGCCATTTTGTAAATTTTGGGGGCTTCCGTTTCTATGCAGTACATTTTTCTGTAAAAATGACACCTTATCTTTAATCTGTAGGTCCATAAGGTTAAAATGATACCCTACTTATATAGACTTGATTTTGTCGTACTTCTGGAAAAAATCATAACTACATGCAGGAAAATGGATACGTTTAAAATTGTCATCTTCTGACCCCTATAACTTATTTTTCCGTGTATGGGGCGGTATGAGGGCTCTTTTTTTCACCGTGATCTGAAGATCTTTTAGCAATACCATTTATGTATTGATCGGACTTTTTGATCACTTTTTATTCACTTTTTCATTATATAAGAATACCCTATTTTGGACTTTGGAATTTTTTTGCGCGTATGCCAATGACCGTGTGGTTTAATTAACAATATATTTTTATAAATCGGACATTTCCGGCGATACCACGTATGTTTATTTTTATTTACAAAGTTTTTTTTTTTTAAATGGGAAAAGGGGGGTGATTAAAACTTTTATTAGGGAAGGGGTTAAATGATCTTTATTCACTTTTTTTTCCAATGTTATAGCTTTCGTAGGGGGCTATAACACTGCACACACTGGTCTTTTACATTGATCAATGGTTTGTCATAGGAAAACATTGATCAATGATTCTGCCGCTTGAATGCTCATACTAAGTAAGGTAACGGAACCTAACTGAAGTGTACCTCCAGCTGTTGCAAAAGTACAACTCCCAGCATGCACGGTCTGTCAGTGCATGCTGGGAGTTGTAGTTTTGAAACAGCTGGAGGTTTGCACCCCATGTGAATGTACAGGGTACTTTCACACATGCGGGTTTACAGTGAGTTTCCTGCTTCAAATTTTCCACGGCAGTGCAAACTCCTAGCGGGAAACTCGCTGTAAATCCCCGCTAGTGCGAATGTACTCTAAAAACCCTACACTACGACATAATAAAGCATAAAACACTACATATACACCCCCTTACACTGTCCCCCTAATAAAAATGAAAAACGTATTGTATGGCAGTTTCCAAAATGGAGCCTCCAGCTGTTGCAAAACAACAACTCCTTGCATTTCCGGAAAGCCACTGACTGTCCAGGCATGCTGTCAGTTAAGCAACAGCTGGAGGTACCCTTTTTTGGAATCACTGGTGTATAATATCCCTATGTCCACCCCTATGCAATCCCTAATTTAGTCCTCAAATTCTCTCTTTCACTTCGGAGCCCTGTCGTATTTCGAGGAAACAGTTTAGGGCCACATTTGGGGTATTTCTGTACTTGGGAGCAATTGCACTACAAATTTTTTTTGGGGGGGGGGGGGGGGGGCTTTTTACCCCTTATGAAAAGGAAAATTTGGGTTCTACACCAGCCTGTTAGTGTAAAAAAATAAATATGTTTACACTAACATGGTGGTGTTGCCCCATACTTTTTATTTTCACAAGAGTTAAAAGGAAAAAAAGACCCACAAAATTTGAAACACAATTTCTCCTGAGTATGGAAATACCCCATATGTGGGGCATAAAATGCTCTGCGGACGCACAACAAGGCTCAGGAGTGAGAGCGCACTGTGTACATTTGAGGGCTAAACTGGTGATTTGCAAAGGGGTGGCTGATTTTACAGCGGTTCTGACAAACGCAAAAAAAATACCCACACGTGACTCCATTTTGGAAACTACACCCCGAACAGAACAGAACAAGGGGTATAGTGAGCCTAAACACCCCACAGGTGTTCGACGAATTTTTGTTAAAGTTGGATGGGAAAATGAAAAAAAATATATTATTTTTTTTTTTAACTAAAATGATGGTATTACCCTAAATTTTTCATTTTCACAAAGTAAAATAGGAAAAAAGCACCCCAAAAATTGGTAACCCCATTTTTTCTGAGTAAGAACATACCCCATATGTGGATGTAAAGTGCTCTGCGGGCGAACTACAGTGCTCAGAAGAGAAGGAGCGCCATTGGGCTTTTGGAGAGATAATTTGTCTGGAATTGAAGGCCAAGTGTGTTTACAAAGCCCCTATTGTGTCAGAAGAATGGATCCCCCCTCACATGTGACCCTATTTTGGAAACTACACCCCACACATAATGTAATAAGGGGTGCAGTGAGCATTTACGCCCCACAGGTGACTGACAGATTTAATTTTTCATTTGCATAGCCCACTGTTCTAAAGATCTGTCAAACACGGGTGGGGTGGTAAATGTTCACTGCCTGCCTTATTAAATTATGTGAGGGATGCAGTTTCCAAAATGGGGTCACATGTGGGGGGGGGGGGGGGGGGTCACTGTTCTGGCACCATGGGGGGCTTTGTAAACGCACATGGCCCCTGACTTCATTCCAAACAAATTCTCTCTCCAAAAGCTCAATGGCGCTCCTTCTCTTCTGAGCATTGTAATACAGCAGCAGGGCATTTCACGTCCACACATAGGGTATTTCCCCACTCCAATTCCAATTTTTGGGGGGCATCTTCTCCTATTACCCCTTGCAAAAATGTTTAATTTGGGGAAAAACCAGCAATTATTTTTTTCATTTACACATCCAACTTTAACAAAAAGTCGTCAAACACCTGTGGTGTGTTAAGGCTCACTGCACACATTGTTACATTCCTTGAGGGGTGTAGTTTCCAAAATAGTATGCCATGTTTTTTTTTTGCTGTTCTGGCACCATAGGGGCTTCCTAAATGTGACATGCCCCCTCAAAAACCATTTCAGCAAAATCTGCTTTCCAAAAGCCCAATTACCCTTCGTAAAAATGGTAAATTTGGGGAAAGAAAACTGCACTTTAGTGAAAACATCCAATTTTAACGAAAAGTTGTCAGACACCTGTGGGGTGTTAAGGCTCACCGTACCCTTTGTTACATGCCTTGAGGGGTGTAGTTTCCAAAAAAGTATGCCATGTGGGGGGTTCTGGCACCCTAGGGGCTTCCTAAATGCGAAATTGGGTTACAGATTTTGGGGGGGCTTTTTCTCCTATTACCCCTTGTAAAAATAAAAAAACTGGGTCTACAAGAACATGAGAGTGTAAAAAATTTAGATCTAGAATTTTCGCCTTCACTTTGCTGCTATTCCTGTGAAACACCTAAAGGGTTAATACACTTTCTGAATGTCATTTTGAATACTTTGAGGGGTGCAGTTTCTATAATGGTTCATTTATGGGGTATTTCTAATATGAAGGCCCTTCAAATCCACTTCAAAACTGAACTGGTCCCTGAAAAATTCTTATTTTGAACATTTTGTGAAAAATTTGAAAATTGCTGCTGAAATTTTGATTCCACAAATGCATCATTTGTGGGACATATTTTTTGTACATCTGAAAAGTAGAAAATGCGCCCCATATTTTATTACGCTATTTGTCCCGTGTTCTGCTTAGACCATATTTGGTTGCATGGCCACATGGTGGGACCCAGAAGGAGAGGAGCACCATTTGGCTTTCAGGATATTATACAAATTATAGGCCATGTAATACTTAATGTGTATAACAAGTCTTGGAAAATATTTCTACATAAATAAACAGTTATTTAAAAAAAACAAATTATAGGCCGCACTTCATCTTGCACAGCATTGTAGCTGTCAGAACAACACCGCACCCCCAGAAGTGACCACATTTTCGAAACTACACCCCCTAAAGTATTCACCTAGGGCAAAGGTGAGTACATTGAGCCCTTATTGTGTGGCAAGAATTATTTCAAAGTCAGTGGAAAAAAATATCAATTAGCTTTTTTTTCCACAATTTCTTTATTTGTGGGACATAATTTTGATAAGTCGCTTTTGAAATGGAGGAAATGCACTCATATTTTATCACGCTGTTCATCCCGGGCTGGGCAGTACCCCAACTTAGGCCATATCTGGTTGCCTGACTGCCTTGTAGGACCAAGAAGTAGAGGAGCCCCCTGTGGCTTTCAGGGCATCATTATATGAATAGTCCCCATTCATACTGCATTTCTGCTGTATAGGTGCTCGTTATCATGTCAAAAAAGGGATGCCAATGTATACTGTAGCAGTCTCATTCAGAAATAAATGGAGCTGCTACAGTATACGTCAGCATCACTTTTTTTGACATGATGCTGACGGATACCTCTAACATACTGCAGAAACGCAGTATGAACGGGATGCAGTGTAGGGTCACATAGAGCGCATCCACAGCATATTTCCCACCGCGATTGCCCCCCCAGCAGTCACAAGGGTGAGATCACTGCTGTGGCTGGGTAGCTCAGCGGGAAATCCACCGCTATGAGTGGACACACAAAGCTACCGAGCTGCAGCAGGGAGCTCATTATTGTGAGTGCTTGTGGGCATCCGCAGCATGTAATATTCTGCGGATGTACGCCATGTGATTCTACACATTATGCATTTTAATTTTCATTATATTTATTTAATAAATGTATTTTTATTTTTTATTTTATACACTTTTTTTAAACTTTTTTTTACACTTATTTATTTTATATTATTTTTTTTTCACTTTTTTTTATGCTCTGGAATACTTAGTAATTTGCAAAATTTTGAATCTTTCTAACTTTCTGTTTGTAAGGAAAATGGACATACCAAATAAATTATATATTGATTCACATATACAATATGTCTACTTTATGTTGGCATCATAAAGTTGACATGTTTTTACTTTTTGACATTAGGAGGGCGTTCTGCCGCATGGCATTTTTCAGCCAAAAAAGTGCTGCGGTCAGATGTTCACAGTAAATCAATGAGAAATAGCTAAATTCTTTTTCCACTTTGCGTTTTTCAGTTGGCTTTTTTCTTTTTTTATCCTTTTGCCGTTTTTTCACTTTTTTTGGCGTTTTTCGGCTTTGTGGCGGTTTTGCAAAGTTGGAAGCATGTATAGCCTATGGCTTTTTTTTTCCTGAACTCGTGGCGTTTTTCTCCCATTTAAAAAAAAAATAAAATAAAATATTGAAAAAGATACAGTGGTGATGGAAAAAAATTTATGTGGGCGGGCAGGGCACTTAAAATATAGCCAATAAAAATGTAGTGCATTTTTTATTTTTACATTTTTTAGGTAGTACTACTACTCCCAGCATGGAACACACTGTTCCATGATGGGAGTTGTAGTACCTGTACTAATTGACAGATTGCCCATGTCACTTCTGACACCCATTGCGATTAGAGATGAGCGAAGTTACAGTACTTCGATTCTGCACAAACCTCGCGGCTCGGCGGTTGCTGAATTTAGCATGCATAAATTAGTTCAGCTTTCAGGTGCTCCGGTGGGCTGAAAAAGGTGGATATAGTCCTAGGAGCACCTGAAAGCACCTGAAAGCTAATAAGTGGTGTAGTGAGCATTTACACCCCACAGGTTTTTGAAACAACTTTGGTAGAGTGGGCTGTGAAAATTAGCATTTTTTTTTTTTTTTTTTTTTTTTTTTACACAAAAATGATGGTGTAACCCCAAATTTATCATTTTTTTTACAAGGAATAATAGAGGCAAAATCCCCCCAAAAGTTGTTACCCAATTTCTCCCAAATATAGAAATACCCCATATGGGGATGTAAAGTGTTCAGGGGGCACATGGCAGGGCTCAGGAGGGAAGAAGCACCATTTGGCTTTTGGCTGGAATAGTTTTTGGGGGCCATGTTGCATTTATAAAGTCCCTATGGTGCCTAGAATGTGGAAACCACCCACATGTGACACCATTTTGGAAACTATACCCCTCATGGAATGTAACAAGAGGTGCAGTAAGCATTTACACCCCACTGGCGTTTGACACATTTTTGGAAACGTTCTTTTTCCCGAACCCCTGTTCCAAAAATCTGTCAGGCACCTGAGAGGTGTAAATGCTCAGTGCACCCATTATTACATTCCATGAAGGGTGTAGTTTCCAATATGGGGTCACATGAGGATTTTTTTTTTCCGAGTTTATGTCAGAACCGCTGCAACTCTCAGTCACCCCTCTGCATATCACCAATTTAGGTCTCAAGAGTACATGGTGTGCCCTCACTCCTGAGCCCTGTTGTGCACCTGTAGAATGCCTTGTGTCCACATATGGGATATTTCCGTAACCGGGAGAAAATGCAGTACAAATTTTGGGGGTCTTTCTCAATTTACATCTTGTGAAAATATAAAGTATAAGGCAACACCAGCATGTTAGTATAAAATTTTTTACTTTTTTTTTACACTAACATGCTGGTGTAGCCCCCAACTTTTCCTTTTCATAAGGGGTAAAAAGAAAAAAAACCCTCAAAATTCCGAGTATGAAAATACCCCATATGTGGCACTAAACTGTTGCTTTGAAATGAAACAGGGCTCCGAAGTGAGAGCGCCATATGCATTTGAGGCCTACATTAGGGATTTGTATAACCTACGGCAGTGTTTCCTAAACAGGGTGCCTCCATCTATTGCAAAACCACAAGTCCCAGCATGCCTGGACAGTCAATGCTGGAAGTTTTTATTTTGCAACAGTTAGAGGCTTTATTTAGGAAACAGTGCCGTACGAGCGGTTTTTAATATTTAGTGTTTTACTCTATTTTGTGTTCGTGTAGTGTTTGGTGCTTATACAGTACCTATTTACAATGAGTTTCCTGCTACAAGTCTGAGCCACGGCGTATTTTCCGTAACTCAAACTTGGAGCGGGAAACTTACCGTAAACCCGCCCGTGTGCTCTAGCTTTTGCAACTCTCTGGGTGCAAGGACAGTCAAAAGGCATGCTGGGCGTTGTCGTTATGCAACAGCTGAATGCACATAACTACAACTCCCAGCATACCCTCTGGTTGTAGTTGTAGTTATGCAAGAGCTAGTGAAAAAAGTGCCACTAGCTCTTCCATAACTACAACTCCCAGCATGCAGTCAGCAAAATGGCATGCTGGGAGTTGTAGTTGTGTGCCTCCAGTTGTTGGATAACTACAACCTCTAGCATGCCCTTTGGCTGTGTATGCTAGGAGTTGCACTTATGCAACAGCATGAGGCACACAGTCCTCACCTCCTGCTGCCGCCTCGATCCTCCCACCGCCGCTGAGTCCCGGTGCAGTGCCATAGATTGTGATTTGCCATAGATTGTGAAGGAGTGACTCAGCAGTTTTCCCTGCTCGAGCGCTCCGCCTCCATCACATTCTATAGGCTGACAGTCGCACACCACCCCACAACCATTGGTTACTGCGGGGGCTGGGAGGGGTGTGCGAGTGTCACGTGACATATTTAATACTCACACATCGCAGCTCACGGCAGTCTCACTTGGGCTATCACAGGGAGAGGATCTCTCCCTGTGATAGCCCGAAGCTGCACGGAGCTCTCATGGCCTTTGTGGCCCAATTCCGAGAGCGGTATTGGGCCACAGAAGCTAATACTTTTACTGTTTTATTGTCACCCGCCAGCGCGCTCGTTCGCCACCGCTATCGGGATACCTATGCCCGATAGCGGCGTTATCAGCTTGTCACCCGCCAGCGCGATCGCTCGACAGCGCTATCAGGATCCCTATGCCTCCCCGCCCGCTGCTCTACTCTACTGTTAACTCTCAGGGAATGGGGAACAGAAAGTAGAGCAGCGGGCGCCGCTAAAGTAGTACTGTGCATGCGCAGCACTACGCAAATAGGGTATGTAGGTAGCGTAGCCGTACATTAGTGTAGGTTGTAATTTAGCATAGTTTAGTATTAATAGTGAAAGGGGGTTAGGCACCACAACTCCCAGCATGGGAGTTGTAGTTTAGGACAACAACTCCCAGCATGCCCAGACAGCTAAAGGCTGCCCAGGCATGCTGGGAGTTGTAGTTTAGGACTACAACTCCCAGCATGCCCAGACAGCTAAAGGCTGCCCAGGCATGCTGGGAGTTGTAGTTTAGCTTAGATTAGACAGCGAAGGGACCACAACTCCCAGCATGCCCAGACAGCTAAAGGCTGCCCAGGCATGCTGGGAGTTGTAGTTTAGGACTACAACTCCCAGCATGCCCAGATAGCTAAAGGCTGCCCAGGGAGTTGTAGTTTAGCTTAGATTAGACAGTAAAGGGACCACAACTCCCAGCATGCCCAGACAGCTGAAGGCTGCCCGGGCATGCAGGGAGTTGTAGTGCAGTGAAGGGACCAGAACTCCCAGGATGCCCAGACAGCTGAAGGCTGCCCAGGCATGCTGGGAGTTGTAGTTTTACACAGGTATAAAGTAGTTAGCGTAGTGTTAGCGCGATTTTAGCGTAGCGTTAGCTCAATTTTAGCGTAGCTTTACTTTAGTGTTAGCGCAGTTTTACAGTTTTTAGCGTAGCATAGTGTTAGCGCATTTGTAGCTTATTTAGCATAGCGTAGTGTTAGCGCACTTGTAGCGTAGCTTAGTGTTAGCGTACTTTTAGCGTATTTAGCGTAGTGTAGTGTTAGTGCACTTTTAGTGTAGTGTAGTGTTAGCACAGTTTTAGTATATTTAGCGTAGCGTATTGTTAGCGTAGTCTTAGAGTAGTTAGCGTAGTGTAGTGTTAGTCCAGTTCTGGCATAGTTGGCGTAGTGTAGCTAACTTAGTTTTACAGGCAGATGAAGTGTAGTTTAGAGAGTTTAGCGTGGGGTGTAGCTTAGTCATAAAGTGAAGGGGCTACAACTCCCAGCATGCCCAGGCAGCCAAAGGCCGTCCGGGCAGGATGGAAGTTGTAGTTTTGCAAAAGTAGCAGAGGCAGTTGCGCTCTGCTACCTTGATGCAGTATACGGCCACCTGTATAGATGGCTGGATACGGTGATCACAAGGCCCCTTACCCACCTCCGTTCCTGCTCCGTCACTGGACTTGGAGCAATGCAGGAAGATGACGGAGCTGGAACAGGGGTGGTAAGTTAAGCTCTCCAGGTAATAACCCATTTTATTTTGTTTTTTTCTTCTCGTTTCAGATACGTGAATGCGGAGGACTACATCGGAATCGGTGGACTACAACGATGACCTGCATTTTTTTCTTTTAATAAAATGGTTAACGAGGGCTGTGGGGGGGGGGGGGGGGGAGTGTTTTTCCTAATAAAAATGTTTTAACTTGTGTGTGCTTTTTTTCTTTGTTATTACTTTACAGGCTCAGTAGTGGAAGTCCTCTTGTAGACGGAGTCCATTACCAAGTCGGGGCTTAGCGTTAGCCCCAAATACAGCTAGCGATAATCCCCAATTATTACCCCGGTACCCAACGCCACAGGGGTACCGGGAAGAGCAGATACCAACAGGCCTAGAGCGCCAAATATGGCGCTCTTGGGCCTAGGCGGTAACAGGCTGGTGTTATTTAGGCTGGGGAGGGCCAGTAATGATGGTCCTCGCCCACCCTGGTAACGTCAGGCTGTTGCTGTTTGGTTGGTATTTGGCTGAAAATTAAGGCTGGGAACCACACACTTTTTTTTTTTTTATAAAAAAAAAAAAAAAAACGTGTGTGATTCCCAGTCTTTTCATTTTCAGCCAAATACCAACCAAACAGCAACAGCCTGATGTTACCAGGGTGGGCGAGGACCATCATTACTGGCCCTCCCCAGCCTAAATAACAAAAGATCCTCTCCCTGTGATAGCACAAGTGAGACTGCCGTGAGCTGCGAAGCGGGAGTATTAAATATGTCACGTGACACTCGCACTCCCCCCCCCCCCCCCCCCCCCCCCCAAGCCTCCGCAGTAACCAATGGTTGTGGGGTGGTGTGCGAGTGTCAGCCATCACGGAGGCGGAGCGCTCGAGCAGGGAAAACTGCTGAGTCACTCCATCACAATCTATGGCAAATCACAATCTACGGCACTGCACCAGCCGCCGCCGAGTCTCTGCCACCGATTCCGGTGACTCCCACCGCCGATCGATCTGATATTCTGTGCAACCGCTCTCGCCCTCCGGACAAGGGGCAGGGCGGGTGCACCTCCCAGCAGGTGCAGTGATTTGGTCGGCCTTCTGTGCAACCGCTCTCGCCCTCCGAACAAGGGGCAGGTGCCCCTCCCAGCAGGTGCAGTGATTGGGTCGGCCAGTGCCCGAATACCAATCACAGGCTTTGTGGGGGTGCCACCTTACTCCTGCTGC
This sequence comes from Hyla sarda, assembly GCF_029499605.1. NCBI lineage: Eukaryota > Metazoa > Chordata > Amphibia > Anura > Hylidae > Hyla > Hyla sarda. The sequence continues at coordinate 332,282,369 of NC_079189.1, read as the reverse complement.
TTAGGGGTGATTGGTGCTTTCTCATACAGCACCAATCACCCCTATTTCTGAACACTCGGGTCACCAGAGACCCGATCAGAATTGACCGGCGATTCACCGTGATCGCCGACAAGGGGGGCGGGGGTGGGGGGTCTCAGAACCCTCCCCTCCACTGTGTGATATGCCGGGATGGCTGCTGTTAGATAACATCAGCCATCGCGGCCCGATCATCGTGTCCAAAGACGCGGTGATCACGGAATGCAGTGCCGTAAATGTACAGTGTTGTGCGCTAAGTGACCCTTAAGGGGTTAAAGAGGACCTGTGGCCAAACCAAAACAATTTAGATTGTACAGTTATTAAACTAGTTTAGGGTGTCATGATACACATTTTTACAGTTTCTTGATACGCCCTTCTGTTTATGAGATATGAGGGTTTATTTTTTGTCTGAAAATTCAGGGAAATCAAATAGGAATGAATTTACCATTAAGGGCTCGTTCACACTGCGGAATCTCCGCTCGCTGAATTCAGAGATTCCGCCTGGCCGAATACCATTGACCATTGACGGCTATGGTCCACTCGCGGATTCCGCACAAAGAATGAACATGTTCTTTCTTTGCGCGGAACACTTTCAGCGGCGGAAATGTCTGCCGCTGAAATTCCGCAGTGTGAACGGGTCTTGCGGAGACCCGTTCACACTAATGTCAAAGTTCACACACGCAGAATTGCGCCCGCGGAATTCCACCCGGAAATTCCGCGGCAATTCCGTAGTGTGAACGTACCCTAATAATGGGAGTGATTAGCACATGATGGATGGGATTATACAGTCAGTTACCAAATTTTGATGACTAGATAAGAGCATCTCCAAAATGGTAGGTCTTGCGGGGTGTCCCCAGTATGCAGTCAATTGTACCTACCTAAAAGTAGTCCTAAGAATAACAAACCATAAACTGGTGACATAGTAATGAGTGTTTACTGGGAATAGTGCAAACTATCCTATAATAGCGAAGCTATACAATGCACATATAGAAATCACACAAATAACAATTAACAGTAGCATGCCTGCTTTAGGGCTTTAGGCTGGGTTCCCACTTAACAGTTTTGTTGTTTGTGTTTTTTTTTTTTTTTTTTTAACCTGCCACTGCAGTTATCAAGCCAAAGCCAGTTGTGGATCCAAGTGGAAGGAAAAATAAGTCCTTCCTTTATATTTCCAGTTCCCTTTAAATCACTTCTGGCTTTGGCTCAAAAACTGCAGTGCATTAATTATCTTTAAAGAATAAATAAAAAAATCTTCCCATGAAAAAACAAACAGACAGTTCAAAAACAATGCAAAACCAAAACAAAAAGGAAAGAGGCAAAGGGACTAATATGGTAGGTAATACCATATGTTATGACAGGGGTGTGGAAATGTAATAAAATACTACTTGTCCAAGGGACTAAAACTGAGCACAACCTACTTATCCCTCATGAAATAATTTTAACTAAAATAGTATGTAAATAAGGTCTTTATTAGTTTATTTATTTCGTTTTTGCCCTAACTCGACCACAGGGATGGTTTAAAGGTCCCTTTAAACGCCGCTATCAACTTTGACAACAGCGATCTAAAGGGTTAATAGTCTGAGCGGCGATGCTAGATATTAGTGGCGGCCCCCAGCTACGGAGCAGGCTCAAGTTATAAGCCACTCCATACACCTTGAATGCTGTCGGGCTATCGGTCCGGCTCTGCTAGCCCGAGTACCCCTTTAAAAGTTACTTATTGGTACATACCTTTATTCCTTTTTTTTTTTTTTTATATTATTTTAGACTCTTTTAGAAGGCAAAGTGACCAAAATAAGCACCATGCAGGTTTTATTTTCATTTATATTAATGTGAGGATACCTATGATATATAAGTTTTTCTTTATTTTTTTTTATTTATGAGAATATATGCTTTTTTGGGGGCCAGCATTTATTTACTTATTTTTTCCACTTTATTTATTGAAGGCATTTTATTGTAATACTTTTTACTTAGTACTGCCTACAGCATCTATGGGATTAAAACTGCTGAGACTGGTGCAATCTTGGCACTTTCCGTGGGATCTCTTGCAGCGCATCCGGTAGAGCAGGAACTAAGCAGGGCGTATGGGTATGTCCAGTCAGGGGAATGCCCCTTCTGCAAAGACGTACTCCTATGTCCCAGGGCGGATAGGGGTTAACAGTGTGAGTATATCCTCATTGATACTCCATATCATTTTGACTTTAATACCAGGAATTAGCACCACTAGACTGGTTCATCTAACTATACCAATGTAATGAAGAAACATATTCAACATACCAAGAGAAAAATATAGGATAAAAGGGAAAACACTGACAGTAGGGTGTGCAGACAGTAAGTAGCAGCTTTAGAGAATGTTCATTTTAAATGTTATAATCATGCTATGTAACAAAATAAAACAAGCCCTTGGCAAATGGTTTATTCATTCTTTCAAGCAGTTGCAAAAATTAGAAGGTAGACTTATTAAAAAGTTAGTTCCTGCAATCCTTGTGGGAAAAGCTTTTTCATTCGAATAACCTCGAATTGACACAAATGCACCAGACAATAAAAGGCTTCTTACCTCGTGTGTTCTCCCAGCCCTCAGGATGCTGCTCTCAAGTGCATCCCTTCCACAATTATTTACTTGTGTTAACTTGAGATCCACTGCTTTAAGTTTGTCCTGTAGAAATTTGATTTCTGATTTCTGTGAAGCTATTATGAGTTCCAGTTCCACGAGGGATGAATGTTCCAAGTCCTGCAGTAATTAAAATCATAATTAAAGAGGAAATTATATTGCACAATTAATAGATCCCACACATTTCCATAAAGGGCTATTATTTCCAAAAGAGTGTTTGTTACAAGTATGCTCAACAGTTATATGCTTGGCTCAAAACTTACAACTACACTTACAGGAGGTGCTGCTTATTAGGTTGACTTTGCACTTTTATTCATCAACAGAGGGTAAATAATATAAACGGTCTGACCACAATTTAGTTTTCATTTTACCAATTTTCTGGAATTTAACATTTTTCTTTCTATGGTGTTATAGTGTCCTAGATCATTACCCCTTTAGTTACCAGGAGTTTTTGGACATTTAGAACCTTTGGTAGCCAAGATCATTTTCATACTTCTTATATGTAGAAATTAAACCTGAATAACAAGATTTTAAAAATATTATAATTAGGGATGCACCGAAAAGGAAATTTTGGGCCGGAACAAAAAATTTAGGCTGTGCTTGGCCAAAAATGCATTGCCCCACTAACTTTTTTTTGCAGAACTTCTGACCTCTATAACCGTTTTATTTTTCCGTATATGGGGGTGTTTGAGTGCTTATTTTTTGCGCCGTGATCTGTAGTTTTTATTGGTACCCTTCTAATTCTGATTTTTCTTTTTTTTCATCACTTTAATAAATTTTTCTGATAAAAATCTATATTTTTGGACTTTGGTTTTTCTATGTATATGCCATTCACCGTACGGGATCATTAACAATGTTTTTATGAACCAGACATTTATGCACCAGGTGAAACCAAATATGATTTATTACATTTTTTTTTACACTTTTTAATTATTATTATTTTTTTTAATAGGAAAGAGGGCAACATTTTTTTATTGGGGGAGGGGGATTATTCACTTTCATTAAACCTTTTTTTTTTCAATTTTTTTTGTTACACTTTTATAGTTCTCGACCGGTGTTTTCCAATCAGCGTGCCTTCAGCTGTTGTAAAACTACAACTCCCAGCATCCCCGGACAGCCTATGTTGTAGTTTTGCAACAGCTGGACTGGTTGGGAAACACTCTTCTAGACTATATATTGCAATCTTTATATTGCAGATACAGATCAGTGCTATGCATATGCATAACACTGATCAGTGTTATCTGTGGTCTGCTCGATGGCAAGCCAGAGAAGAAGACCCTATGATGGGAGCAGGATGCAGGTGAGAAGACCTCCAGCTGCCATTTTAGCTGATCTGATTCCCACGGTAATGATCACGGCATCTTAGGGGTTGATGCCGGACATCAGCGCGATCGCTGTTGTCCGGCATTACCAGCAGGTCCCTGGCTGCTGAAAGCAGCCGGCACCCACGGCCCATGATGCGAGCGCAGCTCCTGCACTCGTGTCATACCCACAGTGGGACTCTGGGCATACAGGTATGTCCTGTGCGCTAAGTCCCTGGCACCCAGGGCATACCTGTATGCCCTGTGTCATTTAGGGGTTAGGCCATGCCCCCGGAATTTTCAGTCCAGATCCCCTCAGCTGAAAATGCCGAAAGGGGCATTTTCAGACGATAATTTCCGGCTGCCAAAATTTCAGTGCATCCCTTATTATAATGATTTCTGACACTTTTGCAATAACTAAGAATAAGGTGATTATGCTTATCCTTGTACACAGACATTTTCACGTAGTTGTGAAAACTTTAAAAAGAGACCAAAAAGTGGTTTAGGGTACGTTTACATGTACAGGGTCTGCTGTATATTTTTGCTGAATATTTTCTTCAGCTGATTTTGCTACCCATTGAAGTCAAAGGGTAGAAAAATCAGCTCCACAAAATATGCAGCAAAAATATACAGCAGATCCTGTATGTCTGAAAGTACCCTTAAGCTACAAATTAAAACCAGGGATTAAAAGGGAATGTGTCACCATGTTTATAATGTCCCCTATGATTTAAGCAGTATGTTTTCTGTAAATACAGTCATTGTGTTTAGAGTACCTGTCCGCATGAAAAACCTAACACAGACTGCAACATGTAATGCCTCTTCTGATAATGTGTCCTACAGTGTGACAGAAAGACGCCCATTCCACATATCTGAATAAAATCCAGTTTTAAATCAGCATGCACTACCTTCTAATGACCTGCCACAGAGAGTCACATGTCATCCACCACCTTTTCCAGAGAGCTCCATGCATGGGAAGTGGATGATGGGAGACCCTCTCTCTGGCTAGTCAATAATGCCTCAATAGCCAATAAACATGGGATTAATTCTCTGGAACAGCACACCCAGATTACTAGTTGCAGGTCATAAGAATTTAGCACGTGCTCATTTACAGATATATAAGAGACTCAAAAGCCCAGGGAGTTCCTCAGCACGATAAAAGCCTCTGTAAGTCCAGCCCATATCCTCCTTTGCACCACCTCTGTACCCAATACAGATTATATTCAGAGAAGGCAATGTGTGGCAGTAATATATTCAGAGGGTTCAGTGTGTGTCAGTATTATATTAACCCCTAAAGCGTACCTGTCATAGTGCAAAAAATATATAAAAAAAAGTGATATGTTACTCAGGACCCAATCCTGATCATGTGCATATAATTTTTATGTGTCTCGGACCTATATATCCAGAGATATAAGCATTTATCTGCTGGTGAGTTACTTTTTCATTGTGCAGGCTGGAGGGGGCGTGTCAGTCTGTCTCCCTCACAGGAGCAATCCTGGGCAGTCAGCCAATCAGTACTCTCTACTCTGTAACCCTTTCCTCTCTGGTTTTATGCTGTCATGTGTCAGAGGAAGATACTTGGAGCTTGCCTGCAGTAATCAGAAGACATTATGGTGAATTCATAACAGGATAAACTTGATAAATATAAGAATAGATCTTTATAAAATTAGTGCAAGGATTTTTTAGATAAAAGTACAGCATTTTTATGAACATGTTCTATCTGTTTTATCTTCTCCTAGTAAAGCTGGATGCTAATCAGCATAGCTGTCACTATGTGTGTCATTCATCTTTCACAGACTCCTGAATGTCTGATCAACTTCTTTGTCATTCAGGAGTCCGAGAAAGCTTTGACTATTTCAGCATGCTGGGAGTTGTAGTTTAGTAACAACTGAAGCTTCAATGTTTGTAAATAACTGTGTTAGAGCAGTGTTGCCTCCAGCTGTTTTAGAAACTACTGCTCCCAGCATGTCCACACATCCTTTATCTGTAGTTTTGCATACACAATAGAAATCTCATATACTGGATACCGGTATGCTTTACGGCTGGTATCCACTATGCTGTAAAATCTAGACTAGTCTGTCTGGCTAAAGGACAGGCGACCCCTAGTGGTGGCTATTTTGAGCTTGAATTTCAGGTGAAAATTAAAAAAAAATTTAACAGGTGTATATTGTGAAATGTCCTGCAATATATGAAAAGTTTTTAACAATGACAGTGCCACTTTAAGGACTCAGCCCATTTTCACCTTAAGGACTTTAGTTTTTTCCTCCTCACCTTCTAAAAATCATAACGCGTTCATTTTTGCACCTACAGACCCGTATAAGGCCTTTTTTTTCACGTCACCAATTGTACTTTGTAAAATTAGGTAAAATGAAGGGGAAAAAAATGACATTTTGCTAATTTTGGGCTTCCGTTTCTACGCAGTGCACTTTTGGGTAAAAATGACACCTTATCTTTATTCTGTATGTCCGTACGGTTACAGGGATACCCAATTTATGTAGGTTTTGTTTATTTTACTACTCTAAAAAAATTATAACTACATGCACTAAAATTAGTATGTTTAAAATTGTAAACTTCTGACCCTATAACTTTTTTATTTTTCTGTGAACGGGGCTACAGGAGGGCTAATTTTATGGGCCGTGGTCTGTAGTTTTTTTCATGACCATTTTCGTTTTGAATAGCTTTTTAATAGCTTTTTATTAATATTTTTATGGCATATGAAGTGACAAAAAATAAAAAATTTGGACTTTGGTATTTTTTTTTACATGATTCAAATTTTTATTCTGGTTATTCACATGTATTTATTTATTTTTAAACACTTTTTCCTTTTTTTTTTTTTTTTAGCCCCCACAGGGGGCTATACCATGCAATCTTTTGATTGCATACACTGAACAATGCTATGTCATAGCATAGCATTGATCAGTGTTATCGGCGCTCTGCTGCTCCAGCCTGCGGAGCAAGCTTGGAGCAATAGATCGCCGATCGGATGACCAGGACTCACAGGGTTTAAAGCATTTTCCGGTCGTGAAAACTGATTAAACCTTATAAATGGGACTCAGGACATACAGGTACACCCTGAGTCCTTAAAGGGGTACTCTGGTGGAACACTTTTTTTTTTTTTTTTTTTTTATCAACTGATGCCAGTAATTTAACCACTTAGGGACCCAGGGCGTACAGGTACGCCCAGACGTCCTGGTACTTAAGGACCAAGGGTGTACCTGTATGCCGGGCGGGGACCGGACCGGGGTGACTGCTGATATTTATCTGCAGGCAGCCCGCGCAAACCCCTGGCATTCTGGGAGTTGTAGCAGTGTGTCTCCAACTGTTGCAAAACTACAACTCTCAGCATGCCCTTCGACTGTCAATGTATGCGGAGTGTTACAGTTTTGCAACAGCTGGACACACATTGGTTGTGAAACAGAGTTTGTGTCCTAACTCAGTGTTTCGCAATCAATGTGCCTCCAGCTGTGTCAAAAATACAACTCCCAGCATGTATGGTCTGTCAGTGCTTGCTCGGAGTTGTAGTTTTGCAACAGCTGGAGGCACACTGGTTGCGAAACAAACTCAGTGTTGCACAACAAATGTGCCTCCAGCTGTTGCATCACTACAACTCCCAGCATGTATGGTCTGTCAGTTCATGCTAGGAGTTGTAGTTTTGCAACAGCTCCAGGTTTGACGCCCAACATGAATGTACAGGGTACATTTACACAGGTGGGTTAACAGCGAAGTTTGAGATGCAGCAAATTTTCTGCTGCAGCTCAAACTCCTAGCGAGAAACTCATTGTAAACCCCCGGCAGAGTGAAAGTACCCTAAAAACACTACACTACACAAAATAAAAAAGTAAAACACTACATATACATATTCCGCTAAACAGTCCCCTCATTTTTCCCCCCCAATAAGAAAAAAAAAAAAAAAAAAGGTCTTGTACGGCGCTGTTTCGGAGCCTCCAGCTGTATCAACTCCCAGTATTGCCGGACAGCCAATGACTGTCAAGGCATGCTGGGAGTTTTTCAACAGCTGGAGACACCCTGTTTGGGAAACACTGCCGTAGGGTATTTTGGTGGCAGATTCAAATTCGCTCACTCAAATGCGCATGGTGCTCTCTCACTTTGGAGCCCTGTCTTATTTAAATGAAATATGGGGTATTTCCATACTCGGGAGAAATGGTGTTACAAATTTTGGGGGGCTTTTCTCTTTTACCCCTTATGAAAAGCTAAAGTTGGGGTCTACACCAGCATGTTAGTGTTGCTTCATACTTTTAATTTTCACAAGCGGCAAAAGGGAAAAAAAGAACGCCAAAATTGCACAACAAGGCTCAGGAGTGAGAGCGCACAATGTACATTTGAGGCCTAAATTAGTGATTTGCACAGGGGCGGCTTCTTAACCCCTTAAGGACCAAGCCCATTTTGACCTTAAGGACCAGGCCAATTTTATTTTTGCATTTTTGTTTTTCCCTCCTCATCTTCTAAAAATCATAACTCTTTTATATTTTCATCAACAGACTAGTATGAGGGCTTGTTTTTTGCACGTCCAGTTGTCCTGCGTAATGACATCACTCATTTTACCATAAAATGTATGGCGCAACCCAAAAGATTAAAAAGAAAACCGCAATTTAGCAAATTTTGGAAGGTTTCGTCTTCACGCCATACAATTTACGGTAAAAATGACATGTGTTCTTTATTTTTTGGGTATTGTTGCGCTTAAAAAAATCGCAAACTTTTTAACCAAATTAGCATGTTTAACCCCTTGGAGACGGAGGGTTTTCCAGTTTTTGGACTTTCGTTACTTTAAAAATCATAACCCTTTCAATTTTGCAGATAAAAATCCATATGATGGCTGATTTTTTGCACCAACAATTCTACTTTGTAATGACATCAGTCATTTTACCTATAAATCTACAGCGAAACAGAAAAAAAAATTTGACAAAAGTGAAGAAAAAATGCCATTTTGTAACTTTTGGGGGCTTCCATTTCTACGCAGTACATCGGTAAAAATGACACCTTATCTTTCTTCTGTAGGTCCATACGGTTAAAATGATACCCTATTTATACAGGTTTGATTTTGTTGTACTTCTGGAAAAAATCATAACTACTTAATTGTGAAAAGGGGGGTGATTCAAACTTTTATAAGGGAAGGGGTTAAATGATCTTTATTCCCTTTTTTTTTCACTCTTTTATTGCAATGTTATAGCTCCCATAGGGGGCTATAACACTGCACACACTGATCTTTTACATTGTTCAATGATTTCTCATAGGAAACCATTGATCAATGATTCTGCCGCTTGACTGCTCATGCCTGGATCTTAGGCACTGAGCAGTCATTCGGTGATCAGACAGCGAGGAAGCAGGTAGGGACCCTCCAGCTGTCCTGTAAGCTGTTCGGGATGCCACGATTTCACTGCGACGATCCCGACAGACAGACAACTTTGAACGCTGCATCTAAAGGGTTAATAGCGTGCAGCACCGCGATCAATGCCGCGCGCTATTAGCCACGGGTCCTGCCCGTTGTTAGAGACGTGGCCCCGCGTTATAGACAGGGAGCGGGCTGAGGGCATATAACATTATATTTTAATAGTTTTATTTTATATTTTCATAGTTCGGACATCTAGGCCCGCTGCGATACCAAATATGTGTTTTCATTTTTATTTTTTTTTACACTTTATGGGGGTAAAATGGGAAAAAAGGACATTTTACATTTTTATTGGGGGGAGGGGATTTTTCAAAATTTTTTAACGTTTTTTTTTTTTACTTTCATTTTTACTTTCATTTTTACACTTTAATAGTCCCCATGGGGGACTATTTATAGCAATCCTTTGATTGAGAATATTGTTCAGTGCTATGCATAGGACATAGCACTGATCAACATTATCGGTCATCTTCTGCTCTGGTCTGCTCGATCTCAGACCAGAGAAGAAGACCCCGGAAGACGGCCGGAGGCAGGTGAGGGAACCTCCGGCCGCTATGCTGGATGATCGGATCGCAGCCGCAGCACTGCTGGCGATCCGATCATCCATTTAAAGTACCGCACTGCCGCAGATGCCGTGATCTGTATTGATCATGGCATCTGAGGGGCTAATGGCGGGCACCCGTGCAATCGCAGATGTCTGCCATTACCGGCGGGTCCCTGGCTGCTGATAGCAGCCGGGACCTGCAGTGCATGACCAATGCTCGCGGTCATGGCGGAGCGTAAATGTACGCTATGGTGCGTTAAGTACCACGGCACCATGACATACATTTAAGTCAATTGTCATTAAGGGGTTAAATGTGACATGCTCCCCAAAAAACATTTCAGAAAAACTCACTCTCCAAAATCCCACTGTCGCTCCTTCCCTTCTGAGCCCTCTAGTGCACCCACAGAGCACTTTACATATGAGGTATTTCCTTACTCTAGAGAAATTGGGTTACAAATTTTAGGAAGATTTCTCTCCTTTTACCCCTTGTAAAAATTCCAGGGCTTCGGAGTCGAAGTCGAGGAGTCGGACGAAATTTTGGGTACCTGGAGTCGGAGTCGGCAAAATTTAGATTGGAATAAAAAAAAAAGCAAGTTTAAATGTCCCAATTCACATAAAGTTATAATTAATGACATCTCTACTGTAAGAAAAAAGATCAATGCATGCAGTGCCTCATGTAACCGCAAAACAAACACGTTAAGTGACTGAAGAAGCATGCTTTTCATGTGCTTTACTATATTGCACACAACGCACAATTAGGAGTGGCAATACTTATACTTTCCATAGTGTTGTGTTCTGCTGTTACAGGGAACCCATGGGTAACCTAGCCTCTCACTGATAAGGGATTAAGTAAATATGTTTTTTGCAGGACTAGAGACACTTGTATAAGTGAAGGGAATGGAGGGTCAACAGTTCAAGACTGAAGCTGTAAACCATTGGAAACACTGCTGCCATTCAGCAAAGGCTATAAAAACTTGTAAACTCAATTGTTAGCTTAAAGGGGTACTCCGCCCCTAGACATCTTATCTCCTATCCAAAAGGATAGGGGATAAGATGTCAGATCGCCGGGGTCCCGCTGCTGGGGACCCCCGGGATGGCCGCTGCGGCACCGCGCTATCATTACTGCACAGAGCGAGTTCGCTCTGTGCGTAATGACGTTGATACAGGGGTCGAAGCATCGTTACGTGACGGCTCCACCCCTCGTGATGTCACGGCCTGCCCCCTCAATACAAGTCTATGGGAGGGGGCGTGGGGGTAGTCTTGCCCCTTGCCATAGACTTGCATTAAGGGGGCGGGCCGTAATGTCACGAGCGGCAAAGCCATGACATCACGCTGCTCCGTCCCCAGTATCGCCCGTCATTACGCATAGAGCGAACTCGCTCTGTGTAGTAATGAAAGTGCGGTGCTGCAGCGGCGATCCCGGGGGTCCCCAGCAGCGGGACCACGGCGATCTGACATCTTAACCCCTATCCTTTAGCTAGGGGATAAGTTGTCTAGGGGCGGAGAACCCCTTTAAACTTGACAATGGGATTCTACTAGGGAAATCATGTTTTATAATAAATGCCCCTTCCTGGATCCTCCCAATGCCCTATCTTCAGCAGCAGATCAGCACACAAACTGTTCAATACAGTAGACTGTTGGCTTCCCAGCCAGTAGCCCTGTGGTAATGACATGTATGTTGCCTTTCTTTCCTTCAAGCAATGTATAAAATACATTTGCATATTAATACAGAGGAGTCTGAGTCGGGGAGTCGGAAGTACAAAAAACGTCGGAGTCGGAACATTTATCTACCAACTCCACAGCCCTGAAAAAAAAAAAAAAAACTGGGTCTACAAGAACATGAGAGTGTAAAAAATGAAGAAGATTATGAATTTCTTCCTTCAATTTGCTGCTATTCCTGTGAAACACCTTAAGGGTTAAACTTTTTGAATGTCATTTTGAATACTTTGAGGGGTGCAGTTTTTATAATGGGGTAATTTATGGGGTAATTGATTTAGAAAATTTTGTGGAAAATTGGAAAATTGCTGCTTAACTTTGAAGCCCTCTGATTTCTTCCAAAAGTAAAAACATGTCAACCTTATTACGCAAACATAAAGTAGACATATTGTATATGTGAATCAATATACAGTGACCCCCCCGACCTACGATGGCCCCGACATATGATCAAATCGACATATGATGGCCTCTCAGAGGCCATCGCATGTCGATGTCAGCATCGACATACGATGCTTTTTTATGTCGGGGCCATCGCATTAAGTGCTATCCGGCAGCGCAAAATGCTTAACCCCTTAAGGACCAAGGATGTACCTGTACGTCCTTGGTCCTGCTCCCGTGATATAACGCGGGGTTACACGGTAACCCCGCATCATATCACGGCGGGCCCGGCATCATAGTGAAGCCGGGACCCGCCGCTAATAGCGCGCAGCGCCGATCGCGGCGCCGCGCGCTATTAACCCTTTAGCCGCGCGCTCAGAGCTGAAGCGTAAGTGAAACCATGCCTGTTAACTCAGTGGGCTGTTCGGGATAGCAGCAGCGAAATCACGGCATCCCGAACAGCTTACAGGACAGCGGGAGGGCCCCTACCTGCCTCCTCGCTGTCTGATCGCCGAAAGACTGCTCAGTGGCTGAGATCCAGGCATGAGCAGTCATGCGGCAGAATCATCGATCACTGGTTTCCTATGAGAAACCAGTGATCAATGATAAAGATCAGTGTGTGCAGTGTTATAAGTCCATATGGGAGCTATAACACTGCAAAAAAAAGTGAATGAATATCATTTAACCCCTCCCCTATTAAAAGTTTGAATCACCCCCCTTTTCCCATAAAAAAAAACTGTGTAAATAATAAACATATATGGTATCACCGCGTGCGGAAATGTCCGAATTATAAAAATATATCATTAATTAAACCGCTCGGTCAATGGCGTGCGCGCAAAAAAATAGTGCATTTTTGGTCACTTTTTATATAATTTAAAAATGAATAAAAAGATCAATAAGTCCTATCAATGCAAAAATGGTACCATTAAAAACTACAGATCACGGCGCAAAAAATGAGCCCTCATACCGCCCCATACACGGAAAAATAAAAAAGTTATAGGGGTCAGAAGATTACAATTTTAAATGTATTAATTTTCCTGCATGTAGTTATGATTTTTTCCAGACGTACGACAAAATCAAACCTATATAAGTAGGGTATCATTTTAATCGTATGGACCTACAGAATAAAGATAAGGTGTCATTTTTACCGAAAAATGTACTACGTAAAAACAGAAGCCCCCAAAAGTTACAAAACCGTTTTTTTTCTATTTTGTCGCACAATGATTTTTCCGTTTCACCGTAGATTTGTGGGCAAAATGACTGACGTCATTACAAAGTAGAATTGGTGGCACAAAAAATAAGCAATCATATGGATTTTTAGGTGCAAAATTGAAAGAGTTATGATTTTTTAAAGGCAAGAAGCAAAATGCAAAAAACGGAAAACCCCTGGTCCTTAAGGGGTTAAGCTGCTGCCGGATAGCAGCTTAATGTTCCCCGTGTGATGCGGTAAGTATCACTTACCCCTCCACGATGCTCCAGGGTGCCCTCCGGGTCCAGCGCTGGTCTTCCGGTGTCTTCTCGGGCCCTCTCCGATGACGTCAATACGCTGCTGCGCACATTATACAATAGGAATGGCGTATGCAGCGGCGTAATGACGTCGCTTCGCAGGCCCAGTAAGGCCTTGCGGAAGACAGCGGAGGACCGGAGAAGACCAGGAGAGCCCAGCGGAGGCCCGGGGTCACCATCGGGAGCGGCGGGGACACCATCGCGAACGGCGGGGACAGGTGAGTACAGCTTCCTATACTTTACATTGCACGAATCCCTCAACATACGATGGATTCGACGAACGATGGCTCGTTTGGAACGAATTACACTCGTATGTTGAGGGACCACTGTATAATTTATTCAGAATATCCATTTTCCTTATAAGCAGAGAGCTTCATAGTATAAAAAAATGCTAAATTTTAAATTTTTTCATGACATTTTTTATTTTTTCACCAAGAAACGATGCAAGTATCGACAAAATTTTACCACTAACAAAGTAGAATCAGAATGAAAAGTAAAAGCATCCCAGAGTTATTAATGCTTAAAGTGGCCGGATCCTTAAGGTGAAAATGGGCTGGGTCCTTAAGGGGTTAAACAGATTTATAAATTGCTTCTATTAAAAAATCTTAATCCTTCCAGTAATTATCAGCTGCTGTATACTACAGAGGAAATTATTTTCTTTTGGGATTTATTTTCTGTCACATCCACAGTGCTCTCTGCTGACACCAGAGCTGTGGAGTTGGACGAAATTTTGGGTATCTGGAGTCGGCAAACAATGTACTGACTCAGACTCCTACTAAATTTAGATTGGAATAAAAAAAAATAATAAAAAGTTTAAATGTCCCAATTCACAAAAAGTTATAATGAATGACTTCTCTACTGTAAGAATAAAGACCAATGCATGCAGTGCCTCATGTAACCGCAAAACGAACCCGTTAAGTGACCGTAAAGAAGTATGCTTTCATGTGCTTCACTATATGGCACGCATCGCGCAATTAGGAGCGGCAATACTTTTACTTTCCATAGTGTTGTGTTCTACTGTTACAAGGAACCCATGGGTAACCTAGCCTCTCACTGATAAGGGATTAAAGGAGAACTCCAGAATATAAAAATTGTCCCCCATACTGCCGGCAGAAAAAAAATAAAGATGTACATACCTTCCTCCGCTCCCCCAGGGCCTCCGGTAACCGGCTCCGTTCTCCGCTGTGATACTCTTCCTGGTTGCTGGTGGTCGGCAAGTCATACTGCGCTCAGCCTATCACCGGCCGCAGTGAAGTCCCGGCACGGCCGGCGATAGGCTAAGCGGCAGTGTAACGTTTTGGGCCCCAGCAGCAGGTGCCGATATAGTGAAGAATTTTGTGTCTTGAAGCGTTCTCAAACTGCCGCTCAGCCTAACGCTGGCCGAGTCGGGACTTCGCTTCGGCCAGTGATTGGTTGAGTGCAGTATGACTCGCCGACCACCAGCAACCAGGAAGAGGATTGCGGCGGAGACCGGAGCCAGTTACCGGAGGCCCCGGGGGAGCGGAGGAAGGTATATAAATCTTTACTTTTTTTTTTACTGCCGGCAGTATGGGGGACAATTTTTATATTATGGAGTTCTCCTGTAAGTAAATATGTTTTTTGCAGGACTAGAGACACTTGTATAAGTGAAGGGAATGGCGGGTCAATAGTTTAAGACTGAAGCTGTAAACCATTGGAAAAACTGCTGCCATTCACCTAAGGCTATAGAAACTTGCAAACTCCGATTGTTAGCTTAACCTTTAAACAGGACTATGGGATTCTACTAGGGAAATCATGTTTTATAATAAATGCCCCTTCCTGGATCCTCCCACTGCCCTATATTCAGCAGCAGATCAGCACAAGAAAAGGAGAAGGCAGCAGCTTCTGCCCAACTATCTCTCTCTGCTAGAAGAGCATAGAAGAACTTGGTGGAACAGCTTCTTGGATTAATCTGTAAGTGTTTATAAATACATTGGCATATTAATACAGAGGAGTCTGAGTCGGAAGTACAAAAAACTGTGGAGTAGGAACATTTATCTACCGACTCCACAGCCCTAGCTGACACCTCTGTCCATTTTAGGAACTGTCCAGAGCAGCATATGTTTGCTATGGGGATTTTCTCCTGCTCAGGACAGTTCCTGACATAGACAGAGGTGTCAGCAGTAAGCACTGAGGTTGTGACAAAAGAAATCCAAAAAGAAAATAATACAGTAAAAAAAAAAGTATACAGCCGCTAATAAGTACTGGAAGGATTAAGATTTTTTAATAGAAGTAATTTACAAATCTGTTTAACTTTCTGGCATCAGTTGATGTCAGTGGAAAAAAAAAAAAAAAAAAAAAAGGTTTTCCACTTGGAGTACCCCTTTAAGTACCAGGACGTCAGAGCGTACCTGTACTCCCTTTGTCCTTAAGGGGTTAAGAGGGTACAGTGTGTGGCAGTATTATATTCAGAAAATGCAGTGTGTATTAGTATTATATTCAGAGAGCACAGTATGTGGCAGTATTATATTCATGTGCACAATGTGTCAGAATTAATCATAATAATAATTAATAACTCTACTAATATAGCGTACACAGATTCCGTGGCGATGTACACTCAAATGAATCCCTGTCCCCATTGGGGCTCATAATCTAAACCTATCAGTACATTTTGAAGTGTGGGAGGAAACAGAAGTACCCAGAGGAAACCCACGCAAACACAGAGAACATACAACTCTTTGCAGATGTTGTCCTTGGCGAGATTTGAACCCAGGATCCCAGCGCTACGAAACAACAGTGCTAACCACAGTGCTGCCCCAATTGACAACGTCAAGATCAGCAGAGAGAAGCATTAGCTGGAACAAGTCATGGTATGTACCAGCTAAATTAGGTAAGTGAAGACTATAGAGAAGATGTCACCTGAAATCACTGATATAATTGTGTACGCTCTCTTTACTTTGTCCCATCGGATCTGTAGTCACTTGTATGTTCTACAGTTATGATGGGTGAAACTAGAACTCCCACCACTGCTGAGGTTATACTGGGAGATTTAGTTTTAGTTTTAAATGGGGTGACACCATTTTCTACTGCACCAGATGACATCAACCCTAGCATCGCTACTGCTCATACTCAGTATCCTTTGGGTTCCATAAGAAACCCCTTATTTTCTGCAAAATCTCTCTGATTATGCCCCTCCCGAGACTAGACTCTGGATCCGCCACTGCTCACTCGACAAAGGTGTGTGGCTTAGTGGAAAGAGTGTATGACTACATGTGGTAGTGGCTTAATAAAAACCCAGTGGTACACATTTAACCTAAAGTAAGCCAACTATAAGATGGTGCTAACCGACTAGACAGCCAAAAGATGAGCCAGAATTTTAAACAGCACAAACCACAGTTCTAAATCTGGCACATTTTTAGCTTGCCTAGTCTATGCTTACACTGTTTAGGATCTGTCAACATACATGCAGGCATTTCTAGAAACAAACATAGTATAGGAGATGGACAGGTATCAAAGGAACCCTAAGGCTCCTTTCACACTATGAATTTCTCCGTTTACAAACTTCCGTCACATGTTCCGTCACTACAGCTGCAAAACCCGGCCGTTACAAAACCCCTGACGGCCGTGACTAAATTGCATTGCAGCCTATGGGGTTTTGTAACTGCCCGTTTGCACCCGTATATGCCCATAATTCATTACGGGCGTTATACAGTGACGAGACATCGTGGCGGAAAAATTACTGCATGCATGCAGTAATTTTTCCGCCACAATGTCCCATCACTGTATAACGCCCGTAATGAATTACGGGCATATACGGGTGCAAACGGGCAGTTACAAAACCCCATAGGCTGCAATGCAATTTAGTCACGGCCGTCAGGGGTTTTGTAACGGCCGGGTTTTGCAGCTGTAGTGACGGAACATGTGACGGAAGTTTGTTAACGGAGAAATTCATAGTGTGAAAGGAGCCTAATAGTACTTTGTTTCACTACCTTTAGCAATAACAAACGTTTTTGTAGACAAGTGTGAGCTTCTTTTACCTGTCTGCTGTTAGTTTCTTCCACTACAATGCTTTCAAGCTTAAATGTTTGTAGGGTTCTTTTTACCCAATAACAGACTGCAGCTCTCTCCAAAGATATTCAATTGGATATCAAATTGGCTGATCACTTTAAAAACAAAAATGTTTTCCTTATTAACCATTCTTGTGTACGTCTGGATTTGTGCTTTGCATTATCCAGTTCTAAGATTCATTTTGGTCTGCTCAAAACTACGGTAGTTCTTACACCTCAGAGAACATACTGCTCCAAAATGCTCTAATAAACTTCTGATTCCTTTGTTCATATACCACATTCAAGGGCTTCAGAGAGGCAGCAAAACTGCCTCAAAAGAAAGTCATCTTCACAATAATAGGAATGTATTAGGGTAGACCCAGCAGCATGTGGACGAAATGCACTTGCTGGCCAATGGGGGCACAATTTTGTGAGAAAATCAACACACATTGGCCACCGCATGCAGGCTTGGTTTAATCTGCATGTGGGTGCTGTCATGTGTGCCCCTTCCCTTAGTCACCATATCATTACTTTTACTACAAAGCAACTTGAAATGAATGTTATGGGGAGTGTCATGATATGATGAGAGTTACATATATCAACCCAAAGCAATAAATCGAGAGATGAATATCCTAAATAACTAGGACTTAGAAAAGATCTTTATATTTTATCTCGATCTTTCTCTCACATCTTTTCAATAAAAGGCACTACATTATGTGATAAAAATAGAGTGGAATCAAGTGGAATAAAAACCTTTAATGAAAAAAAAAAGGCACATGTAGACAGGTTCATAGAAATCACTATAACAAAAAACGAAAAGGAATGTAAGTCACCCATTATTAGAAGATCTCAACCTTTAACCTTGGAGAGCCCATTCTTTGTCTTCAAGCAAGTCACTTTTCAAACCAATTAAATTGTTATATCAGTGTTAAGCAACAAAAGGTTACATTGAACAGGGTCATTGTAAAGTGGGGATTTCCTTAAACAATGTAGACTGCAAAAAGTTAAACAGTATTCCTGATGTCGCTTACGAGCTCCCGCTGAGCTGTCGGTCAGGGAACTAAATGCTGGGGAGAGTTTCCAGATATTATCATCTCTATACAGTAAAATCTCAATCATACTCAAACAAATTCACTAAAGTGTGGTTTTCAATCTGCTAACTATGCATTCCATAATAGCCTGTAATTATTAAAAACTGACAAGGAAGCTACGCCACCTGTGTTTATATGGAGCCAGGTAATGAAAAAACAACAACACTGTCATCACCTCTCAATTCCTGATTGCATTATCAAAACTGTAGCAGAGTTTGGCATCTGGGTGTGACCTTGTTAACTGCTAGGGTAATTAAGTTTATTCAGTGGGGAAAAAGGATGATAAATTATTAGCAAGAAGATTTTGTTCACATTTTATTAAATTGGCCTGTCAAAGGGTCGGCCAAATTACCAAGGGCCTCGTTTATTGGAGACCAGCCATATTGCCACATCTGTTACAATTATTTATAATTTCAGCAGTTGAAAACCAACTGAGTTAGGCATCCGCCATGTAAAGTAATTTACAAATTATCTGATGAGGGAGTGTTTTAGCTTTTCCCTCATTTCTAGCCAGCAGAAAGCCGCGCTGTAATTACAGAACACGATTAGGTTCTTTAGGGAACTTAACTTGCACTCGTAGCCATAGTAAGATGCAGCAAGAACATATGGAGGAGCTTGTGCTTCAACTCCCTGAAGCTCGTGACCCGCCTGCCGCTGAGCCCTTGAGTTGAATTTGAATGAGAGTGCCATGGCTAATGTTCTACACATGCACCATTTATGCCACAAAACAAATCGGATCACTGTTAATTATGAAGCAGCTATAATCAGGCCTTCACATCTGTGTAATGTGAGGCGCAGTAGGCTGTATTCCAGTAATGTACGACTACCTTTGGGTCACAAATTGTGAGCCATATTGCCTCGGTTGTAGTTCACTGAAATCAAAGCAACTCCTCTGATACAAGTCCAAAACAAGGATATTTTATCCAGCTGTTTCTCCCTCTTTTTTTTTTATTTTTAATTCTGTCTTTCGGAACAAGAGCTCATCTTTATCAGCTATTGACCAGGGTAGTTAAAGCATATGGCACCAGTTCATTAATGAATGCGAACACCAAGCGCTCCAATTTAATGAATCCGCTTGAGCCATAAAAATCAGATTAGGTTTATGCCTGTCATTCTCTCCCCCCCCCCCCCCCCCTTTCCATCGTTGTGTAAAATGAGTGTACCGAACTTAAATGTACTTGTCTTTGCTTCTGCAAAATAGCCATAACATCATCTCTCAAATAATGTATTAGGTCTTTTTGTGCAAACTGCGGGCAGGTAAAAAAAAAAACATCCACAAGCAGACGCCTTTTATTGCTGTTATTATGGCATTAATTGAAGCTGGGTCTACCATTTATCTTTTAGCGAACACAACCTGGCAACCACCTTCTCAAAAACACTTTATTCAATGAAAAATCTTCCTTATAGAAAAAGCAGCTAAATATGTTGCACCCAGATGGCAAACCAGCTCCAGTTTAATTAATCCACCTTAAGTCATTGAGTGTTCAGTATGGGTAATAACATTTTGAATAATTGCATACAAAAAAATGCTCTGAATTTCATTAGCGGAACAAAGCAGAACCTCTGCAAAGTAGGTAGAGGAAACTTCCATATTATCACCCTGTTGTGTGGCACCAGCTCACATGCATAGGTTACAATGTTGCTGCTTGAGCGAAGCATTGCTATGTACCATATTATAAAACACAAATAAAACTATTTGATACATTCATAATATAATCCAGGCAAATAAATTAATAAACAATATAAAATTAAGTACTATCCTCCACTGCCTATAGTAGAAACAGCAATGTATGTTCAGTCAGACTTATCACACTGGGCATCGGCTTGAATAGATTATATATATATATATATATATATATATATATATATATATATATATATATTGCATATAAGTTGTAAAAAATTATTTACTGCTAAAATATAGAAGCAGTTAGTTTTCTACAATACTCCCAAGGCGTAACTTCATAAGGTCAGACTATGGTTACATGCACGTAACCTTAGCCCAAGTCACATATACAGACTACTGAAACAACTATTGGGAACTTCTTCATTTGTTTGAGAAAAGGGGGGTGATTCTTACTTTTATTAGGGAAGGGGTTAAATGACACTTTTTTTTTGCAGTGTTATAGCCCCCTCTAGTGGTTATAGCACTGCACATACCGATCTCATACACAGATCAGCCCCATGCATTAACATGGAGATGATCAGTGCTGTCGGCCGCTCGATTGCTCAAGCCTGGATCTCAGGCTTGAAGCAATCAATCGCCGATTGGACACGACTCCGCTCGTGCTCTAGCTGATCAGGACATCGAAATTTCACCGCGTTGGTCCCTATCAGCCAGACTGAGCTGCCGAGAAGCTTTCATTTTAGACGCGGCGATCTACTTTGAATGCCGTATCTAAAGGGTCCTGACTTTCATTAGCCAACGGGACCACCCCACGTTATATACCGGGACCGGACGCATACAGATACGCCCTGCATCCTTAAGAGGTTAAGAACGGTATACAGTTATCCCTCAACATACGATGGTAATTCGTTCCAAATGAACCATCGTTCGTTGAAACCATCGTATATTGAGGGATCCATGCAATGATAAGTTCAGGAAGTTATACTCACTTATCCCGGCCGCTCCGGACAGTCACCGCTGTCCTGGATGTCGTCCTCCATCACTGCGTCGCCGGGGTGTCCCCATTGTTCAGGACAGTCACTGCTGCCCGGGATCATCGCTCTTCATCGTCGTCATCACGTCGCTGCGCACGCCGCTCCTAATGGTTGACGGGATGGTGATGACGATGAAAGAGAGCGACGGCCATGCAGGTGATCCTGAAGAGGACGGTCCGGAGCGCCGAGGACAGGTGTGTGATCATCACTGCAGCACATGGTGCACCTTAAACGGCTATCCGGCGACAGCTGAAGGAGTCTGAACTGCCGGATAGGCGTTTATGCGATGGTCCCGACATACAAAGCCATCGTATGTTGAAATTATCATATGTCGGGGGGGGGGTCACTGTACTCAGATAAGAGGTCATTTATATATACAACTCTGATTATTCGGTTGGGAGTTGGGAGATCTAGTGGATCATTCAAAACATGGTATGGATCATCACGAGATGGAATCACGAGAAGAAAAAAGATCATCACGTTGAATATCGAAAATAAGAATAAAATCATATAGTGAAAATAAAAATAGATAACAATAAAAATAACAAAGTAAATCACAATTCACATACAAGATGCAATTTAGATGCAGTTTCGAACCCAAATAAAAATACAAATGAAAATAAAAATAGAAATAAAGATGAAATAAAAAAAAATAAAAATAAAACTGAAAAAATGGATGAAGATAAAAATAATACCAGTGTATATACATGACACCCCAACAATATAAACCCCAACAATACTAACTGATTATCACCCACTATAGAAAACCAAATAATTCCAGATTACAGTTTAGTCCCCAAGGTTCCAGACTTTCGAATTCAAATTTGTTTTTGACTGTCTGCTTTAGACTTCTGAATCATGAAGCTACCCCCACGCCAACTGGGTTTAATCACCTGTAGTCCCGCAAAAACTAAACTACAGGGTAGGCCATTTATATGGATACACCTTAATAAAATGGGAATGGTTGGTGATATTAACTTCCTGTTTGTGGCACATTAGTATACGTGACGGGGGAAACTTTTCAAGATGGGTGGTGACCAAGGTGGCCATTTTGAAGTTGGCCATTTTGAATCCAACTTTTGTTTTTTCAATAGGAAAAGGGTCATGTGACACATTCTTTCACATTCATGAATTATTTACAAGTTTCTGACCACTTATAAAATGTGTTCAATGTGCTGCCCATTGTGTTGGATTGCCAATGCAACCCTCTTCTGCCACTCTTCACACACTGATAGCAACACCGCAGGAGAAATGCTAGCACAGGCTTCCAGTATCCGCAGTTTCAGGGGCTGCACATCTCGTATCTTCACAGCATAGACAATTGCCTTCAGATGACCCCAAAGATAAAAGTCTAAGGGGGTCAGATCGGGAGACCTTGGGGGCCATTCAACTGGCCCACGACAACCAATCCACTTTCCAGGAAACTGTTCATCTAGGAATGCACGGACCTGACACCCATAATGTGGTGGTGCACCATCTTGCTGGAAAAACTCAGGGAACGTGCCAGCTTCAGTGCATAAAGAGTGAAACACATCATCATGTAGCAATTTCGAATATTCAGTGGCCTTGAGGTTTCCATTGATGAAGAATGGCCCCACTATCTTTGTACCCCATATACCACACCATACCATAAATTTTTGTGTTCCAACAGTCTTGGAGGGATCTATCCAATGTGGGTTAGTGTCAGACCAATAGCGGTGGTTTTGTTCATTAACTTCAACATTCACATAAAAGTTTGCCTCATCACTGAACAAAATCTTCTGCGTAAACTGAGGGTCCTGTTACAATGTTTGTTTTGCCCATTCTGCAGCACCTGAAACTACGGATACTGGAAGCCTGTGCTAGCATTTCTCCTGCAGTGTTGCTATCAGTGTGTGAAGAGTGGGAGAAGAGGGTTGCATTGACAATCCAACACAATGGGCAGGACATTGAACACATTTTATAAGTGGTCAGAAACTTGTAAATAACTCATGAAAGAATAAAGTTACGTTAAAACCAAGCACATCATTGTTTTTCTTGTGAAATTTCCAATAGGTTTGATGTGCCACATGACCCTCTTCCTATTGAAAAAACAAAAATTGGATTCAAAATGGCAGACTTCAAAATAGCCGCCATGGTCACCACCCATCTTGAAAAGCTTCCCCCTCACATATACTAATGTGCCACAAACAGGAAGTTAATATCACCAACCATTCCCATTTTATTAACGTGTATCCATATAAATGGCCCACCCTGTAGATGGATCCTTGTTATGATGTATTGCCCATTTTAATATTATAAACGTGTTCTGCTAGTCTCATTTTAAGTGGACGCTTGGTGCGACCAATATACTGTTTGGCACACCCGCACTGTAAGATGTTAACTACCTCCTTGGTATTGCATGTAATGAAGTCTCTAATCTCCCATATAAATTGGTTGACTATAGACTGGACCCTCAGTAACATTTCCCCCTGTTCAAAATCCAGATCAACATCCAATACCTCAAAAAAAGAGGATACGCCGGAGATTCAGAGGAAGTCGAATGCCATACACAACCACCCCAGAAGATGGGCAAAATCAATTGACCTCTAAAAATCAGTTAATTGATGATACATCTTCTATCCAACCACCTATAAGTACACCTATTATTAATTTGAGTAGTTGTACACTTACCCCGACCCAAGAATTATTGTTAAATAAAAGGTTTGAAGTTTGCACCTAGTCAGCCACTGATGAAATTTGATGCCTGTATTGGAATTTAGAAGTTTGTCAGAAGTCTGTGCCTCAAAAAATATTTTATTAAAAGGGTACTCCGGCCCTGAGACATCTTATCCCCTATCCAAAGGATAGGGGATAAGATGTCTCACTGCGGGGGTCCCGACGCCGGTGTACCCCCCTCCCACAATCTTGTATTTGCCACCCACCTGTTTGAGCCACACCCGCGGTGCCAGCTCACAAACAGCCGGGTGGCGACCACGGGGCCGGAGTACCGCGACGTCATGACTTGGCCCCCATATGACGTCACCCCCCCCCCAATGCAAGCCTATGGCCCCCATATGACGTCACCCCCCCCAATGCAAGCGTGATGGCCCCTCCCATAGACTTGCATAGCAGGGGTGACGTCACATGGGGCGGAGTCATGAAGTCACGGTACTCCGGCCCCGTGGTCGCCACCCAGCTGTTTGTGAGCTGGCACCAGAGTACCCCTTTAAACATCCTTTGAAAAATAGGAATGTTACTTCAGAATTCATACACACGGATTGTAAACCGATATCTTGGTTTTATCCCAAAGCAGAGATGGCAACCGACATACTTACTTTCAAAACATCAGCAGAGAGCGATTGGAGAGCTATTCAGCCCAAACCGCCGAGGAAATATAATATTAGCTATAAAGAGAAATTAGCTTTTCAATAATTACAGAAAAATAAGAGAAATCATGAATCCATCATGATTCAAAACACTGAGGATTATAATAATGAGTGTTTAAGACAATCACAAGACACTCAGACATACAAGAAGTTAGAGCTGGATCGCACTTCTGTTTTCTGTAATGAACTGCAATTTTTGTGTAAACACGAAATGGAGAGCGACGTAATTAGTGAGTCTGAGTCTAGATTCATCCTGAATACCCCCAACCGCCTGTTTTTTCCTGTTTTCCAGTTTTTTTTTTATTGTTTACCTAAAAACGCACAAAAGTTTAAATCACCCCCCGGTCATCCTATAGTTTCAGGTATTGGATCCCTCCCTTTTAATTTGTCCCAATATGTTGACAAATTTTTACAGCCCTTTGTTCAATTCACAGATCATTTAAAAGACACTTCACAAGTTATTCAGTTGGTGGAACACTTTCCCTGGACCCCTGAGCACATAATGGCCACTTTAGATGTTAGTTCTCTATACAACCATTATTGATCATTCACATGGGATTACAGCAGTGAGGGTCTTTTTGGAGAAGGGTCAAAGTAAATAACAGGCACAATTTATCACGGATGATATTAAGTGTGCTATTAAGTTTATTCTTACGCACAATTTTTATTTTGAAGGTCACTTCTTTACAGTTGACGGGAACCGCAATGGGCACTAAGTTTGCGCCGAGTTATGCCGGCCTCTTTATGGCGGCATGGGAAGATTCCACCATTACCCCAATACTAGGCACGAGTCTAGTGCTATGGTATTGTTACATTGATGCATTTTGTATGTGAATTGTGATTTATTTTGTTAATTTTTATATATTTTTATATTCACTATATGAATTTATACATATTTTCGATACAAAGTGATGATCTTTTCTCTTATCATGATTCCATCTCGTGATGATCCATACCATGTTTTGAATGATCAACTAGATCTCCCAACTGCCAGCTGAATAATCAGAGTTGTATATATAAATCACCTGTTATCTGAGTATACTATTCTTAAGCCACTGAGGAAGGGGTTAGCACAGACTTGTCCACACCCCGCGACGCGTTTGACCAGTTTATTATGTCTGAACTAGGTGCTAAGGAAGGACTTTGCATTTGGAAGTACTTTTACCTGGATTGATATATCCCAATCTGTTCGTCCTCTATTGGAATGAACATCTCGCCGCTCTTAACACTCTGCCGTTCCAGTCATCTCTATCTGTGTATCCTGCCAGGTACTATTTCACAGGTACTATCTCACATACCACTGTGTATCTCTAGCGCTTCAGAATACCAGCGACTCGCAGCTGCCGGCCGCAGCTGAAAAAGCTGACTGGGTGACGTCAGATGCCGCTTTTGCTTACATCTACATGCGCCGGTCTGAAACATCGTGGCTGGACACTGTTCCTGCGGAGACGCATTAATACCTATTGTACACCATCAGCCATGTCATTCATAGCGGAGCTTCTGGACGGCGATCTTACAAGGAGTGGTGAGCAGTACTTGGTACCACCAATTATTTTTAGATACTGGATTATTGAATATGAACTGCTATTGAATGTGAACTGCGGTCATTCATTATTATTAAGGTTATACACACCTATTCAGGAATATCCTTCCATGCATATTGGACATTAGATTATTCTTCCATCTTACAGGTCTCAATTTTTATACAGATTGTTCATTTACTATTTTGTACATTTTTATGGTATATCACATGGGCCCTGTGAGAAATTTTATGTATATGATATGTTAAAACATATACATTTTCCAGCTATCCATTGTACATCCTTTTTTGGCTGAGGTACTTGAGGACTGAGAACTTTATTATTTAACTTTTTATTGTTATTTCACCTGAGGGTACAAGTGTACCCAGTTAACCTCGTACAATTTTTCTTGTGAGCTGTCCATTCCTTTAATTAAACATTTAAAGTTCAGTCCAATCTGCAGGCAGCATGGGAAAATGTGGGAAAATGCAAGGATAACTTTTGCATATAGAGAGAACTTTCAATCACTGATTAGGACCACCCACTAGACTACTTAGCCCTGAATGAGCAGGGATTTCCATATAAAAAATAAAAAAAAACTACATATCAATTTGCTCAAGGATTTGTTAACCAGCATTGATAAGTCTGATAAGCTGGGCCAATTACATAAGGAACATAGGTCCATTCAGCTGAAAATTGCCTTCCACATGGGTCATAATACTGGCAACGAAAGTTTGATTGGCCACCATATGGCCAATCGCTCCTACAATGACAGACGTTCGTCTGCTGTCAGCCATGGAAAATGATTGCTGATGTATAACTTACAAATAATGATCAGTCAACAGGCCAAAACTGGCCATTTTGGCAGAACTTTATCTTTTGTGTACAGTTTTGGTAAGTCAGAATTTGGTAGGGATCTATTAACCTTTAGAGCCTTACTATAATTACACAAAACTTTAGACATGATGCAGGGACATGTCAAAAGTTTTGAATGTTTGTGATGAGATTTAGCCATGTGAAGAGCACAGCAGTTGAGAGCTTCACTTCCTAACTAAGTGCTCAGTCTGTCTAAATGCAGGTGACTGTTCCACAGACTATACATCATGTTCCACATTATTATGCAAATTATATTTTTCTCATTTACCTAAATAGTGTAAATAACAGTCAGCATAATTCTCATGTTATCAACTATTAATAGTACTATTCAAATTTTATTGAACAAACCTCCTAATGATAACAGTATTTTTCTTAATTTTCTTCAAAACACTTTATAGGTTGTAAAAAACTGAAAATTTTCATTTGTTGTGTTTGCAGCAAATATTTACTGAAATCAAAAGCTATTTCATTGAAACTTTTAACAACATTTTAACTTATAAAACATTTTAACAGGTCACGTTACATTTTAACATAGGACTGCTTATTTGATAGCAGCTTCAGGAGTCTTCCATCCATTGAACTTGTGAGTTTTTGGACAGTTTCTGCTTGAATTTGTTTGCAAGATGTCAGAATAGCCTCCCAGAGCTGCCGTTTGGATGTAAACTGCCACCCACATAGATCTTTTTCTTGAGGATGCTCAAAAGGTTCTGAATAGGAGTGAGGTCAGGGGAGGACGGAGGCCACACCATGACTCTCTCTCCTTTTATCCCCATAACAGCCATTGATGCAGATGTATTCTTTGCAGCATAAGATGGTGCATTGTCATGCATGAAGATTATTTTATTATGTAAAGCGTAGTTCTTCCTTCTGTACCAGGGAAGAAAGTGCCCAGTCAGAAACTCCACATACTTTGCCGAGGTCATCTTTATACCTTCGGGGACCCTAAAGGGGCGGACCAGCTCTCTTCCCATGATTACAGCCCAAAACATGACTCCACCACGGCCTTGCTGACGTTGCAGCCTTGTTGGAACAGAGTGGCCGTCCACCAACCATCCAATACTCCATCTATCTGGACCATCCAGGGTTGCACGGCACTCATCAGTGAACAGGACTGTTTAAAAATTAGCCTTCAAGTATTTTTTTGCCCATTGCAGCCGTTTCTGCTTGTGAGCATTGGTTAGTGGTGGCCCAATAGAAGGTTTATGCACAGTTGCAAAACTCTGGAGGACTCTACATCTTGATGTCCGTGGGACTCCAGAGGCACCAGCAGCTTCAAATATCTGTTTGCTGTTATGTAATGGTATTTAAGCAGCTGCTCTCTTGATCTGATGCATGGATCTGGCAGAAATCTTGCTCAATTTTCCTTTATCTGCACAAACCCGTCTGTGCTCTGAATCAGCCACAAATCTCTTAATAGTGTAATGATTATACACTTAAGTTTTCGTGAAATATCTAATGTTGTCATACCTCGTCCAAGGCATTGAACTATTTCCCTCTTTTTTGGCAGCAGATATCTTTTTTCTTTCCCATATTGCTTGAAAATGGTGCTCTGCTTAATAATGTGGAACACCCACCTAGTAGTTTTTCCTTAAATTGGGCTCACCTGGCAATCTACATATCACAGGTGTCCCAAGATGGTTTTCAGTGATCAAAAGAGGCCTCAGGCACAATGCCATCCATTAGTTAAGGGGATACTCCGGCGCTAAGACATCTTATCCCCTATCCAAAGGACCCCCGTGATCTTCCACACAGCACCCCGTTAGAATCAGCTGTCACGCCCCCTCCATAGGCTTGCATTGAGGGGGTGGAGCGTGACGTCACACGGGGGCGGAGCCGTTATGTTACTATGCTCCGTCCCCGTGATCGCCAGTAATCAGACCCGGAGCGAGCACGTTCCGGGGGCTGATTCTAAAGGGGTGCGGCGTGGGAGATCACGGGGGTCCCCAGCGACGGGACCCCCGCGATCAGGAATCTTATCCCCTATCCTTTGGATAGGGGTTAAGATGTCTTAGCGCCGGAGTACCCCTTTAAAGTGAAAAACAAAATATTTATTATCTTTACAACACAAATATCTTTTGCATAATAATTTGGTACAGGGTGTAATGGAGCAATCACCTGCAATCAGATGAGCTGAGCACCAAGGCATGGAGTGAAGAATGATAGTAATGCACGCTTTACTTCCAGAGTAGCATTTTAAGTTAAAACAAAAAATGAATAGTTGGTTCAACTATTGTCCTATCAATTATTATGACCATTTTAAACCATAAAAATATTTATTTTGTTCATCTTTGCATGGCTCATGCCATTTGGTTAAGATTGTGATTTTTGCCAAGAAATAAAGGATACAACATGACCCTCCAATGCCTGAATGTGCGTTTACTTATTTATTTTGACATCATGCTAGAAAACTTTAAACTGGTCCATGGTAAGGCAGTCAGACCATGAAGTTTAATATGATTTTCATACAAATAAAAAGCTAGTGGTATATACAATGACTCAGCTGCTGACATTTCATTTAAAAAGTGGTACTCTAACTTGATGGTCACTTTAACATAGTTGCCACAATGGCCACCTCCAGTTTCTCTATAATCCAAAACAATTTATTTGTCTACATCATGTCTCCTACATGGTATAAACAAGGTATATTTTACATTGGTAAAGATAAGGGACAGCATCTGTGAAACATGGAATACTGAATTTTTGGGCAGTCGCACAAATTTAGCTACTAAGCAAAACCTTACAGAGAAGAATAGCTCATGGGAATATGGCAATGCATTTCAGAACAGATTTCCCCTAAAGATAGAGGGTGGAGAGAAAGTTGCCAAGGACCGCCTTCATGACTTATTGTAATGGTTCAGGCAGCATTAATTTGTTGACAGTTGCCCTTAAGCAGAAACAGTGCCTCTTTACCACCAGTCAAGTACTTCTACAGAAGTAGAAATTTCAATATGGAATAATGTTAAAATTAAATGTATGATACAGTTTGGAACCAGCATTCTAAGGGATAGAGAGGATAAGTATTATGCATACATCCACATATTCATACACAAACACACTAAAGTACTGTTTAGCTTCCAAGTTAAAACTCTTCTTACCGATCAACTCTTTGAACATTTCAATATCAATTTCTCACTAAGGCCAATTTCTGCACATAAACTCCTTAAGAACATGAGAGAATTAAAAAAAATGTTTTAACAGTTGCAACAGAATTCTATATCAGGAAAAAAGAGTGCACCTGTCAGATCTTCCATTACAAATAAAAATATTCACTTCAAGTTAATTACAGTGCTTCCGTGGATGCCTGGGCTACTAAACCAGTCTTTGATGTCAGCAGGTACATGTAGAAAGTCAAGATACAAGACAGCTAGACACTGACTGCATTTGTTCAGTAAACACAATTAAATATTTATTAATCACACAGGTAAAATTTATATTCAAAAGAGAATTCCTTCTCAAATTAAAGCTTCACACGTGAATGATAACTACTTAAATAAAGAAAATGGAAAATGGTAATATTTGAGAGTTCATTGTTACAATAAAATTATAAATAAATAAAAGACAAAATTATGTGGTATTTAAAGGGGTATTCTGACCTCAGACATATTATCCCCCTATCCAAAGGATAGGGGATAAGATGTTTGATCACAAGGGTCCCACCGCTGGAACCCCCGCAATCTCCCTGCAGCCCCCAGCATTCTGTGCCAGGCGCTGCTCCAGAGAAGTGAGGTAATGGCCACACACCATCATAACATCACACCACGCCCCCTACATTCGTGTCTATTGGGAGCAACGCCCAGCACAGAATGCCGGGGGCTGCACGGAGATCATGGGGGTTCCAGCGGCAGGACCCCTGCGATCAGACATCTTATCTCCTATCCTTTGTATAGGGGGATAATATAGGTGCAACAGGTGGATAATATGTCTAAGGCCAGAATACCCCCTATATAATAAAGTTTAATTGCTACAGTAGGTGAATAATATACCGCATGTGTAACACTGCATATTAGGAAAAATAAAAATAAACATTTTCTGTGTTCTCAACACTTGCTTAAGCTCTTTTTCTACCTGTTTTTTTTTTCTTTTGCTCATTTATGGTTAGAGCAACAAAATCTGACTATCCACTAAAGAAGGGGATAAAGAAAACCCAGAACCCATTGTATCTCATTAACTCAATAGTCAGAGTGTGCCAGATCATAATGGATCATTCTTTATTATAAAAAAAATAAAATATAAAAATAAAAAGATTTCAGAGGATTTACATTTTGAAAAGGTGTGATTTTTGTGCTAATCTGTTTTATCAGATGACCACTGAATGTATAGCCACTCGTTGAATACTTACATGATTTCGGTTGGTCACTGTCAGAAAACACTGCAGAAAGTGGGCAGAGCGTCTACTATGTTTTGTTACCTTCTTACTCAACCCCAACAGACAATTGGGGGAAAGAAGGATTGGTCATGTTGGAATTCAACTACTGCACAACACTCTTGTCTTTGGGAACATAAGCTCACACCCTCTACATGTGTTTGGGGGTGGGGGGGGGGGGGGAGAGTGCGCAGAGGTCAATTAAACAGTACTAAAAAGAATGACAACTTGCCTAGCGGGAAAAAAAATCCACATACTTTTTTGTCTTTTTTTAGCAAAATATGTTAAATGTTTTTGAGGACACTGGGATTCTGCAGTGTATACAGTGCAGCAGAATCCAACTGAAATCAACCCTGTTATTCTACAATGATGATCCAGAGAAAGAAAAAAAAAAAAAAAGAGGTAAAGCCAGTTTCCCCTGATATTAGGGGGAAAAAATCCTTCCCAACTTCAGCCTGGCAAAGAGAATAAATCACTGGATTAATGAGCCTCCTCAAGACCCTAGAAACTATGGGGAGATTTATCAAAACCTGTGTAAGTGGAAAGGTTGATCAGTGTCCCATAGCAACCAGATTGCTTCTTTCATTTTGAAAAGGGCCTCTGAAAAATGAAAGCAGCAATCTGATTGGTTGCTATGGGCAACTGGGCAACTTTTCTTCTACACAGATTTTGCTAAATCTCCCCCATTAAGCACAAACTGCACTTGGAAAAACAATGGGAGAGATTTATCAAAACCTGTGCAGAGGAAGAGTGGTGCAGTTGCCCATCGTAACCAATCTGATGCCTTCTTTCATTTTTACAGAGGCCTGGAGAAAATGAAAGAAGCACTTTGGTTGCTATGGGCAACTGCACCACTCTTCCTCTAGACAGGTTTTGATAAATCTCCCCCAATGACATTACTGACACCCAAACAAGTAATTAGTAAAATTAGAATGCAACAGAAACATATAGTTCAAGGCGCATGGAATAAGTCAATATTAGATCAATATGATAACAAATCTAGCCCCTCAGTTCTGGTTGGCTTATGGGGACTCCACACTTAGTTATGTGTATTCTGATAGGGGAGATTTATTAAAACCTGTGTAGAGGAAGAGTGGTGCAGTTGTCCAAGGCAACCATATTGCTTATTTCATTTTTAACATGCCTCTTTAAAAATGAAAGAAACAATCTGTTTACCATAGGCAACTGCACCACTCTTCCTCTGCACAGTTTTTGATAAATCTCCCCCATGTTGTGAAAACATTCTTGCCCCTTCAATCAGATCATAATGATCCTTTTATAGATCTCTCCAGTTGCACCCTGCCCGTAAATCAGTTAGAGACCCTAAACCACCATTCTCAGACTACCCACTCAGGCATTAAAAGCACACAATGATTTTGCCAGCTAAGGCCCCTTTCACACTGCCGTTAGTGAACGGCAGTGTGACGGCCGCTGGGAGAGCCGGGCAGAATAACAGGAGAAAAATTACAGCATGTGCAGTCTTTTTCTCCCACTATTTATAATGGTGCCCAGCAGCCCCCATAATAGTAAATGGGAGCCGCTGGGACCCATTGTTTGCCGTTGCTCCCAGTTATGAGACTGGCTGTTAAAGTCAGAGGTGGGAAGACTTTGATGACCGTTCTCGATGGGGAGCAACGACAGTGTGAAAGTAGCCTAAGATGTATTGGAAAGCTGTGCTCTCCTCTTATACTATAGTCTCTCCTGCAGCAAAAACATCAAAATGTTTGTTGTACATTATTCACTATATAGTTACCTTACTCCTTATAAAGAAAAGAAACACTTTCTACTGACACCAGCTACATATGCCATAGGTTGAGTTGACTTCTGCCTCGGGAGTTGCCCCAATGTTTTCTCATTTTGGCGGAATGCGATTGTTTTACTATGAGCTATAATTCCTATCCCTGTTCCACTGGACCCTGTCATGCCTGTTTGGTGTTGCTGAATACAGTGGGGGAGATCAAAACCTGTACAGTAGGAAGAGTGGTGTAGTTGCCCATAGCAACCAATCAGATCGCTCCTTTGATTATTCAGAGGCTTTTTGAATTGGTTGCTATGGGCAACTACCCCACTCTTCCTCTACACAAGTTTTGATAAATCTTCACCATTGTATTCAACAACTATGATTGTCAGGCAAAGTTGACAAAGTTCAGGGTGCTTTGTGTAGTTCTTCCTTGACTATATACTCAGTTTAACCATTTAGGTCTCTACGTAGCTTCTTAGTTCATCCCCACCACCCGACATCCTGTCCAATTCCTTATCCTTCCTACATCTTGTTAAAGCCTAACTATGAACTCTTGTTTGACCATGTTGCCAAATGTTGCCAATCTTGGCAACTGTTTCACTACCATTTTGTCGGATTATACTTTTTTTTTTTTTTACCATTGCGCAATGTTGGTGTTTTTACCTTTAATAAAATAAATTAAAAAGTACCTGTCATTTGCAAAAAAAAAGTCTTATATATTTTTTTTATATCATGTACATAATAACATTATATGTTTTATATGAGACAACATACAGGAAGTGTAGGAGGGACAAGCTGAGCTCTGTACAGGCTCATTGCTGGTCAATCAGCCTCCTGTGTGAACCGGGGGCATGTCACAGAGCCTCAATGGCACTAGACAGCAGAATGAACCAATACAAAATTGTTTATAAATAGGTTTGTTGGCTTTTTTTTTTTTTTTTTTTTTAATAAACACTGAGCATTTCAAATAATCATTTATTTAGTTTATCAATTTAATGAACTTAACTTTCTTCAAATGACAGGGCCCAGTTAAAACCAAGCAGGAACTGGGCAACTAGTTATTTGGGCAGTCTCACACCGAGTTTGACTAAAAGGACTCTCTCTGTGGACAGAAAAAAAAATCTATGAATTAAGACCAACAGCAGTACAGTAGGAAGATAATAACAACTAGGGATCGACCGATTATCGGTTTGGCCGATATTATCGGCCGATATTCACGATTTTGGACGTTATCGGTATCGGTAATTACCTTGCCGATAATCCGATAATACCCCGCACCCCCCACCGCGGCCAGAGACCGCCTCCGCCGCTGCCCCATTGCCTCCCCATCCCCAGTTTTATAATTAACTGTTCCCGGGGTCCACGCTTCTTCTGGCTCCTGCGTGTCCTGTGTTACGCTGTGCGCTGCGCAGCGCAATGTCGCAGCACCCGCTTTAAATCAATGATCTGCAGCGGTGTCGCCGGGGGGGGGGTAAATAGCTGTTAACTTATACCGGAATATCGGTATAAGTTATAGGCTATCGGCCCTAAAAAAAACGATATCGGTCGATTCCTACTAACAACCTATGATTTCTGAGCTGTGGGTAGCTATAGTGGGGAGAAAGGGTGGAGGTAGGACTGCTGAGCGGTTTGCGCTAAGTGGAACTGTATCAAGTTGCAGACATGCCACAGTACTCGTACCAATTATTTTAATGAATCTGAAAGTATTGAGGTTTTGTGAAAAGTCACAGCAAAAACCCAACATTTGAATAATGCCTAAAAATGTGTGTGCCATTCACATCTGTAACAAATCTAAAAGACACAAATATGAGAAACAGAAGTGGAGCGACGGTTTTGCCCTAACAAAATATCTGTGTCCAAATACAATCCAAGGCTAAAATTGGTAAAACGGTCCAAAATCTAAATACGTGTCTGTAAACTCAGCTTTAGCACAATACAAAACAAACACATATTTGCCTTGTGCTAATCTGTTATAAAGCCATATAGACAATCTGGGACATCTTGGCAACATCAGGACCCCTTAGGTTAATAAATTAAATAAGTCTACATACAAGACAATGGATTAATCATAAAATAGTTAATATTGGTACAATCTACACTGCCGCATGCCATGTAACTTAGAACCCTTAAACTAGAAAATAAGGGTTGAAAATGTGTAAGCAAGTTCTGATGAGATGCACGTGATTTGTCTACAACAGTAAACCGCTAAATCTCGTAATAACATCTTGCAATACAGAGCACTTGGAGACAGCGAGGTAATCCTTGCTGACATTCTTTGTAGAGCTCTTGGGTTCTGTGATTTGCAGAAGCAATGCTGGAGTACAGCTGTATTTGTACATTATGAAGAAAGTCTCCCTTTAATCCCAAATCAGCGGTTTACTCTGGCACTGCCATTGTAAAAGATATCCAAATAGACATTCACAAGCAATGTCAGAAGACAACAGACAAAACAAACACATAAAATAAATCCTCAAGTGGTTAAGTAATTCCCATTCAGTGACTTTACACTAAATTCTGTTTTAACAGGTGGCCATTACACAATGATATCAGGAAGCTAGAGAAAAAATAGCTCTTCTGATTTTATTGATGTGATCACTACCCGTGATGCAATTCACTTAAATGCTGTATCTAAACTGAACTAAGGGAAACAACTGTGAACTTTTTGAACAAGATGAATTGCATGCCCCATTAATGTACACTATATCAGACACAAGCCTTTCTATAGGAACATTTAAGAGAGCTTAAGGAGATCAAACATTAACTTCATTTTAAATCAATTTCTACTTTTATCTTTGCAATATCAAAAGACAATCTGCAATTACCGTACAGTGAATGTCCATTAAAACAGACTGGTATGTTAAGAACCTTAAGCCTTCTGCTAGAAGGTATTATTTAGAGATTTAAACCCATCACCTGTCCCAGCATTTGGAATCACACCAATCACAAGAACAAAGTGACTCCTGTTCCCTTGTGTGAAGAAAGAAAGCGGTCAAGTATATGTGCTGCCATGTTATTCACATGGCAGTGCAAAATATAATCTCTGTCAGTCCCATAGAGAGTGAATGGAGGGGGGGGCATGGTCTGGCTGCCTAGCTGTATGCATACATAAAGTCAGAGATCAGTCTTCAGCACCGTCTAAAGCGACATTCCACCGCATTAACTCATCTTCCATTTACACCTAACGGTGTATGATATACTTGGCCATGCGTGGAAGACGCAGAAAGGCTATTAATCAGTCCAAACTGACTAAATTCTACTTTTCCTGAGATGCGGGAGAAAATCAAGATGTGCCGGTGAATAAGAGGGGCATTCACCATCGCAATCCGCTGTCTCTGTCTCACAGATCTCCTTAGCCTAATCTATGGCGTTCTACATCGGATTCTAGCCTGCTCTCCTTACCTGCCAGAACGGACCGACAACACCCCTCATTATGCCGCGATACAGCTAGAAGTCCGGTGAGTGATGATCTCTGCTCATCTCCGAGAGCCGCCGCCTGTTGCGGCCTTCCTCTCCCTCAAGCAGCCCACTGAAGCCAGGTCCCCGTCTAGATGATACAGGAGCTGTGCTGCCTCCGGCTCACTGGGGACAAAATGGTACTCTTACTTCGGGAGGGGAAGAGGCTCTTCTAGCACTACCGGTCTCTACTGCAGTCTTAACTGACTCTACAATGAAGGACATGTTATTATTGCTACGTAAATCCTTACTTCTGGATATTCATGCTATATTTGCGCCGTTGCGCATCTCTGTTGACTACTTAGGGGGCAGGGTAGATCACATGGAGGTGAAATTCTGAGAATTTGCTGATTCTCACAACAAGCTTATTGATGCTAGAGATGACCTAGAGGAAGAAATCATAGCGCTCAAGGCAAAAATCGCTGACCTCGAAGATAGAGGGAGGCGCAGCAACATTTAACTACTGGGCATTGCAGAGACTGTGCTGCCAAGGGATATCCCAGAGTATGTGCGTTCCCTCATTAAAACAGTGCTGCCTGACAGTACTGAGCAAGATCTTGAAATTGATGGTGCTCACAGAGTGCCCCGTCCCAAGCATTTGGATGACACAGTACCTAGAGACATGCTTGCTTGAGTACATTTCTACAGAGTTAAGGAAAATCTGATGGCGGTCTCCAGGAAAAATGGAATCCTGCCTGCACCATACCACAAAGTCCTGCTATTTCCTGACCTCTCCCCTGTCACTTTGCAACAGTGCAGGGCTCTTTCACCTATCACCTCAGCTCTCCAACAGGCTAAAATGCCCTGCAGGTGGGGATTTCCAGTCCGGCTCCTTATACAAAACAAGAATGAGCTTCACATCATAAAAAATCTGGATGACAGCCGCAAGCTCCTACATACATGGAACATTTCTGTTGTGATCCCTGATACATTTCACTCCTCTCCCCCTCGCAGGGTCCAAGATGATTGGTCCGTCGCGACTTAAAGGATGAACTACATTTGCGGAATTCTCCGCTGTAAGGTGCGAAGCCTCCCGGTCTCTTAGATCTGGAGACTCTTTGTTGTTAGGCTACAATATTAAAGGGGTAGTACCGTGGAAAACTTTTTTTTTAAATCAACTGGTTCCAGAAAGTTAAACAGATTTGTAAATCACTTCTATTAAAAAATCTTAATCCTTCCAGTACTTTTTAGGGGCTGTAAACTAAAGGGAAATCCAAAATAGAAATGCATTTCCTGTGATATCCTGACCACAGTACTCTCTGCTGACCTATGCTGTCCATTTTAGGAACTGGAAAAAATCCCCATAGCAAACATATGCTTCTCTGAACATTCCTAAAATGGACAGCAGAGGTCAGCAGAGAGCACTGTGGTCAGGACATCACAGGAAATGCATTTCTTTTTGGATTTCTCTTTAGTATACAGCCCCTAAAAAGTACTGGAAGTGATTTACAAATCTGTTTAACTTTCTGGCACCAGTTGATTTAAAAAAAAAGTTTTCCCTTTAACACTTACCCCGTACTTGTAGATGGAGTTAAATCTATTTTACCTCATTTTCTAATTCTATATTTCCTTATACCATATCTAAAAGGTTAGTTCATTGTTATGCTTGTTATTTAATGTTGTTGGCGATCCTTCACAATATGACCAATCAGGTTCCTCCTGCACATCTTTGCTCTTGCTGGGAGGTGATATGTGCCATACCTACTTGACTACCTTTTCTTATTTCAGGTAATTTCTATTAACAGTTTACTATCGTTATAAAATTAGCTAGTATTAATGTTAATGGTTTAAGCAACCCTATGCGTAGGTCTCACTTAAGGAAAGAAGCTATGTCACTTAAATGTGATGCCCTATGTGCACAAGAAACACATCTTATTCAGGCGGATACTCATCGCATAAAACATAAAGCGCTTCCACATGTTTATTTGTCACGCTTCCATTCCAAATCTAGAGGTGTATTGATATTAAAAGCCACTAAAAACTCGTTAGCCTTCTCTTTGATATCCAAATGCATAGATCCTCTCGGCAGATATGTGATAGTGATATGTATGTTGAATAATGCCTTGTATACTTTAGTAACAGCTTATGCCCTGAATAAAGCGCAGTTAATATTTTTCCGCAAACTTATAAGACAAGTTAATAAAGTGAAACAGGGGGAATTGATTATCTGCAGGGATTTTAACATCACACCTGATCCAAGACTACTTCCACTTACCGTAGAACACCAGCTTCTTTGTCGACTACGAGAAGAAAGAGTTATATGATCTATAATGTATTCACAACGCCTCCTCCCGTGATTGTACCCACCACTCTGGTGTGCAAAGTGTGTACTCCCGTATAGACCTATTCTTAACAAACTGATTTTTATTACCATAAAAATACGAGAATGTGGAGCTCACAACAAAAGACACAAGGTTAGCTGTAATCCCCTCACCCAGAGAGAGATAGTATTTTGACAAAAGAAAAACAGCCAACATTCCTCAGTGTCCTACCTGGGAGAAAGAGTACGTGATGGACATGTGGTTCAATAACTTGTAACTTTATTTATTACAGGTGGACATCAACATGTATCAGATGCAGCTGGTATCAATAGAGGGAATTGAGCATTTTTTTCCTCTAGGTGAAATTAACTATTAACATTCCATTGCCGGCATTGAGTTATTGATTCAATGGATTATCTATTGAACTTTCCATCTATAGCTTGTGTGAACAACTACCAATAGATTTGGACTTCACTATTACATTATTCAGATTTTTTCAGGAATAGTGAGAAAAATTATTATAGGCTGATTATTTTATCCGGATATCATATTAACCGAAAGGGCCCTGCGGATTATTTTTAATAACTTTACATTTGATTTTTATTATTTTCTTTTTAATAAAAAAAAAATGTTTTTTAATGTTATTCGGTGATATTAAATGTTATATTGAACAACATGTCCATCACGCACTCTTTCTCCCGGGTAGGACACTGAGTACAGTTGGCTGTTTTTCTTTTGTCAAGATTTTTATTACCCTCCATAATTAATACATCTAAAGAAACCATAAAGTGGTACAACCACGCTGCGATCACTATGGACGTGTTCGAGTCTATAAACTCCCACCCCACATATCTTTGGAAAAGTAATCCCCTTCTTTCTCATCCTATACATAGAGACCCCTTTCAGACAAAGGGGTTATGCACCGTAAGGCGATTTTAGTACGTACCTGGCAGACAGTAATGGACATGCTTAGGAAGGATCTGCACTAGTCTTGGGGCTAAATGGCTATGTTGAGAGAGATTACCATAACACTGTGGCTAGCTTTTTGTGAACTTGTATTTCCTGTTTGACTTTTCTTTTTTTGACTACAAATCCCACAATTCCATTTTCCTCCCTCCCACACATCAGCCAACCCACCCATTGAAACAAAAGACCTGTGGTTTTCAATCAGGGTGCCTACAGCTGTTCCATTAGCTCTCTCTCCCACCAAGCGATCCCTCCACCCATTGAAGGAGACAGGCTCCCTGTCATCAGATGACTAGTGAGTCGGGTTTCGGCCGCATTGCAAACTCGGAAAAATTAGAGACAACAGTCATTTTGTATGCTGTTAAAAATAAATAGTGGGGTGAAAATCACAGAAAAATTGTGAGAAAATCGTCAAAACACAGATAAAGACACTATATTATGAACTACATTAACTATACAGCCCCTGTAGCATAGTCAAATAAAAAAAATTCCTGGAATACCCCTTTAACAGAATTTTTCTCCTGTAACATCTCTCCAGATATTTCACCAGTAACACTTTGGAACACTCACAAGGCGTTTGTCTGTGAGTCATTTATTAAACAGGGAGCAATTTATAAAAAGCAGAAGGAAGAACAAATAACCACATTATTACATAAAATCCAATTGTTATGCCGAGCGCTCCGGGTCCCTGCTCCTCCCCGGAGCGCTCGTGGCGTTCCCCTCTCTGCAGCGCCCCGGTCAGACCCGCTGACCGGGAGCGCTGCACTGACACTGCCGGCGGGGATGCGAGTCGCATAGCCAGCTCTCTAAGATTTAAAGGGCCAGTGCACCACTGATTGGTGCCTGGCCCAATCACTGTAATTAGCTTCCACCTGCTCCTTGCTCATATAACCTCACTTCCCCTTCCCAGCATTGCCGGATCTTGTTGCCCTTGTGCCTTGAGAAAGCGTTTCCTGTGTTTGCCATACCAGTGTTTCCCGACCTTCTGCTATCACCATTGACTACGAACCTTGCCGCCTGCCCTGACCTTCTGCTATGTCTGACCTCGTCTAGTCCTTCTGTCCCACGCCTTCTCAGCAGTCAGCGAGGTTGAGCCGTTGCCGGTGGATACGACCTGGTTGCTACCGCCGCAGCAAGACCATCCCGCTTTGCGGCGGGCTCTGGTGAATACCAGTAGCAACCTAGAACCGGTCCACCGGCACGGTCCACGCCTTTCCCTCGCTGACACAGAGGATCCACATCCAGCCTGCCGAATCCTAACACCAATTAATAGAATCCTGCAATAAGTCCTCTTCATCTCCATCTTTGGCTGAGGAACTCCAACAACATAGGGTACACCTACTCCACACCTATGAAAAAGCTTTTAGGAAAACAGGAGCACTTTATTACTCTCAAAATAATAAGGCAGGTAAGCTCTTAGCAGCACATTTGAAAGCCTGCCATGATAAATGTAGAATTCCTTATTTACTACATCCGATCAAACAGGATAAATTATATTCTCTTCCGACATTGCAAATGGATTTCAAGCATATTATGCTCAACTATACAATCTTAAAGAGTCCACTCCTACTCCACATAATCTGGAAAAAAGTATACAAGCATATTTGTCTTCATCTGACTTACTAAAACTCTCAGAAACACATCTCCAATCTTTAAATACCCCCCTTCACCTCAGAGGAAATAAAATCCATTATCAAATCCTTGCCCAGAGATAAGGCCCCAGGCCCAGATAGCATTGCAAATCATTCTTACAAACATTTATGATCTCTTTTGTCCCCCTATTTTCGTGACTTTTGATAAATAGCTATATCCCAGGGTCGGCTTCCAAATGAAGATACACTAGCATTGTTCACGGGTTTCCTAGTCTTTTATCTCCCACAGATGTGTGGTATCTGGTAATATTACTGTTTTGGCCTATGAGAAGAATTTTCCACGATAACCATTAGTATATAGGCGAGTACATTTAGTATGGGGATGGGTGCATGGGGGGAGTGACTGCTTTCGGGGTGTTATAGTGACACATCACATGGACACTACTACACACTTGTACATCATATCAGTACAGTATTATTTCACCATGGTTTCCCTTTCTCACATATATATATAGGTCACATACACACTCACACTTTTCACTACATATTCAACACCTTATTTCATACTCACTATTTTTTCATGCACATATTCACATTTCTTTCACATTCTCAATCTTTCACTATCTTAGTGTGGGGGCACTGGGTGTATGGGTGGCCCCACACTTACATAGTTCACCATTAGACCTACAACATTATTCCATTCTTCTACAGTGGCCATGTTACTAGCACACATACACATGCATGTGTGTACTGGATATGTGTACATGCGTATCTGTGCCTTTCTATCGTGAATAATGTATATGCAGTATATGTCTACACTATTGTATTTTTCCATACATTTCAGATCTAGCACAGCTGCCGACCATACATCTGTGTATTTTCCGTATCGCTATTGAGATTTTTCTTACATCTTATTACATCAACCTGTAGGCTATAACTGGGGAACTCTAGGATATATATGGGGTTTTGAGACTGCATACTATCTAACCAAAGAGGACATCGGATTCCAGACATCCGTGGATGAGAGGAAAACCAGTTTGCTCCACCAGAGGACTATCCGTTACTACTATGATCTGCATTTTTGATCATTGACAATGGAAGCAGAGGACTTTATTGCTGAGAGACTTTTTGGATCCCTCCTCCACACATGATCAGACTCCACATCTGTTTGGACGCCCTAATCACACAGGAGAAAGTAGGGCGACTGAGTCTTTTTTATAGATCTCCCTCAATATGAACTAAACTCTTTATGGATACCTATTGTGAAACAGGACTTAGCCTCTAAAGGTACTCCATACCTTGTTTTTGCCTGCCTCTGTCCCAAATTTTTCTATGATCTGGATTCCAACATATGAGCAAGCTGCTTAGGACATTTATGATGATATTAATAATAACAAACATATATTATTGTTTTTTACATATGTCAAATTATCGTTCGGATGTATTAGAGTTCTCAATATACTTTTGATATAGAAACTTTAGATGTGGTGTCTGTTCGCTACACTACTTATGGCTCTAACAATTTAACTATACTAGTTAAAGCTCATACATAGATGCGACAGCCGCACAGGGGTGAATTACAATATAGAGACTCTACAAGGATGGGTACTACCACCTTGGGTACAGACCAAGCATACTACCTGTAGAGACAATCTCAGATAGCGGGCCCCCAGATACACACCACATGGGAACTACCATTAAAGTAATTATTTTCATTTCTTTTTTTTACAGTTACTTGGTGACTATATCATATTATGGTTATTTGGATATTTTATGATTATAGAGGGACTTCATTAGACTACT
Organism: Hyla sarda; assembly: GCF_029499605.1. Taxonomy (NCBI): domain Eukaryota; kingdom Metazoa; phylum Chordata; class Amphibia; order Anura; family Hylidae; genus Hyla; species Hyla sarda. The sequence continues at coordinate 332,239,222 of NC_079189.1, read as the reverse complement.
CACTTTTTATATATATTATTATTATTATTTTTTTTTTTTTTACTACTTGCTATTACTACTTATTATTATTTTTACACAATCTAACACTGCACACATTCATTTCTAGCATCACCTTTTCTTGTATTATCACACTAGCATGGGTATACACATAATGGTTAAATTAATAAATATATATATATATATATATATATATATATATATATATATATATATATACATACACACTTTTTATCCTCACTAATAACTAATAATTCTCTCTATTACCCCCTATTTCTTGAATGGCTTGTATTCTGTGTATATGTATTGAAGTATACCATGTGTTTAACTAATGTCACTATTCTCTTATTGTATTCACCCCTGTGCGGCATAAACAACGCTTGTATCTATGTGGCTGATAGGACTACATTATCCACGAGCTTACACCTTGCACGCATGCGCGACATCAGTACTGTCAATATGATCACATGACGGCCCACGTGACTCGAACGAGTCCCGTGTGTCAACACATTACGATATGTTCAGCATTATAACGGCGCACATGCGCGATGCACACACTAGTTGGCATGGATGTGCGCAGTCGCTGGAATTGACATCCATTATGCTGCCAGTGCATGCGCACATCACATGCGGACTGGGCGGAAGTGTCCGCACATGGAAGCGGAAGTCAACGCTACGATATGGTGTGCACTATATGCAGCGAACCTTTTGTTCTCTTGTTCGTAACAATACACTAGCATTGATCATCACACTTCCTAAGCCGGGGAAGTCTCCTGATAGACCCCAACCTTTTCGCCCCATTTCGCTCCTGAATCAGGATAAAAAAAACGTATTCTAAACTACTAGCCTCCAGGCTAGCAAAAATCCTGCCATCCTTGATATTCCACCATGTAAACTGGAACATGGAATACCTATGCTGGCTTTGGCTCTAGATGCAGAGAAGGCATTTGACCGGCTTAACTGGGATTTCACCTTCTCGGTGCTTTGCCACATGGGGTTTCAGGGTCACATTCTTTCCGCAATTGCAGCTCTATATTGTAATCAGTCAGCTCAAACATTTGTAAATGTTTGGAAGCGTCATCAGAAGAAAACAGCACGCTCCATCTTATCAATGGGTGGTCTGGCACTCCCAGACTTAAAGAAATATTATATTGCCACACTAGTATCCACACTTAACTAATGGAAACATCCAGATCTGAACATTCCATGGATTCATTTAGAACACTCACTGGCAAGCCCTTTGTCACTCTACCAGACCTACTACACTTCCCATTCTGGAATATTCCCATCCCTAGGGAGACTGGACCTTCAGTGTCTGCCTCTCTGTTGGCATGATCACAATACCATAAATTGTTACTCACATCAGATCACTCTACTGAACAGTCCTTGCCATTCACTTTCATACAAGCTTTACTGCAACAAACTGATCTTTCCTTATGGATAGTGAAGGGTATTAACTCAGTGAGGGACATATATGAACACTCCACTATGCTAGACTTTGTCTCTTTGGATTACATTTTCCATATCCTGCAGAGATTTTCATAAGTTCTTACAGGTCATACCTTACACACCTTACAATCATCTGACCTTGGCCGGAGAAAGTAAAAAATATCCAATTAAATAGCGACATTATTTGAAATGATTTTACTATTCTCTCCTCCATGATAATACCTTTTGCAAATTCCATTCTTTACACAGCTTGGAATCAGAGTTGGGCATTTTTATTTTTTAACAGAAACTGAATGATTGGGAACCTTTAAGATAATTAACCAACATTGTAAATGTACGTCTCATATTGAGTAAGCCGTTAAAACAATCCTTAGGTGGTACTATACCCCTGACAGACTGTCTATCATTTACAATACAATGTCAAATAAATGCTGGAGGGGTTGTGGATGTAGGGGTACTCTCAGGAATATCCATTGGAGCTGCCCTTTAATAGGCTCTTATTGGGCTAAATGCAGGTCAATCCTTAGGGAGTTGACACCTTGTGACATAGCATGGACTCCGCAACTAGCACTCTTATTCGCAGGCATTACTCCTATTCCTTGCAAATTTAGAGCTTTGGTGTGTATGCTTTGCATAACAGCTAAAACGGTCTTACTTAGATACTGGAAAATAGCAGATGTTCCTGATTTTCTTCTCTCAACATATCCTATTCATATGAGAAAATAATTGCCCTAGGTAATGGGTCTTACGATCATTTTTATCCTAGATGGGATTCCTGGGCTAAATCCTCATATCGCTCATCTTCATGACCTTAGACCTTTTCACAATCATTACCTCTAGATATACCTCACACACCTTAGGGAACACTGGGTTCCTTAACCCCTTAAGGACGCAGCCCTTTTTCACCTTAAGGACTGAGCGCTTTTTGCAATTCTGACCACCGTCGCTTTACGAATTAATAACTCGGAAATGCTTTCACCGAATATTCTGATTCTGAGACAGTTTTTTTGTGACATATTCTACTTTATTTTGGTGGTAAATTTTCGGCGTTACTGGCATCCTTTTTTGTGAAAAATCACCAAATTTCATGAAAAGTTAGAAAATTTAGCATTTTTATAACATTGAAGCTCTCTACTTGTAAGGAAAATGGATATTCCCAATAAATGTAATTTTTATTCACAAATACAACATGTCCACTTTATGTTGGCATCATAAAATAGACATATTTTTGCTTTTTGAAAAAATTAGAGGGCTTCAAAGTAGAGCAGCAATTTTCAAAAATGTCATGAAAATTGCAAAATCTGAAGGGACAGATTTTATCGTACCAGCTTGAAGAAGCGCCATTGCCGGTGTGAAACAGTCTGTCCTGGTGTACGCTCCCCGCCTCCCTCCTTCCACCCGCTTGTTACCTGGCATGCTGAATTAAAACCACGTTTCCCCTGGTGAGTGCAGTCTCTTCATTCCGTGTTGTATTCATTCTGCTCTGTACCGACTTTGCACCACCGCTGTTGGCAGACCTACAGGGATAACACGTGCACTCCACTATAGCTTTGTAATACTGACGCTGTAGCCCTTATCTTGCTGTTGCCGGGCCGCCTTTCCTCTTGTGCTGCATTTTACAACTCCCAGCATGCCTGGGCAGTCTAGGCATGCTGAGAGTTTTAGTTTGGCAACATCTGGAGGGCTACCGTTTGGGCACCACTGTAACAGTGGTCTCCAAACTCTGACCCTCCAGATGTTGCAAAACTACAACTCCCAGTATGCCCAGACAGCCTTTGGCTGTCTGGGCATGCTGGGAGTTGCAGTTTGGCCTTCCTAGTGGTTGCCACAGTAAAGATCACTTTCACTTTCATTGTCTCCCCCATCCCCCCCCCACTGTCGTTTCCCTACCTGAGCCTATCTCCAGCGACGATCGGGGGTCCCCAGGCATCTTCTCTCCACGTTCCCCACGACATCCAGGAGTGGGCAGAATGGGGGTTGCCATGGCAACCCACTGTTCTGCGCTGCCATTGGTCAGAATAAGTTCTGACAAATGGCAGGGGATAGGAGGAGATTGCAGCACTGCAACCTCGCTCCTAGCCCTCAGGATGATCGGGGCTGTCACTGACGGCTCCGATCATCCTTATTTTCCGGGTATTCGGGTCTCCAGAGACCCGATCAACCCGGAATAGCATAAAATCGGATGTCTAAATTGATATGCGATTTTCTGCGATCGCCGACATGGGGGGTCTCAGAATGATTTCAGCAGACATCCCACGGGCGTATGCATACGCCCCACATCCTTAAGGACTCGGGATGCAGAGGTTAACCCATTCATGACCCAGGATTTTTCCATTTTTGGACTTTCGTTTTTTCCTCCTTACCTTTAAAAAAACCATAACTCTTTCAATTTTGCACCAAAAAATCTATATGATGGTTTATTTTTTGCGCCACCAATTCTACTTTGTAATGACATCAGTCATTTTACCCAAAAATCTACCGAGATACGGAAAAAAAAATTTAATTGTGTAACAAAATTTAAGAAAAAACACAATTTTGTAACTTTTGGGGGCTTCTGTTTCTACGCAGTACATTTTTCGGTAAAAATGACCCTCTCTTTATTCTGTAGGTCCATACGGTTAAAATGATACCCTACTTATATAGGTTTGTTTTTATTGTACTTCTGGAAAAAATCACAAATTTACCGTATTTATCGGCGTATAATACGCACTTTTTAGGCTAAAATTTTTTGCCTAAAGTCTGTGTGTGTGTTATACGCCGATACACCCCCAGGAAAGGCAGGGGGAGAGAGGCCGTCGCTGCCCGCTTCTCTCCCCCTGCCTTTCCTGGGGTCTAGAGCGCTGCTGTCGGCCCTTTTCACCCCCTGGTTATCGGCGCCGCTGCCCGTTCTGTCCCCCTGACTATCGGTGCCGGCGCCGATAGCCAGGGAGAGAGAAGCGGCGCCGACAGCCAGGGAGAGAGAAGCGGCGCCGACAGCCAGGGAGAGAGAAGCGGCCCGACAGCCAGGGGGAGAGAAGGGGCAGCGGCACCCATTGCCGGCGCCGCTGCCCCGTTGCCTCCCCCCATCCCCGGTGGCATAATTACCTGAGTCGGGTCCGCGCTGCTCCAGGCCTCCGTCGTTCGTCCCCGGCGTCGTTGCTATGCGCTGAACGGCGCGGCGCATGACGTCAGAGCGCTGCGCCGTGCATAGCAACGACGCTGGGGACCCGACTCGGTAATTATGCCACCGGGGATGGGGGGAGGCAACGGGGCAGGCAATGGGTGCCGTTGCCCCTTCTCTCCCCCTGACTGTCGGCGCCGCTTCTCTCCCCCTGGCTATCGGCGCCGGCACCGATAGTCAGGGGGACAGAACGGGCAGCGGCGCCGATAACCAGGGGGTGAAAAGGGGCGACAGCAACGCTCTAGACCCCAGGAAAGGCAGGGGGAGAGAAGCGGGCAGCAACGGCCTCTCTCCCCCTGCCTTTCCTGGGGGTATATCGGGGTATACACGCGCACACACGCACCCTCATTTTATCATGGATATTTGGGTAAAAAACTTTTTTTACCCAAATATCCTTGGTAAAATGAGGGTGCGTGTTATAGGCCGGTGCGTGGTATACCCCGATAAATACGGTACGTTAAAATTGTCATCTTCTAACCCCTATAACGTTTTTATTTTTCTGCATATGGGAAGGTATGAGGACTAATTTTTTGCGTTGTGATCTGAAGTTTTTAGCGGTACCATTTTTGTAATGATCGGACTTTTTGATCGCTTTTTATTCATTTTTTCATAATATAAAAAGTGACCAAAAATAAGCTTTTTTGGAATTTGGATACCACATATGTTTATTTTTATTTACACAGTTTTTGTTTTTTTTAAATAGGAAAAGGGGGGTGATTCAAACTTTTTTTTTTTGCAGTGTTATAGCTCCCATAGGGACCTATAACACTGCACACACTGATCTTTTACATTGATCACTGGTTTCTCATAGGAAACCAGTGATCAATGATTCTGCCGCTTGACTGCTCATGCCTGGATCTCAGGCACTGAGCAGTCCATCTGCGATCGGACAGCATGGAGGATGGTAGGAATCCTCCGGCTGTCATGTAAGCTGTTCGGGATGCCGCGATTTTGCCGCGGCGATCCTGAGCAGCTCCCTGAGCTAACCGGCATTAGTTTACTTTCACTTTAGACGTTGCATTCAACTTTGAACGCTGCGTCTAAAGGGTTAATAGCGCGCGGCACCGCGATCACTGCTGCGCGCTATTAGCCACGGGTCCCGGCCATTGCTAGGTGCCGGGCCCGACCCGCTATGATGGCTCCCACGTTATAGAATGGGAGCCGACCCATGACATACATGTATGTTATGGGTAGGGAAGGGGACTCACTGTATATGTCTTCATATTTGCCACAGGGGGATACCTATACAAATATTCTCAACTTCATAACCTATAAATTGTTCGTTGACATTATGCTTTACATACATAAATTTAAGAAATGTATGTTCGCTTCTGTTCATTTTCTTGTTACACTATATGTTACACCGGGTATGCCCGGTCTTCTTTGTTGTAAAATTTTTAAAACTAATAAAATCTATTGAAATGAGAGTGAATGGAGCCATAGTGCTGCACCGTATATAGACAAAAAGCAGGTGAATAGAGTGTACGCATTAATCTCTGCACTATTAAGCCCACAAATGGAAGGGTGCCAGTGCTACATGTGGACTATTGGGCCTCCCAGTTCGCCAGCACAACAATGTGTGATGATTTCTACATTTTTCCTTGGAAAACCCATTTTTATCATAGTTTAGGAATACTGTGCCATATCCCAGAAAACCTGTGATTCACCAACAATACAATACATATGATATCTGGCCGTGAACCATCAGCAGGTAGATCATCACCAACTAAAATGATAATTTTTTTTTTTTTACTGGAGTATAATCCATTCTCTGTCTGCTATGTAGATCACAGAAATCTGCAAAATGAAAATTGGTGAGATTTATCAAAACCTATGCAGAGGAAAAGTTGACCAGCTGCCCATAGCAATCAATCAGATTACTTCCTGAATTTTTAAAAAGGCCTCTGAAAAATAAAAGCAATTGGATTGGTTGCTATTAGCAAATGGTCAGCTTGTCATCTGCACAGGTTTTGATAAATCCCAAAGTAGCTCTAGATCACATCTATCTGTGGCTATAGATGCAAAGGGTGATCAGGATGCTAGATGTCTAAGGCAGATACACAGACGCCAAAGGCAGATTCCAATTGCTTGGAGTTTTTCTTGGGGAAAACTTTCATTCCCCAATGAAATAACAATTCTGGGTCTGGGGCATCTTTTCTTAGAACTCTGCATTGCGGCAGTCCTTTCTAACCCTTCCTGAAATTGTATAAATAAATTGACAAATGACTTCTAGGCAGGGTTTGCACTAAGGAAGATTACAAGTGCGGCTGACGCTAACTGAAATAGTTGGCGCTAGGACCGCATGGACATAACGTTCCCCTAGTTGGCAATGTATTCCACAAAGGAGTGAATGAATTATCATTCTTTCGGTGGCAGAAGCTCTGCAGCTAAATTCTGGTGTGTACAATGTGCATCAGAATCCCACTGACAGCAATTGAATTCTGATGCACCAGAATTTCAAAGTGGAAATACCATGTGTGAAACTAGCCTCATCATTCCCTTTGTCAATGGGGGTGGATACACACTAACAGTGTTCACTGCTATATATGCTAAACTGTAGATCAAACTTTATTTCGACTGTGTGTCACTAAAATGTGTGTCATTAAAATGCGTGTCATTAAAATGTGGCCCAATCTACCAACATCATGCAATAGAGCACAAGACACAAAGAAGATAGATGCATAATTTTGGGTATACTATGTATCTTATTGGTCACCCACTGTGCTACTAAGCCCAGAATAAGCTTTAGAGGAATCATAAAAAAAAAAAAAAAAAAAAAAAAAAAAAAAAAAAAAAAAGGAAAGGAAAGCTTTAAAGAGATTTAAAGGGATAATATAAAAGGCATTCTAACTCTTTTCCCACAATACAATACATCAGTTCTTCCTTCTCAATAACATTATCCTGCCAGATCAGGATCCTCTTTTAGGCTCTATTCACACATATGGAGGGGCATTTACTAAGGGGTTTAGTCATTTTTTTCTGACAATTTTTGGCGCAAAATTGTCGCAATTGCGCCTACCCTATTTTTCGTGCGACTTTCTCTAGCAAGAGCTAGAAAGTAAAAAAAAAAAATTCCCGCTTGATTTACGCAAGTTTTCATTTTTGACTTGCAGTGGTCAGGTATTTATTAACTGAGACAGTCGCAGTTGCGCAATAAACTGTCGCAACGGCCGTAAAAATGGACTAAATTTACTCCAGCTCCAACATGGAGCAGGAAAAGCTACTGCCGCCCGGGCTCCGACATACTTTCTCCCCGCTACCCTCACTGCGCTACCGGGACACTGCAGTGATTTACATCCCCCCACCCCCCTCTCACCTGCCAGCGCCACACAACTACCATCTGTCTGTTAACTGATGCAAGACTACAAGTTCCAGCATGCCCTTACAGTGAGGACACGCTGAGAGTTGTAGTCTTGTAGCAGCGGGAGCTGAGCGGTGCTGGCGGGAGACAAGGGGGGGGGGATATCAGTGTCCCCATAAGTGAGGGTAGCGGGGAGGCAGTATGAGGAGCCCGGGCGGCTGCACTGTAATGTCAGCCCGGGCTCCTGCCCTGAGAGCCAAAGGCTTTGGCTCTCAGGGCATGCTGGGTGTTGTAGTTTTGCAACAGCTGGAGGGCCACAGTTTGCAGACCACTGGTTTGTGGTCTGTAAACTGTAGTCCTAAAGCTGTTGCAAAGCTAAACAGCTGAAGGGGAACAGCGAAGAAGTTCACTTACCCTTCCGAGGCTCCAGCGACGATCGGTGATGGAGATCGTCGGGCGGCACTGTTGCGCGGCGCTGGATCCTACGGAAGCCGGTAAGTTGCCCAAGCCCTAAAACAGTGTTTCCCAACCAGGGTGCCTCCAGATGTTGCAAGACTACAACTCCCAGCATGCCTGGACAGCCTTTGGCTGTCCAGGCATGCTGGGAGTTGTAGTTTTGCAACATCTGGAGGCACCCTGGTTGGGAACACTGGCCTAAAACAGTGTTTCCCAACCAGGGTGCCTCCAGATGTTGCAAAACTACAACTCCCAGGTTGGGAACACTGGCCTAAAACAGTGTTTCCCAACCAGGGTGCCTCCAGATGTTGCAAAACTACAACTCCCAGGTTGGGAAACACTGTGCCCGGCCTCCACCCCACCTTACTGTAAGGGCATGCTGGGAGTTGTAGTCCTGCAGCTGGGGGCAGGGGACAAGCTTGTCACTTGCCCACACATCTCCTGCACCACACAACTACAACTCCCGGCATGTCCTTACTGTAAGGGCATGCTGGCAGTTGTAGTCGTGCGGGGCGGGAGATGTGTGAGCAGGTGATAATAAATGTACTAACCCATTTTTTTTTTTTTTTTCTTCTCATCTCAGATCCGTGTATCCTGTGGACTCCTTCGGATTCGGTGGACTACTTCGATGACCAGCGTTTTTCTTTGTTTGATTTTAATAAAATGGTTAACGAGGGCTTGTGGGGGAGTGTTTTTTGTAATAAAATTTTTTTAAATCCTGTTGTGTTTTTTCCTTACTTTACTAGACAGGCTTAGTAGTGGAAGCTGTCTTATAGACGGAGTACCAACAGGCCTGGAGCATCAAAAATGGCGCTCCTGGGCCTAGGCGGTAACAGGCTGGCGTTATTCAGGCATGGGAGGGCCAGTAACAATGGTCCTCATCCACCCTGGGAACGTCAGGCTGTTACTGTTTGGTTGGTATTTGGCTGAGAATGAAAATAGGGGGGACCATATGCGTTGTTTTTTTTTTTTTTTTTTTAAATAAATAATTAAATATTTTTAAAAAACACATAGGGTCCCCCCTATTTTTATTCTCAGACAAATACCAACCAAAAGGTAACAGCCTGACGTTACCAGGGTGGGCGAGGACCATTGTTACTGGCCCTCCCCAGCCTAATTAACACCAGCCTGTTACCGCCTAGGCCCAGGAGCGCAATTTTTGACGCTCCAGGCCTGTTGGTACCGGCTCTTCCCGGCAACCCTGTGGCGTTGGGTACCGGGGTAATAATTGGGGGTTAGCGCTAGCTGTTTTTGTGGCTAACACTAAGCCTGGCTTAGTTATGGACTCTGCCTATAAGACAGCTTCCACTACTAAGCCTGTCTAGTAAAGTAAAAAAAACAAACACAACAGGTTTTAAAAAAATGTTATTACAAAAAAAACACTCCCTTACAAGCCCTCGTTAACCATTTTATTAACATCAAGCAAAGAAAAACGCTGGTCGTCGAAGTAGTCCACCGAATCCGAAGGAGTCCCCAGGATACACGGATCTGTAGAAGAAGTAACAAAAAAAAAAAAAGTGTTAGTACATTTAGGGAGAAAAAACAGTGTTAAAAAAAATTTTATAAACACACACACACACACACACACACACACACACGCCGTTTACCACTATTCTGAGCCATGACTACAATTTAGCTATTGAATTATTTAGATGTGGTGAAAAAGCTAAAAAAAAAATCAAAAACAAAAGATCCAGAAGGAAACCTAGCAGCCAAACCTATTCAGACAGCAGGAAAAAGGAACAGACTATTTTTTCTACTACATGAAGTAAATTTCCCACTTTTGCCTGTGTGTGCCAAATTTATTAACACCGTGCAACAATTTAGTAAATTTGTCGCACATAGTCAAAAATGAAGTAGAAAAAAACAGGGTAAAAACCAGACTACATAGTAAAAGATTAGTAAATGCCCCTCATGGTATCCTGCACATATTTGATGTGCAGGATTTAGAGCTGCAGATTATAATGTAAAGTAAATGACAACACAGCTTCAAATCCTGTGCCTCCAATATGCGCAGGGTACTGTACATGTGAATACATCCTTAAAGGGGTACTCCGCCCCTAGACGTCTTATCCCCTATCCAACGGATAGGGGATGTCAGATCGCCGGGGTCCCGCTGCTGGGGACCCCCGGGATCTACCATGCAGCACTCACCTGTAGTTGCTTCCGGAAGAGCTGTCATGCCCCCTCCCATAGACTTGCATTGAGGGGCGTGGAGTCGTGACGTCACGATCTTCCGTCCCCATGGTCGAGATGGACTCAGCCTGAGGACCTCCAGTGGTTCTGGAAGCTGCTACAGGTGGGTGCTGCATGGTAGATCCCGGGGGTCCCCAGCAGCAGGACCCCGGCAATCTGACATCTTAACCCCTATCCTTTGGATAGGGGATAAGATGTCTAGGGGCGGAGTACCATTTAATGTGGCAGATTTGAGTCACTGAGTCAATATTTTTCTACAATCTGTTTGTAGCAAAAAAAAAAAAAAACACATCATGAATAATGGCTCAGAAATATATGAAGATGTATGGAGATTCATAATTTTTCTTTTCAATTTCTGAGATGCTAAATGTGTCTTATTTTATTCCACTAAGTGTCTCTCAGTTCAACCCTTTAGGGACTTGAAGATAAATACAGTGAAGTAAGGAGGGGTCAAACATAAAATGCCATTCAGAACAATGTGACAGCCATTAGGAATGTACAGCTAATGGACTTTACAGTCACTGTACAGACTACTCTGTAACGTGTGTGCAGTTTGCACAGTCAAGAGGTTAAAAGAAAAAAGTCAATACTCACTATTTGAAAGACTGAACACAGATCTTGTAATAACGCTGGTCTGGTGAACCACTCATAAAATATAAACACATTACAGTTACTAATGCTGTACCTGAGGTTCTTGAGATGACTTGGGTAATGCATTCAGGGCCTCTTGAAGTTTCACTTGCAGTTGACTAATATGCTGTTCCTTTTGATGTAGCTGTTCAGTAAGAGCAATATTACTTTGCCGCAGTTGAGTCTCACTGGATTTTGCCGTTTCATAACATGCATTCAAGTCATTATAAAGCTGACAGTGGAAAAACCATAATGATTAGTACACATAGGTATGAAGTGTTTCAGAAAAAAGCTAACATTTTACATGTTAGACTACACCCTGTTCCAAATTATTAGGCAAATTCTATTTACCGTATTTATCGGGGTATACCACGCACCGGCCTATAACACGCACCCTCATTTTACCACGGATATTTGGGTAAAAAAAGTTTTTTACCCAAATATCCTTGAAAAAATGAGGGTGCGTGTGTGCGCGTGTATACCCCGATACACCCCCAGGAAAGGCAGGGGAGAGGGGCCGTCGCTGCCCGCTTCTCTCCCCCGGCCTTTCCTGGGGTCTAGAGAGCTGCTGTCGGCCCTTCTCACCCCCTGGTTATCGGCGCCGCTGCCCGTTCTGTCCCCCTGACTATCGGTGCCGGCGCCGATAGCCAGGGGGAGAGAAGCGGCGCCGACAGCCAGGGGGAGAGAAGGGGCAGCGGCACCCATTGCCGGCGCCGCTGCCCCGTTGCCTCCCCCCATCCCCGGTGGCATAATTACCTGAGTCCGGTCCGCGCTGCTCCGCTGCTCCAGGCCTCCGTCGTGCGTCTCCAGCGTCGTTGCTATGCGCGGCGCTCTGACGTCATGCGCCGCGCCGTTCAGCGCACAGCAATGACGCCGGGGACGCACGACGGAGGCCTGGAGCAGCGGAGCAGCGCGGACCGGACTCAGGTAATTATGCCACCGGGGATGGGGGGAGGCAACGGGGCAGCGGCGCCGGCAATGGGTGCCGCTGCCCCTTCTCTCCCCCTGGCCGGCGCCGATAGCCAGGGGGTGAGAAGGGCCAACAGCAGCGCTCTGGACCCCAGGAAAGGCAGGAGGAGAAGCGGGCAGCGACGGCCTCTCTCCCCCTGCCTTTCCTGGGGGTGTATCAGCGTATAACACGCACACAGACTTTAGGCTAAAAATTTTAGCCTAAAAAGTGCGTGTTATACGCCGATAAATACGGTAAGTGTCACAAAGATTAAATATTTTGGTTTTCAGTTTAACTCATGGACGGCATTGTGTCTCAGGGCTTTTTTTTATCACTGAAAACAATCTTGGACACCTTTGATAATTAGATTGCCAGGTGAGCCCAATTTAAGGAAAAATTACTAAAGGTGGGTATTCCACATTATTAAGCAGAGCACCATTTTCAAGCAATATGGGGAAGAAAAAAAGATCACTGCTGCCAAAAAGAGTGAAATAGTTCAATGCCTTGGACAAGGTATGAAAATATTAGATATTTCACGAAAACTTAAGCGTGATCATCGCACTAAGATATTTGTGGCTCCATTGGATCAAGATAGCAGCTGCTAAAATACCATTACATAGCAGCAAACAGATATTTGAAGCTGCTGGTGCCTCTGGAGTCCAATGGTCCTCTAGAGTCTTGAAACTGTGCATAAACCTACTATTCGGCCATGACTAACTAATGCTCACAAGCAGAAATGGCTGCATTGGGCCGAAAAATACATGAAGACTAATTTTCAAACAGTCCGGTTCACTGATGAGTGCCGTGCAACCCTGGATGGTGGAGATGGATGGAGTAGTGGATGGTTGGTGGACGGCCACCCTGTTCAAACAAGGCTGCGATGTCAGCAAGGCGGTGGTGGAGTCATGTTTTGGGACGGAATTGTGGGAAGAGAGCTGTTCTCTTTAGGGTCTCCGAAGGTCTAAAGAACCTCTGAAAAGTATGTGGAGTTTCTGACTGACCACTTTCTTCACTGGTACAATAGGAAGAACTTTGCTTTCTGTAATAAAATCATCTTCATGCATGACAATGCACCATCTCATACTGCAAAGAATACCTCTGCATCAATGGCTACTATGGGATTAAAAGGAGAGAAAGTCATGGTGCGGCCTCATTCCTCCCCTGACCTCAATCCTATTTAGAACCTTTGGAGCATCCTCGAGCAAAAAGATCTAGGAAGGCGAGAGGCCGTTTACATCCAAACGGCAGCTCTGGAAGGCTATTCTGACATCTTGCAAACAAATTCAAGCAGAAACTGTCCAAAAACTCACGAGTTCAATGGATGGAAGACTCCTGAAGCTGCTATCAAATAAGCAGTCCTATGTTAAAATGTAACGTGACCAGTTAAAGTTTAAAAAGTTAAAATGTTGTAAAAAGTTTGATATAAATGGCTTTTGATTTCAGTAAATATGCTGCAAACACAACATATGACAATTTTCAGTTCTTTACAACCTATAAAGGGTTTTGAAACTTACTGAGCGTAATAATTTGGAACAGTGCATTGTAAGTTTTTTACGTTTAAAAAAATTACTGTTATCATTAGGAGGTCTGTTCAATACAATTTGAAGTGTACTCTTAATAGTTGATAACATGAGAATAATGCTGACTTATTTACATCAATTATTTAGGTAAATGAGAAAAATCTTGTTTGCATAATAATTTGGAACAGGGTGTATAGAAGAGCACTCCTTATGTTGATTAATGTATGTCTTAAGAAGACAATGCAAAATACTGCAGTCTTTTCACCTAAATTTTCAGTAAACACATAGGATTTAAGTTATTCTTTTATTATGAAGAAATTACCTAAAGGGTACACTAAAAATGTGCTCAGCCTGGTACATAAAAAAAAACAAAAAAAACCTTATACCTTCCTCACTCCAGATGCCAATCTTGCGGGGCTGATCCTGTTGCATATTGCTTCTTCTGTTTGGGGTTGGCGCATGCACTGGCTGCGCAGCCAATCACAGGTTGAGGCAGAACAGCTGCAGCCACTAATTAGGGTTGGAGCATGCACTACCTACTCCGTCAAACAGAAGAAGTGCTGTGTCACAGGAACAGCTCTAGGAGAACAGCTGTGTCAGCGGGAGCAAAGAAGGTATTTGAGCAGTTTTCCCCCACCAGTAGCCCACAAAACCTTATGCATGTGGCTCGTCAACTTTTGGCAGCTACAGATATTATTGGGCACTAATGTCATCAGGAATGTTACAGAATCACTGAAACTTGACCCTGAGATTAGGTGAGGAGATTTGGAGATTTCTCTAATAACGGATTATTTACAGTAAATGGTAGTTGGATTATGGCTATATGAATAAATAATGAATCTGTAATCCATCTTTTTATCCCTGCTGTGCAGTCCTTCTCTTACAATGACATCATTGTATCTGTACTTACTAATACAATATCATTGAATATAACAATGGAAGTAGACAAAAAAAGTAAGAAAAATAAATAAACATATACATCTAGCTAAAAATTTAGAGCAGAGAAAAAACTGAGAAAATACAAAATAAACTAATAAAAAATTTGATTAGTTAGATTAGTTTTATATATATATTTATACAGTATCTCACATGAGTGAGTGCACCACTTACACGTAAATATTTTATTATATCTTTTCATGTGACAACACTGAAAAAAATGACACTCAGACAATGTGAACGTAATGAGTGCACACCCTGTATAACAATGTTAAATGTTGTGTCCCTTCAAAATAACCCAACACACAGTCATTAAGGTCTAAACCTTGGTAACAAGAATGAGTGGAAATGTCCAAATTTGGCCCAATTAGCCTTCCTGATTTCCCTCCCTGATGCCATGTGATTCATTAGTGTTCGTGTTACATTGGTCTCAGGTGTGATTGGGGAGCAGGTGTCTTAAATTTGGTGTTCAAAATGGCACCTCATGGCAAAGAACTCTCTAAGGATCTGAAAAAATTAATTGTCCCTCTACATAAAGATGGCCTAGGCTATAAGAAGATTGCCAAGACCCTGAAACTGAGCTCCAAGATAAACTTATTTGGTTCTGATGGTGTCAAGAGAGTGTGACGGCAACTAGGTGAGGTGTACAAAGACAAGTGTGTCTTATCTATAGTCAAGCATGGTGGTGGGAGTGTCATGTCCTGGGGCTGCATGAGAGCTGCTGGCACTGGGGAGCTACAGTTTATTGAAGAAACCAGGAATGTCAATATGTACTCTGACATACTGAAGCAGAAAATTATCTCTGCTTACGTAGACTGGGCCGCAGGGCAGTAAGTATTCCAACATGATTACAACCCCAAACACACGTCCAAGATGATCACTGCCTTGCTAAAGAAGCTGAGGGTAAAAGGTGATGGACTGGCCAAGCATGTCTCCAGACCTAAACTCTAATGGGTATCTGTCGGGTATCCTCAAACGAAAGGTGAGCAAGAGCAAGGACTAACATCCACCAGCTCCTTGATCTTGTCATGGAGGAGTGGAAGAGGACTCCAGTGGCAACCTATAATGCTCTGGTAAACTTCACAACCAAAAAGCTGAAATGGGCACTGTCAGATATAAAAACTATTAATATGTGTAAAGCATGCAAAAGCAACAGGTTTTGCAATTGCTTTCATTACAACATTTTCAGTATTTCATAATCAAAAAAACTGCCTCCCTGCCTCCTGGGATCCATACCAGCCTGGGTTTGTCCACTCGTCATCACCTATGTCATGGACCCATTTCATGATTGACAGGTCTGATCTAAAGCTGCTGTGAGCGGCTCCCTCACTGTCTGTGTTTACTTCTTAGTCTCCTGTGTGAGGAGAAGAGGGGAGGGGCGGGAGAACACTGCTGCCTGTGAGCAGATGATGAAAGAAGCTGGTGACTGAAGATAGGGACTGAATGGAGGATTTTTGGTTGAAAAAGTAAGTGTCCCAGCATGTATATATGGGTGTGTGTGGATATACATGTGTGTGTGTGTGTGTGTGTAAATCTGTGTTGTCTAGGTAATGTGCATGTGTATGACTAAATGAAGTAGATGTGCCTCCAGCTGTTGAAAAACTACAACTCCCAGCATGCCTACACAGCCAAATGATGTCTGGGCATGCTGAGAGTTGTAGTTTTGCAACAGTAGGAGGAACACTGCCAGCAGCAACACTGCTGTAAGTTTGAGTTATTCACTATACGTAGATGTGTTAGGTCCCACGTCAGATCGCGCTTTAGCGCGATTGCCCCCCAGCATTCAATTTTATCAAGAGAACAAAATTATAAGAGTGTTCAGGGTAGTGCCTTAAATATAACTTTTATTGGGATCATTAAAAATCACCCGTAAATGTGTTTGATTCCAACACCATTAAAATGAATATGTACAGACCGCAGGGAGGAGGATCCTGCTTAGAGCAAGGAAAACGCTCAACCTGTGCCACAGATAAATAGTAACTATTTGTTACCAATATTGAATAGCAATATATTATACAACCAATATATTGTACCACCGACACGTTTCTGCCATGCATTTCAATGGCGTCCTCAGGGAGGCATATATAATGTACAAAATCGGTGTAAAAAGTGTATACTAGATCAATGTAAAAGATCTTATTTAGGTCCTTGGCATAGGTGACAGATCATCACGCTGCAAAAGAAATTATACTATCCCTATGTTTCCTGTAGGGAACAAATAGCAGCAGATATACATAGATAATAGTAATATATCCCTATATTGTATGCCGGGACTCTGTCCGTTGGTCCACCTGTAAAAAAAAAAAAAAAGGAAAACACAATATTCAAGTGGCACCCTGCAAGAGAAAAGATTGGACCATGTATTAACATTGATCCAAATATTTACTCACGGAACCCTGGTTATCGGGGCGGGCACGACAACCTGCTGTGGCGCAGGGAGCTGGCTCCGTTCATGCTCTGTTCACTCCGGTGAGCGAACTGTCGGCGTCTGTCGTCACTTCCGGCACGGACCGGAGGTTATATGCATGCCAATGCGCCCGTCCTCTGTGACGCACTGAACAGAGGTGGCGTCTCCAATCTGGATTCTACAGTGGCGCGCATTCTAAAGCCTCCATTCCGGAAAATGACAGGTATGTAAACAAGACTTATACGCTGTTTCGCAGTGCATTCCTTTACACAGCCATGGATACTGAGGCTTCTACTATATAACTTCCTTATCACAATTAACCCCTAATTATGGATAATTATATAAATGATGAGTTATGACCAACCACCCTAAAATTAATTACGGGCTAATTGTGTATAATATGTAGCTGTCATGAATGCATGTACAGTACAGCATTCCGAACCGAGAGAGTCGATAGTCTATGTCATGAGTACAGGGTACATAGGGATCATCCCACCCACATCCATCTTGTTACGCCCTGTTCAGATCAGGCCTTTTGTAAATATATGTGAGAATCCGTCCCAAGGGATAATATATGTGGTACCATACCCCAATACTGGCTTGAACTTACCCTGTACTCATGACAGACTAGCGACTCTCTCGGTTCGGAATGCTGTACTGTACATACATTCATGACAGCTACATATTATACACAATTAGCCCGTAATTAATTTTAGGGTGGTTGGTCATAACTAAAAAATTTATATAATTATCCATAATTAGGGGTTAATTGTGATAAGGAAGTTATATAGTAGAAGCCTCAGTATCCATGGCTGTGTAAAGGAATGCACGGCGAAACAGCGTATAAGTCTTGTTTACATACCTGTCATTTTCCAGAACGGAGGCTTTAGAATGCGCACCACTGTAGTATCCGGATTGGAGATGCCCCCTCTGTTCAGTGCGTCATATAGGACGGGCGCAGTGGCGTGCATATAACCTCCGGTCCGTGCCGGAAGTGACGTCAGACGCTGACAGTTCGCTCACCGGAGTGAACAGAGCTGGACGGAGCCAGCTCCCTGCGCCATAGCAGGTTGTCGCGCCCGCCCCAATAACCAGGGTTCCGAGAGTAAATATTTGGATCAATGTTAATACATGGTCCAATCTTTTCTCTTGCAGGGAGCCACTTGAATATTGTGTTTTCCTTTTTTTACAGGTGGACCAACGGACAGAGTCCCGGCATACAATATAGGGATAGATTACTACTATCTATGTATATCTGCTGCTATTTGTTCCCTACAGGAAACATAGGGATAGTATAATTTCTTTTGCAGCGTGATGATCTGTCACCTATGCCAAGGACCTATATAAGATCTTTTACATTGATCTAGTATACACTTTTTATACCGATTTTGTACATTATATATGCCTCCCTGAGGACGCCATTGAAATGAATGGCAGAAAGGCGTCGGTGGTATAATATATTGGTGGTATAATATATTGCTATTCAATATTGGTAACAAATAGTTACTATTTATCTGTGGCACAGGTTGAGCGTTTTCCTTGCTCTAAGCAGGATCCTGCTCCCTGCGGTCTGTACATAGTCATTTTAATGGTGTTGGAATCAAACACATTTACGGGTGATTTTTAATGATCCCAATAAAAGTTATATTTTAGGCACTACCCTGAACACTCTTATAATTTTGCTCTCGTAAATTTGAGTTACCAATCATATGCCTGCAGCTGTTGCAAAACTACAACTCAAAGGATGTGTGGGCATGCTGGGAGCTGTCGTTTTGCAAAAGCTGTAAGCACAGTGTGTGTGTCTAGCATAAAACCAGAAAGGAAAGTGTTACAGATTCTCACTCTTGAGACCAGTGACTGAGGAGAGTGAGGGAGGGGGAGTGGTTATTGCCTGAGGAGAAGAAAAGGGACCCACCCCCCTGCTTCTGGCCTACAACATTAAGGTAATTCAGAAATAAAGCTAATTCTGAGAGAACTATAGGTCATAGACACATAAAAATTATACGTAAATGCGCAGGATGAGATACTGAGCAGCATATAACAGTTTTGTTTTTTTGGGTCATCTTACAGGTCCACTTTAAGACTGTTTTGGACCCAGTTTGGACATTTCCACTTAGGGGTTTCCTAATTTTTATTGCCAAAGTTTAGACATTAATGGCTGTGTGAGGGGACTCAACATTAACCCCTTAAGGACCACAGGTTATTTCATTTTTACGCTTTTGTTTTTCCACCTCATGTCACAATCACACCCTATCGGTCCAGCTAAGACGCTAGAGAGAGTATGATGGTGCAAGGGTTAAGGCCACCAGACCTCTGGGTATCCACTACTAGTCCCAGCAAGTCACCAAATTAACCCTTAGATAAACGTGTTTCCACCAGAGCTGCCTTCAGAAAGGTGAGCTCATATATTTAGAGATCAAAGACCAGAGCTGATTATGTAAACAATTAATCTGATAAAAGGTATCACAGTGCTATGCATATAAAAATACAGGAACAAATGACATACAGGTACAAAAATATATAAAAGAGTTTTGCAAGACAAGTTAAGAAAACAAAAGATGAAGTTCTTACAGCATGATCATATAGCAGTCCATGAGAGTGAGTTCCAGCTGTTCTTGGAGTTTCATATTGGCATCCACATTCCCAAGGTGTTGTAAAGCAGTCTGCATATAAGAGTCCAAGGCCTCATATGAAGTACTGTCCTGATGGGGAGTAATGTTGTATTCCCCAGGAGATATCAGTCCTTGGATGGCAGTTCCAGCTGTAGGACTTTCTCATGTCAGTCAGCTCTTCTGCACAGACATCATACTCCACAAGATCAGCAATTAGTTGTTCCTTGTTCTTTCCTGCAGTAGGGATCTCCTTTTCTTGGCACATTAGCTCCAGTGCAGGCTTGGACTGCTTGCGATATGCCTCCATATTTCTGAGATGAGACAGAGGAGGTAAAACAGGAGATGGGGAGGACAGAACTGTCTTGCACTCTTTTTGTATGTCTTTTAAACCAGCACTGAGCTCTGTCTTTGGAATTTACACACAAGAAGATGTATGCAATTTCTTTTTTAGTGCTAAGATTTCCTTACAGGTAAAATCCAGCAAGCACTACAAATCTCTAAATATATCCCGACACTGCCACCAGTTGTCACGATCACACCCTATCGGTCCAGCTAAGACACTAGAGAAAGTGTGATGGTGCAAGGGTTAAAGCCACCAGACCTCTGGGTATCCACTACTAGTCCCAGCAAGTCACCAAATTAACCCTTAGATAAACGTGTTTCCACCAGAGCTGCCTTCAGAAAGGTGAGCTCATATATTTAGAGATCAATGACCAGAGCTGATTATGTAAACAATTAATCTGATAAAAGGTATCACAGTGCTATGCATATAAAAATACAGGAACAAATGACATACGGGTACAAAAATATATAAAAGAGTTTTGCAAGACAAGTTAAGAAAACAAAAGATGAAGTTCTTACAGCATGATCATATAGCAGTCCATGAGAGTGAGTTCCAGCTGTTCTTAGGATGGTCTTGTCAGCTTGTTGCACAGCATTCAACCACCAACTTTGAGTCTAGCATTGTTTTAAATATCATATCTGCTTTCTTGGGAGGGAGACTCCATTCCCCCCTCCCCTCTGACCCCACCAGGGGGTCTTCTCTCTTCCTGGCCTCTTATCTGTTTGATTATATGATGGGACCAGAGTGCATGACTTCAAAAAAGCCTTTGAATTCAAAAGGAGATGTAAACAAACAGCCAGACCCCCCAATAAAATGCAATACACAAACCCACAGTCTGAATGACCTCTCACCCCCAGGTCTTAGGTTATACACAGATACAATAAAAACACATGTATATTTCCATAATCAGGCCTTGGGCCTGACACCTTCCCCTTAAGATGGAGACAGAGAGATCTTGCCTTTACAGGCTAATAGATCTGTCTCCATTACTCCTCTATTTCTCCCTGACGCGATCATACCAGTACTTCTGCCTGGACTGGGCTGCTGTGAGGTTGTCATGTACCAGCCCAGTCAATGTCTGCATCCTGTCCCTGAATCTCAGAACACACTCCACCACAGAAGTCTCAGGGGCAGGCAGCCCCCCTTCCCATTCCTCCCTAACTAAATCTCGTGGTCCCCGCACTTTGTGACCATATAATAACTCAAAGGGCGAGAAACCTGTAGGCTCTTGGGGTACCTCCCTGTAAGCAAATAACAGATGGGGTAAATAATTTTCCCAGTCTCTGCCCTCCAATTCTACAAATGTTTTTAGCATTTGTTTCAAGGTGCCATTGTTACCGGACACTCTGTCCAACCAATGTAGAGGGTTGTGATCAGTTGTGACAGTAAAATCCCTGCCATACAGGTATGGCTGTAATTTTTTGCAAAGCCCAGACCACAGCTAGACATTCCATCTCTATGACCGCATAGGCCACTCCCAAATGTCCTGCCAGGGGGGTCTCATGGGCTAACCTCAGCAGCTCTTTCCTGTACTGCCTAGGAACCACTAACTGCCTTTCTCTCTCCTGGGCCCCTAGCATGCCTTTGGAAAGGGACTCCCAGTACAAAATATCATTTTCCCAATATACCCGATGCCCATCTGTGTCAACATCTGTATGCTCAGCACGTTGTCTCACCCTTCAAGGGAAGGGTCACTGCGCAGAGCTTCCCGGAAATGCTAATTTCCCTCCCCCCCATCTTGGGGCATCAGGGAGCACATTTCCCCCAGGTGAACTAGCATCTCCACCTTCCTCTCCCTCAGTTCCAGACATAACAATGTTACAGGCATCATACACAGGGCTATCACTCCTTCCCTGCTCCTTCCCTTAGGCTCACAGGATTGGGACATATCACTCACTGCTGGTCCCTCATCCTTAAATGTCACCAGGGGCACACCAACCCCTCCCCCTAGCCCATCTCCACTAGGTTTTGGCATTGGCATTGGCAATGCATTGTCACCACATTTTACAATACTCCCCATTCCACTTTTGGAAAACATTACTGGTTCAGTCACAGGTAAACAATTATCAATCCCCTGCACTCCCTCCCAGTTACATTTCACAGTGTCTCCCAAAGTCTCGCACAGTACCTCAGAATGAACTGGGCTCTCTCCTAGCCCATCCGGTGTGCAGGTAGTGTCCTCTGGAGCATAGTGACAGAGCATCCGACCCAAATCATTCCCCAGCAGAACATTAACAGGGATGTCCTCAGAGACCCCCACCTCCCGCAAACCTTGGCCTGTACCCCAATCCAGGAACACACGGGCCATGGGCACAGCAGGCCGCACACCTCCAATTCCTTTTAAAGCCATGGTTCTTCCAGGGATGATGTCCTCTGTATCCACCACTTCAGGCCGCATCAAGGTAAAGGAGGCTCCAGAATCTCATAAACCCACTGTCACCCGGTCACCCACAGTTACACTCTGCAGGTTATCCGCTTTTTTCTCCACCGCTCTGGACACCAGAACAACGGCTGTGTCCCCTCCAGCTACTGGTGGAGAATTGTTTTTGTTGGGGCAAGTGGCACTCAGGTGCCCAATACTGTTGTATCTGTAACATCGACGGATGTCCCCCTGACCCAATGTGGCTCCTGTTGCATTTGGGAATGATGGCAAGAATTTCCCGGCTGACCTGGTGGTGCTTTGTGGTTGTGTGGCTCCCCTCCAGGTACTTGCTCCAGCTTGTGCAGATCCACGCTTTGCTGCTGGCGCCCGGTTGTTGGCAAAGTCATCTCCAAGTTCTGCTGCTTCCATGGCTGTCTTGGGCTTGCGGTCCAAAATCCACTCTCTGGCTTCAAAGCTCCGTGTTTGGAGAAACTGATCCAGGACCATCAAGTCCTCCAGGGCCTCATAGGTAGTGACTTGTAGGCCCCCAAGTCCATTGCCTGAATGCAGTCCTTAGCTGACCTACAAAGTCCTAAATCTTTTCAGATAAGCCTCTGGAGTCAGATTAAAACTTTTTAGCAGGGCAGATTTTATTGCCTCATAGTCCTGGTCACTTTCAGAGGGAAGTGAAGCAAACACATACAGAGTTTTCCCTCGCAGCCGTGGGATTAGATATCGTCCCCACTGTTCCTTAGGTAGATGGAACTGCCAGCAAACCTTTTCAAATCCCTTCAGGAACACATCCAGATCATTATCTTTCTCCAACATGGGGAAATGTTCCAAGCAAGGTTTGTGTTCTCCTTGATCCTGCACATTACTGCGTCCAGATAAAGCATCCCCTCTCAGCCTCAGAACCTCCAGTTCATGCCTCTGCTGGGCCTCTCTCTCTGCCGCCTCTCTCTCTGCAGTTTGGTACTGGAGAAGCAGTTGGAGTTTCATATTGGCATCCACATTCCCAAGGTGTTGTAAAGCAGTCTGCATATAAGAGTCCAAGGCCTCATATGAAGTACTGTCCTGATGGGGAGTAATGTTGTATTCCCCAGGAGATATCAGTCCTTGGATGGCAGTTCCAGCTGTAGGACTTTCTCATGTCAGTCAGCTCTTCTGCACGGGCATCATGCTCCACAAGATCAGCAATTAGTTGTTCCTTGTTCTTTCCTGCAGTAGGGATCTCCTTTTCTTGGCACATTAGCTCCAGTGCAGGCTTGGACTGCTTGCGATATGCCTCCATATTTCTGAGATGAGACAGAGGAGGTAAAACAGGAGATGGGGAGGACAGAACTGTCTTGCACTCTTTTTGTATGTCTTTTAAACCAGCACTGAGCTCTGTCTTTACACACAAGAAGATGTATGCAATTTCTTTTTTAGTGCTAAGATTTCCTTACAGGTAAAATCCAGCAAGCACTACAAATCTCTAAATATATCCCGACACTGCCACCAGTTGTCACGATCACACCCTATCGGTCCAGCTAGGGTTCTCCAGCACTAGAGAAAGTGTGATGGTGCAAGGGTTAAAGCCACCAGACCTCTGGGTATCCACTACTAGTCCCAGCAAGTCACCAAATTAACCCTTAGATAAACGTGTTTCCACCAGAGCTGCCTTCAGAAAGGTGAGCTCATATATTTAGAGATCAATGACCAGAGCTGATTATGTAAACAATTAATCTGATAAAAGGTATCACAGTGCTATGCATATAAAAATACAGGAACAAATGACATACAGGTACAAAAATATATAAAAGAGTTTTGCAAGACAAGTTAAGAAAACAAAAGATGAAGTTCTTACAGCATGATCATATAGCAGTCCATGAGAGTGAGTTCCAGCTGTTCTTAGGATGGTCTTGTCAGCTTGTTGCACAGCATTCAACCACCAACTTTGAGTCTAGCATTGTTTTAAATATCATATCTGCTTTCTTGGGAGGGACACTCCATTCCCCCCTCCCCTCTGATCCCACCAGGGGGTCTTCTCTCTTCCTGGCCCCTTATCTGTTTGATTATATGATGGGACCAGAGTGCATGACTTCAAAAAAGCCTTTGACTTCAAAGGAGATGTAAACAAACAGCCAGACCCCCCAATAAAATGCAATACACAACCCCAAAGTCTGAATGACCTCTCACCCCCAGGTCTTAGGTTATACACAGATACAATAAAAACACATGTATGTTTCCATAATCAGGCCTTGGGCCTGACACCTCACCTTCTAAAAATCATAACACTTTAAATGTTCCACCTACAAAGCCATATAAGGGTTTTTTTTTCTCCACCAATTGTCCTTAGTAATGACATCAATAATTTCACCACAAAATCTAAGGTGAAACCAAAGAATCTTTGTGGGGAAAATTGGAAGAAAAAAAATAAGCCATTTTGTAACTTTTGGGGGCTTCCGATTCTACAAAGTGCACTTTTACACATGCAGCGATACCACGTTTATGTTTATTTTTGTTTACATTTTTTTTTTTTTATGAGAAAAGGGAAGGGTGGGCAATTTAAACTTTTACTAGGGGAGGGGTTAAATCACCCTTGTGAACTATTTAACTTTTTTTTTTTTTTTTAAACAATTTTTTAGTCCCCATAGGAGACTATTGCATGCAACCCTTGAATTGCATACACTGAACAATGTTATGCCATAGCATAGATCAGGGTTATTGGTGCTTGACTGCTTCCAGCCTGCCATGGCTGAGCATCAGAGTGGTGGGACATGAGGAAGACATTGGGTTGAACAGGGGTGGGCAGAGGTGTGCGTAGGGGTGGATTCTCACAGGGGCTTCCTGCTTTATTTGGGACAGGGTCCCTGAAGGTTGTCAGTCTACCCCTGACACACAGTTGGAGAGATTTATCAAAACCTCTGTAGATGAGTTGTGCAGTTGCCCATAGTAACCAGATTGCTTCTGTCATTTTTCAGAGGCCTTTTTAGAAATTAAAGAACCAATCTGATTGGTTACTATGGGCAACTGCACCACTCTTCCTCTATACAGGTATTAATAAATCTCCCCCAGTATACATGATGCTAATACAATACTCATCCAATTTAAAGGGGTGCTCCGGGGAAGAATAAGAAAAATACCCCAAAGCCACCACAATACCTGTTCTGTGTCCCCTGTAGTTATCCATGTGATTTTGCCAGCTCTCGGGGCCTCTGTTGTCTAAATATTATTTTTCCATGCTTTCAGCCCAGACTACAACCCACAGCAGTCAGTGCGGTTTCTCTGTAATGGCTGCCAGCCAGTTGCTCTTACTATATGTGTGCATGCTGTGTTGTCAGCTGCACACACTACATGTTTTTTCTTTCACAATATCCTTCCCCCCCATCAATAAATCATGCTATGCTCTGAAGGCAGCAGTCAGTGATAAGATCTACAACAGCAAAAGAGCAGTGTTGTGCGCTAAGGAGACTTCTCTGCTGGCAAAATCCTCAAACCGGGAGAAGGGAGGGGAGGTGTGGCTGTGAAGCCAGAAATCACGTGGTGTTTGCCTTCCAGGAGGGTGGGGGTTAGATCTCATTGAGGAATGTGCACAGAGACAAGCAGGATCAGGTTGTGACATCTTTCTCTCACTCCTTGCATGTAAGTGACAGCTGAAAGAGGGAAATGCTCTATCTAGCTAATGAATGATATTTACACAAATAAATAGGTTGGTGAGAGGGAAAGGATGGGCTATGGGTTTAGTTTCCCAGAGTACCCCTTTAAATTTCTTTATAGAGTTTGTAAATACTATCTGAATAATCAGCATGTTCGGATGACAAGAAGTCAGACTATACAGAGATAAGCACGACTTATGATGATTGAAGTACGTGTTTTTAAATATTTTTAAAGCAGGGTAAATATCCCCAATATCATTAATGCAATATGTAAATATTACATTAGTAATATATATATATAGTATATATCACATGAAAGACACAGATGTTTTTTTTTATGTACAACATCAATATTGGCTAAAAGTCTGCACAGTAAGACTAAATCACATTACAATAATGTCATGGTGTAGGAAAAGTTACACGTAAGTATTAAATAAGTATAAATAAGCAAACACATACTTTTTGGTATGATACAGTCTCTGTGAAGTGAGCATCTTCCTGATTTCTCAGAACTTTCTGTGTATCCATACTGAGCATCTGCAGCTGCTGTATAAGTTCAGCCTGCTGTGAAGAATGCTCATTGCTTTGTTTGTAGAGATTCTGAAGTTCTTTTAACTCCCTTCTGTTTTCAGAAGAATGGGTCCATAGAATCAAGCAGAAATAAGAAAGTGAGGTCACAGCAGTTTCTAGGTTACTATGCATGAAAAGTCTAAGCCCTAAAATTGCAGTGCGTATTCTTTACAACTAAAAAGGTTGACAGTTTGCACACATTGACAACATTAGTATCATGACAGAAACAAGC
Organism: Hyla sarda; assembly: GCF_029499605.1. Classification (NCBI taxonomy): domain Eukaryota; kingdom Metazoa; phylum Chordata; class Amphibia; order Anura; family Hylidae; genus Hyla; species Hyla sarda. The sequence continues at coordinate 332,212,464 of NC_079189.1, read as the reverse complement.
TGATATAAGCAAAACCAAACAGAAAATACTTGTGCATACAAACTGAAGTCATTGGAGGTCATAGATGCAGACCTAAACAGACAATAAACCAAGTGTATATATCTGATAGTATCTTCCCCAAGAAGGGTTCTACAAATTACCCTAAAGGTGTTGCTTTAAGTTGATACAGTTGATCCAGATACATGCCAAAACAACTTGATTGTCCCATAACAACCATTTTAGAAATGAAGCCAGCTTCTAAATCCCCTGTCAACCAGCATTGTCTCTTTAGGGGAGGTTGAAGTCACTAGTAGAGATGAGCGAACTTACAGTAAATTCGATTAGTCACAAACTTCTCGGCTCGGCAGTTGATGCCATATCCTGCATAAATTAGTTCAGCTTTCCGGTGCTCCGGTGGGCTGGAAAAGGTGGATACAGTCCTAGGAGACTCTTTCCTAGGACTGTATCCACCTTTTCCAGCCCACTGGAGCACCTGAAAGCTGAACTCATTAATGCAGGATAAGTCATCAACTGCCGAGCCGAGAAGTTTGTGACGAATCGAATTTACTGTAAGTTCGCTCATCTCTAGTCACTAGTAATACAAGAAGTCACATGTAATACAAAAATAGGTTGGTTTAACAAATTAGGAGTATTTATTTAGAAGCTCTCTGCTAAATCAATTGTCCTCAACCTTGTGGTTGTCAGCGTATGATGGGAACTGTAGTTTCACAATAGTTCGAGAGCTACAGGATGGAGTTCTGAGGTGAACCAACCACATCATGTCAACGCCATACCAGCCTCCCACCATGCCATGTGGAGCTGTGACAACTGCCTGGCCACACCTGTATCAGAGACAGGCAAATACCCAGGGCTTACTTATCCTGTTATGTACCTGCATATTGAGGTGCTTTCATGTGCCACACATGCAGGTTATCGATCTGTCCATATGCTATGCAGCATTAATCTCTATACATTTCACACACACTGCAGCAGAGCAGATTTTTCCTTATATAACACAATTGTGCAATCTAGAAAAGAAGGACTGAATTCAGACTGAATTTCCAGCTTATGACCTCCTTCCTGATGCACTGTGAAATTCCTCAACAGGGAAACATGTTAAAAGAGGTTGTGATCTATTCGAGCAGGTACAGTGTTAGGCTGTGTTCACACTACGTTTTGTCCCATACGGGAGCGCATACGGCAGGGGGGAGCTAAAAGCTCGCGCTCCCGTATGTGACCGTATGCGCTCCCGTATGTCATTCACTTCAATGAGCCGACCGGAGTGAAACGTTCGGTCCGGTCGGCTCATTTTTGCGCCGTATGCGCTTTTACAACCGGACCTAAAACTGTGGTCAACCACGGTTTTAGGTCCGGTTGTAAAAGCGCATACGGCGCAAAAATGAGCCGACCGGACCGAACGTTTCACTCCGGTCGGCTCATTGAAATGAATGACATACGGGAGCGCATACGGTCACATACGGGAGCGCAAGGTTTTAGCTCCCTCCTGCCGTATGCGCTCCCGTATGGGACAAAACGTAGTGTGGACCCAGCCTTATCTGTTGTTGTTGAATCTCACATTTTGGATACAACCAAGGTATTTTTGACAGTTCTTCTGCATTTGGTACTTCTATCAAGGCATCATCTGTTTTGAATGAACAAGATATTGAAGGAGATTTATCATTCTTTTCAAACGTTTGGCTTTTATATGACAAGTTTTTTTTAACTTACTTTTGCTTACATGCGACCTATTTATCAAATAGTCGCACAACCTTGATAAATAAATCACATGTAAGCAAAACTGGGTGACACCCTGCCTGGCACTAAATAGCTGCACTCCAACTATCCGGCAACACCCCGTACACCCTCCTCAGAAATTGAAAAATATTAAAAACATACTATGCCACACCATGAATATCCATACTCTGGAGGCTTTTTTGTTTAATTTTGAGCACGCATTTTGGGACGTTGGTGGGCGGAGTCTTGCATCGCTGCGCTGAGGCCGGAGTTTACGTCAGGAAGGAAGACAGCGCAGCACCAACAGGCACATAAACAATAGTGAAGCAACAAAAAAAAAAAAAAGGCTCGGTACGTTACCCACCCCAAAATGTGCATGAAGCTGTATTACTATGGCGTTTTTTTTTTTTTTGTTTGTTTTTTTTTTAAGGAAAAATTTTTGTGCCACATATGGGTTATTTACGCAGTCTGCAAAAATTATTTATCATTCTATTTTAACATAACATTAATTTTAAAATGTTGTGGATACATCAGCATGTACGTGTCCTAAAATTAAAAAGGTGTGCAGTGCATATTTTCAACCTTAAAATTAATAGAGTTATTAGTTATATAATTTTTTCTATAATTAAAATTAACATTAATGTAGTAGCTTTGTTTCATGATGCAGAACAAGAACAGTTGTTAAAGTCTGTGTTAATACGCAAAAAAAAAATCTACTCCATTATGATTTGTGTGGACAACTAGATGAGAGTTTATACTGTGTTAGCATTAGAAATAAAGGAGATAAGTGGAATACAAATCCAAAGAGGGAAGCAGCCCTCCACAAAGTAGTGGATGAAAAAATGGGTGAATAAAATGAGTTTATTCACCCATCTGTGACAAGCAGCTACGTTTCAACTCCACAAAAGAGCCTCTCAAGGATGCTTGAGAAAGGCTCTATTGCGGAGCCGAAACATAGCTGCTTGTCACAGATGGGTGAATAAACTACACATTTTTTTTCTATCAACTACTTTGTAAAGGGCTGCTTCCCTCTCTGGATTTGTATTTGACTTTCTGACCAGTGGGTCTGGTCCTGGAGCTGCCCTTATGTTACTAGGAGATAAGTGGAGTAGCGATCATACCTTTATTGGCTAACTGTGAAGATATAGATTGCAAGCTTTCAAGACCTCTTAGGAGGGGCCTAAGAAGTCTTGAAAGCTTGCAAGCTATGGAGGAAATTTATCAAAACCTGGCTAGAGGAAAAGTTGCTGAGTTGCCCATAGCAACAAATTAGATCAAAAAAGGCCTGTGAAAAATGGAAGAAGCAATCTGATTGGTTGCTGTGGGCAACTCAGCAACTTTTCCTCTGGACAGGTTTTGATATGTCTCCCCCTAAATCTTCACTGGGGACAACTAAGATCAGTATGGCCCTTTCTACCTGCTTGAATATTTTCTGCTCATCACAGTTATACCACCGAGTCTGTGTTCACTCTATTAAAATTTTTAATTGATTCCATTTAAGGTTAAAATTCTGTTACATTTTTTTCTTTGCTTCCAATATTTCCTAGTTCTATTCCACAATACAGTTAACTTTTTGGAGGCAACAATGTTTGCCACCCATTCTGCATGACTGACAATCTTGTACGTACAATTCCTTTAGTCATGTCACACTTCCAGCTTTCTTACGCTGGGGTAGTAACACTTAGATAAAAATGCACCACAAGATGTTTAATGGGCAAATCACCTCTACAAACAAAAAGTACCAAATACAGTAAGGCATAATGGGGCAATTTGACTATTGCTAATGTGCCAGAATTCTGGGGTAATTTGCATTAATAACAGATTTTCAGGTTTTGCGCAACATTCATTATGAGTTATAGACATTATTCCGCTGCATTCAAAAAACTGTCATGAACTCAGTAAAAGGGAGTGTGGCTTTTATAAAATCAGACATGCCTTATGCTGTGATATCTTGTACAAATAGCGGCAAGCGGAGTAAACTGGATACAGCGGGTGTAAACTGGATACAGCAGAATGAGTCTCTACGGTCAATGTGGAGGTGCTCCCTTAATGAAACCAAAACTGTACAAGCAGGTATGTAGAAAAAAAAAAGTAGCACTCACCTGATGACCGGTGCAAACATGAAGGCTTTATTTCAAATTACGGAGCAGGACATCAATGCAACAGGACAGTGAGGACAAAACAAAAAGAGCTCAGAAAGAGCATGGGGAGCGACGGCTCCGTTTCGCGGCAAATAACACTTGTTCACGCCAACCCCAGGTCCTTGGGGGGGGGGGGGGTTCCCTGCTGACGCGTAGGCTGTGGAACCATGACAACGTGTAAACAAATGTGGAGCTGTCAGGAGGCTGCATAAGCCGGGGAGTCACTGCAGCACATCACAGTATGTCCCTGGAAAGTCAATACTAGCCCCAGTGACTTTGAGGCATAGGCGGAGGTCTTGAAAGGACACTTACTGGAGAGGGGCTATCCAGTACTGGATAAAGTGCTGCAAAAAACTGACAATTTCTCTAGAGATGAGCTCATCAAAGAAAAAAAGAGACTCTAGTGCCAGCCGATTTACTTTTTTGTTCAGATTTAAAGGGGTACTCCGTGTGCTTACACATCTTATCCCCTATTCAAAGGATAGGGGATAAGATGCCTGATCGCGGGAGTCCCGCAGCTGGGGACGCCCGCGATCATGCACGCGGCACCTCGTTTGTAATCCGTCCCTGGAGCGTTTTCGCTCCGGGTCTGATAACGGGCGACTACAGGGCCGGCAGCATGTGACGTCACGCCTCCGCCCCCATGTGACCTCACGCTCCGCCCCTCAATGCAAGCCGATGGGAGGGGGCGTGAAAGCTGTCACGCCCCCTCCCGTAGGCTTGCATTGCGGGGCGGAGCGTGACGTTACACGGGGGCGGGGGTGTGACGTCACACGCCGCCGGCCCTGCGATCGACCGTAATCAGACCCGGAGCGAACACACTCCGGCGACTGATTACAAACAGGGTGCCGCGTGTATGATCGCGGGCGTCCCCAGCTGCGGGACTCCCGCGATCAGGCATCTTATACCCTATCTTTTGGATAGGAGATAAGATGTGTAAGCACCGGAGAACCCCTTTAACAACATGGTGGACACCATACACAAAGTCATGTTCAAACATGGCATCTGATACAAGCCGATCCAGTCCTAAGAAAAGTTGCATCGAATAAACCTCTAATTCCCTTCAGGCGAAGTACCACAATCAAAATAAACTCGTAAGGAGCAAATTTGTGGCCGATCCAGCGGAAAAACGGTTAACATGGCTGAACAACACGACCCCTACTGGCAATTACAAATGTGGACATTGTGCACACTGTAAATATATGGCAGTGGGCAAGAATTTCAAAATGGGTGGCATAGATATCCAGGTGAAATCTCTTATCACCTGCAGAACCCCATACATCGTTTACTGCCTTTTTTGTTCCTGTGGACATTTTTACGTAGGCTCCACCATCAGACCCGCCTTTGTGAGACTGCGAGAGCACATCAGTCTCACAAAATTGGGGACAGGAGTCCCACGCCTCGCCCCCCGCACATCGAAGAGAATCACAATGGAGATCCGGAAAGAATACAGAAACCCCACAGTGGGAAGGACCAACATACCTACCTTCTTTAGAGGGAAGTCATATGGATTTCGAGGGTGCGAGCAACTGGAATGTTAGGACTCAACGAACATAATGCATTCATTTGAATTACCTCCTTATATAGAACTTCCTTTTTAAATGGGAGATACTTCTCTCTCCTTTGCTTCCGCCCGCATTCTGTTCCCCTCTCTCCCGTTCACATCTTCCCTTCTCTCTTCCCCCTCTCTTACGGCCGATATAATGTACTTATAACTGTGCGTACCTTTTTCTTGTACTTACTCCAGCTCACCAGTGAGATTCATCTCCTCAGCTTGTGATCATCAGGCGACATACTGCGATGCGCTGCAGTGACTCCCCGGCTTATGCAGCCTTCTGACAGCTCCGGATTTGTTTACACGTTGCCATGGTTCCACAGCCTACGCGTCAGCAGGGAAACCCCCCACCCCCCTCCCCCCAGGAGACCGCGTCTTCTTAAAGCGGTGCCAGGGAAGGGCCCGGGGTAGGCGTGAACAAGCAGTATTTGCCGCGAAACGGAGCTGTTGCTCCCCATGCTCTTTCTGAGCACTTTTTGTTTTGTCCTCACTGTCCTGTTGCATTGATGTCCTGCACCGTAATTTGAAATAAAGCCTTCATGTTTGCACCGGTCATTAGGGGAGTGCTACGTTTTTTCCTACATACCTGCTTATTCTGTGTTATAATGCACCAAATTTCTGGTGCAGTTTAACCCTTTGAAGAGATAGACAATTTTCATTTTTGCATTTTTATATTTTTCTCCTCCTTTGTAAGAGTCATAACTCCTAAAAATGCAATATAAGAAATGTCAAAGTGGTCCATGTGATTTTTGAATTAAACTTTTTTCTTTAAAATTTTTTATTAATATATTTTCTTTAATTTATTTTCTTTTCAAACAATACACTGTAATATTATTTCCCAACTATATGTGCTTACATAATTGTGCAGGGATGTGGGAATCCTATCGCCCGACGCCCGGGACAAGTAGTTTTGGGCGCCGGGCAGGTGAATTTTTCATAGATTTAGCCCTGTATTGGGCTAGCAGGGCCGGACCGACTTCAGAAATCTCACCTCACACCCACACTCAGGGTGTATGGAGGGGGCGGCGGCCCCCAGCTGATTTCAGTAGCCGGGGGCCGCTGCTCAGAGAACCCACCCAGTGCCCCAGTCTGTCCTCCTTCACACACAGATATCCTCCCCGTGCAGTGCAGTCTGTCCTCCTCACACACAGAAATCCTCCCCGTGCAGTGCAGTCTGTCCTCCTTCACACACAGAAATCCTCCCCGTGCAGTACAGTCTGTCCTCCTCACACACAGCAGTCATTATGGAGGTCAGTAGCTGTGCACAGACGTCCTCTCTCTCCCCCCCCCACCCTGCTCTGTGTTTTCCCCGTGCAAACTTGCAGCCTCTCCGTGGTAGATGAGGTCCTGAGGAGACAGAGGAGGGGGAGGGGGATGGAGCTGTGTGCGGGGGAGGGGAGGAGCTGTGTTTGCCCTCGCTCTCCCCCTGCTTCTTGTGTAATGTAGAAGCAGGTGAGTGTGAAGCAGTGTGAAGCTCAGGTGAGGAGGCCGAGCATGCAGGCGGCGGGAAGGGTGGTTGTATATGTATGTAATGTATAATTAGGGGGGGGGTGTATCAGCGGCGGCTGTATGTATGATGTGTTCATATGTATGGTGTATGTGTATGGTGTATATGTATGGATTGAGTGTATGTGTGATGTGTGTATGATGTCTGTGTGTATGATGTCTGTGTATGTATGATGTGTGTAGGATGTCTGTGTATGTGTGTATGTAATGTATGATGGGGAAGCAGCGGCGGGTGTATGTATGATGTGTCTGTATGTATGATGTATGTATGTATGTAATGTATAATATAGGGGGCAGTGGCCGGTGTATGTATGATGTGTCTATGTATGTATATACTGTATAATATAGGGGGCAGTGGCCGGTGTATGTATGTATGATGTGTCTATGTATGATGTATGTATATACTGTATAATATAGGGGGTAGTGGCCGGTGTATGTATCATATGTGCATGTATGTATGTTTTGTACAGGGGCGGACTGACAAGTGCTGCTGACAGTTGTGCTATCTAATTTTATTTATTTTTAGTGGCTTCTGGCCAACCGCACTAAATTTCACCCCCAGAATCCCGCCCCCTTCATACTCACCCGCCGACCAAGAGCCCCACGGATGCACGCAAACACGCCCGAACCAAAACTACCTCTTCCAGCATGTTGCACCATAACCGAAACTGTAGAACTATAAAGTGTAACATGCTGGGAGTTGTAGTTTTGGTTCAGGTCAGCTGCAGAGCCATAGGCTGCAGCAGGGCATGCTGGGTTTTGTAGTTACTAACTGTAATTCCCAGTATTCCTTGACACAGACTATGGCTCTACAGCTGACATAAACCAAAACTACAACTCCCAGCATGTTCCACAATAACCTTAACTGTACTACTATACAGTGCAAAATGCTGCAACACCCACAGAACCATAGGCTGTATCAGGGCATGCTGGGTGTTGTAATTATCTACTAACTAAATGCAACTTCCAGCATTTTATGACACATAAATTAGAGTAAATAAAATGCACCACACAAACTGGAGAAGCAGAACACCGCCACCCCGCCCACCCCACCCCGTAACACAGCGGCGTTCAGTGTTATCCAATCAAAAGACTCCATGTATAAGTCCCTATGAAGACTGAAAAATAGTGATTAAAATATTAAGTGCGTATATATGTGAATAAGCGCCTTTCCTAAGTTCTGATAATAAATGGTTCCGATAAAAACTACAGATCCCGGCACATAAGATTACCCTCATACATCCCTGTAAATGAAGACATTGGAGTTATCGGGGTCAGATGGGTGGGGCTTGCCTCAGGCGTAAAAGGAGCTAGCTACAGCTCTCCCGCCACTAATAGCCTGTCATGCTGCGATCGCCATGGCCGGCTATTAAACCATTAGATCACCGCTGTCTAATTAGACAGCAGTGTCTAAAGGGATCTTATAACCATCCCTGGTGGTCTAGTGGGGGGGGGGGGGATCGTACTATTTTGGTGGAAATTATTTCATCTACCAGGACAAGTGGATTTTCTTGAGGGACAAGTAGATTGTGTTCCGCTTTAGTCCCTTGGACAAGTAGTTTTTTTTCAAATTTCCACACCCCTGTTGTGGTACTACTACTCCTCCTCCCAGCATGGAACATGTAACAGACCACTGGCATACAGTGAGTTCCATCGTCAGTGGCCCCCAACAAAGAGGAGGGGGGCAATGCTTGCGAGTGACATATGTGAGCAGTACCCCACTGGGCTGATAATTATTGGGGGGGAGCAGAAGAGCGCTGGCGGGTCACATAGGATTAGTTCCCCGATGTGGGGACAGCGCTGCGCTGGACTGATAATTCATTCCCGAGGGGGAGGGGCCAAACCAGTATTGCGGTATTGGGAAAAATTCATATCATGCAGCCCAAAAAATTCGGTATTCGGTATGAACCGGTATACCGCCCAGCCCTAGTATCTGCACTAAAAGGACAAATCTTAGTTTTCTAATAGCTATGGTCAGGAGCTGCATCCCCCTTTTCTTGAGACAGAAAAGGGCTCCATCAATAGCTTTCTGGTATAATAGGGTGAACGATGCCATGTACTTGCGTTTAGTAAATAGGGATGAAGACACCGGGTTCCTGAGTACATGGCACGAATGGAAAGAATATAAAAATACATTGGAATATGAGGAGGAATTACTCAGAGGGGGTGGGGGGATGTTGAGGGTGGAGAGTTAGGGGAAGTTAGGAGTTAGGATTAAGTATTAAGATACAGTATGATATAGAGCAGTACAGAGTGGTGTATAAGCTTGGAAGACAAAGTAAAGAATTCAGTAGATTTTATTATTGTAAGGATGGAAAATGGATGTACTGACTTTCTGTCGAATGTACTCATGCATGAAAATATAAATAAAGAATAAAAAAAAAAGATCGAACGGGAGTATCACTCTTGAGACCGTTGCGATCAAGACTAATCCAGACCAATCCAGAGAAGTGGGCGGCACTCTGCAGCACTCCCATCCTCTGTTATGAACTCCGGGCAGTCAGTGACTCATTTGCCGTTGAGAGTTGTAATTGACCAGCACCATCTGGCCAATCACAACCCACAGCAGTAAACATGAGTCAGTGATGTGAATTTCTATTCACATCACTGGCCGCCCGGAGTTCATAACATAGGACGGCAGCGCTGCAGAGTACCACCCTTTCCCTGGATTATAAATCTGGATCGCAACAGGTCTCAAGAGTGATACTCTGTTTGATCTGTCCTTTAGTGCAGGTGCTACAGCTCCCAGCATAGAACAGACGGTTCCATGCTGGGAGGAGGAGTAGTAGTACAGTAACACAATTCTGCACAGACACATATAGTTGGAAAATAATATTATAGTGTATTGTTTAAAAAGAAAAAAAAAAAAATCTATTAGGGTACGTTCACACATACGCAGATTTGATGCGCAGAATTTGATGCATAGGATTTTCTGCTGCAGATTTCAATGTAAACGAAATGAATAAGTACAGCTTCTAATCTGCAGTTATAAATCATGCGCATCAAATCTGCGCAGGATCCTGTAGGTGTGAATAAAAAAATAGAAGAAAATAGTTTAATTCAAAAATCACATGGACCGCTTTGACATTTCTTATATTGTCCGCTGCATTTTTTTAAATTTCCTGCCTGCTAACATAATTCCTTCCCTGTTGGAGAGCTAAAACTAATTTCGTAAAAAACTAAAATAAAATTTGTTCCCTAAAAATTCTCCCATCCCTACTGCATAATTTTTTATTTTTTTTGGTATCCAAAAAAAAACTCCACGTGGAAACTGCCAAAGGGCCAAAAAAATGCAATTTCCACACAAAAGGTAAAAATGCCACAAAAAATTCGAAAAACCGATGATTCGTGCTTGAGTTGACACGCCCAATTCCCTGGAAGCAAGGGTCCCATGCAAGAGATCGTGGGGTTCCCAGCAGTCGGATAAGGGATAAGTTTTTCTGTGTGATAGATTTCCTTTAATTTTCCATCTCAAGAGCAATATGAGGGCTTGTTTTTTGCTGTTCAATACATTTATCATATTCTAAGACTGTCTTGTTTTACACGGTCTAAAAATTACACAAACAGCCTTCGTAAATCTTGCCCATTTTTTATTTTTTTTAGACAAAAAGAACCCCCACAATAAATAGTGTACACTTAGATATGGACTGGACATCGTCACTTTTCAGGTACATTCTGTGTACGTTGACATACCACATGAAAGCTTTCTGATGTATCCAACAATCACACCTCCAAATACTTAAAAAAATTTAAAAAAAAATTTAAAAATTTAAAAATAAAACACGATATATCTAGCATCCTCATACACATGCTTGAATATATATGGAAGATATTAAAAAAGCAGGGATCTAGAATTAAATCTATCTATCCACTTATATATCCTAATTAATTATAGAACTCAACAGGCCACAAGTCAAATCAGTATATATACTAAGGTGCACTTAAAAAAAGCTCCTATTCTTTCTATGATGTCACCAGAAGTGCATTTACTTAAGAGACAACTTCTCTCAAAGGTTAGTGGAGTAAGGCATTTGACACGTTACATTTAAAGCTTGATTTCCACTCTTCTTTTTCCAGGTCCATTGACCTGTAAAAAATGTCACCAAACGTCAATACTCAGTGGGGAAACTGTATCCGTGAAATCATTAAATACCATTAGAGACAAATGGATATGTCCTGAGCCCTAGTACCGTAACAGCTGATAAATGGCTTAAAGAGAGAAGTGTAGGAAAAATAAAAACTATTGGTTTTGTTAAATTGAAAAAAAAAAAAAAAACTGACACTTTAGGTACACTACTTATAGTCAGGTTTGTTTCAATTTAAAAGTTAAGACTATCCGCATTGTATAAATTTGAGTAACACACTGATAAAAGAGAATTTGCCCATGCTACACATAATATCAATGGTAGCATTATGCAGTAACGTATCTCCTATTTTAATAATAGCTATATTCTGTTATAATCTATGATAAGTGGGAGACCGCACGATCAGTGTGGCAGTAGGAAAATGGCACTTGCTGGTAGTGGATCAAAAAAGAAATCAAAGGAGGTTGCAGTAAAGTAGTAGCGTTCTTTATTTCATATAGAGTAAGACAACATGTTTCGAGGGGGGTGCAGACCCCCTCGAAACATGTTGTCTTACTCTGTATGAAAAAAAGAACGCTACTGCTTTACTGCAACCTCCTTGGAATTGGTTCTTGTACCACGACGATCCACTACCAACAAGCACCATGTAAGTGCCATTTTCCTACTGCCACACTGATTGTGCGGTCTCCCACTTATCTACACACTGCCTCGGAACCCTGGGTGCGGACGGGCACAGGCTGCTACTGGCATTTACAAGCACTACATGTTGTTGTGCTCAGAACATAACACCTTAGAAGGGTACTCTAGTGGGGGGGGGGGGGGGAAGTAAAATCAACTGGTGCTAGAAAGTTAAACAGATTTGTAAATTACTTCTATTAAAAAAATATTTACCCTTCCAGTACATTTTAGCAGCTGTATACTACAGAGGAAATTCTTTTCTTTTTGTATTTCTTTTTTTGTCTTGTCCACAGTGTTCTCTGCTGGCACCTGATGCCCATATCAGGTACTGTCTAGAGCAGGAGAAAATCCCCATAGCAAACCTATGCTGCTCTGGACAGTTCCTGACAGGGACAGAGGTGTCAGCAGAGAGCAGTAGATTGGATAAGCATATCTCAAGTACTAACCACCGTAGGGTAATACGTGTCAGAAACCTCCTTCCACTGTTCCTCCGAGAGGTCCAGTATATCCTCAACCCATTTTAGGTAGGCTAACGCAAGGGGATCAGGCCCCAGACTGAAGCAGAGCATATGCTTGTGTCAACGGCTTAGAGAGGTCAGTGGTACCCAGGAGCAACTCCACATCAGAAAATGCAGGGGTCACATCAAGAGCCAAATTGTGCCAAAACCGCATGTTGTAGTGGAAGATACCGAAAATGGGCACTCCAGCGGGACATTAAAATGGTCACATACTTCTTGAAATTAAAAGGAAAAATCTCCAAATAAATGCACAGAAAACTTGACTCCATGTGTACTCCAAAAGCCAGATGCCCCCAACTTCTGCAGGTGCTCAAAATGAGGGTTCCCCCACAGAGGTGCCCTGGGAGACAACCCTGGCTGTGGAAAGCGCCCAGAGACCACCGACAATACCGTACCCACACAGTTCTAATAGGAGACAACTAAGCATCAGGAGTATATCTATGCAAGACATTAGTCAGAGATTCATACGAACCTACCAGAGCGCCTGCCAAAGCCGTAGACACATTAGAGAGAGATCCAGCTCGATCCACCAGGAGGCGTACATGAGCTGGGCTGCTAAGAAATAACTATACATATTTGAAGCAGCAAGACCACCCCGTTGCTTTGGAGCCTGCAGCAACGCCTTACCCAGTCGAGGAGGTTTATCTTGCCAAAAGAAGGATCTCATGAGACCACTCAGCTTAATAAAAAATCTCTTGGGTTGAATCACAGAGGAAAGGTGAAATAGATATAAAAACTTAGGGAGATATATCCTGCCCGCTAATGATAAAGGTAAAGACGACCAAGCCAGCAACAGGGTAGCCGTAGAGGAGACAACAGGATCAAGATTTATACTTTAATAGTACAGAAATACCACACATGTTTAGGTTAAATTTTTTTTTAACATTTTTCTATTGGAAAAATGGGAAAAGGGGGAAGGGGTTAATGCATATTTATTAACTTTTTTTTTTAATAAAAAAAAAAATGTTGTCCCCCATAGGGGACTATAACATGGAGTCTTTAGATTGCATACACTGATAAATGCTTCTCCATAGGATCAGCCTGGCAAAGCTGAACACAAACCTGGAGAACCTATCCTCTCAGCTGATCGGGATGGCGCGTTACGCCGTGGCAGTTCCGATGAGCCCACTGAGCTAGCTGGGAACGGAATTAACCGCTATTAGATGCCGCAATCAACTTTGATTGCTGTGTCTAAAGGGTTAATGCCGGGCAACAGCCCAATCGGCAATGTCTGGCATTAGCCGTGGTTCTTGGTTGCTGATAGCAACCGGGACCCACCAAGTATGATGCTCTCTCACCTGCTGAGCGCGCATCATACAGCAGGAGCCCGCAGTGGATGTACATATACGTCCATTTGCGGGAAGGGGTTAATGTTTCGTCAACAGAAATCAGTTTTTTTTGTGGGGGAGGAACACTCAGAAGATGATATTAAAAATGCAAACTGTGGAAGAGAATATATGGAGAAAGGCAGAAAACTTTTACCTTCCCCTGTGCCCGGGCTGAAAAAACAAGAAAAAAAAAAAAAAAAAAAAAACTTTTAGCTCACCTTCCTACGTTCCCCCCATTGCGGCGGTATCTGCATCCCGTTCTTCTGGCTCTTCTCGGATCCTTGCTACTTAGGCTCCAAACTTACATGACCGTGCGCTCAGCCTATCACCGGCCGAGGCAGGACATCGCTGTGACCGGCGATACGCAGACCACCGTGTGACCGTCTGAAGATAAGAAGCAGGGACCAGAGGAGCGCCGGAGGAACAGGATGCAGATACCGCCGCAATGGGGGGAACATAGGAAGGTTAGCTAAAGTTTTTCTTCTTTTTTTTGCAGCCCGGGCACAGGGGAAGGTAAAAGTTTTCCGCCACATTTCGCCATTAAAGGAGATGACCATTCAGAACAGCCAATGTCAATATACCATATTAGGGCAAATGGAATGTCTCAGGGAAGAGTCCCCACTCAAGAACAATTTATTATTATAATTTTTTTTTTATCAGTAAAGCTAGCCATACGCACAAGATAGTTGTCAACCAAATGCTTTATCAGCCGACAGCTGATGTGTTATAAATAAAGAGAAAGAGGCCGTAGCTTATCTCTCTCAGAACAAAAAGGATCAGGCAGTTAAAAATGAACACGCAGATCTTTCTCTTATATCCTATTACCTCTCATACATTAAGACTGAGGTGCTACAAGTATGAAAGGGACTTTTGGGTTTTGAGAATAATTACTTACATTCTTAGAGACCTAAAATAGGTAAACTTTTAGGAATGAAGAATTCAACTGTTCAAACTGACCAATAAGATCAGCATATTCAGATGCAGGATATTAGGCACAATGAATACTAGATGCTTTCTCATTCAGATGATGCTTTAACTTAATCCCTTAAAGACGCAGCCCATTTGGGCCTTAAGGACGCAGACAATTTAATTTTTACGCTTTCGTTTTTTCCTCCTCGCTTTCAAAAAATCATAACTCATTTATATTTTCATCCAGAGACTAGTATGAGGGCTTGTTTTTTGCGTGACCAGTTGTCCGTTGTAATGCCATCATTCACTTAACTATTAAAAGTATGGTGCAACCAAAAAAATACTACTATGTGTGGTGAAATTAAAAAGAAAACCGCAATTTTGCTCATTTTGGAAGGTTTTGTTTTCAAAAGATGTTGCAAAACTACAACTCCCAGCATGGCCAGAAAGCCTTTGGCTGTCTGTGCTTGCTGAGAGTTGTAGTTTGGCAACTCCTGGAACGCAGCAGTAAAGATCACTTACCGCTGATCTTCACTGCTGCGTCCGCCGCTGCCTCCGCCGGTCCCACGCTGTCGGTCCGGATACCACCGCGGGTCCCGACACGATCGCTGGTCCCGGGACCATCCGCCATCTTCCCCCCGCTCTGCCCCGACATCCAGGGGCGGGGCAGACGGGGATTTCACCTCTAACCTCCCACCCCCCTCCTGCCATTGGTCGCTAGTCCTAACGACCAATGGCAGGGGTTTAGGAGCGAGGTGGTAGCTGCCACCTCGCTCCTATCACTCAGGATGGATCGGAGTGGTCTCTGACTGCTACGATCATCCCTATTTTCTGGGCGATCGGGTCACCAGAGACCCGATCAGCCTGGAACCCCGCAAGTCATTGTCATTAGTCAGTGACTGACTAACTAATGATAACGATCTGCAGCAGGGGACCAGTCTGATTGGTCCCCTGCTGCATAGTGTCATCGTTCAGCTGAGATGACGTTTCTATCACTATGCCAACGGACATGGTGATAGAAAATGTATTGGACGTGTATATCGTGTATACACGTCCATTTGCGGGAAGGGGTTAAAGGGGTACTCCGGTGAAATTTTATTTATTTATTTTTTTCAAATCAACTGGTGACAGAAAGTTAAACAGATTTGTAAATTACTTCTAGTAAAAAAATCTTAATCCTTCCTGTACTTCTTAGCTACTGAATACTACAGCGGGAATTCTTTTCTTTTTGAAACACAGAGCTGTCTGGTGACATCATGACCACAGTGCTCTCTGCTGACATCTCTGTCCATTTTAGGAAGTGTCCAGGGCAGCATATGTTTGCTACGGGAATTTTTTCCTAGTACTGGACAGTACCTAAAATGGACAGAGATGTCAGCAGAGAGCACTGTGCTCGTGATGTCAGCAGACAGCTCTGTGTTTCAAACGGAAAAGAATTTCCATTGTAGTATTCAGCAGCTAATAAGTACATGAAGGATTAAGATTTTTTAATAGAAGTAATTTACATATATGTTTAACTTTCTGGCACCAATTGATTAAAAAAAAAAAAAAAAAAAGTTTTCACCGGGGTACCCCTTTAACATTTTATTTTAATAGTTCAGATATTTGCGCACGCGGCGATACCAAAAATGTATATAAAATATGTTTTTGACACTTTTTGGGGGTGAAATTGGGAAAATGGGACAATTTACGTTTTTATTGGGGGAGGGGGGCTTTCAAATTTTTTTTTTTTACTTTTATTTTTACACTTTAATAGTCCCCATAGGGGACTATTTATAGCAAACACTCGATTGCTAATCCTGTTCAGTGCTATGTATAGGACATAGCACTGATCAGCATTATTGGTCATCTTCTGCTCTGGTCTGTGGGAAGGCAGATCAGAGCAGAAGACTCCCGGAAGGCAGCGGAGCCAGGTGAGGGGACCTCTGTCTGCCGTGCTGGATGATCGGATCGCCGCGGCAGAAATGTATTGATCACGGCATCTGAGGGGTTTATGGGGGACATACACGGGATCGCGGGTGTCCGCCATTACAGGAGGGTCCCTGGCTGCGATCAGCAGCCGGGACCTGCCGCGCATGATCCGGGCATCGCTCTGATGCTCGCGGTTATGCTTAGGACGTAAATGTACGTCCTGGTGCCTTAAGTACCACCTCAACAGGACGTACATTTACGACACTCGAAGTTAAGGGGTTAAAGGATTGCTATGACTGTAAAAATTGAGCTACATAACTACAGTGAGCAAGAAATTCATGTAAAAAAATTCAACTGCTCACTTTAACATCCACAAAGAGCTCTATACCATATTGCAGGACTTCTCATACCTAGTGCTTCCTCCCTCAGCATTTTCTTTAATGCTTTGCTCAAACAGACCTGCAATCAAAATACATCAGAGGTTATGAGGCTGGGGTCATACATGTGCTGGGATAACCCATTGGGTTTCTTGACAAAGACCCCTGGGTGGGTTAAAATACCTTGTGTGGTTTGTGTACCATAAAGGAATAAAGAAAAAAGTTTTTATACACAAGCCCACTAGGGAAAGCCGATACTGATGTTCTTCATTTGGGTTTCTGTCATAATATTTAAGTTGTCAAAATAACAAATATGTGTCTCAATGAAGGTCTACCGGTCATGATTTGAAACCCTGTATGACAGGTGCATTACATTATTATAGCTACATTACAAGGAATCCATGATTATGGTGTTAGTAAGAACATTCTAAAAAGGGAACGCATTTCAGGATAGTAGTAGTAGTAGTAGTAAAGCGTGCATTGCCTATATACCCACTAGAGATGAGCGAACTTACAGTAAATTCGATTTGTCACAAACTTCTCGGCTCGACAGTTGATTACTTTTCATGTGTAAATTAGTTTAGCCTTCAGGTGCTCCGGTGGGCTGGAAAAGGTGGATACATTCCTAGGAAAGAGTCTCCTAGGACTGTACCCACCTTTTCCAGCCAACCGGAGCACCGGAAAGCTGAACTAATTTATGCAGGAAAAGTCATTAACTGCCGAGCCGAGAAGTTCGTGACGAATCGAATTTACTGTAAGTTCGCTCATCTCTAATACCCACTACCCTAGTTTAAAAAGACACTCCCAGGGAGGACAACAGGACTTCACCTGATATGCAGTTACATGCAAAATATAATGAACAAGAAGCCTTAAATACAAACCCGATAGCATGTTCTTCCTACATACTCACACCAACACTCCATGCTTTAAAAGTGTTGAAGCAGCTTCAAGTATTTATATGAAAAATTACACTTGAAACTAACTCCATTTTATTTCCAAGATATAGATGTTGTGAAGAGCAGAAATTTTCTGCTAGCAAAGGTAACCCAAACCTAGGCTTTAGAGCAAGAAAAATATCTTTATTCCAGTAGAATTTCATCTCATGAAAAGATCTTAAGCTGTGGAGATGTGCCCATAAAAGATTTTCAGACGTACACTTTATAATATTGAGCTTCTACAAGCCATCCGTACTGCTGCTCAAGTCAAGGCCTCTCTGTATAGGGTGAACTTTCTCAGAGAGCAGTCATTACATTCTACAAAGCAAAAGAGCGGCCAAACAGCAGGACACTGTATCTAATCGGAGGAAACCTGTCAAATCATACCAGCTTTAATGGAACTTTGTACAAAAGGCATTTGAAAAAAAGCTTTACACTACGTTAGATCTAGTTTCAACCTGAAATAGTGAGGTTACTTTATATCACTATTGGGAATGATTAGATAAAGACATGAACAGTGCCTCTATTCTTGCAAGCATTTACCATAACTGGCTCCAATTTGTTCCAAACTTAGGGTCAATCTGAACTCGAGTCCATAGCATCAGCTTAAAATTCCTCCTTAGGTTATGCTCTATAGTGTGTTACAATTTACATGACTAAGCACACAAATCTGTATTCAAGAAACATGTCAGAAGATGTGACTGGCCATACATTTTCATGGCAGAGACCCCTTGCAAGAAAATAGTAGTATTACATGACCATTGAAATGATTGGCTGTCCGTATAATATGTAAACAGTAGGCTCCCCTACTCCTATGATGTGTATATGTCCTACTTAGGGCAAATGGAAAGAGACTATCAGAGGAAACCCTTGTCATAATATTCTCTTCAAAATGCTGACATACTGCACATTGATATAATATTGAGTGATCAGATGAACTGCAATGAACTGCATTAACATTTATTTAAATGGGCACTGTCATCAACTTTTTTTTTAGTTTTTTATATGTTGTAGTATATGTACTACAACATATCTCTAATATATTTTAATTATTTTTTTTTTTTATTAAAATGTTTTAATTAACGTTTGAAAACCGGCCACTAGGGGGTCTCCCTCCTAGTGGCCGGCTGCAGGCTGGCGTGACGTCACGCCTGAATTCGGACCGATGCCTGCCGGGCAATTGGTCCAAATTCATTCAGCCTGTGCTTGCTCCCTGCCTGTCAAACAGGTGGAAGCGAGCGCATTGGCTCCCTGGCCTCAGAAGCCAGCCACTCCCGCACCACGCCACTGATGCTGCCCCTGCATGCCACTGATGCTGCTGGACTCTGCAGTTTGTTTGTATGTATGGGGATCGGGGTTTCAACACAGGGGTTGCGGGGAAAGGGGTTTCAACATGGGGGTTGGGGGAGAGCAGGGCTCAGGGTTTTAACACGGGGAGGGGGCGACGGAGGGAATGGGGTAGTGCCTCGCCGCACCTATGGCCCTAACAACTCCCAGCATGCCCTGACAGCCAATAGATGTCAGGGCAAGCTGGGAGTTGTAGTGGTGAAACAGCTGGAGGCACCCTGTATAGGTGAACTAAGGGCAGAAGTGTCGGCCCAAGCAGGTATCAGTGACGTCGTGCCTGCTGGGGAAGTCTGCCTTGTAGTGAGTACACTACCAGGGAGACAAAAAAGACCTTTTTAATATAGTAAAAAAAAAAATTTATTAAAAGCAGGGAGGGGGTTAGGGATAGATGGGCAATAGGCAGGGACAGAAAAAAAAAAAAAGATATAGGATGGTGGGAGCTACTCTTTAATCACAATTTTAAAAAATAAAAAAAAAACTGTCACTGAATTTCAGACCTTCTGATGTAATTTCTGTGATCTTCTTGTTAGCTCCAGATAAAGTGTGTTAGAGGACAAGGCTTCTGATACTACTTTGTTAGATTACGTTTCCACAACTGCCACTACATTTTTAAGCCAAAGTCAGGAGTGGGTCCATGAGAAAGGGGAGTATAAGTCCTTATTTTATATTTCTCATTCCTTATAAACACACTTTGGCTTTGGCTCAAAAATTGCAGCAGCAGTTGTCCAAAAGAATGGCAAGTGAAAAAATATCCTTTTTGGTGATAGAAGGACAGACTTGTTGCTTTAAAGCATTCAGGGTACACAAGAAAGTCCAGACATGCTAGGAATGTCTCCTAAGGAGGATACAGCTATGAAATTGGTTTAAAGGGGTTCTCCGGTGCTTACACAAAGGATAGGGTACAAGATGCCTGATCGCGGGAGTCCCTCAATGCAAGCCTACGGGAGGGGGCGT
This sequence comes from Hyla sarda, assembly GCF_029499605.1. Lineage (NCBI taxonomy): Eukaryota > Metazoa > Chordata > Amphibia > Anura > Hylidae > Hyla > Hyla sarda. Next base: position 332,192,507 of record NC_079189.1, on the reverse strand, counting down.
GATAGCTGTCACGCCCCCTCCCGTAGGCTTGCATTGAGGGGCGGAGCGTGACGTCACACGGGGGCGTAGGCGTGAAGTCACATGCCGCCGGCCCGGTGGTCGCCTGTAATCAGACCCGGAGCGAACACGCTCCGGGGACTGATTACAAATGGGGTGCTGCATGCACGATCACGGGGGTCCCCAACGGCGGGACTCCCGCGATCAGGCATCTTATCCCCTATCCTTTGGATAGGGGAAAAGATGTGTAAGCACCGGAGTACCCCTTTAACACAGTGAGATGAAGGCCTTTGGGGCTGAAGACATCTAGAAGGTAAATTATGTAATTTGTCTAACTCCCATTGACTTTAAAGGGTGTTACTCAAATGGTGTAGCCCCCAGAGCCACACTATTTATATAACTCCCAAGTGAGGTGGGACAACCCCTTTAAGTATTTTAACCACTTAGGGACCCAGGGCGTACAGGCATGCCCTGACACCCTGGTACTTAAGGACCCAGGGTGTACCTGTACGCCCGTGGGAATTTCGGTCCCCAACACACGCCGGGTGGGGACCGGAGCAGGAAGCCTTTTGAAATCAGACCCCCCCCCCCCCCCCATGAATTCACACAGGCGATCTGCGGCGATTCTGGTCATATGGGTCACGTGTGACACGATGACCCGGAATTAGAAGGTGATCGGCAGTGTAGTATACACCGCCAATCACCTCCTGTAGCTGGGGGGAGGTGACAATCCTGTCACCTCCCAAGGAGCGCTGCTATTGGTCAGATGATCATCCGACCAATAGCAGCAAGCAGGGGAGGGGTTAATGTCCCCTTCTCTCAGCTCTGCTAGCCCACCCTGTTCAATCAGCGGGCAAAGCTGAGAGAAGGAGCCAGGGACCCCCCTCTGTAAAGATCTGTGCCCCTCAGGACTGAAGAAGCGATTTTAGTGCAGGAAGAGTTTCAGTGCAGGAACAGGTAGGAGGTTAAAAAATAATAATAATACGCTCGTAATAGGAGTCCAACCTCCCAGACAAGCGTAACGGAGCTCCCTACCGGTGAACCTGTCTGGAGACCCCAGGAGGGATATCAGCCACAGATTCCTGAGTTTGTTGGAGACTCAGGAATCCGGATTGACACAGCCGGATACACTGAAATAGTTATTTTTTTCAGTGACGACTTTATCAATCATATGGTGGAGCAAACAAACTTGTACGCCCAGCAGTTCATTGCCCACCACCCTGATTTGTTTTTGGCTAGGCCCAATGAATGGTACGCCGTTAATGCAGCCAAAATGGAGGACATTTTGGGGCCTCATGCTGAATATGGGCCTTGTCAAAAAACCAAGTGTCAGGCAGTACTGGAGCGGGGACATCCTCTACCAGACCCCACTCTATGGTATGGCCATGACACGAGGACATGGCACGGAAGCGGTTCAAGGCGATTTGGAAATGCCTGCATTACGCAAACCACCTAACCTAAAAAGTTGTGGTCTACTTGGTACAGGTTTCCATGTACAACTCTTTTGTACTGTCCCAGTATGCTGGCAACACAGGGACACACCTCCAGTTCCAAGAAGAGGTCCTAAAGGCCCTGATCTTTGGCAACCGGGAATGAGCAGGCCGGAGTTCTCAAGGAACTGGAGTTATAGGTGCCAGGATCAGGCCAGCAATTTACAGGTGAGGTCCCCACACTGGAAAGAAGGGACGATCCAAGAAAAAATGCAGCGTGTCACAAGAGGGAGAAACGGAAGGACACCATCACTCAGTGTGACACTTGCCCCGATCATATGGGCCTCTGCATTATAAACTGCTTCAGGGAGTATCACACTTCCATGGAGTACTAAATTTTCCCTATTTATTTTAATTTCCCATAATTTGACCCCAATGTACCAAGTCCAGAGTACATTCCAAGTTTTAACCCCATAAACCACTAAATTGCCCCAAAAAATGTTTCATCAAAAAAAAAAATAATAATAATGGGTCATGGGTCACTGAGTCATTTTGTGTTGCCTCAAATGCGCAACGCTCTCTCTTGAGCGGGGTGCGCATTTGAAGCAACAGGTTAGGGACGGCCACATACATGATCCATAGCTGTAGCATCGTAGACAGGCCTTTCAGGGGAAATTTGCTGCTGGGAGGCCGAAGACCCCTCAAACAATGACAGAGGCGGGTCAGAGAACTTTCTCAGCACTTTCGCCGCTTGCGCAGAAACCTTAGTAGCAAGCGGGGTCTGAGCACCAGGATCCCACTGTGAGGGGCCTCAGGAATGGGAGGACCCCTCATCAGAGGAGGCCTCCTCATCAGAGGACGGATGCAAGGCATCAGCATATAGTTTGGAGTTTTTGTTCCTTTGACTACCATGGGGGCCACCAATGGTTGACAGAGCCACACAGGGAGCAGGTAGAGGCACTAGAAACACAGTCCAAGACGTGCAGGTCATCTCTATAGGTATAGCACTCCTTTTGGAAAGCAAATTTAGCATGTCGCATTTAGGAAGCCCCGATAGTGCCAGAACATAAAAAAATAAATAACATATGGCATACTATTTTGGAAACGACACCCCTCACGGAACGTAACAAGCAGTACAATGAGCCTTAACACCCCACAGGTGTTTGATAAATGTTCATTAAAATGGGATGTGAAAAAGGAAAAATTTGATTTTTTACACTAAAATGCTGGGGTTACCCCAAATTTTTCATTTTCACAAGTGGTAATAGGAGAAAATGTCATCGTAAATTTGTAAATACATTTCTTTGGAGTACGGACATACCTCATATTAGGATGTAAACTGCTCTGCGGGTGCACACCAGGTCTCGGAAGAGCAGGAGCGCAGTCAGGGTCCTTGAGCATTTACAGAGCTACCTATGGAGCCAGAACAGCGGGACCCCCCCCCCCCCCCCCCCCACAAGGAACATTACATAGGGTACACCAAGTTAGTAAAGTGGGGTAAAGTGGGCCATAAAATGACAAGATAGGTTATGTTCCCAGAATGATGACCCAGAGCATAGCCAAAAGTAAAAAAAAATATGCCCACCCCACCCTATGCTTTGAATCATGTGGCTCCCTAAGGACTCTCTGGGCAATACTTTTAGTTACCGGCCAATTTAGGTTGTGGTGGGGTGGGAAGAGAATTCTTGTACTTGTTGTTCAGGTTATTTGGGGTCTTTTCGACGCCCGCAGTAGTTGTATTCAGGGTATAGGTCTGCACTGTGTTAGGGCGTTGATGTTCTGCTATGTCCCGTTTAGTGTTAGACAGGGATTTTTTGGGAAGGATATGGTTATGCTTTGTTGCATTTGTTTTAGGTCTGTACCCCGTCTGCTTTTATGTGGGTTGTGTGTAGTGAGTGTGGTCCTGGATCCTGGTCCTCCCTGGCTCCCTCCTGTTTGTCTTTATGATCATCTTTGGTGAGGAGGACCCTAAAAGGTTGTTAGTTGGAATGTCCAGGGGCTTAACTCCAAGTTAAAAGGAGTACTCCGGACGGGATAAAAGGAAAAAAAAAAAACACACTTTCTCTTACCTGCCAACGAGCCCCCGGAGCTCCGGTACACTCCAGTACAGGTGTTCGGTCCCCGGGCTGTATTCTTCTTACTTCCTGTTAGCCCGGCACGTCACACGGAGCTTCAGCCTATCACCGGCCGAGGCGGGACATCGCTGCGGCCGGTGATAGGCTGAAACTCCGTGTGACGCGCCGGGCTAACAGGAAGTAAGAAGAATACAGCCCGTGGACCGAACACCTGTACCGGAGCACCGGGGGCTCGTTGGCAGGTAAGAGAAAGTGTGTTTTCTTTTCTTTTGCAGACCGGACGGGATAAAAGGAAAAAAGTGCGCGCCGGAGTACTCCTTTAAGAGGGCATTATGTTTAGACTTTGTGAAATGTCAATCTCATGTTATCTGTTTGCAGGAAACCCATATTCCGGGTCAGAAGGTTCTTGCCCTGAAACAGGCATGGATAGCATGAGGCTATCATCCCTCCTTTTCTAATTATGCTAGGGGTGTCTCTGTTTTAATTACTAAGTCCTTGCCGTTTGTTGTTTCCAAGACAGCCTGTGATCATTTTGGAAGGTTTGTCATATTACATTGTTCCATGGGTTCCTTCTCCTTTGTCCTTGTCTCTATTTATGTGCCTCCTCCGTTTCAGGACTCTGAGTTGGAGTTGATTACTAACAAACTGTTGCCTTTTCCCTCTGACCCTGTCCTTCTTATAGTAGATTTCAATGTGATTCCTGATCCTGTGCTCGACCACACCAAAGCTGCTGACCATGGCTCCTCCTCCTTTAACACTTGGCGCCTGTCATTGGGCCTGACCGACATATGGAGATGGAAGTATCCGAATGAATCTTCCTTTTCCTTTTAATCTGCAGCCCATAGGTCCTTCTATCGCATTGATTTTGCTCTGGCGTCTGAAGATCTCCTCCAGGCGGTAAGAGATGTTTCCTACAACACTAGGGGGATCTCAGACCACTCTGCAGTACAGGTAGTTCTTAATTTGGGTCCTAACCCCCCTTTCCGTATTTGGTGCATGCACCCTGGCTGGTTACAGGCTGACGCTGTTGTTGGGACACTGGGGGTTGCCCATACTGAGTACTGGGAGCATAATGCTTCTCATCCTGACCCTTTAGTTCAATGGAATGCTTACAAGGCCATGGTTAGGGGTGCCCTTATAGCGGGAGTGGCGGGTCAATGGAAGATTAGGTCAGCTATGGAGTGCGAGCTGCAGTAGCAAGTGTGCGTTTTGGAGGCGGCGTATATTAGGAATCCTTCTCCCAATACTGAAAGGGCATGGGCCAAGAAGGCTCAGAGGTCTTTGTTGGTGGCTCAAAAGGATAGAGTCCAGCTGCGGTTGGCAGATAGGGAGGCTGCCCTTTTTGAGTTTGGAGATAAGAATGGGAAACTGTTGACCTATTTAGCGAGGACAAGCTGTCCTGCTGCCTCTATCCCTTGTATTAGGGATGGTTCTGTGGTATCTGCCCCCAGTTGATTAATTCTGTCTTCAGGGACTTTAATTCCTCCTTGTATTCTGCCCCTCCTAGGCCCTGTCAGGGGGAAATTGTATGTTTTTTACAGGAACTATCCCTCCCCAAACTTAGCTGAGCTCAGGCGGAGGCGCTGGATGGCTCCTTCGGAATTGAGGAGGTAAGACAGGTTATTCGTGATCTTCCCCATGGTTGTCGATTGGTACAGGATGAATGAGGAGTGCTTGGCCCTTATACTCCTTAAATTGTCCCATTCGATGGCCGCTGAGGTGTCTCTTCCAAATTCTATGAGGGAGGCGTTGATAGTAGTGCTTCCCAAGCCTGGAAAGGACCCATTGCTTCCTGATTTTTATAGGCCTATCTCCCTTCTGAATATTGATATTAAAATTCTGGCTAGAGTATTGGCAACTCGCAAGCGTGGTGTCCTATCCTCCATCATTCATCCTAACCAAATGGGTTTTATGCCGGGTAGAGCTACTGATGTGAATGTGAAGCGCCTCCAACTTAATATTGCAGCAGTGGGAGAGGGCTTTCCTACTGGATTGGTAGTCAGTCTAGATGTCTATAGGGCCTTTGACTCAGTGGGGTGGTCCTTTTTATGGGAGGTTCTGGATGTATTTGGGTTTGGTGCCTGTTTATGTGCTTGGGTTCGGTTGTTACACAATTGTCCTAGGGCCCTCATTCGCACTAACCTGGATGTTTCTGCTCCCTTCCTCCTGGGTTGTGGGACGAAGCAGGGGTGCCCGCTTTCTCCATTTCTTTTTGCTCTTGTGGTGGAGGCTTTGGTGTCGGCCATCCGTAACGATCCTACTATCTGTGGTATCCCCAGGGGGTCTATTGTAGAGAAGGTTTCCCTTTATGCGGATAACACGCTAATATTTTTGGCAGATGCGGGAGGTTCGCTCCCGTGTTTAATTGACCTATTGGACCGGATTGGGTCGATCTCTGGCTTGTGGGTAAACTGCTCTTTGATGGCGCTTTCACCTGGGGTCCCACTCCCTTCCTCTCTCCCAGCTGGGGTGCAACTAGTCTCTCGGTTTAGATACCTGGGGGTGGAGGTCACTGCATCCCCGACGGATTATCTCCCCCTGAATTTGGATCCGCTCTTATGTTCCACTATGGAGTGGTTAACTGCCTGTTCCTCGCTCTCTGTCACTAGCTGGCAGGATCAATATCTTCAAAAATGATTTACCTTCCTAATTTCCTGTACCTTTTTCATTTAGCCCCTCTGATTCCCCTCAATAAATATTTTAGTGTGCTATGCAGTGCTCCGGGATCCTCCTATTGGCAGGGTAAACCTCCCAGACTTGGTCGGGCTCTTCTCCAGGCTCCTAAAAGACATAGCGGCTTAGCCGCCCCTGATGTATATAACTATTTTCTTGCCTCCCAACTGGTCTATGCAGCGTGGTGGATAGACCTGGATCTGTTGAACTCTGCAACTGCCTTGGCTGGAGCGCTTATGGGTTCATATGAATCTCTTACTAACTCACTCTACAGGTATCACTCTCAATTCTCTCTTTTTTCTTCCCCTGCTAACTATTGCTAAAGTGTGGTCCGTGGTGTCGAGTAACTTTCCACAACCTCTGGTATCTCTTGAGCACCCTTGTGCGGGAATGTACATTCATCTCACTTGCATGGGTTGGGTTACAGGAGGCCGGCTTTTGGGGTTCTCACGGAGTCAAAATTGTCACTTGTTTGCAGAGGATCAGGTTTTCCTATCCTTTTCAGACATAAAAGAACGCTATGGCATCCCTGGAAATGCCTTTTATAGGTATCTTCAGCCGAGGCACGCGGTTCAAGCGCAGTTTGGCTCCCTGATGTTCACTCCTGCATCTTCTGATGTGGAGCTTCTCCTGGGCACCACGGATCTAACTAAACCCCTTACTCTCTCCTAGTCTTATGCTTTCCTCCAGTCGCTGGGGCCTAGCCCTTTCTCACAGGCATTTCATAAATGGGTGGCTGATGTCCCGGATGTGTCAGAGAGTCAGTGGAAGGAGGTTGAAGGTTCCTATTACTCCACTGTAGTTAGTAGTAGAGATATGTTGATCCAATCCAGATAGGTCTTGAGGTTGTATTATACTCCTGCTAAATTGAAGCGTATTGGTGTTTTCCAGTTTGATCTCTGTTTCCACTGTTCTTCAGAGGTTGGTACCTTCCTGCATTCTGTTTGGGAGTGTCCTTATCGCTCCCTTTTGGAGGGAGGTGATTGGGTTTTTAGCGGAACATCTGGATTTCCCTTTTCTACTTACACCTTTGGTGTGCCTGTTAGGTGTCATCAATAACATGGTTTTTAACTAACAGACACATGCTGATCCACTTTCTTTAATTCTGTGCTCGGAAGGTGGTGGTGATGTCCTGGAAAGATACCTCTCCTCTTCCCCCCCCCCCCCCCCCCCGTCTAGATGGCTGAACCTGGTGAACCGATATGTCCCATTGTATCAGGCGTTATATGAGTCACAAGTGCCCTAACAAATTTGATAAGGTGTGGACCCCCCCTGGCTTCTCATTGATGCATCGGCTGGTCCCCCGGCTAGACTGTCCCAGTAGGTCTCCTACAGTGTGCTACGGTTTTCTAGAGGGGGGGGGGCGGCTGGGCTTACCAGGAAATGTGCATGTGCAAGTGTATGTTTGTTTGTTAGTGCTGGGCTTTCTCTGGTTGGGTATTAGATAGTACCCTTCCTTACCGCTGATGGATGCCCTGTCTTTATGATGAAGTAGGTCTTTGGAACGGTTGGTAATGTCTGTAAATTGATATGGGCTGGGTCCTTAACGGATTAATAAACTTGATATATTTGAAAATAAAAGTTTAAAAACATATGAAATGCTTATTTTATTCAGTATACCATAGAAACATCTGACTAAAAGATCTAAATGCAGCAAACTTTGTTCAAATACAAAAATTTGTGTAAAGACCCCAAGGGTTCACACTATTTCTGCGCAGAAATTCTGCTTTCAGAAAACTCCTATTCATCTCAATGAAATTCTGCTTTGAAAGTTCAGTCACAGAACTGGATTCCACCAGAAATTTGAATGTTCTATCTGCTGTTGAAATTCACTATGAGAAGGCACATTTGGCGAGCAGCTATGGAGGCTAGCCAATATTGCCTCAGGATTTGAATCTCCTGTGCAATGGTGGCAGTAGAGCATTCAAAGGGAAGCTCTTGGAATGGACCCCAAGCACCCCACAGAGTAAATTCCGGGCAGAATTTAAGTAGTGTGTAGGAGCCCTTTGTCTTAAATCTTTTGGAAACAACTGTAAAGTTCACATTATTCACAATGGCAATAGGTGATTGTCACAGCTCTGATCCTCCCCCTTTTTACACAATGACCTCTGCATAGGTCACACAGCATGGCTAGAAAACTCGCACAAAGACGACAATAAGTACTCCAGACTATTGTTCCCATCATCCATGTGGCTGCTGTAAATCATCTCTCTACATGCTGTTAACAGAGCAAAGTGAAAGCACAGGTTAAATTGCTGTCCCCATACTCGAACTAAAAATTATATGAAAAAAAAAAATATCTAAATCTAGAAATCAGCATATGGTAATGAAAAAAGAAAAAAAATAATGTATGTTTCAATATAAGTATAGGTGACACATTCCCTTTTATACCATACCTTTAGGGTCTCTAGAGCATTTGTTCTGTAGACTAGCACTGTGAAGCCATATTTTGAGACACTATAAAAGCTTATTAAATACAATAAAATGGGTCCCTATAAGTGTGGTGTTCGACGTAATTTAACCGCTTAAGGACGCAGACCATTTTGACCTTAAGGACGCAGTCGTTTTTTGCAAATCTGACCACGGTCACTTATGTGCATTAATAACTCTGGGATGCTTTAAAGGGGTATTTCAGGCAAAAAAAAATTTTTATACATCAACTGGCTCCGGAAAGTTAAACAGATTTGTAAATTACTTTATTAAAAAAATCTTAATCCTTCCAATAGTTATTAACTTCTGAAGTTTTCTGTCTAACTGCTCAATGATGATGTCACATCACGGGAGCTGTGCATGATGGGAAAATATCCCCATAGGAGCTGCACAGCTCCTGGGATGTGAGTCATCAGAAAGCAGTTAGAGAGAAAAGAGCAACTCAACTTCAGAAGCTAATAACTATTGGAAGGATTAAGATTTTTTTAATAGAAGTAATTTACAAATCTGTTTAACTTTCCGGAGCCAGTTGATATATATAAAAAAGTTTTGGCCTGGAATACCCCTTTAACTTATGAATTTGATTCCGAGATAGTTTTTTCATGACCTATTCTACTTTATGTTTGTGGTAAATTTTTTTCGATACTTGCATAATTTCTTATAATACAAAATTAACAATTTCATGAAAAATTTGAAAATGTAGCCTTTTTCGAACTTTGAAGCTCTCTTTTTGTAAGGAAAGTGGACATTCCAAATAAATGATATGTTGATTCAGATATACAATATGTCTAGTTTGTGTTTGCATCCTAAAGTTGACACGTTTTTACTTTTTGAAGACATTATAGGTCTTTTTAGTTTAGCAGCTATTCTCCAATTTTTCATGAAAATTTCTAAATCTGAATTTTTCAGGGACCAGTTCAATTTCTAAGTGAATTTGAGGGTTTTTATGTTAGAAATACCCTATAATGGACCCCATAATTAAAATTGCACCCCTTAAAGTATTCAAAATGACATTCAGAAAGTTTGCTAACCCTTTAGGTGTTTCACAGGAATAGCAGCAAAGTGGAGGAGAAAATTCAAAATCTTTATTTTTTACACTAACATGTTCTTGTAAACCCATTTTTTTCATTTTTCAAGGGTTAAAAGGTAAAAATGTCCACCAAAATTTGTAACCCTATTTCTCTCGAGTAAGGAAATACCCATATGTGGATGTAAAGTGTTCTGCGAGCGCAGTAGAGGGCTCAGAAGGGAAGGAGTATCAATGGGATTTTGGAGAGCAAATTTTGCTGAAATGGTTTTTGGGGGCATGTCTCATTTAGGAAGCCCCTATGGTGTCAGAACAGCAGAAAAAAAAAACCATGGCACATTATTTGGGAAACTACACCCCTCAAGGAACTGAACAAGAGGTATAGTGAGCCGTAACATCCCACAGGTGTTTGACGAGTTTTCACTATAGTTGGATGTGAACATTTTTCTTCTTTTTCACTTAAATGCTGGTGCAACCCCAAATTTTTCATTTTCACAAGGGGTAATAGGTAAAAATGTCCCCCAAAATTTGTAACCCCATATCTCTCAAGTAAGAAAATACCTCATATGTGGATATAAAGAGCTCTGTGGGTGCACTAAAGGGAAGGAGCGACAATGGGATTTTGGAGAGTGAATTTTGCAGAATTTAATAAGGGGCGCAGTGAGAATTTACACCCCACTGGCGTTTTTGAACAGTGGGCTGTGCAAATGAATAATTACATTTTTCATTTTCACGGACCCCTGTTCCAAAAATCTGTCAGACACCTGTGGGGTGTAAATGCTCAATGCACCACTTATTAAATTTTGTGAGGGGTGAAGTTTCCAAAATGGGGTCACATGTGGGGGGTTCCACTGTTCTGGTAGCATGGGGGCTTTGTAAACACACATGGCATACAATCCCAGCCAAATTCTCTCTCAAAGCCCAATGGCGCTCCTTCTCTTCTGAGCCCTGTAGTGCGCCCACAGAGTACTTAACATCCACATATGGGGTATTTCCATACTCAGAAGAAATGGTGTTACAAAATTTGGGGAGCTTTTTCTCCTATTACTTTGGGGTAACACCAGCATTTTTGTTAAAAATAAATAAATCAGATTTTTCATTTTCACGTCCAAATTTAACGAAAATTTGTCAAACAAATGTGGGGTGTTAAGGCTCACTATATCCCTTGCTACGTTCCATGAGGGGTGATTTCTTTTTTGCGTTTATGTCAGAACCGCTTTAATCAGCCACCCCTGTGCAAATCACCAATTTAGACCTCAAATGTACATGGTGCGCTCTCACTCCTGAGCCTTGTTGTGCGTCCGCAAAGCACTTTACACCCACATATGGGGTATTTCCGTACTCAGGAGAAATTACGTTACAGATTTTGGGGGTCTTACTTTCCTTTTACCTCTTGTAAAAATGAAAAGTATGGGGCAACACCAGCATGTTAAGTATCACAAAATAAGGATATCAAGTCTAATCGACCAAGGAATCTAAATCACAGAAAAATAGACTAATAAAATATAACTTAATTACAAGCCCATAAAACAAAGGGTACCACCAAACAAACAAATATAGTCCGGACACCAAAAATGGATACCAAAAACTACCCGGAGATAGATAACATTATATCTCTTGGTGCGTCTGATCAAACAAATAACACAGATCGCAGCTATCCATCAAAAGCTGTCTGCTGGATAGTTCAGCAAGCTGCCAATGATACTCAGGGGATATTTTTACAACCAGGTACAAAGATATAATAAATTATATACACCAGGTACAAAAATAATTCATATACACAATATGTATCTAACAAGCCCTAACCCCTGATGCCACAGGTATGAAGAAGGAGGGACAACTGGGGGGGCAGGGGACTGGGAACCTATTAGTCCCTATAATGGTCCTACTCTCCGACCCTGACCCTAGGAGTAACTGTCACCCTAACAAGGACAGTCCCGCACTGGAACCTCCTATATTAGGCTGTCCTCACCCTTATGCTAGCTAACTAATTAATTGTCTGTCTCACTAACTGGGCAATTCCCTATTACTTCCGTGTTTAAGATAGAAACTCACAAGACTGTAACGTATAATGCCCAAATCTGTCAATGGTCACATAAATGTTGAAATAGCAGATATTAGCTGATGAAAAGCTGTCCTTTATGTCCCCAAGATCAGTGACTTTCTTAAATACAAGTGAATATGTGTAGTCAATGATATGGAGTAATATTTAGGAAAACACATAAATCAATCAATAGAGGGTAATAAAAAACCATTAAGAAAAACTACAATCCAAATGGTGGGTCATCAACATAAGCAAGGACCGTGGCACAGTTATTAGCTACACATAACATAGCAATACTTAGCCACAGATAGCATAATAGATGTTAGTGCAGACAAAACATGAAGCAGGCAGGATAGCAATGCAAGCAAATATAAGCTAGACATGACAGATCAGTGTGCAGGATACCTGTCAGTATTCCACACACAGCATATCTAATCAGCAATACTGTATAAATGATAATATTGTAAATGATTCCCCTCAGGCATAGGGTACAACAAAATGATACTCCAACAGTATCCCCTTTAACACCCCATAGTGCTTGCAAAGCCTGCTAGATGTAACACATAGCTATGTAGATACATAAAGTGTATACTTATACAAAGTAGATGTATAAAGATGTAACATTTTCTCTCTCAACGCGTTTCCCCCATCAAAGATCATCAGGAGAGTGATGAGATGTTAAGTATTATGTCTCACACCCTTGGCGTCCCCATGTATGGAGATCCCATCTCGAGTGGCGGCATTGGTGGATAGCTGCGATCTGTGTTATTTGTTTGATCAGACGCACCTAGAGAAATAATGTTATCTATCTATCTCCGGGTAGTTTTTGGTATCCATTTTTGGTGTGTGGACTATATTTGTTTGTTTGGTGGTACACCTGGTTTTATGGGCTTGTAATTAAAAGTTATGTTTTATTAGTCTATTTTTCTGTAACACCAGCATATAAGTGTAAATTTTTTAATTTTTTTTTTTTTACACTAACAGGCTGGTGTAGACCCCAACTTTACCTTTTCATATGGGGGTAAAAGGAGAAAAAGCCCCCCAAAATTTGTTAAGCAATTTCTCCTGAGTACGGAAATACCCCATATGTGGCCCTAAACTGTTGCCTTGACATACGGCAGGGCTCCGAAGTGAGAGAGCACCATGTGCATTTGAGGCCTAAATTAGGGATTTGCATAGGGACGAACACGGCAGTGTTCCCCAAACAGGGTGCCTCCAGCTGTTGCAAAACTCCCAACATGCCTGAACAGTCAATGGCTGTCCGGCAATACTGGGAGTTATTTTGCAACAGTTTTGGAAACACTGCCGTATGAGACGTTTAAAATTTTTATTGGGGGGGGGGGTTGGGTGTGCAGTGTAGGGGGGTGTATATGTAGCGTTTTACCCTTTATTTTGTGTAGGTGTAGTGAAGTGTTTTTAGGGTACATTCACACGGGCGGGGGTTCACAGCGAACTTAAACTTGAAGCGGGAAACTTGCTGTAAATCCGTCCGTGTTAATGTACAGGGGGAGGGGGGGCAAACCTCCAGCAGTTGCAAAACTACAACTCCCAGTATGTACTGACAGACCGTGCATGCTGGGAGTTGTAGTTATGCAACAGTTGGAGGCACACTGGTTGGGAAACACTAAGTTAGGTAACAGACTACCACAGTGTTTCCGCACCAGTGTACCTCCAGCTGTTGCAAAACTACAACTCCCAGCATGCATGGTCTGTCAATGCATGCTGGGAGTTGTAGCTTTGCAACAGCTGGAGGCATACAGGTTGGGAAACACTGAGTTAGGAAACAGACAGTGTTTCCCAACCAGTGTGCCTACAGTTGTTGCAAAACTACAGCTCCCAGCATGTCCGGAGAGGCGAAGAGCATTCTGGGAGTAGTAATTTTGCAACATCTGGCCCTTCAGATGTTGCCGAACTACAACGCTCAGTATGCCTGGACAGTCTTGGCATGCTGGGAGTTGTAGTTTTGCAACATCTGGAAGTGCAGTTTGGTGACCACTATACAGTGGTCTCCAAACTGTAGCCCTCCAGATGTTGCAAAACAACAACTCCCAGCATGCCCAGACAGCCTTTAGCTATCTGGGCATGCTGGGAGTTGTAGTTGTGGAACTACAATGCAGAAGTGAAGATCACTTACCAGATTTTCACTGCTGCATTCTGCTGCCGCCGGTGCTCCCTGCCCCCGGTCCCCCGCTGGTAACCGCCTCCATCTTTGCTCCGCTCTTCCCGGACTTCCAGAGCGGTGATCTCAACTTTGACCCGCCGATCGCTGACAAGGGGGGGGTCTCAGGCTGCTGATAGATATCCCGTTCCGATCACCGCGCCCGGAGACGCTGTGATCAAGAAACGCGGCCACGTAAATGTACGGCGATGTGCGCAAAGTGACATTTAGCAGTGCAGTACATTTATGGCGGTCGTCATTAAGGGGTTAATGTTCGACAAAACTTTTACATTTTAAAAATATATATTGGGCATAAATTTTAGAATAAAAAAAAAACCTTTCATATATTTGACTACCTTGTATTGCATAAACTTTACACAATCTCACTTTCTATTGGCTAAAAGTATCTTGAAAAGAATGCAAAGAATACAATGAGCTGGGAAAAGTTAACATAGCAAGGAGCTTAAAATTAAACTGCATAGAATATTAAAAGGTAAGAGATTATATAACTGAAACCATAATCTTTCCTTACACCTTCTCCTTGCATAGTTTGCATCTAGTAGAGAGAAATTCACACTGCCCGTTTTAAGGAAACTGGGAATAGAGACTTCTTTTAACTGATCCCTTTAAGCCTCATATGCAGTTTCTATATTTTTGTAATGGTTATAAGAATGTGAGGACTGGAATATGAAAATGCAGCAAGGGTCATTTAAACTAAAGCAATATAGACTTAACCCCTTAAGGACTCAGGGATTTCTCATTTTTGCTTTTTCCTCCTCACCTTCAAAAAATCAAAACGCTTTCAGTTTTCCACCTACCTATATAAGGGCTTGTTTTTTGTGCCATCAATTTTACTTTGTAATGACATCAATCATTTCACCACAAAATCTACCGCAAAAAAAGAAAAAGAAAAAACACACACACACACACACCATTTAGTAATTTTTGCCAGCTTCTGTTTCTACGCAGTGCACTTTTTGGTAAAAATGACACCATATCTTTATTCTGTAGGTCCATACGATTAAAATGTATAAAACTTATACAGGATTGATTTTGTTTTACTTCCATAAAACAAATTATAAAACTTTCTGTACAAAAATTTGTATGTTTAAAATTGTCCTCTTCTGACCTATACCATTTTTATTTTTCCATATATGGGGATGTGTGAGGGATTTTGTGCCATGATAGTTTTTATTGATACCATTTTTGTTTTGATGGGACTTTTTGATTTCTTTTTATAAATTTTTAGGGTACACAAAGTGACCAAAAGTATGAAATTTTGGACTTTGGTATTTTTTACTTGGACACCATTGACAGTGCGGTATAATTAAGTTATATTTTAATAGTTCGGACATTTACGCACACGGCGATACCACATAGGATTGTGTGCATTTTTGTAAAAAAATTTAAAAAAATTAACCCCTTGAGCGGTTTTCCACTTTCTTTTATTCCTCCTTATGTTTAAAAAATCAGAACCCTTTTTAAATTTTGCACCTAAAGACCCATATGATGGCTTGTTTTTAGCGCTACCAATTGTACTTTGTAATGACATCAGTCATATTACCAAATAATATATGGAAACCAGTACAAAAATATTTGGGGGACAAAATTGAAAAAAAAAAATAATGCCATTTTGTAACTTTTGGGGCCTTCCTTTTCTACGCGGTACATTTTTCGGTAAAAATGGCACCTTATCTTTATTCTTTAGGTCCATATGATTAAAACGATACCCTAGTTATATAGGTTTGATTTGGTTTTACTTATGGTAAAAATAACTACATGTACAAAAATTTTGACATTTAAAAATGTTCTCATCTGACCTCTATAACTTTATTTTATTTTTATTTTTTGCATACAGGGAATGTATGAGGGCTCACTTTAACTTTTTTTTTTTTTCTTTATACAAGTGTACGCCATTGACCGTGCGGTTTACTTAATATATTTTTATAGCTCATACACACGAGGTGATATCACATAGGTTTATTTTTATTTACATTGGTTCTTTTTTTTTGTTTTTTTTTAAATGGGAAAAGGGGGGGTGATTCAAACTTATAAGGGAAGGGGTTAAAACCCTTTTTTTTTTTTTTTTTTTTTTTTTTTTTTTTTACACTTGTATAGCCCCCATAGGGGACTATAACATGCAATACCTTGATTGCATACACTGATCAATGCTATACCATAGCACAGCACTGATCAGTGTTTTCTGCGCTCTGTTGCTCCATGACTTAGATCCAGGCTGGAGCAATCAAATCGCTGATCGGACAACGGAGGAGGAAGGTAGGGACCCTCCTCGTGTGTCCTCAGCTGATCAGGACACTGCAGTGATCCCGATCAGCCCGTCTGAGCTGCCGGGAAGCATTTTTTTTTCTTTTTTACATTTAGACCTTTGATCTCAACGTCTAGGGGGTTAATACCGGACATCAGCGTGATCAGTAATGTCCAGTATTAGCCACTGGTCCCGGCCATTTCTAGGTGTCGGTCCCGACCCGCTATGATGGGTGGTCACCACGTGACCCTGCGTTATAGCACGGGAGTGGGCGCAGGGCGTACAGGTACGACCTGCGTCCTTAAAGGGGTACTCCAAAGGATAGGGGATAGGATGTCAGATCGCCGCGATCCCACTGCTGGGGACCCCCGGGATTGCCGCTGCGGCACCCCGCTGTCATTACTGCACAGAACAATTTCGCTCTGCACGTAATGACGGGCAGTACAGGGGCCGGAGCATCGTTACGTCACGGCTCAGCCCCTCGTGATGTCATGACCCGCCCCCCTCAATACGAGTCTATGGGAGGGGGCGTGGCGGTCATCACGCCCCTGCCATAGACTTGTATTAAGGGGACGGGACGTGATGTCACGAGGGGTGGAGCCATGACGTCAGGCTGCTCCGTCCCCTGTATCGCCCGTCATTACGCACAGAGCGAACTCACTCTTTGCAGTAATGACAGCGGGGTGCCGCAGCGGCGATCCCGGGGGTCCCCAGCAGCGGGGCCACGGCGATCTGACATCTTATCCCCTATCCTTTGGATAGGGGATAAGATGTCTAGGGGCGGAGTACCCCTTTAAGGAGTAAAATGGGAAAATGGGGGTGATTCCAATTTTTATTAGGGAAAGGGTTAATTCACATTTATTAACTTTTTTTTACACTACCCCTCCCTTAGGAATGAATGGAGGGGGTGTGGCGTGACTTCACTAGGGGCGTGGCCATTACATCACGTCCCAGTCTCTGAGGCAGCGCCCGGCACAGAATGCCAGGGGCTGTCCCGAGATTGTGGGGGTCCCCAGCGGCAGGACCCCTACAATCATACATCTTTGGATAGGGGATAAGATGTATAAAGCTGGAATACCCCTTTAACTTCTGAGCTAATTTGTCATTTCAACAGCACCTTTGTAAATATATTTAGTAAGAAAAATGGTGACGTGTTTAAGAGTGCATTCAAACTAGGGATCGACCGATTATCGATTTTGGGCATTATCGGTATCGGCAATTATCGGTATTAGCGGAAACTTAGCCTAATTGTGATTTTAAGTCAAACCACTTTCGCCAAATGACAATATTTTTCTAAACACCACACTTTAACCTCTTGGGGACGAAGGGTATACAGGTACGCCCTTGCTCCTGATTGGCGCAATTCTCCAGTCAATTCAGACCGGCGATATGCTGCGGTTTCGGGGCATTCAGGGCTATGGAGACCCGATGCCCCGGAAGTGCAAGGTGATCTGGTGACGTAACAGTCACCAGATCATCCAGCAGCATAGGCTGTGTGAGGCAGCAGTGATGCTCCTCCCACAGCGATTTGATTGGATGATCCTGTAGGACCATCTCTTGGCGGGAGTTGAGTGGAGTGGAGCACTGCCTGGTCCCCTCAAACCTCTGTCCTGCCAACCAACAGCTGTTATTTGGTGAGCAGAGTAGAGCTTTAGAGAACCTACAGAAAGATCCCCCATACTGTACCCCCAGAGCCCCCTGTAGCCCTCCTGCAGCCCCCTGTCCCCTTGCCCTGTCAGGGAAAGAGTGTGTCAGGCAGGGGCAAAGTTTTATTTTACTTAATAAATATTTTTTTTGTGTGCAGTACCCGCTGTCTGAGGACATTTTTTCTGTGCCCCAACCATTACAGGGGTGCTGCAGCTTACCCCCATAATTTTTTGGGGGGTGTAAGCTTTTTTTTCCCTTGTAAAGAGTGTCCGGCCAGTGTTAGCAAATTGGCCACTCTACCAGGGTTTTTTGGGGTGTGTTTTTATTTTTTTATATTTTTTTAAAGGTTAATACGTTCTTTTTTTTTTTTATAGCACCTTCTTTGGGGATTAGCGGTCCGTGCCACCAGCAGCAGGTCCATGCTGTGTGGACGGACCGTACCCCTGTGTGCGCCTGCCCTGACCGCTGACAGTAATATATAACTGAACAGCGTTTTTTTTAGGGTTCAGGCAGGTGCTTTTTTATTCCCCCCCCCCCTTTTGGTGTTTTCGGCGCACACAACTGATTAGGTACTCTCTCTTTGGTGCAGGTTTTTTTGCGTTAGAAGTACACCTTTATTGTTTTTTCCTTTCCTCTTTTTTTTTTTTGTTAGTGGGTTAGGAATAAAGTAGAACCCCCCCCCCCCTACACATATACACAAAGTAAAATACACACACAAACACACTCCCCCCCCCCCCCCACCCCCCTCAAATAAGTGTTAGGCAATGGCTCACAGGGTGTTTTTCAGCGGAGGAGGCATGTGCCATACTTGCCTCGGACTCTGAAAGAGTCAGTGAGGGCGAGGAAGACCCCACTTTCCTGGTCTCTTCCTTGCTCTCCCCATCATCAAGTTTTGATGATGAGCCCCCAAGGCGGCGGAGACGCCGCCGTGCGAAGCCAGATACCCCCCCATGCAACTGACCCTGTGCCCTATACTAGCACAAGTGACCATGTCACCACCAGGCAAGTCCACCGGTACCCTCTACCGGTGAACCTGTCTGGACTACCCCAGAGAACTTTGAGCCCGTGTTCCCTGGGTTTGTTGGCAACCCAGTAATCAAAATTGACACAGCCGGGTTCACTGAAATAGACATTTTTAGTTATAATTTCAGTGACGACTTTGTCAACATGATGGTGACACACACAAACCTGTATGCCCAACAGTTTGTCGCTGCTCACCCGGGCTCTGTTTTGGCCAGGCCTAATGGATGGTACACTGTCAATGCAGCCAAAATGAGGGGCCTCGTGCTGCATATGGGCCTGATCAAAAAAGCCAAGTGTCAGGCAGTACTGGAGCGGGGACGTCCTACTAGACCCCGCTCTACAGTATGGCCATGACATGCGGACGTTTTGAGGCCATAAGGAAATGCATGCATTACAATGATAATGCAGCATGTCCCCCCCAAGGTGATCCTGCCTATGACCGGCTGTACAAGATACATCCGATCATAGATCACTTTGGGGCCAAATTTATGGAGGCCTACGTCCTCAAAAGGGAGCTCTCTGAAGAGGAGTCTCTTATCAGTTTTAAGGGGAGACTCATTTTCCACCAATACATCCCATCTAAGCGGGCGAGATATGGCGTGAAGCTGTATAAACTCTGTGAGAGAGTACCTCCGGGTACACTTACAAGTTTAGAATATACGAGGGTCGAGATTGCCGTATTGAACCCCCAGAATGTCCCCCCATTCTGGGTGTCAATGGGAAGATTGTGTTGGACTTTTTGCACCCACTACTAGATAAGAGTTACCACCTTTACGTGGACAACTTTTATACTAGTATCCCTCTGTTCAAATCCCTCGCCGCCAGATCTACGTCCACTTGTGGAGCCGTGCGGAAAAATCAGAGAGGCCTCCCGACCTATCCCCTTCAGGTGCCATTATCCATGTGCCCTTACCCATGAAAACCTGTTGTTGGACAGGTATAAGGACAAGAGGGATGTCCATATGCTCACCATAATTCATGGTAACGGCACCACCCCTGTCAGTTTCCGAGGTACCGCGGCACCGTCCTCAAGCCCGATTGTTTTGTGGACTACAATCAGTATATGGGGGGAGTTGATCAGTCTGATCAAGTCATCAAGCCATACAATGCCATACGCAAAACCCGGGCATGGTACAAAAAAAGTTGCGGTCTACATGGTCCAGGTTGCCATGTACAACACATATGTACTATACCGGAGCGCTGGTAGCACTGGGAGATTTCTACAGTTCCAGGAGGTGCTCCTAAAGGCCCTGAATCTTTGGCGGTCAAGGGGGTGCGGCCCCGAGCACTTCTGGAACGGTAGGCGCCAGGATCGTCCCAGGCCAACACTTTCCACTTTCCCAGATAAAATGCAGAGTGTGTCACAAGAGGGGGACACGGAAGGACACCACCACTCAATGCGACACTTGCCCCGATCATCCGGGCCACTGCATTAAAAACTGCTTCATGGAGTATCACACTTCCATGGAGCACTAAATTCTCCTTTCCCAATTTTAATTCACCTTGATTTGAATGTCCACAGTACATTGTCTTCCAAATTTTTGTCATAGCCCTCAAATGTGAACATAGCTCTATGAGTCTTGAGTACGGTTATTTGCCCACACAGCAGGTTATGTCCAAATAGGAGTTTTTTTTTTTTTACTCTTGAGAAACTGAGGTAAACTTTTTTGGGGCGTTTTCTCCTATTAGCCCTTGTGAATTAGCAACATTTTGTGTAACACCAGCATTTAAATTAAACAAATCAATTTTTTCAAGTGTACTGGCAACTGTTCCAAAAACCTGTGAGGTGTAAATACTCAATGTACCACTTATGTTCCTTGAGGGTGTAGTTTCAAAATTTAGGTCACTAGCCGTTTTTTTATTTTTTTTATTTTATAATTTATTTTAGGTCTAAAAAAGGTAGGTCTAAAACTCTGCCACTGCAGGGCAAATCACTACCTTAGGCCTCAAAAGTGCCCTGTGCTCTTTGACTCCTTAGCCCTGTTGTGCACCCGCTCAGCACTTTACATCTACATATGTGGTATTTCCTTACATATTTTTTTTTCTATAATCCCTGTTTAAAAAAAATGGTCTAACACTAGCAATTCAGTGTTAAAAATCAGATTTTGAATTATCACGGCCCACTGTTCCAAAAACCTGTGAGTTGTAAATACTCACTGTACCCCTTGTTATGTTCCTTGAGGGGTGTAGTTTCCAAAAAGATGGCACAGTTGGGGGGGGGATCCTCTGTTCTGCCACCATGGGGGCTTTGAAAATGCACATGGCCCCCAACTACAATTCCAGCCAAAACAGGACTGCTGTAGACATGTAGTGCACTCGCAGAGCAATTTACATCAACATATCAGGTATTTACTTATTCATGAGAAATTGGGCTACACATTTTGGGGGGATTTTTTTGTTCTATTACAACTTGTTAAAATGAAAAATTTGGGGTAAGACCAGAATTTGTGTGTTAAAAATCAAAATTTTCACTTTTAAAACCCACTGTTCAATAAACCTGGGAGGTGTAAGTTCTTACTGTTAAGCTTATTATGTTCCTTGAGGGGTGTAGTTTCCAAAATGGTGTCATATGTGGGGGGTTTGTAAATGCACATGGCCCCCATCATCAATTACAGCTTAAAGGGGTATTCCAGGCCAAAACTTTTTTTTATATATCAACTGGCTCCGGAAAGTTAAACAGATTTGTAAATTACTTCTATTAAAAAATCTTAATCCTTCCAATAGTTATTAGCTTCTGAAGTTAAGTTGTTGTTTTCTATCTAACTGCTCTCTGATGACTCACGTCCTGGGAGCTGTGCAGTTCCTATGGGGATATTCTCCCATCATGCACAGCTCCCGGGACGTGACATCATCATTGAGCAGTTAGACAGAAAACTTCAGAAGCTAATAACTATTGGAAGGATTAAGATTTTTTAATAGAAGTAATTTACAAATCTTAAAGAAAAAAAGGGGATAAGTGCAGCTCACAATTAATACACTAGTCAGAGGTTAACTTGAGTGAGCACCTATACCATAGGTGCAGAAGAAAAAATTTTTATAGAAAAATATTTACCCAAACCTCAAGGACAGTGTATGAAATTTCCTTGGGGATTAATGGAACAGACCGTGCTTCAATTAACAGTTGTATTTATTAAAATATCACAATAATAAAATAGTAGTTATAAACAACAGATCCCCTCACAGGGCCCTATGGGGGGGATCTAACAATATACTAAGAATTCATTTAAACAATTACTGAGCCACTAACAGGTTATTTTGTGCGTTCACTTAGTGAATAAATATATATCATATAAATGTGACTGACTATGAATAGTTCACTGAAAGGATATTAAGAAATAACAGTTAAAGGAGTAGTCCAGTAGTGAACAAGTGGTGAACAACTAATCCCCTATCCTAAGGATAGGGGATAAGTTGCAGATCGCGGGGGTCCGACCACTGGGGCCCCCCGCAATCTCCTGTATGGGGCCCCGACAGCCCACGCAAAGGGCGCGGCCGACACGCCCCCTCAGTGCATACTATTTTTCCACTTGGTATACTTACGATCTATTTATATTATTACTATCATTGTTTATAAATATATGTATTCTCTGTAGCCACCAGAGACAACCGCAATTAGTGCAGTTTTAACAGATGTGAACAGTCTGCTATTTTGCTATGTTTGAGAGAATCCATAACATGTTTTCCAAGTTTCCTATCCAATCTGATCCCGTGCTAAATAAAAGGGAGTTGATTCCCAGAAAAGCTATATCCCTACTGAAGAAAGGGTTGATATTCAAGTACCCTGAAACGCGTCTTGATGACTGATGCCATCTACATGTGCGGTTTCTATATCAATACTTCGAAAGTTGCAGTTTTATTGCGCTACACCTACCAGACGATCCATATACGGCTGATAATATCCACGGCTCCTGCTACATTGCTATCTCAGTGAGGCCTTCGCTCCAGTAGAGTACTTTGTGACATCACACGCTGAATCCACGAGGCTGAGGCGCTGCAGCGTGTTGGTGAACCGGCTTACAGTCTTCTACCTGACCCGGCACAAACGTGGACTGATCTCCATCAAATTACCGGTGAGCGCTTAACCTTTACATCGAGAGCGCTGTTTATCCCTGTGCATACAGACGGGCGGCTTGTACAACAGGTCCGGTGCAATCCGGACCAGCTGCCATCACCACCGGCAACACTTATCTATAGTCAGCGCAGACAACTATCAGCGCACAAAGCCCATAGACTGCAATTCAATTTTCATATACTCTGCTGGGACTACTAATATCTGTCCAGAGGATACCGCAACTCTGCCACATCTCCCCTATTAGAGGATAATACTGCAACACTGTTCTATATTTATTACCATTCATTTTCATTGAAAGACATTTCAGTAACATTGTTATATGTTAACTGTTATTTCTTAACATCCTTTCAGTGAACTATTCATCGTCAGTCACATTTATATGATATATATTTATTCACTAAGTGAACGCACAAAATAACCTGTTAGTGGCATCAGTAATCGTTTTAATTAATTCTTAGTATATTGTTAGATCCCCCCCATAGGGCCCTGTGAGGGGATCTGTTTATTACTACCATTTTATTATTGTGATATTTTAATAAATACAACTGTTAATTGAAGCACGGTCTGTTCCATTAATCCCCAAAGAAATTTCATACATTGTCCTTGAGGTTTGGGTAAATATTTTTCTATAATTTACAAATCTGTTTAACTTTCCGGAGCCAGTTGATATATGAAAAAAAAAGTTTTTGTCTGGAATACCCCTTTAATTCCCTCTCCTACAGCCAAACAGTGCTCCTTCTCTTCTGAGACCTGTAGTGTGCTCACAGAGCAATTTACGTCCACATATAAGGTATTTACTTATTCATAAGAAATTGGGCTACAAATTTTGGGGGGGATTTTTGTTCAATTACACCTTGTTAAAATGAAAAATTTGGGGTAACACCAGAATTTGTGTGTTAAAAATCTAATTTTTCACTTTTACAACCCACTGTTCAATAAACCTGGGAGGTGTAAGTTCTTACAGTAATGTTTATTACTTCCCTTGAGGGGTGTAGTTTCCAAAATGGTGTCACGTGTGTGTGTGTGTGTGTGGGGGGGGTTATGCTGTTCTGGCACTATGGGGGCTTTGTAAATGCACATGGCCCCCAAAAACCATATCGGCAAAATGCTCTTTCAAAAAGCCAAATTTTGCTCCTTGTCTTCTGTGCATTGTAGTGCGCCAGCAGAACATTTAACGCCCATACATGGGGTGTTTTCTTAATCAGAAGAAATTGAGCTTTAAATTTTGGGGTCCATTTTCTGCAATTACCCCTTGTGAAAAGAAAAATTTGGGCCAACACCATCATTTTAGTGTTAAAAATCAAATTTTCCATTTTCACGTCCAACTTCAACACAAAGTCGTCAAACACCTGTGAGGTGTAAAGGCTATCTATACCCCTTGTTATGTTCCTTGAGAGGTGTAGTTTCCCCAAATAGTGTGCCATGTGTTTTTTTTTTGCTGTTCTGGCACCCTGGGGACTTGCTAAATGCAACATGGCCCCCAAAAACCATGACAGCAAAATTTGTTTTAAAAAATCCCACAGTTGAGCCATGTTGTGAGCCCGCAGAACACTATGTCAACATATGAGGTATTTCCATGCTCGAGTGAAATTGGGCTACAAATTTTTTGGGGGGCTTTTTGAACTTATACCACTTGTAAAAATGAAAAAAAATGGGGCTACAAGAACATGTTAGTGGTTAAAAAAAAAAAATGCAGATTTTGATTTTTCTCCTCCACTTTGCTGCTATTCTTGTGAAACACCTAAAGGGTTAACAAACTTTCTGAATGTCATTTTCAATACTTTGAGGGGTGTAGTTTCTATAATGGGGTCATTTATGGGGTATTTCTCACAGAAAGGCCCTTCAAATCCACTGCAAACTTAACTGGTCCCTGAAAAATTCAGATTTGGACATTTTCGGGAAAATTTTGAAAATTGCTGCTATACTTTGAAGGTCTTCAAAAAGTAAAAACATGTCAACTTTATGATGCAAACATAAAGTAGACATATTTTATATGTGAATCAATATATCATTTATTTGGAATATCCATTTTCCTTACAAGCAGAAAAATGCAAAATTTTCCAAAAATCTTCATAACATTTTGGGATTTTTCACCAAGAAAGGATGCAAATAACAACGAAAATTTACCTCTATGTTAAAGTAGAATATGTCACAAAAAAAAAAAAAAACTCTCTCTGAATCAGAATAAAAGGTAATAGCATCCCAGAGTTATTAATGCATAAAGTGACAGTGGTCAGAATTGCAAAAAATGCTCTGGTCCTTAAAGGGGTATTCCAGGCAAAAACTTTTTTTAATATATCAACTTGCTCCGGAAAGTTACACAGATTTGTAAATCACTTCTATTAAAAAATCTTAATCCTTCCAATAGTTATTAGCTTCTGAAGTTTTCTGTCTAACTGCTCAATGATGATGTCACATCTCGGGAGCTGTGCATGATGGGAGAATATCCCCATAGGAACTGCACAGCTCCTGGGACATGACATCATCATTGAGCAGTTAGACAGAAATGAACAACTCAACTTCAGAAGCTAATAACTATTGAAAGGATTAAGATTTTTTAATAGAAGTAATTTACAAATCTGTTTAACTTTCCGGAGCCAGTTGATATATAAAAAAAAGTTTTGGCCTGGAATACTCCTTAAAGGTCAAAATGGGCTCTGTCCCCAAGGGGTTAAAACTGCACATAATGTGAACTAACACCAACTCCCGAAGGAGTCTAAATGGTTGACCCGGGTGACCTACAGAACTATCAGTCTGAATAGATGACCAGTGACAGTGATCAAACAACCTACCCAATATTTCTGCATAGCTGAAAACCCATGCATGCCACATAAAACTACAATGGGGAACCAGAAGGCATATACAAGAAATGATTCATTATTCTTTAACAATAGTCTATACTGCACTATAAGGGGAAAATACCAATTTTGGACTGCTTCTTTAAGAAAGATATCTCTAATTGATGGAAATCTTGAAAGCCCTTGGTCAAAGGGATTTTTATGTGCCCCAGACAATTTGGCGCCCGCTTCTGCCCTCAGTTCTCTGAACCATTTCTTGGCTCCACTTCCACGCAAAATCGTCCGTCTGCGGCCTCAGTCTCCCCACTCTGTACTGCGTCCTGGACTGTAGAAGTGTTAACAAAACCGTATGTAGCTAGATAATGCAAAACTACAACTCCCAGCATACCCAGACAGCCAAAGCCTGTTCGAGCATGCGGCACGGTGGGGGGGGTAGGCGGGGAGGGGCTACCAGCAGATAGGGGATACGTTTCTTGTTTAGTGTTTTTTTTTTCATACTGGATAATTCATTTAATTCTCAGTGGGTACAGGCATAGCAATAGCAAAAAATTGCTGAGGGACAAGGTATGTTCTAGTGCAGTGTTTCCCAACCAAGTCCTCAAGGCACACCAACAGTCCAGGATTTTTATTTTTCCCAATTCTATTCCAATGGAGTAACTGATAAAACCCGGAATGTTGGTGTGCCTTGAGGACTGGGTTGGGAAACACTGTTCTAGTGCTGCCCCCACTATGGAATCGGGAGGAAGTAGCCCAGTGATATCACTGAACCCTGCATCAGAGCACTGCAGTAATTTACGGACCTCAACAGTCACATGCCAGGAGGAGGTGCACATCAGGTGTAGTCAGCACAGACAACATTAACGTGGTACATCCAATACATGTACATAGAGCAGCACAGAATTACATAGACCGTAGAGTGGTGGAAATTATTTGTTTTAAAACAATTTTAAAACAATTAGCAACTCAATTCTTTAAAAAAAAGTGTCAGAGGCAGGTCACCACTAAGGCAATTTCCTCAACGTAAGAACGGAGAACAGGAAGCCACGAGCAGATATGATTTTGTTCCCTTAATATGAGCACTTTTGCTTATAAAAATGTTTAATCAGACAAATCCCTTTAACCCTTTAAAGATGCAGGGTTTTTCCACTTTCGTTTTTCCTCATCACCTTCTAAAAATCTTAACGCTTTCAATTTTGCACATACAGACCCATATGAGGGCTTTTTTTGCACCACCAATTGTTCTCTATAATGCCAATCATTTCACCACAAAATTCACGGCAAAACCAAAACCAGAAAAAAAAACATTTGTAGGACAAAATTGGAAAAAAAGCAATGTTGTAACTTTTGGGGGCTTCCGATTCTATGCAGTGCACTTTTCGGTAAAAAAATGACACCATATCTTTAATCTGTAGGTCCATATGGTTACAAGGATACCTAATTTATTATAGGTTTTATTTTATTTTACTACTTTAAAAAAATTATAACTACATGCACCAAAATTAGTATGTGTAAAATTGCCATCTTCTGACCCCTATAATTTATTTTTCCATATATGGGGCTATATGAGGGCTAATTTTTTACAGCATGATCTAAAGTTTTTATGGGTACCATATTTGGTTTGATGGGACTTTTTGATCGCTTTTTATAAAAAAAAATTGGGTATACAAAGTGACCAAAAATACGCAATTTAGGACTTTGGAATTTTTTTACGTGTACACCATTGACCGTGCGGTTTAACCAACATTATATTTTTATAGTTAAGACATTTACAAATGCAGCAATACCACATATGTTTATTTTTATTGTTTATATATTTTTATGTGGATTGGGAAAAGGGGGGGTGATTCAAACTTTGAAGGGGTTAATGTGTGTTTTTTTAAACTTTTTATTCAACCTGACCACATTGCTCTGTGTGCTCTGCGCTCAATTGATAAAGCCTGGTTCTGCCAGGCTTTATCAATGTCAAAGCCGCAACCCGGACCGGACGTGAGGCAAGTCCTCCGGCTACCTCCGCAGTGGGATATTAATCCTTGACAGCAGCGATCTAAAGGGTTAATAGCCGGCCCCATGTCTACTATTAAATGCGGCCCCCAGTTACAGGAATGAGCTGGGGGCCAGCCGGTATGACGCAGGCTCGAGTCAGGAGCCCACGCCATACACCACTTGCAGTCTCAGGACGAGCCAGCTCATCCTTAGAGGGCAACCGGTTAAAGAAGCATTGATACTATGTAATTACTCACTATACCACAAAATACAAACACTATCACAAAGAATATATTCAAAAATCAATAATCTTTATTAGACATATTACAAACAATTCATAAAAACGATTAAAATATATATTTGGCACCAGTAACAACCTCTATGAATTACATGACCTGAAAGGGCTAATGGAAAATAACTATATCACTCCATAATTAGTTAACGGATACACGCAGGATTATGCACAACTAATATATTAAGATATATCAGTGGTTAAATATAGCAAAGAAATAGTGTATAGGCATAAAAAGATGCCAGCGTCTATGAATCAAAACAAGCCTTACTAGTCACGTAACAACCCCAACATGTTTCGCCCACATGAGCTTGCTCATGGGGCGTGGCTAATCCCCAGTAGCATCATGATTAATATATCGATATCTGGCCAATCACATTCACTCATGCACGCATAGAATCGATCTGACCAATCCATGCTTCTATTACATACAGTGTATGTAATAGAAGCATGGATTGGTCAGAGATTGATTGTATGAGTGCACGAGTGAATATTATGTATAATATGTAATTACTCACCTTAATCTAGCCACATCAAGCTCCTTCTGTGCCAGCTCAGTCTGCTTGACAGCGACCTGTGAAGACAGGCCATTTATTTTACTATGCATGGCCTCCATCTGATTACCAGCTTCTTTCAAATGCAGTTCTAAAGCCTATTTTAAAGCAATGGGAAAACAAAGAAAAGAATAAGGGGATACTGAAATTATGTGTAACTGTAAAACCTGCTGTAGTGGTTCTGTCAAATTTGAGTTTACATGAATATATTTTAGCCACACAGAGTGAGAATTATCAAACCTTGTGCAAAGAAACAGTTACCCATAACAACCAGATTGCAGATTTCATTTATCAGATGTCTCTTTAAATGAAAGTAGCAATCTGATTGGTTGTAATGGGCAATTGCTCCATTGTTCCTTCGCACAAGTTTTGATAAATCTCAACCACAGTGTAAGTATCCGTTCTTTTTATATTTCATACACAACAAAGTATTTTAAACCCCTTTCAGAAGTTCGCCATAAGCCACTAAATCTATAATTTCTTTTTTACTTCTTAACCAAAGTAATCCGTCTGCCCCGAAACACGGTTGATGAATTGCACCAGAGTAAAATAAAAAAAGTGAAGCAGATTTGCATTCACAACATATGTATTCTTTAAGTTTTATGTGAGAATGAAGTCTGTTGTACTGTTTAATGATTAGACTTTAGAATGGCTATTTGATGTCAGCTTCCTGCTTTGCTGCATCAATTTTTAAAGAGCTGTGGGTTTTAAGTGTAGGAATTTAAATGAATGCAGGTCCCAACTGGCATGTTTGAATACATAAGTTGTTATCACAGCAAATAACACGAAGCATAAGTGCACGCCACTATGTAGTTTGAAAAATCATGTGAGGGAATCCAGCCGCTCTGCAGCATACCTTAATTTTGGCATCAATGCCAGACTTCTCCCCTTTCCACTGTGCCTCCTGCTTCTGTGCTTTTTCCAGGTCGGCAAGCAGGTTGGCACATTTCTCACTTAATTCCTCCTTCTTGTGCTCAAAATTTTTTAAAATGGCTGTCCTCTGTTCCTCTTCTTTTTGTGATTTCTCCGTAGTGTTCTGTTTGGAAAAGACATCATCACAAACTATCCAGCACCCATTCCTAATCGAATGACCCTAGCCATGGCATCTGGGCAGGTCTGAAGATTCAGCTTTTCCCGTTTTATTTTAGTCACGCAGGTGAGAGGGACTTATTTCTTTAACCACTTGACAGCTCTGATGAGCACACATATGCAAGGAATCCTTTAATTGATCAAGATGCCTTTGATGATGTCCCCAGCTATTTTTGAGACCCGCACAGACATATCATTCCAGACCTCGGGTTTATCAATTAATAATAGCAGTCCCATCAGAATGTAATTAAAAAGAAGCCACATATTCACACTACTTTCTCTAGCTCCATATCCATCATTAAGTATTTATTTGAAAGTTATAAAGCCTCAGATTTTCGACTTTAAAGGAGCGCTATGAGTTGGCTGTATGAGGAATAACTGCAAAGCAGAGCAAGGCCTCAGGCAATTCTTCGGCAGCATATGGTCCTTTCTGTGTCACACTCGATGACACAGCATGAAACACAGCGCTTCACAGCAAGACAACTGGAAAATATGTACAAGACAAGGTACCTTAAGCTCCAGACTTTTATCTTTTAATTTTTGTTGGAGGTCATCTAGTTCCTTTTTGAGTAAAGCATTTTCTTCATCTACAGCAATCTTTCTCTGTACAAGGTTGTTTATCTCCTGCTGCTGTCCTGATGCTCTCTAGAAGAGAAAAGTACAATACAGATAGTGGCCCTGCAGTACTTTAAAGATTTTTTTATTTTGTGTGTTTTTCTAAACCAAAAGAACCAATATTTTATATAACTATTAGCAGTTACCTTTAACTTCTAGATACAATTACAAGAACAAAACTTGGCTATGAAACTATAGAAAAAAAATAGCAACTTTATTAGGCACATACACAGAATTTCTGTAGTGTGACTGTTGTGAAAGCATGCATTATGCCACAGTTTTCACCAGGGCTTGACAAATTTGTTTTGAATCTAGGAGCCAGGATTTTGACCCCCCCCCCCCTATAAAAAAAAAAAGTTTTTAATTTTTTGCACTGTAAGTGATAGATTTATTTATTTTTGTCTGGGATTCTAAAATCTGCAATTTAAATTTTTTTATTATTATTTTTATCAATAGTTTTTATTAAGAGAAAAAAATGCAAAAATACAAAAAGAAAAATGACCCCCCCCCCCCCCCCCCCCCCAAAACCTGCTTATCTACTTGCGAAGCAGAAAAAGGAGAACTGCAATAGACTGTATGGGTACTTCCCTGCATTTAAATAGGTCATCCTTTCTTTACTCCACCCAGACCATAGTAACAAGGCAATTCAAGAAGGAAGCAAGTTTTGGAATTTTTACGTTTTTTGTGCGTTTATGCCACTGACTTAGCGGGATCAGGAATGTCACAGGGGCAACAATCTTGATGTGACCCATGTCTAATGGGTAATATACTTAGTCCTGTAAGCCTTGAGCAGTTTATGAGATTGTCATAATAATCCTACCAGTAACACAGTACAACAATCACATAATTATGGAATATGTCATCCACATGTAATCTACAGTAGAACTCTACTGATGCTGATGTATTATATGTATTGTATTATACTGATGCTGACATAATTTTTCATCACTCATTGATATAATCTATCTATCTATCTATCTATCTATCTATCTATCTATCTATCTATCTATCTATCTATATAAACTCAACGTGTGTGTGTGGGGGTATGTTCCACAAAAACTTCCAAACCGCTAAAGATATTAACATGAAACTTGGCACACGTGTTACTATATGTCAACAACAAACATAGGATAGATTATTTAACCCTAACTCACCCCCATCTCCAGGGGCGGGGTTTATGTTTAAAGTCCCATACAAGTCAATGGGAAAAATATGTTACTGCATAACTTCCAAACGGCTGGAGATATTTCGATAATACTTGGTCACATGTTACTTATATGTCCACTTAAAATATAGGATAGTTAATTTAACCCTTAACTACCCCCATTTGTGAGGGTCGGGGTTTTTGTTTAAAGTCCCATGCAAATCAATGGGAAATGTATGTTCCCACATAACTTCTGTACGGCTTGAGATATTTCAATACCTGGTACACATATTACAGGTTGGGATAGGAGGACCGGGATAGGAGGACCGGGATATGACAACAATATATGAGGAAGGTTATGAAGTCAAAAGCTTCCTCCTTTGTTTATTTTCCTCCCCAAAAAGGATTAGGAAGGAAAAAAAGGGCAACACCGGGAACTCCACTAGTTATAGATAATAAAAATGAAGTGCATGTTATAAAGATTGCCATTTTAATACAAGTAATGGTAGATTCCCTTAATCCTTAGAATTAGTCATGTTCTGTGGGCAGCATAACCTAGTGACAGTCACTGATCATGTATTACTTACACATTTCATGTAACCAGTCTCAAAAACACAGCATTTATTTCTGTACAATGTGGTTCTTCTCACCTAGGATTGACAGCTTGCTGCCATACACAAAATAGACCGAAAGTGGTCAACTAGTGCAAGAAACCCGCAGTGGAAAAAACCTGAATGAAAACCTTGCCTAACAATGATAAATGTAAAGTTATGAACATGGGAAGGAAAAATCAGTACTGGGATTCTAAACAGAATAAGGCTGCATTCACACCTCATTTTCAGCCTACGGTTGCCAGATCCGGCTGGGGGAGGGGAAAACCGGGCACTCCCGTACTAGCGCTGAAATCCATTTACTTTAAATGAGCTGGCCGAAGTCAAACTGTGACTCCGATCGGTTGATTTTTGACCCATATCCAGTTTTGTGACCGGACCTAAAACCGTAGTAAATGGATTTCAGCGCCGATTCAGCTGGGGTACAGGAGCGCCCAGTTTTCCCCTCCCCCAGCCTAATCCAGCAACCGTAGGCTGAAAACGAGGTGTGAATGCTGCCCAACACTAGACATGAATAAGGACTTTATAGACTACCTGTCATCAAAAGTAAACTTTTAATATATTGTTCCTTATGTAATTATAAGACACTTTACTATTTACTTGCTGTTAAAATGCTCAACCTTTACAGGTTTTTAATGTGATTGAAAAAACGGCCACTAGGTGGCTCTGTTCTGTTCCCTGCATAAGTCAAACAGTTAGTTTGGTCTCCTCCCAACCTGGCAGGAGACCAAAATCAGGAAGTGCATACAGGGCATGGCGAGGCACAGCTCTCACAGGCTTCAGCGACGTCGCGCCTGCTGGGGAACACCAACTTTCTCCAGCAGGGGGCTCACACACTGGGAGCAAGGGGAAAGGGTATGATACACAGCTTTTTACAGCTCTGAAAAAAATTTAAAGGGCAGGAGGGGTGTTAGGAGTAGTTAGTGAATATAATCTACGGTAAGTTAGTTTAGAAAATATGGTTTGATGACAGGTACTATTTAATTTATAATTACAAATTGTAAAACTAAATTAGTTACATTTAAACCAAAGAATGGAACAGTAACCAATTCCACATTCTTGTGCTGGCTGGAACAAAGTCCATATCTGGAGGGACTACTGCCTACTGCCTAGTCATCTGCTGTGTCACCAGTTGAAATTAATTGAAACATTTATAGTGTATAGATAAACCTAGGATAGACAGTGTGGCTAAGATTGATCAAAACCTGTGCTGAGGAAAAGTTGCCCAGTTGCCCATAGCAACCAGATTGCTTCTTTCATTTTTAACAAGGCCTCTGAAAAATGAAAGAAGCTATCTGATTGGTTGCTATGGGCAACTTTTCCTTTGCACAGGCTTTGATAAATCTCCCCATGTTTTTTATGTTAATAAATGTGTTATGTTCCCTCAGTTATGAATACAGAAGACAAAATGTTGTACCATCCTTTTTGAACCACCCTGTAATATCCGCTCCTGGCATCCCATCCAAGCAGCTGTTTGAGGGGGCCATTGCACTGGTGCAAGTTCTCTCTCATCCAACAGATTATAAACTAATAAATAGTGCCATCTATTAACTCCAAGACTGTAAACAATAAATGTAAAATGGAAGTGCTAATATCACATACCATTTTTTATTGTACACTGGGCTTTCCTGTTGCGATCATACAATACCACCATGATCCACTTTGATAATTATTCTTTTAAAGCAAACCCATTCAGGGGAAAAAAAACAACCAACACAGGTAAATACTAGGGATCGACCGATATCGTTTTTTTAGGGCCGATACCGATAATCGGTGCAGGTTAGGGCCGATAGCCGATAACTTATACCGATATTCCGGTATAAGTTATCGGCTATTTAACCCCCTGCGACACCGCTGCAGATCATTGATTTAAAGCGGGCGCTTTAAATCAATGATCTGCAGTGGCTTTTGCGGGGCCATAGGCCGCCGCCGCCACCCCCTTCTCTCTCCCTACCTGTCAGGGTGGTCCGGGCCATCCATCGTTCCTGTAGTGTCCGGGGGCGTTCCGGGTGAAGAGTGAACCAGTCCGGGCTGTCCTCCTTCTCCGGCGGTCATCTTCTCCACTCCGGGCAGGCTCTGGCCTAGTACGCTGCATAGACACCACTGCATAGACACCGCTGCGCAGCGACGCACCTGACGTCATGGCGCAGCGGCATCTATGCATTGTACTAGGCCGGAGCCTGCCCGGAGTGGAGAAGATAACCGCCGGAGAAGAAGGACAGCCCGGACCGGTTCACTCTTCACCCGGAACGCCCGCGGACACTACAGGAAGGAAGGATGGATGGCCCGGACCACCCCCATTACGGGTAAGTTTAATTTTTTTATTGACTCTGAGGGTGGGGGAAGGGCCCGACCGGTATAGCGGTATGGGCAAAAATCCATACCGGTATACCGCCCAGCATCACGGTGGGGGGTGCGACGTGGTGCGGTGGGTCGGGGGTGCGGTGCGGTGGGTCGGGGGTGCGGTGCAGCGGGTCGGGGGGGGTGGCGGTCGTGGTGCGGTCGGGGCATTATCGGCTTATCGGCAAGGTAATTGCCGATACCGATAATGCCCAAAATCGTGATTATCGGCCGATAATATCGGCCATACCGATAATGGGTCGATCCCTAGTAAATACAATATTTTTATTCGTATGGGCACCATCTGTTTAACCTATTAGTTATGCCAGTTCATTCCAGTATTATTCATTTAGAGATGAGGAAGGTTGAACTGTATTTACAAAAATAGGCTTCCTAAAATAACATACCACAAGAGTTTTTTGTGACAAACTATTTTTAAAAGGAAATTTGTAGGTCTAACGCTTACAAAAGAAGTATTCACATGAGCTATTATTCATGTATACAGTATATAATGTAGGAATAAAACAGAAGTGCGAATAAGCGGTGGGGGATCTAACAGGGAAATACCGATACTCAAAAATAAACTTTAACATTGAGTTTTTTCTAAAGCATTGCGAATGGAGCAGAAGTGGCTTACAATGACTCATGCTGCTTCTACCAGCAATTAAAAGCAGGTATAATTAGTCAGTGCATATCACATCCAGTAAAGCCACTTATTTATTGATAGCCATGCATAAATAGATCCATTTCAAAGACCTCCCCTACGACAACTCCTATTAGGGATGATCCACTGGATATATTTATGACTGTGAATTCATTATTTATATAGATAAGCATTAACTATCGCACTCCACCTGCATAAAACACTATAAATAATTATAGTGCCATAATAACTTAAGAGAAAAACAGTTTCCGTTAACCAAAAAGAAGCAGGCAGACAGAAATGTTTATTGCTTTACCTGCCATATAATGTGCATTATAAAGCTGCAAGCATAAAGATGTTTAACCCCTATAAGACCAGGCTAATTTTCATTTTGAGTTTTTCCCCCCTTGCCTTCGAATAGCCATAACTTTAAATTCTTTCCATTTACAGACCAACATGAGGGCTTTTTATTTATTTTTTTTATCTATTTACAGCAGGACTAAAACATTGCAATGATCATTTCTCCATGAAATACACAGCAAAACTGAAAAGAAATGTAACATGAAATTGAAAAAATAAGAACATTGAAAGAATACAAAAATTGCAATTAACCCCTTGGGGACAGAGACCATTGTGACCCTAAGGACGGGAGCATTTTTTTAAAATCTGACCTCTATCACTTTATGCATTAAGGACCCGGAGTTTTTCAGTTTTTGCATTTTCGTTTTTTTCCTCTTTACCTTATACCGATATTCCGGTATAAGTTATCGGCTATTTATCCCCCCCCCCGCGACACAGCTGGCGCTTTAAATCAATGAACTGCAGTGGCTTTTGCGGTGCCATAGACCACCGCCGCCGCCACCCGCTTCTCTCCCCTTGCCTGTCCGGGGGTCCCGATTCCTATCACCGACACTGCAGGTCCCAGCAGGGGGCCAGTGGGGACAACCGGGGAAGAAGGAGTCCAAAGAAACGTGTTTGGATGGAACGGAGCTAACCACAACTTCTCAAGCTCCATCCAACGACTATAGGCACGGTACGTGGCCCAAGCCGGCAAGTGTCGCAAGTGCGCCGCCCAGGAGTATTTAGTGACATCCGGTACTGACAACCCCCCCCCCCATGTTCCGACACGCCAGCATGACCGACATCGGAAGGAGGTGTCTCTTGCATCCCAAATAAAGCGAAAAATAGCTGACTGAATGCTCTCAAGGTGGACAACGGCACTCGGAAAGGCAACGCCTCAAAAAAGTTAAGCAGTTTGGGAAGTATAGTCATCTTGACTGCCGCAATCCGCCCGAAAAAAGAAAATGTATTGGGACCGCCATTTGTCCATGAGCGAGTGGAGGTGTTGGAAGAGGGGATTGTAGTTAGTAGAGTAAAGAGAGGAATAGCTAGGAGTAAGTCGCACCCCAAGATAGGTAATAGCCCAGGGAGACCAACAAAATGAGTAGGAAGTACGCAGCTGGGTAGCAAGAGAAGGAGAGAGATTCAAAGGAAGGACTTCAGTTTTAGAGAGATTGATCTTGTAGCCAGAGACAGCACCATAGTCAT
Organism: Hyla sarda; assembly: GCF_029499605.1. NCBI lineage: Eukaryota > Metazoa > Chordata > Amphibia > Anura > Hylidae > Hyla > Hyla sarda. The sequence continues at coordinate 332,156,048 of NC_079189.1, read as the reverse complement.
GGAGGATCCTATAAAGATTAGGGAGATAAGTAACAGGTCTAGTAAGGGTAAGAAGGCCATCATCCGCAAAGAGGTAGATTTTAAATTCCCTATCATGTAGGGTGATCCCTGAGATGTCCACGTTCCTCCAAATCATAGCCGCAAGAGGCTTAATAAAGCAAAGATCAGAGGGGACAGCGGACATCCCTGTCTGGTACCACTGAACAAAGGAGAAGAGGGAGAAGACTTATTAGGCAGTTTAAGAGAGGCAGTAGGGGAGAAGTAGAGACCCCGCAGTGCAGTGAGGACCTATCAAAGGCCTTTTTTGTGTCCAGACTAAGAACAACCACCTGCTCAGATCGTCTATTAACCAAGTCAATCAGATCGCCTCGTACTGTCCCCTCCTTGACGAACGGGAATAAATCCCACCTGATCCTTATGAATGAGTGATGGGAGTAGACAACCGAGACAGGCGGACAAAATTTATACGAACAGCTGCAGGTCTGTATTAAGCAAAGCTATGGGTCTATAACTGTAACAGTCATGTAGGTCCTTACCTGGCTTAGGAATAAGAGTAAGCAGGGAATGTAAGAAGGACTGCGGGACTCCTCCCCCCCGCCCCAGAAAAGAGTTGAACAGAGGAACGAGATGAGGTAAAAGTAGGGCAGTGAAAGTTTTATAGTATAAGTAGGTGAACCCATCCGGGCCCAGGGAATGTCCAGCAGGAAGAGAATTCAGGACCTCTGAGATCTCCTCAAGCATGATCGGAGCATTCAAGGTCGCCCGGTCAGCTGCAGTGAGTGAGAAAAGAGTCTAACCGAGCATCACATTCCCCAGGGTCAGAGGGAAGTTGGGAAGGAAGAGAGTATAGTTTAGAGTAGTAATCTCTGAAGAGGCGAGAAATATCGTTAGGATGGTAGTGCAAGGTCCCTCAGGGCCGAAGGCATCTGGGCCGTAGCACGGTCCTTTGAGCGTCTAGCCAGCATAGAATGGGCTTTATTGCCCTTCTCATAGAAGAGCTGCTTAGCATAGAAAAGTTGCTGCTCCACTTTATGGAGTGCAAGTTCACCCAACTGAGCATGTGCCGTAACCAGACGCCATTAAAACCCGGAGGGAGGGGTCTCCAAGCAATGTTCCCTCAAGGGCACGGATCTCCACTTGGAGTTCCCGGGAGCGGGCCAAAGCATCATGCTTCTTACGGGAGTCCAGGGCTATACAATGCCCTCTAACCACTGACTTATGCGCCTCCCAGAGGACCACCTGAGAAGAGACAGATCCCCGGTTGAGGGCAAAATACTCAACAGAAGCCTGGATTGACTCCCGGGAAGGAAAAGACTTAAGCAAAGAATCATTAAGCAGACAGCAGCGAGGAGAGGTGGTAAAAAGGAGAGAATCACAGGGCAATGGTCAGACCAAGAGATAGGATCAAGAGAAGCAGAAGAGAGCATCCGGACCATAGGCAAGTTCCAGAAAAAATAGTCTATGTGAGTGTGGAGCTTGTGCCGGTGTGAGTAAAACAAGTAGGGTGATTAATCCGCCACAGGTCATAGAGGGAGGAAGAACTAATTAACCGAAGGAACAAGGTAGCGAGGCGCAGCTGGGCAGGGGGAGGCGGGGAACCCAGGATGGAAAAACGATCCATCGACTGAGAAAAAACAAGGTTAAAGTCGCCACCAAAAAGCCATGCCGATGAGGGGTATTTGTTCAACCGTGCTAGGACCCGACGCAAAAAGGGTATCTGAGAGGAATTGGGGGTATAAACATTACACAAAAGAAAGGGCCTACCACCCATGGAACCCTCCACTATCACATAGCGACCTAGGGCATCTGAGTAGGAAGAGGAAACCTGAAAAGGGCATGAGCGGGAGATGAGGATCGCCACTCCGGCCGTCTTCCTATCCGAAGAGGGCAAAAAAGCAAGGGGATAAAGATGGTGCAGGAATTAGAAAGAGCCAGAATGGATGGTCAAAGTGTGTTTCCTGAATAAAAGCTATGCCAGCCCTCTGCGAAACCAACTCCCTTTGCAAGAGGCACCTCTTTTGGGGGGGGGGGGGGGGGAGTTGAGGCCCTTTACATTCAAAGAAAGGCACTTAGCCATGATCAAAGAAGTAAAGGGGCAGTAATGCTAAATAAGAAGGTTCACTCACCCAGAGGCCAAGGGTGGGGTCCATTCCCCAAGAGTCCCATGGAGGCAGGCAGGTAACCAGATGACACCGGGCTCCCTCTAGCAGTCTATAGGAGAGAAGGAGAGGGTAGAACACAGAAGGAGGGCAAGGGGAATGACAATGAAACAGAGACAAGACAGGGACCACAGACTAGGTGAAACAAATACAAACAAACAACAATTAACCAAAGAAGCAACCCACGGCCGCAGGGCCAAGGAAGAGGCACTAAGTAAGTACAAAAGTAAGGTGTAAAAACACCAACCCAGTAACATTGCGTTTGAGAAGCCTCACCGGGGTATGAGAGGTCATAACCATAGGCAGACAGACTAGCCCGGAAGAGCCACCCCACAAGGCCATGCCAAAGACCGCAGGAGGAAAGTGACCATCAAACATAAGCAATAAAGAGAACAATAATCATAACATTTCAGACCATCAAATGCAGTATTAACTAGAGAAGCAAAAAAATGGTTAGAAAACGCCAGCAAAACATGAACGGCAAGAAAATGAAAATCCACCAGGTATAGAAGAGTACCAACCAGCATGAAGACCCCACCTCATGGAAGTGCTGGGGAGGGGGGGGGACCTGCCAGCAGGAGTTGTCTTCTTACTCCCTTCGGACTGGATGGGAGCACCATCAAAGTCAAAGTCCCGCTTGGATCGAGCCCTGGCCATGATAGCTCCCTTCAGTTGAAAATCAGAGACACAGCATATGACATCTCTAGGAGGGCCATTGGACGGTTTGGGACAGAGAGCCCGATGCGCCCTATCCACTTTGATCCGGATGGTTGGGGTTTCACCCAGAAGCAGGTTAAAGATAGCTTCCAGGGTCACCTGTAGATCCTCATTCCGAGTAGCTTCGGGGAGACCCCGTACATGGATGTTATTTTGTCGCCCCCTATTATCCAAGTCCTCCAGGTGATTATGCATGTCAGTGAGGAACTCCGATTGCGAGGCGACAGTGGATTGGAGCTGGGCAATGTACACCCTTGGTAGAATCATAGGTCTCCTCTAGCGTATCAACACGGTCAGATACATGTTGCAGGACTTTGCGGATGGAAGCCATTTCCGTTCTGCAGGTTACCTCGACTTCAGATATTAAGGAGCGGAAGTCTTATTTGGAAGGGAAATGTGATAAAGCTGGAAAAAAAATCAAAGAGCCGGTGTGGGAGCAGGGGCTCCAGCCCCATTGCAGAGATGGTATCCCAGGACGGTGATCCCCCAGGTCCAGAGGGGTGCCAACTGCAAGCACCGGCTCCCCAGAGGGCCTCAGGGTGGAGGCAGCAGAGGCCGGGGGGGCTTAGGTACAAGAGCAGGGAAGGAGCAGGGGTTTGAGACTGATGAAGCTTCACCAGGGGACCGGGGTAGGGGGGATAGGGAAGGCCAGTCCAGCACAGCAGGAGAGCAATCCAGGAGGGGAGGCAGGAACACCAGGGGTCAGGCTGAGCAGAAAGTTCCCGTGGAGGAGGAGGGGGGGGGGAGGAGCGGAGGTCCCCTTCACTACAGCGGCCCAGGGTGAGAGCAGGGCAGCCTGTGGCTCTTGATGGAGAGAGTACCGCAGGGCCGGGGACCGGTAGTGGTGAGCAGACAGTGGAGAAGGTGCAGAAGAGAGACACAGCACCGGTGGGGAGACCTCCAGATCCAACCACTGAGGCAGTAGTAATGGCGTCCACTCACCCTCAGCTGACAGTGCAGGACGGGAGCCCGCCGTAGTCGCAGCACTGCAGGCAGGAATCGGGTCCTCAGTAGAGATGCCGGGGAGGTCTGCAGGAGAGCCCGAGGGCTATGGAGCTAGGGGTCGCTCCACTACGAGGCCGTCGGAGTCCCAGCATGGGAGCGCAATCCGGAGGCGGGACCAGCAAGGTCGCGCAGGGCGAAAGGCCCGGGAGCAGGCCAGGGGCGCAGGTACCAGTGGATATCCCCCTGATGCAGGCTCGAAGATTGGCTACTGCTGGTGGAAAGTCTTCTGGGGGTCCTCCGGGAGGGTTTCCCCATGTAGCAGCCGGCGGTCAGGGCACATAAAGCAGACAGGGACCCTCGTGGCACCAGAGCTCTAGTTGTGAGCGGCCATCTGCATTGGCGCCTCGCCACGCCCACTGAAAATGTAGCATCAGGGGTGTGGAAATTTTATTAAAAAAACTACTTGTCCACGGGACTAAAATGGAGCAAAATCTACTTGTCCCTCATGCCGATCCACTTGTCCGGGCCAATTTTCGCTTTTACCTCCTCGCCCTATAATAGCCATAACTACCTACTATAATGATACCTTTTAATTGTTCCATAACATTCTCTGGACAAAAAATAAAAATAGAATTTTTTTTAAATATATTTTCATATATATATATATATATATATATATATATCTATATATATTAGGTGAAGTGAAATTGAAATAGTAAAAGATAATTTTGCAGATTTGGTGGTTTTCTTTTCTACATCATTTACCTTGTGGTTGAGATAACATGTTAGTTTCATACTTTAGGCCGGACTGATTACAGCGATACCAGATTTTATATAATTTATGTCATGTTTTACTAATTAAAAATAAACTTCTGAACTTTTTTGAATTTTTTTAATTGCCATTTTTTGACCCCTGTAACTATTTTTTTATTCACATATCAGGCTGTATGAGGGCAAATTTTTTGCACCATAATCTGTTTTTTGTATCGGTACCATTTTGGTATTGATCTGACTTTTTAAATCGCTTTTTAACTTTTTTTCTGGGGATATTATAAAAATTGCAATTCTGTGGTTTTTTTTTTTCCCATTTACCGTACGGGATACATAAATGTTATATTTTAATAGGTCGTACAATTACACACGAAGCGATACCAAATATGTTTAGTTTTATTATATTTGCATGTTTTTATATAGCAAAAGGGGGTCATTTGAACTTTTAACATGGAAGGGTTAACGTGTGTTTTTTTTTAAACTTTAATAAAGTGTATAAAAAAAAGTTTTAATAAGACTTATAGGAGGAATCATTAGATTCCTCATACCGATGAATAGAGTTCTATTGAACTCATTGATCTGTGAGCTCTGCAATACATTGATAGAGCCTGGTCCAGTCAGGCTCTATCAATGACAGAGCCGGACAGCAAGGAACAGAGGTAAGCCCTCCGGCTACCTCTATAGTGGATCGCCCCCCTGCGATCACACTTTGGGGGCAATCCACCCCACTAGCCCACCAGGGAGCATTCACATGTCCCTTTAGATGCCGCTGTCAGCTTTGACAGCAGCGATCTAAAGGGTTGATAGCCAACCGCGGCGATCGGCGCATGCTGGCTATTAGCGGCAGCCCCCGGCTACTGAAAACAGCCGGGGGCTGCAGAGTATGGAGCGGGCACGAGTAGGGAGCCCGCTCCATACAGATTGCTGAGCGCCACCGCGCTCGTCAGAAGCCAGGCTAAGGGCCGGAAAAATTCACCTGCCCGGCGCCCGAAACTGCTTGTCCCGGGCGTCGGGCGATAGGAATCCCAAATCCCTGAAGTTTTTTCTAACTTTGAAGCTCTCTGCTTGTAAGGAAAATAGACATACCAAATAAATTATATTTTGATTCACATATACAATATGTCTACTTTATGTTGGTATCGGCTTCAAAGTTCAGCAGCAATTTTCTAATTTCTCACAAAATTTTCAAACATCGGAATTTTTCAGGGACCAGTTCAGTTTTGAAGTAGATTTGAAGGGCCTTCATATTTGAAATACCCCATAAATGACCCCATTATAAAATCTGCACCCCTCAAAGTATTCAAAATGACATTCAGAAAGTTTGTTAACCCTTTAAGTGTTTCACAGGAATAGCAGTGCATAAAGTGAAGGAGAAAATTTGAAATCATTTTTTTACACTCGCATGTTCTTGTAAAACTAGTTTTTGAATTTTTACAAGGGTTAATAGGATAAAAAGACTCCAAAACGTGTAACCCAATTTCTCTCGAATAAGGAAATACCTCATATGTTTATGTGAAGTGCTCGGTGAGCGCAGTAGAGGGCTCAGGAGGGAAGGAGCGACAATGGGATTTTGGAGAGTGGGTTTTTCTGAAATGGTTTTTGAGGGGTATGTCACATTTAGGAAGCCCCTATGGTGCCAGAATATCAAAAAAAGACCACAAGGCATACTATTTTGGAAACTACACCCCTCAAGGCACGTAACAAGAGATACAGTGAGCCTTAACACCACACAGGTGTTTGACGACTTTCCGTTAAAATCAGATGTGTATATGAAAAAAAATATTCTTTCACCAAAGTGCAGTTTTTTTCCCCAAATTTACCATTTTTACAAAGGGTAATGGGAGAAAATGCCCCCCAAAATTTGTAACCACATCTCTTCTGAGTATGGAAATACCCCATAATAGGACATAAAGTGCTCTGCGGGCGAACTACAATGCTCAGAAGGTAAGGAGTCACATTTGGCTTTTGGAAAGCTAATTTTGCTGAAATGGTTTTTGGGGGGCATGTCGCATTTAGGAAGCCCCTATGGTGCCAGAACAGCAAACAAAACAACAAAAAAAACATGAATGGCCTACTATTTTGGAAGCTACACCCCTCAATGAATGTAGCAAGTTGTACAGTGAGCCTTAACACTCTACAGGTGTTTGACGACAAAAATGCAGTTTTTTCCCCAAATTTTATGGCCATGTGCGTTTATAAAGCCCCCCGTGGTGCCAAAACAGTGAACCCCCCCCCCCCCATGTGACCCCCTTTTGGAAACTAAACCCCTCACAGAATTTAATAAGGGGTGCAGTGAGTATTTACACCCCCACTGGCATTTGACAGATCTTTTGAACAGTGGGCTGTGCAAATGAAAAATATAAATTTTCATTTTTACGGACCACTGATTGAAAAATCTGTCAGACACCTGTGGGGTGTAGATGCTCACTGTAGCTCTTATTACATTACGTGAGGGGTGTAGTTTCCAAAATAGGGTCACATGGGGGGGGTCCATCGTTTTGGCACTATGGGGGCTTTGTAAACACACATGGCCTTCAATTCACTCCTCTTCTGAGCATTGTAGTGCACCCGCAGAGCACTTTACATCCACATATGGATATTTTTTTGCCTTTATGTCTGAACCACAGCAAAATCAGCCACCCCTGTGCAAATCACCAATTTAGGCCTCAACTGTACATAGTGCGCTCTCACTCCTGAGCCTTGTTGTGCGCCCGCAGAGCATTTTACGCCCATATATGGGGTATTTCCGTACTCAGGAGAAATTGCGTTATAAATTTTGGAGGTCTTTGTTTCCTTATACCTCTTGTGAAAATAAAAAGTATGGGGCAACACCAGCCTGTTAGTGTAAAAAAAAAAAAAACTTACACTAACAGGCTGCTGTAGCCCCCAACTTTTCCTTTTCATAAGGGGTAAAAGGAGAAAAAGCCCCCCAAAATTTGTAGTGCAATTTCTCCCGAGTACGGAAATACCCCATATGTGGCCCTAAACCGTTTCCCTGAAATACGACAGGGCTCCGAAGTGAGAGAGCGCCATGCGCATTTGAGGACTAAATTAGGGATTGCATAGGGGTGGACATAGGGGTATTCTACGCCAGTGATTTCAAAACAGGGTGCCTCCAGCTGTTGCTAAACTCCCAGCATGCCTGGACAGTCCGTGGCTGTCCGGAAATGCTGGGAGTTGTTGTTTTGCAACAGCTGGAGGCTCCATTTTGGAAACACTGCCGTACGATACATTTTTATTGGGGGAACAGTGTAAGGGGGTGTATATGTAGTGTTTTACCCTTTATTATGTGTTCGTGTAGTGTTTTTAGGGTACATTCGCACTGGCAGGGGTTTACGGTAAGTTTCCCGCTAGGAGTTTGCCCTCCAGCGGAAAATTAGCCGCAGCTCAAACTTGAAGCAGGAAAACTCACTGCCCTGTACATTCACGTGGGGGGGGCAAACCTTGGAAAACCTTCAGTTAGGTTCTGTTACTTAACTCAGTATTTTCCAACCAGTGTACCAGGTACGCAACTACAACTCCCAGCATGCAGAGACAGCTGATTGCTGTTTGGGCATGCTGGGAGTTGTAGTTTTGCAAGATCTGAAGGACCACAGGTTTAGAAACCACTGCACAGGGATCTCCAAACTGTAGCCCTCCAGCTGTTGCAAAACTACATATCCCTGGATGCCCAAACAGCTGTCTGGGCATGCTGGGAGTTGTATTTTTGCAACATCTGGAGGGCTAAAGTTTAGATACCACTGTATGGTGGTCTCAGACTGTAGCCCTCCAGATGTTGCAAGGCAACTCACCGGCTTCCGTAGTCTGCACGTCATAACGCCCGCTGACACCAATAGTAAGTGACCTCCGGAGCCAGTCACCGACGGTTCCCCTGCTCTGCCTGGATTACAGTGGGTGGGAAGAGTGGGGGAACCGAAGTTTAACCCCCCCTCACCCCCGATCTGCTATTGGTCAATCGCTTCTGATCGACCAATAGCAGGGATAGGAGGGGTGGCACCTGCCACCTAACTCCTATCCCTTCAGGGGGACCCCCCAATCCCCCTTATTTTCCGGGTCACCGGAGAGCCATATGACCCGGAATCGCCACTATTCACCGGTGATTTGCGACGATCGCAGACATGGGGGGGGGGGGGGGGTATTGGCTCGGGATATGTATACAACAGCAAAAGGAAAAAATGCTCAGCTCACCATCCACTTCGTAGCAAATTCTGGAGACTTGGGCTGGGTAGGAGCACCTTGAGCTCGGATGAATCCGGGCCGCTTCCCGTAAATGAGAACCATAAGAACAACAGGGATCCATGACTAGGAGCTCTCCAGTAGCTCGAAACGTGTCGGTGTACTGTTTTTAGGGGTGCGCCCCCCCTTTCTCCCCCCTTTTTTTCTTTTGGTTTGTTTATGATGTTTTAATATGAGCCAGTAAAAGCTAACTTTGAATTACCTTCCTCATTCCTGAGAGCTGGATCCCTGTTGTTCTATTGGCTCTGGATGCCTGCTGAATGATTTCAGCAGGCATCCCATTTCGATCACTGCCCGGCGAGCTTCCAAGTTCAAGGATTCAAGGAATGTTCAAGTCCGTACAATTACAATGACACTTTCCTGGTCCCTGCACTGTTACAGTCTGTAATTCCTCTACGGTCTGTATAGCCTGTCTTTGGGTATATGATCATTTATGTAAGATTTTGCTTTTACAGGCTATTACAATGTGGGGGTCCCAGTGATGTTGCCCCATTTTTTATGCTTTTATTCCTTTTTGTATGTACTACTTTTACTTCATGTATTTTTAAATTTAAACGAAAACGTAAAAATAAAATTGTCTGCGTCCTTAAGGGGTTAAGGTTTTCAGACTAGCCCAGGTGCTGAAGACAGCTAGTCAAACTGTAAAACTAGGCGAGAGTCCGTTTGCAAGAGAGGCTGTGGAGAAATTGAGGACTGCTAGCATTTCCTGGTACAATTGCCATTTGTCTGAGGTAACACATATGATGTCCGTTTTAGCAGGTGGCTGGTAGTAAGCCACCTGTACAGCCACCTGCAAACTAACATGTGCAACCAGTGCTTAGACAAGCAGGTTTTGTTTTGCTTTTGTGGCAGCGGGAAGTCGTGCATTTGAACTGTGTCACTGTCTGAATGCTGTTGAACCCCTTAACGACACAGGATGTAAATGTACGTCCTGGTGAGCTGGTACTTAACACACCAGGACGTACATATACGTCCTATGCATAACCGCGAGCATCGGAGCGATGCTCGCGTCATACACGGCAGGTCCCGGCTGCTGATTGCAGCCAGAGACCCGCCCGTAATGGAGGACATCCACGGTCGCACGGATGTCCGCCATTAACCCCTCAGATGCCGTGATCAATACAGATCACGGCATATTCAGCATTGTGGTACTTTAAATGAATGATCGGATCGCCCGCAGTGCTGCCGCGGCGATCCGATCATCCAGCATGGCGGCCGGAGGTCCCCTCACCTTGCTCCGGCCGTCTCCCGGGGTCTTCTGCTCTGGTCTGCGATCGAGCAGACCAGAGCAGAAGATGACCGATAATGCTGATAAGTGCTGTGTCCTATACATAGCACTGAACAGTATTAGCAATCGAATGTTTGCTATAAAAAAAAAAAATAAAAAAGTAAAAAGGAGTAAAAAAAAATTCAAGTAAAAAAATTTTTAAAAAAGTGAAAACCCTCCTCCCCCAATAAAAACGTAAATTGTCCCATTTTCCCTATTACACCCCCAAAAAGTGTAAGAAAAATATTTTATATACATATTTGGTATCGCCGCGTGCATAAATATCCCATCTATTAAAATAATATGTTAATGATACCGTACGGTGAACGGCGTGACCGTAAAAATGTAAAAAAAAAATGTAAAAAGTCCAAAATAGCTGCTTTTTTATAACATTTTATTCCAAAAAAATTTATTAAAAAAGTATTAAAAGTTTTATATGAGCAAATATGGTATCAATAAAAAGTACAGATCACGGCACAAAAAATGAGCCCTCATACCGCCGCTTAAACAGAAAAGTGAAAAAGTTATAGGTCTTCAAAGTAGGGGGATTTTAAACGTACTAATTTGGTTAAACAGTTTGAGATTTTTTTAAGCGCAACAGTAATAGAAAAGTATATCATTATTGGTATCATTTTAATCGTGTTGACCCAAAGAATAAAGAACACGTCATTTTTACCTTAAATTGTACGGCGTGAAAACGAAACCTTCCAAAATTTGCAAAATTGCGGTTTTCTTTTTAATTTCACCACACAAATAGTATTTTTTGGGTTGTGCCATACATTTTAAGGTAAAGTGAGAGATGGCATTACAACGGTCAACTGGTCGTGCAAAAAACAAGCCCTCATACTTGTCTGTGGATGAAAATATAAGAGTTATGATTTTTTGAAGGCGAGGAGGAAAAAACTAAAACGTAAAAATAAAATTGTCGGAGTCCTTAAGGGGTTAATGCCATTTGCCCTACTGAGCCAAAACTAAAATCCTGTCATGTGACCTGTTAATGTTACAAGGTCTCAAGGACTGAGCGTTTTTCCGTTTTTTTGTACTTCATTTTTTCCTCCTTACCTTTTAAAAACACTTTCAATTTTGCACCTAAAAATCAATATGATGGCTTATTTTTTGTGCCACCTATTGACATCAGTCATTTTACCCCAAAATCTATGCCAAAATCATTGTGAGACAAAATTTAAGAAAAAGAAACGCAGTAATTTTTTGTTAACAATGGCACCATATATTTACGTAGGTCCATACGGTTAAAATGATACCCTACTTATATAGGTTAGATTTTGTCGTACTTCTGGAAAAAATCATAACTACATGCAGGAAAACTTTTACGTTTAAAATTGTCATCTTCTGACCCCTATAACTTTATTTTTCTGCGTACGGGGCGGTATGAGGGCTCATTTTTTGCACAGTGATCTGAAGTGATTTAAGCAGTACCATTTTTGTATTGATTGGACTTTTTGATCGCTTTTTATTCATTATTTCATGATATAAAAAGTGAGCAAAAAGACGCTATTTTGGACTTTGGAATTTTTTTGCGAGTACGCCACTGACCGTGCGGTTTAATTAAAGATATATTTTTATAATTCAGACATTTCCGCATGCAGCAATACCACATATGTTTATTTTTATTTACCCTTTTTTTTTTTTTATTGGGAAAAGGGGGGTGATTCAAACTTATTAGGGAAGGGTTTAAATTAGAGCTGGGCGGTATGACCAAATATGTGTATCACAGTATTTTTGTAACTTATGGCGGTTCCACTGTATATAATGGTATTTCTTTCACCCCCACCAAATCATGTTACCCGCCAGCGCTGTTCTGCTCCCCCCACTCAAATCCTGTTACCCGCCAGCACTGTTCTAACCCCCCCCCCCCCAAATCAAGTTACCCGCCAAGGCTGTTCTGCTCCCCCCAATTAATTATCAGCCCAGCGGGGTACTACTCACATATGCAACAGCTGGAGGTCCGCAGATTTGAGACCACTGCTGTACACTGTATCCCTATGCCCGGGATGCAAAAGATAAAGAAAATAAACTTTAACTTGCCTACGTCGGCCTTACGCTGGGACGGGAACGTCGGACAGCAGTCAGCCTATCACCGGCCGGAGCAATGTCACGCCCCAGCCAGTGATCGCTGAGCCCACTGTCATGTAAGAAGCTCTGGCCGGCTTCTTACATGACAGTGCGTTTAACCTATCACTGGCCGGGGCGGGACATCGCTGCGGCCGGTGATAGGCTGACGGCTGTCCGCCATTCCAGTCCCAAGGAACTGCATGAGGCCGACGTAGGCAAGTTAATTATTTTTTGCATCCCGGGCATAGGGATACAGCGTACAGCAGTGGTCTCAAACCTACGGACCTACTGTTGGTTGTCCAGGCATGCTGGGAGTTGTAGTTTCGCAACATCTGGAGGTCCGCAGGTTGGAGACCACTGGCGTACAGTATAGAGTTCCAGCGTCGGCGGCCCCCAACAAAGAGGAGGAGGGCAGTGCTTGCGGGTGACATATGTGAGTAGTACCCCGCTGGGCTGATAATTGGGGGAGGGGAGCGGAACAGCGCTGGCGGGTAACATGATTTGGTGGGGGGGAGGGGGGGGGAGCAGAACAGCGCTGGTGGGTCACATATGATTAGTTCCCCGATGTGGGGACAGAGCATCGCTGGGCTGATAATTCATTCCCGAGGGGGAGGGGCCCAACCGGTATTGCGGTATGGGAAAAATTCATATATCGTGCAGCCCAAAAATTCCGGTATTCGGTATGAACCGGTATACCACCCAGCCCTAGGTTAAATGATCTTTATTAAAAAAAATATATATATTTTCCCTTTTTTTTGCAGTTGATAGCTCCCAAAGGGGGCTATAACAATGCACATACTGATCATTTACATTGATCTTTGTTATCCCATAAGATAACATTGATCTATGATTCTGCCGCTTGACTGCTCAAGCCTGGATCTCAGGCACCGAGCAGTCATTTGGCGATCGGACACCAGGAGGAAGGTAGGGGGACCTTCCTCGTGTCCTACAGCTTTTCAGGACGCCACGATTTCACTGCGGCGGTCCCGAACAGCCCACTGAGCTAGCCGGGAGCAATTTAGTTTCACTGCGGATCAACTTTGAATGGCGTGTCTAAAGGGTTAATAGCGCGTAGAACCGCAATCAGTGCCCCACGCTATTAGCCATGGGTCCCGGCCATTGCTAGGTGCCGGGCCCGACCAGCTATAGAAAGGGAGCGGACTCAGGGCGTACAGGTACGCCCTGCATCCTTAAGGGGTTAAGTTTTATCATCTCTTACTTGGCCGTGCTTTGGCAGGCTCAGGTCAGGCGGCAGTTCTTGTGGGCTGTGTAGATAGCAAAGTATGAAGAGGTGACTGTTCTAAAGTGGCCGCGGCCAGGCTGCTGAACTTTAACAAGCAGCCGGCGCTGCAGCCACTCTGACCAGCGGCGGCTGCAAGGAATGAGGAGTAACGTCACTGAAACCACGCAGAGGAGCTGGCAGGGGACGTCACTCTTCATACTTTACTATCCACACAGCGCACAAGACCCGCCGCCTGACCTGAGCAGAACATGATTCCCCCTTCGGGCACTGGGCCACAGAGCAGAATTCCGACATAACAACCGCAAACACACTTCCAAGATGACCACTGCCTTGCTAAAGAAGTTGAAGGTAAAAGGTGATGGACTGGCCAAGCATGTCTCCACACTTAAACCCTATTGAACTTCTGTGGGGAATCCTGAAACAGAAGGTAGGGGGAGCACAAGGTCTCTAATATCCACCAGCTCAGGGATATTGTCATGGAGGAATGGAAGAGGATTGACAACCTGTGACAAGACAGTGCAGGAAAATAATGGTGGCCACACAAAATATTGACACTTTGGGACCACTAAGGGCGGTACTCCCTTTTGTTGCCAATGTTCAGACATTAATGGATTTGAGTTGAGATATTCTGACACAACATTTCTAGTGCACTCACTACGTTACACTGTAGCAGAGTGTAATTTCTTGTTGTCTCATGAAAAGATGTCCCACCTAAAAAGTTAAGTGGTAAAAGTTAGGGTCCCCAGTACTAGTGATCTTGATGGTCCCAGTGAGTCCATCCTCCCACAAGCAAGTCGGCATAAGCAAATCTGGACTCGCTTCCCTCTGTGTTCTTTATAGGAAACCCTTTTAACTGTAAAGCCACCATCTAATTCTGTACTGACAAAGTGGGACACATTTATTAAGAGATTGATGTTACACAAAAAAAAGTGGCATGCACCATTCTATATACACATGCAATAACAAACCTGTTCTAGCTCCTGTATTTTGCTGTCTTTTGTTTGCAAGATTTCCAGAACTTTTCTGTCTTTGGCCTCGGCTTTATTTTTTTCCCTGATAAAAAGGAAAGATTTATTATACATTGTTAATATAATTTGTACTTACGTAAAGGTGTTATTCTTTAGTGATAAATGCAATTTAAAATAGAAGAGAAAAAAAATTAGCTGTGACCATTATCCCCAAAGATTAAAGGGGTACTCCGCCCATAGACATCTCATCTACTATTCAAAGGATAGGGGATAAGAGGTCTGATTGCGGGGTTCCACCGCTGGGGACTCCCGCGATCTCTCCTGCAGCACCCACTTATTAGCCTCACGAAGTGAAGATCGCTCCGTGTCTGATGACTCCCAATACAGTGGCCCCCTCAATGCAAGTCTATGGGAGGGGGCGTGATGGTCGTCACACCCCCTCCCGTAAGCTTGCATTGAGGGGGTGGGGCGTGATGTCACGAGGGAGCGGAACCGTCACTGAACAAGCATCACTATGCTGGACTTCCATTCTTCTATGTAGATCATTGAAGTCAATTCCTATACTGCATATTACCATCAGCCCATTCTAAAGTAAAATAAATGAAAGAAAGAGCTGTTCAGAGTATGTCTTGGGTGTTTCTTGGCTGAGACTTCGAATATCGGCTTTTCTATGTAACATTTTTGCATAAAGTGTCAATCTAGCTTCTCTTATTCTGTCTCAAACTTGTATATACTGGGAAACCTCTTGAGGTGACCACTCAAAATTACTTTGAAAATTAGTTTTCTACGAGAGTGGGAACCCTATTAGTCTAAAGGTGACAGTGACAAACTAAAAACAGGTCAAAAATGTGACGTGAACAGACCCTATGACTGATATTAAAAGGCGAAATAGGCCACTTTGCTTTCTTTTTGTTTATTGATTCACAAATCAATTGAACACACTATAGCATAAACCAACTAAACGTAGAGAAGAAGAAAAAAATTAAACACACACACACACATCATTTGATCTTCACAAAACTCATGAAATTACTATGGAGCCATATTACATTGTCTGCTTTTTTTGTTCCTCTAAGTAGAATTCTACATGTCCTACTAAAAGGCCGAGATTAGGAGAAAAAAACACCAAGAAATTAGGCTCTGTCAAGAGGTTTATGAAGATCAATGACTGAAACAAACTCCTGTTTAGCTAATTAGAATCACTGATGTACCATAATGACTTGAGCTACACATATTTGCAGACTTCTTTAGGATGAAAAATGGAGTAAGGAGATGCTGTCAATTTGTAAAACTTTTAAGCACCAATCACTTTCCCCGGAGACTAACATTTTAAACATTTAACCAAGCTGCACTGAGCCACAAGAATTATCCATATTTAGTTTTCATCATCTCCCCAAATCTGACAATTTATTCCACATCATTAACAGACTATTTTTCTAAGTGTTTTAGCACACGCTAGAAGTTCAGACAAGATCGCATCAGGTTTTCCTGGGTCTTGGCCCATTTTTAATGAGATGCCCAAAGATGAAATATTATAGACATAGAATAATCATTATTTGTGAATGACGAGTGAAGATTGGTTGGGATGTTGACAAAAACATTAACAAAAAGGTGTATAAAATAATGTTATTTATGCAATGTCATTTAAGAAAAAATGTACAATGTGCTAATGGTTTTGATTTTCTGCCTTTTAAAAAGGAAAAAGCTTAATTCAATAGTTGACAGTGGCAGAGGCCTAAATTCATCAGGCAGAGGTCACAGCAGACTAGGGGTGAGTGGCAACAGGAGTCGCAGCGAGAGGCCTGAGCTCCCGTTATCAGCTAGCGGTCGTGTCTCAACCAGCAACCCATCTGCAGTCATCGATTGGTTAACAAGGTCATCCACTTCATCACAAGTGACATCTGACACCCCCAGTCAACAGTTGGTGGGTTCCTCAAATACAACCCTCAGTTGGCATGGCCCGGGAGCAGTCCCTGTCCTCCCATTGCCTCTGTCCTATGCTGTTCCCTACCCCACAGAAGTATCTTATGTTGTGGGTTCAGCTCCACTATTAAGTAAGGACGATCTACTAGAGGACAGTCAGCAGCTACTGCCCAGCCAAGAAGTGGAGGAGACATCAAACGCTTCCTCCACTAGGAGGGCAAGTAGTGATGAGGAGAGTGGCGTGAGAGGTGGTGTTGCAAGCGTTCAGGCTCCTGAAGCAGACACTGTTAAGGAACCTGTTCAGTGCCGTGCAGACAACTTGATGATGATGATGATGATAATGATGAAGCCGATTGCACTTGGGACCTGGATGCAGAAGGGGCTTCATCCTCATCAGGAGAAGAGGGTTGCAGGTTGCCCGTAAGGTAGAGGCCGAGCAAGCAAGGCGGTAGCATGGCTGGTAGTCAGCATGGTGGGAGAAGTGGAAGGTCTGGAGCCAAAACGTGTCTGGGGTAGCCCACCTTCCCGGGAGGTAGTGGAACAGGGGTTCATGGAGTCAGCGGCAGTAGCCGTCAATTAGTGCGGACTGTTGGTGGGAAAATCAGCTACTCTGCGATGTGGCAGTTTTTCCATCAATCATCCGGAGGAGGTTAACATAGCCACATGCAAGATGTGTCAGCACAAGGTGAAGCATGGCCAGGGTCCCAATGTTGGCACCACGGACCTGTGTCAACATATGCAGCGTCACCATGAAGCGGCCTGGGAGAACCGTGGCTCTGATGTGGTTGTCCAGCCTGCTGCATCACCCAGTGGCACGCCCCCCGTTTCAGACAGCCAAGGCTCCACCACCTCAGTCGAAGGGAGCTGTGTGTCATACCCATCTTCTGTTGCTCCAGATGCTCCTCCTCCTTCTACTTCGAGTCAGTCGTTCCGCCAGCAATCCATCGGCGAAGCCAAGTCCAAGAGACAACAGTATGTGCCCACTCATCCAATGGCGCAGAAGCTGAATGTGCTCCTGTCCAAGTTGCTGGTGCTGCAGTCATTCCCTTTTTAAGTGGTGGACTCTGCACATTTCAGAGAACTGATGGCTTGTGCCGAGCCGAGGTCACTTCTTTGCAAAAAAAGGCAGTAACAGTCCTGCACAATTTTGTGGAACAGAAGGTGGGCCAGTCCTTGAGCCTGTGGGTGTGTACCAAAGTGCACAGCAGCGCAGACGTGTGGAGCTGTAACTATGGTAAGGGACAATACGTGTCCTTTACGGCGCACTGGGTGAATGTGGTTCCCGCACAGCCACAACAGCAACTTGGACATGTCATGCTGCTTCCGCCTCCACGCTCTAAGGTTGTTGGTCCTGTAACAGTGTGCGACTCCACCTCCTCATCCTCCACTTCCCAGACAAGTCTCAGTGGGAGGAACTGCTAAAAATCATTCAAGAATTCGAATTATGTCTTACTCCAGGAAAACTGGAAATGGGAACCATGGTGACCAACAACGGGAAGAACATCTTGATTGCGCTGCGACAAGGAAGCCTGAGCCATGCGCCCTGCATGACACACGAGTTCAATCTGGTTGTCAAGCGGTTCCTTAAGTGTTCCCCACATTTGCAAGACATCCTAACAATGGGAAGGAAACTTTGCATGCACTTCAGCCACTCATACACCGAAAAGCACACCCTCCTTCAGCTGCAGAGTCAGAACGGCACTTGCGACGTTTCCACACGTTGGAATTCCACCCTCCGTATGTTGGACCAACTATGCGAACAGAGAAAAGCCATCACCATTTTCTTGATGATCCAAGTGGATAGGGGGACTGCCCTGCGTAACTTCAATGTCAACCAGTGGCAGGTCATACGTGACACCTGCCATTTGCTCAGGCCATTTGAGGAAGCCACATTAGTCAGTCGCCAGGATTACTGGATGAACAACATCATTCCACTGCTTCATCTATTACAACACGTGTTGGAAACAATGGCTGGTCAGGGCACTGGAGACGTGGCACCTACATCTCATGGCCACATGAGCCCTGTGGAGGCTGAACTGGAGGAGGCGGAGGGGGAAAGGTACAGTGGAGCAGAGTTTAGGTTTCGCGAGGTGGGCGTTTTTTCTAGTCATCTGACAGGATAGGAGGAGCAGGAGCAGCCAGAGGGTTATGAGGAAGGCGAGACAGAGGACACAGAAACAGTGGCAGTATGCAGTGGAGATGGAGGCAGAGAGTCCCTCGAGTCACTTGCACAAATGGCACGATGCATGCTCACTTGCTTGCATAGTGATCGCCGAATTGCCACCATTTGGCAGCGGGAGGACTTCTGGCTCTCCACCTTATTGGACCCTCACTACTGGTAAAAAATGGGTGCCTTTTTTATTTATTTTTTTTCCACCCACTGGCAGGTAGGCCAGGAGCAGGACCTGAACAAGCAGGTGGTGGCATACCTTGACCATGCCAACACACCCTGAAGATCCACTAGACTACTGGGCTGCCAAACTTGATTTGTGGCCGCAACTAGCAGTTTGCCCTTGAAAAGCTGTCCTACCCGACCAGTAGTGTGCCATCAGAGCAGGTGTTTAGTGTGGCGGGGACCATAGTAATTCCAAAAAAGAACTTGTCTGTCCACGAAAAATGTGGAGAGACTGACCTTTGTGAAGATGAATAAGGCATGGATCAGCCAGGATTTCCTCCCACCAATGCCTGATGCATCAGAGTAGATTGATCATGGTGCCACACCAACATTTCACAAATATGGATAGTGCTAAACATAAAAGGCGCTGCTCCCCAGTTAGACATTCCTCCGCATCAAAACCACAAGTATTGAGGATATAGATTATGTAAAACTTAACTTTTAATAATATGCTTAGGATAAAATATACCCAAAATGAACCCCAATTTTTCTTTAAATTAAAACGAAAGCTGTGCAAAACACCACCATGTGCCACCTACACCACCAAGTATTGATGTGATGCAAAGACCTCTAAAAAGGTGGAAGGGAACAACGCATGGTCCTCTAAGGCCCTACTCTCGCATTATTAAATTCCCTTCTTGGCAAGTGTTACTCGCCCTTAAAAGGGCGGCCCCACACAGAAATTTCTCCCTATTTCCCCCCTACAAACACTGCCCTTTCCCAGGGTTTTTAGGTGGAAATAGAGAGAGTTTCCTGTGTGGGGCTGCCATTTTTAGGGTGACTAACACTTGCCAAGAAGGGAATTAATAGGGTGAGAGTTGGGCCTAACAGGGGAAGAAGTTTTTATCTCCACCTGCTATAATGGACAATAAGTTGTTCCCTTCCACCTTTTTGAGTAAAGTGTTACTTTTCTTAAAAAGGGTGGCCCCCATACAGGAACCAATCCCTATTTCCAACTAAAGACCCTGGAAAATGGCAGTGTTGGTAGGTGGAAATAGGGAGAGGTTCTTATGTGGGGCTGCCCTTTTCAGCATGAGTAACACTTGCCAAGAAGGGAATTAATAATGCGAGAGTAGGGCCTTACAGGTGAAGTTTTTACCCCCACAATGGACCATACGTTGTTCCCTTCCACCTTTTAGAGGTCTTTGCATCACATCAATACTTGGTGATGTAGGTGGCACATGGTGTTTTTTGCATAGCTTTCCTTTTGTTTGATAAAAAAAATAAAAAAATTGGGGTACATATATTTTACCCTAAGCATATTATTAAAAGTTTTGTTTTATGTAATGCATATCCTCAATACTTACTTGTGCACACCAACACTTTAACAAGAGAGACCGTTTTCTTCTGCCTACCTGCCGCAGCTGCTATTCTGATCCTGCCACCCGCCTGATGCCAAGTTCTACTTTTTTCACCCACCTTAGTCACCGGGTACTGGTATTGCCACCTACCGCACCACTCTGTCACCGGGTCACTTTCAGGACTCCTGATGCTGTTGCTGCCGCCTCCAGGCTGTCTCATTCTGCCACCATATGTTCTTCTCATGCTGCTGCCACCTCCAGGCTTTGTCATTCAGCCCCTATATGGTCTCCTCATGCTTCCGCAAACTCCAGGCTGTGTCATTCAGCCACTATTTGTTCTCCTCATGCTCCCGTGTCATTCAGCCACTATATGCTGCTGCCAACTCCATGCTGTGTCATGCCGCCAACTCCAGGCTGTGTCATTCAGCCACTATATGGTCTCCTCATGCTGCCGCCACCTCCACGCTGTGTCGGCCACTATTTGGTCTCTTAATGCTGCCGCCACCTCCACGCTGTGTCATTCAGCCCCTATATGGTCTCCTCATACTGATGCCACCTCCAGGCTCTGTCATTGTACCGCTCTGTGACAGTGATTCTAATACCAACGCCTCTGATCTGCATGTCATACTGAATAACAGTATTATTTAACTAACCCAGCACACACCCTATCCGTTACAGCAAGGCAAAGTGTTCTACACCCCTATTGAGGCTCTCTGTAGGACAGAAATAGCCATTTTTAACAGCGATTCGCCGCAAATAAATTCGGACCGATCCATTTTGGGTGGAAATTCAGCAAAATCGGTCAAATAGAATTTTCCAAAAATTCGCTCATCTCTAGAACATACCCTAACAGTTGTCCTTTCCTTTTACAAGTCATTACAGTAGTGCCACCCACCCATCTACACAGTAGTAAAACGCTAAATATTGTCATAGAATGTCCCCCCCACTTCCTTTTAAGCAGGCCACAGACATTATATTATATATATATATATATATATATATATATATATATATATATATATATGTGTATATTACAGCTAAATTATTTACTTTTTTTAACCACAAATCGTAGCTCACTTGTGTTGCTTTCAAAATATGTAAGGTTTTGCTTTTTCTATTTCCCACCAAAATGTTACATTTTTTTGCACCAATATTAAACCTGAAAAAAATGTATGCGGGCAAATGCAAAGCACACATAGCTACATATGCAAGATATTAATGCATTCTTTAGAGACCAGAGGCTGTGTTAACATGATGTTTTACTAGTCATAATGTCGTGGTACCGCGCTTGTTTCTGCTGTGTTTTTGTGCAACATAAACAAAATCATGGTAAAAATGATGCCTTTTAACTCTTGTTGCAAAAAAAATTAAAAATATTACTGTAAAATTGCGCAACTGTGACAGTACCACAAAGCAGCAAAGCCAAAAATGCCTCTACTTCAAAGTTAGAGAAAAAGACAAAAAGAGAGGTGCGCTCCTAGTGCGGATGGTTCAGACAAGCGAGCCCCTTAGGATAATTAAGTAGGCTTACCAGAAGTGGTCATGCTCAGGGCACAACACCTATATCTGCATGTAGTATCGCTCGGTGAAGATGAGGTCAGCAGCTCCTGAAGTCCTCTCTGAGTGAGCTAGTCACTCAGCATTTCTGATACAGTCTGGAATAATGTGAACCAAAGGCCTGGGACACCTCCTTTTATGTGTCCCAGGCCTTTGGTTCACATTATTCCAGACTGTATCTACTTCAAAGTTAGTCACACTAGATGGTATGTTCAGATTCCATTAAAAATAAAGTATAGTTTAAAAATAGTTTTGTAATGTAAGGTTTAAAAATGCAATATTTTTTTAACTTGCTCTTACACCATTCCAAAAGGTAGTATACACTTTCACCACAATTTTCATGTTAAGTTTTTGTAAATGTCCATAATCTGGACTAATTTCGACACCATACGCACTTTTTAAAGATAAAAGTGAGATTGTTTAGCGCCATAATTTTTGAGAGAAACTTAATTTAACAGTGCAATCCAATTACCTAATTTTGTGCAGTATGGAGTGAAATGACTGAGGCACTACAGTGAGCTCTATGACCACTTCTTTTGCACTTAAAAACGATGGTGTCGTGGGTTGGACCCTTCCCCATAGATCACATATTAATAACATATAGGCCATCTTCATTATACACCAGAAATCCCTTTGATACCAGCAGTATGTACACACAAACATATGCATGCCTAAAGAACGAAAAAAAAGTTGCAGTACTGCCTTACATAGAGTCACATCTCTATGGTTTAATCTGAATGCCAAGACAAGGTAGGGAAAAAAAAATACAAAAACTCAGCTGCTCAATCCACCGATGCAACGGTGCTTAACTACCATTTTGATCTTTTGGGAGTGCCCGCTCTGCATCAGTGACCATGAAAAGGTGAACAGAAGGAAAACCAGGCACCATAGTAATGGCAGCGGATTGGACAGGTGTGTTACCTTCCTAGACAACCTTAACGTTAACATTTCTTTAGAACACATTGGTTTCCTCTTCAGTAATAGTTGTACGTTTTTCATAGTCACAAGAAGTTCATTGTGTAATCAAAGTTTGACAAATCATAATTGCTGAGGTTTTTATTCAGGATTTCATTGACAGAAAAATTTAAATGCATTATTGCTACTGCATTTAAACAGATGTATATTTATTTAAGGTGGAACACTAAGCTTAAAATCTTATGGCATCAATGATCCCAATAAAAAATTGATACAATGACTGTGTAACTTGTAATATCTATGAGGTTTGAACATTTACACTAGTCAGAATCTGTTTCCAAACTGTGGGCCCTATGTTACAGGGACAGCTCCATTCTGTTTCATCTAAAAACTCCATTCTATGTAAGATCCACTTTGATGTGACAGCAAACAGCAACCACTGCATACTGACATTCTCCAACAAACAAAAGGGGACCTGCTTAAAAGGGAACCTGTCACTTAGGTTATGCTGCCCTGCGATGAGAGTAGCATAACACAGGGACAGACACTTTTCAGTTGTCTATTCCTTATCCTGTTGCCTACTCTAGGTTAGGAGAACCAACACATGAAAGTACGCAACATTTTTCAGTACTGGCAGAGAAAAGTCACTACTGCCACTGTCCCTGCCTACCTACTTATTGACAGATTTCCCACTATGCACAGAGATGAGTAGAAATCTGTCAATCATCGGTGGGGAGGACAGTGGCAGTAGTTTCCGCTGTAGGTTATCCTAATTCACAGTATGCTACAGCCTAAGGGACATAGAAATTAAAACAGCAGATCTGTCCCTATGGTATGCTGCCCTCAGTGAGTGAAGTTCCCTTAATTACTTGAGCTGCACAGAAATTACCAATACCATGAAATACTTCTATAAAACAAACTATGCAACAGTGCTAAAAAGCATATTGTTCTTGCTGATTGGACTTCTGATTTTCTTGACTATTGATTTTATCTCTATACTGCTACCCAAACTATCAAGTCCCTCACCTCTCCGGGGATTGTATGGTCCAACTATACTGGAATAGAAGCTAATTAAGCTTTTGGCCCGAAGATAATAAACCCGGTCATCCAACAAGATCAATACAGAGAATTAACATATTGCTTATGGCTTGAAAATGCTTCCATAAAGATAAATATTTTGAACATGTGACCACTGAAGACTAATCAATTCTCTCTTCTCTTGATAGTTTTTGTGTGTTCATTTTTTTCAATTTTTGGTTAACCCTTTCTAATCATGAAAATAAAGTCAACAGATAAAACAACTGGCACAAAGCTATGTCTATAGGAGGGGGCGTGACGGCTGTCACTCCCCTTCCTATAGACATGAATGGAGGGGGCGTGGCATGAAGCCACGTCCCCAGTCCCGGAGGTTTCCGAAACTGGAGACACAGCCACGCATAGAATGCGGGTGCTGCAGGGAGATCAGGGGGGGGGGGGGGTCCCAGCAGCGCCCCCCCCCCCCGCGATCAGACATCTTATCCTTTGGATAGGGGATAAGATGTTTATGCCCAGAATACCCCTTTAAAAGGATATTGGTCAGTTTGGCAGTTTTGCGAGGAGTGATCCCCAAGTCCTAAGAACTGAGACCATACAGTCATGGCCGTAAAATGTTGGCACCCCTGAAATTTTTCTAGAAAGTATTTCTCACAGAAAAGGATTACAGTAACACATGTTTTGCTATACACGTTTATTCCCTTTGTGTATATTGGAACTAAACAAAAAAAAACAAAAAAAAAAAAGCAAATTGGACATAATGGCCCTCATTTACTATTGTAAACCCAACATGTTTTGTCAGGTTGTGTATCAGATTCTGTCATTACAACAATTTAACCCAAAGGGGTTAACAAAAACGTAACTTTTAATGCAAAATTTATAGAAACTGGTGAGACACACAATTAAAATCACAAGCCCATGTTGTTCCAGTCTGATTCCTGTGATATCTAAATCTCTAATTTGTGACAATGAATAGGTCTCAATTAATAGAACACGGAAATCACAGTTGGTCATGTCATCAGGATCTCTTAGTCTCCCAGGGACAAGCCCCTTCAAATGGGAGTACTTTTTAGAGATGACCCACACTGTGATATCCACTGCCAATGGCAGAGAAAAAAGCACCCATATAACTACTGTGCACTGTAGATAGGGTGCTAGAGCCAATGTCACAAAACAGGGTATTATGTAGCCAAGAGGGTACAACATGGGTTTGCAAATTAAAAAAAAAAGTACGCTGTCACACCCCTACATGTTTCACCACATACGTGGCTTCACCAGGGAGAATGACTGACAGCACCGAGTGTAGAAGTCAAATGGGTTCTATTTATATGAATACCCCTAGCCCTCCCCCTAGATTCATCAATTGTGAGATAGAAAGCATCACAATTGGTGAATCTAGGGGGGAGGGCTAGGGGTATTCATGTAAATAGAACCCATTTCACTTCTACACTCGGTGCTGTCAGTCATTCTCCCTGATGAAGCCACGTATGTGGTGAAACATGTAGGGGTGTGACAGCGTACTTTTTTAATTTGCAAGCCCATGTTGTACCCTCTTGGCTACATAATACCCTGTATTGTGACATTGGCTCTAGCACCCTATCTACAGTGCACAGTAGTTATATGGGTACTTTTTCTCTGCCATTGGCAGTGGATATCACAGTGTGGGTCATCTCTAAAAAGTACTCCCATTAGAAGGGGCTTGTCCCTGGGAGACTAAGAGATCCTGATAACATGACCACCTGTGATTTCCGTGTTCTATTAATTAAGACCTATTCATTGTCACAAATTAGGGATTTAGATATCACAGGAATCAGACTGGAACAACATGGGCTTGTGATTTTAATTGTGTGTCTCACCAGTTTCTATTAATTTCGCATTAAAAGTTACGTTTTATAAAACAACCGCGTGGTGGATGGGGGGACACATTTTGATCAAAAAGTGCGCTAAGAGCCTCCATTTTTTGACCAAGAGTGCTGTTGCAACTTTTTTTTTGTACATTTTATGAAACACATAGTAATATAGGTTCTTGTTAACCCCTTTGGGTTAAATTGTTGTAATATTAGATACCTTACATGTGTTTTGGCCATTATCAGTAGTGAGAGTATCAGATTCTGTCATTGCACCAGAATTCTGTCTCCCAGAATTGAAAAACCCCCCAACTCTCCATTTTACTGAGACATCTCGAAAAGGGGGCGTGTCTGTCAGGAAAATGGGGTGTGGTCACAGAAAGGGGGCATGTTCCCAACATTTTCCAAAAAATCCAACATATTTACTAAGGTTTCCACAGAAAATGTGGTGGATTTGAGCTGAGGAAAACCCTACAGATCAGAGCATGTGTAAAAAAAAAAAAATGTAAAATGTAGGGCAAAGTGCAAAATGTAGGGATTTTTGGGGGAATTAAAACCCACAAAGAAACCTATACTCCACTTTTAGTAAATCAGGACCAACGTCACACCCAACTTCAAAAATGGGCTGGACAAAATTATTGGCACTATTAAAGGACATCTGCAGCGCTGGTACTTTAAAAAAAAAAAAAAAAAAAAGTTTACCTCATCTGATAGCTCATTAAAAGACCTTTCCAAAAGATACCTCATTTGTCCAAAACGGTCCAGCCGTTCTCTGGTAATGGCCACCCAAAGCAGTAAGCAGCCATGTCATAAAGACTACATTTCCCATGACCCCCTGTCCCTTCTTCCTGTGAGCTGCTGCTCTCCCCCTCCTCTCCCCCCAAGGAAATGATAATAAAATTATAATAAAGTGACGCCCACAGCTCCTTCCCTTATGGTTATCCCCTCCCATCCTCACCACATGTTCTCCCCTGTCCAATAGGAGAGTCGGCTGCGGCTGCCTGGAAAACAGCTTACATAGCTATAATGTACAGTGTGGAGTTGCAGGGGTGCCTCCAGCTGTTGCAAAACTACAATTTCCAGCACGTCTGGACAGCCAACGGCTGTCAGGGCATGCTGGGAGTTGTAGTTTTGCAACAGCTGGAGGTGCTCTGGTTAGGAAACACTGATAGATTATGGTGCAACATTTAGGGACTGAGGACAGGGGGACAATGTGGACTTATGGACCTCTCAGCAGCAGTGACCCACAGGAATGCTATGTTTTCTCTCAGCAGCACACTGCTGTAAACTTTATTCCAAGAGGGCAGTGAGAAAAGGGACACACAGTACAATAGCTTACATGGTTGTGAGAGGCAGGCACATAAAGGGTTACTGCCTTCACTGACAGCAGCACACTTTAGCACCTGGGCAGATGTCACCATGGAGACTGAGGGGGGAGGAGGGGGGGCACACGCCGTGCTGAAGCTGAGTGCAGGCACAGGCTCTGTTTCTGCTCACATCCAAACGGCTCAGCTTACAGCCCTGAAACTCCCCTACTGTGCGCTCAGCCAATTAGAGCAGAGCACATAACAGCCTAATGAATATGTATGAGGTTGGAGGAGCTGCAGGTGGAGTGAAGGATCCTGGGAGTTTGTGACGTAGCGTCGCCCTAGCCAACAGCCCCATAGGGAATAACAGGTAGACACTACTGACAGAGCCCCAGGCAGCAACTTGCTGTGACAGCAAAGCAGCTAAACTGTCCAGAAAAGGTAATGGAGCACAATTAGTAATTTGCATAACTTCTTATTTAATGACATTAGAGCACTACTTCATTAGCACTGCAGTTGTCCTTTAACTTAATATTTGGTTGCACACCCTTTGGAAAAAATAACTGAAATCAGTCTCTTCCTATAACCATCAATAAGCTTCTTACACCTCTCAGGCGGAATGTTGGACCACCCTTTGCAAACTGCTCCAGGTCTCTCTTATTGGAAGGGCATCTTTTCCCAACAGCAATTTTAAGATCTCTCCACAGGTGTTCACTGGTATTTAGATCTCATTGCTGGCCACTTTAGAACTCTCCAGCGCTGTGTTGCCCTCCATTTCTGGGTGCCTTTTGACGTATGTTTGGGGTCATTGTCCTGCAAGACACAAGATCTCGCACTCAAACCCAGCTTTCTGACACTGGGCTGTACAGTGCAACCCAAAATCCGTTGGTAATCCTTAGATTTCATGATGCCTTGAACACATTCTAGGCACCTAGTGCCAGAGGCAGCAAAACAACCCCAAAACATCATTGGACCTCCACCATATTTCACTGTACGTACTGTGTTCTTTTCTTTGTAGGTCTCATTCCGTTTTCGGTAAAAAGTAGAATGATGTGCTTTACCCAAAAGTTCTATCTTGATTTCATCTGTCCACAAGACGTATTCCCAGGATTTTTACTTGCTCAAGTTCATTTTGGCAAAATGTAGTCTGGCTTTTATGTCTGTGTCAGCAATGAGGTCCTCCTGGGTCTCCTGCCATAGCGTTTCATTTCATTTAAATGTCGGAGAATAGTTCACACTGACACTGATGCTTCCTGAGCCTTTGGAACTTGTTTGGGGCTGCTTATCCACCATCCGGACTAACCTGCGTTGACACTTCTCACCAATTTTTCTCTTCTGTCCACACCCAGGGAGATTAGCTACAGTGCCATGGGTTGCAAACTTCTTGATAATGTTGCACACTGTGGACAAAGACAAATCTAGATTTCTGGAGATGGACTTGTAACCTTGAGATTATTGATATTTTTCCACAATTTTGGTTCTCAAGTCCTCACACAGCTTTCTTCTCATCTTTTTTTGGTCCATGCTTAGTGTGGCACACACAGACAAACAATGCAAAGAATAAGTGAACTTCTCTCCTTTTTACCTGCTTTCAGGTGTGATTTTTATATTGCCCACACCTGTTACTTGCCCTAGGTGAGTTTAACCCCTTAAGGACTCAGACCATTTTCAACTTAAGGACACAGCCAATTTAATGTTTGCATTTTTGTTTTTTCCTCCTCGCCTTCTAAAATTCATAACTCTTATATTTCCATTCCCACCCCATAAGGTGTTTTTTGCTTGACCAGTTGTATTTGTAATGTCATCACTAATTTTACCCTTAAATGTATGGTAAACCCCCCAAAAATATTTGTGTGTAAGGAAATTTTAAACGAAAATCATAATTTTGCTAATTTGGGGGGCTTAGTTTTCACGCTGTACACTTTACGGTAAAAAATACATGTTTTCTTCATTATCTGGGTCAATACGATTAAAATGGTATTCATGGTTGTATACTTTTCTATTATTGTACTGGTGTTAAATAATCTCAAATTTTTTTTTTTTTTTTTTACAAAATCAGTATGTTTAAATTTGTCCTATTTTGACCACCTCTAACTTTCTTATTTTACTGTATTCAGGGATTTTTGAGGGCTCATTCTTTGCGCCATGATCTGTAGTTTGTTTTGGTACCAGATTTGCATATGTGTGTAATTTGACGTGACAAAAAAAGCAGAAATATATATATTTTTTTTACGTTTACGCCGTTTGGCTTAGGGGATCATTAACATTATATTTTTATAGTTCGGACATTTACACACACACACACACACAACGATACCACATTTACCCAGACAAAGATTTCTCTTTTTTTACGCTTCTATGTATTTTATGTATTAGTATGGAGAAGAAGGGTGATTAAAAACTTTTCCACTTTTTTTTTTACATTTTTTTATTTTTACACTTTTTAGATTGCTACTAATCTTCAATGCTATGCATAGGGCATAGCAAAGATCAGTATTATCAGCAATCTTCTGCTCTTATCTGCTGGAAGGCAGACCAGTGCCGAAGACCCCAGGAGATGGACGGAGGCTGGTGAGGGGACCTCCGCCCACCATCTTCGCTGATCTGATCCCCGCGGCGGTGCCGCGGGTGATCAGATCAGCCATTATAAGTGCCGCACTGAAGCAGATGCCGTGATCTGTATTGATCACGGCACCTGAGGGGTTAAGGGCTGCTGCCAGCCGCCAGAACCCACTGGGAGTGAAGCAATCGCATCTCCTGCTCTCGTATCACAGCCGCACCGTAAATGTATGGCGTTGTGCGCTAAGAGGTGCTATGCAGTGCCGTACATTTACAGCGCATGTCCTTAAGGGGTTAAAGGAGCATCACATGCTTCAAACAATCTTACTTATCCACAATTTTGAAAGGGTGACAATAATTTTGTCCAGACCATTTTTGGAATTTGGTGTGACATTATGTCCAATTTGCTTTTTTTCCTCCTTTTTTGGTTTAGTTCCAATACACACAAAGGGAATAAACATGTGTATAGCAAAACGAGAAAAAAGAAATACTTCATTTTCTAGAAAAATTTCAGGGGTGCCAACATTTACGGCCATGACTGTATATCTTCTGTTTATATCAGGAACTTACTATACATTAGAAAACTACCTTGTTGTGTAGACCAGTCATACCTATCTCACTGATAAAAGCCTACAACAACAACAATTAAATGAACCCTTTGGAAATAAAAGGATTTCTGATTACTAAATAAAATGTCTGATTGTTCTTCAAGCCACAACTATAGACTATCATAACTTCTCTGATAGAAATGGTACAACTGTTTGTGTGCCATCTGTACAAAGGACACTGAATAAACTTCCACTACGCAGGAAGAAAAGTGAACCTCTTTGTTTGGGTGCATTTACATCACAATTTTTACATCCATCTAGTTCATGTACCTGTCTAACAAAAAGCTTTGATATAAATGTAGATAACACTATATGTATATATGTAATATACACTGATTAAAAAAATTGGTACATTTTGTGTGAAGAAATGCTGTCCCTGCAGCTATTGCCTGTGTTGTGTCTCTAGGAGGATTCCAAATACAGGAAGTGTGGTGGGACAAGCAGGGCTCTGTGCAGGCTTCTGGTTTGTCAATCATCCTGCTGTGTGAGCCGGGAGTGTGTCACGGAGCCACAGTGCACAGAGCCCTGCTTGCCCTCCCACACTTTGGTCTCCTCATAGAGGCACACTGTAGGGACAAAAATAAAACACATTTTTAACCAATGTATATTACCCCCTTAAGAACTCAGCGTTTTTCCGTTTTGCATTTAAATTTTTTCCTCATCACCTTCTAAAAATCATAACACTTTGAATTTTGCACCTAAAAATCCATATGATGGCTTATTTTTTTTGCGCCACCAATTCTACTTTGCAGTGACAGTTATTTTACAAAAAAAAATCCACGGCGAAACAGGAAAAAAAAATCATTGTGCGACAAAATTTTGGGGGCTTACGTTTCTACGCAGTGAATTTTTTAGTCAAATTTACACCTTATCTTTATTCTGTAGGTCCATACGGTTAAAATGATACCCTACTTATATAGGTTTGATTTTGTCGCACTTCTGAAAAAAAATCATAACTACATGCAGGAAAATGTATACGTTTAAAATTGTCATCTTCTGACCCCTGTAACTTTATTTTTCCGCGTACTGGCTGGTATGCGGGCTCATTTTTAGCGCCGTGTTCTGAAGTTTTTATCGGTACCATTTTTGTATTGATCGGACTTTTTGATCGCTTTATATTCATTTTTTTATGATATAAAAAGTGACCAAAAATACACTATTTTGCACTTTGGAATTTTTTTGAGCGCGTACGCCATTGACCGTGCGGTTTAATTAATGATATAATTTTATAGTTCGGACATTTATGCACGCGGCGATACCACATATGTTAATTTTTATTTTTACAATTTTTTTTAACATGCACAGTAGTTTTTAATTACTGTATAGTAATTGAGAAACATAAAAACAGATACGATCTTTTATTTTTATTTTAAATCAGACAAAAATTAAAATCAACTACCATGCGACTGAAAGGTACGATTTATAGACACATTTACCTTTACTTTTTAACATACAATGGATGTATCATTATTGTAAAAAAGTCACAATTTTATGCACAATGGACCATATTTATGCACCAAGTTTGATCACACGGTATAAAATATCTATACCATGTAATATTTTCAGTCATCATTATCACTGATGCTTCTGCATACAATTCATTAATGGCTGTGCAACTTTTTGTCATGAATATGCAAATGGCTGTCATAGGGTTTGCTCTCGCCACTGCCTCACTACACTTAGAAGGCATTCTGCTAGGAGAGCAGAGCACTCACCCCTATTGTATCTATTCATGATGAGGGTGGGCCAGGCAGGGGAGCTCGGTGAAATGGCTCCCTGACTCCACTGCAAGGAGCTGCACAATAGAAATAAGGTCATCAACAGCCAGAACTCGGTGAATACTAGAGATGAGCGAACTTACAGTGATTCGATTGGTCACACACTTCTCGGCTCGGCAGTTGCTGACTTTAGCCTGCATAAATGAGTTCAGCTTTCAGGTGCTCCGGTGGGCTGGATACTCTCCTAGCACTGTATCCACCTTTTCTAGCCCACCGGAGCACCTGAAAGCTGAACTAATTTATGCAGGCTAAAGTCAGCAACTGCAGAGCTGAGGAGTTTGTGACGAATCGAATCACTGTAAGTTCGCTTATTTCTAGTGATTACTACACTGATAAAATGTAAGTAACACTTCTTTTTAAAGCTGTTTATCTGCACTATAACCCAATATGTTGGGTTTAGTGCGGGTGAACTAGTTGTCAGTGTCTCTTTATTGAAAGGGGTACTCTGGTGGAATTTTTTATTTTCATTTTATTTTTTATTCAAGTGGTTCCAGAAAGTTAAAGAAGATTTGTAAATTACTTCTATTTAAAAATCTTAATCCTTCTAGCACTTCTCAGCTGCTGTATGCTCCACAGGAATTTCATTTAAAATGTATTTTCTGTCTGACCACAGTGCTCTCTGCTGACACCTCTGTCCATGTCCGGAACTGTCAAGAGCAGGAGCAAATCCCCATTACACACCTAACCTGCTCTGGATAGTTCCTGACATGGACTGGGGTGTCAAGAGAGAGCAGTGTGTACAGACATAAGAAATTCAAGAAGAAAAGAACTTCCTCTGTAGTATACAACAGCTAATAACTACTGGAAGGATAAAGATTTTTAAATAGAAGTAATTTACAAATCTGTAACTTCCGGGCACCAGTTGATTTAAAAAAAATTCCACTGTAGTACCCCTTTAAACTCTTGCTTGGTCACGGGAAGAGGTTCAAATCCAGTGTAAAAGCTATCAGTTTCCAAATCATACATTTCTAGCAAGTATCGCAACAGGAATGGCACAACATAGAGCTATAAGGAAAAAAGGTCCCAGAATGGCTATTTCAAGGGGAAAACAAGTATTAACTAGAACAGAAAGGACAGAATATGCAATACAGTAAAGACAAGCTTCTAGAAAGTCAGTCACTAATTGTTCTTTACTGGTATTTTTCCATGTCTAATCTGACTTGCTTCACACTTCGGTGCCAACAAGCTATGCTTCTATAGGTTTGTTTGTGGAATTGTATGTTAGATGTGATTTCAAGTTACAATGTCTCGGTAAAGACCACTGTATGCTGAAAAGTTATAGCCCAATAACATTCGCATATACATGAAGCAGAGAGAGAGACACTAATCTGCTGCAGATGCCAAGATTTGACCAGATTAGGATATCTCCATTCTGCTTTAGATTTAAATACCCCAGAAGACATACCAAAATCATTTAACTTAATTTTACAAGGGTACTTCAGGAGAATCGCCCTTCACATGTCAAGAATTGTTCTACACCAACGAAATTCTTGCAAATTTTGTAATTACAGTCTCAAGCACTGCTATACTATTCCGGTTAATAGAGGCTGTACGTCACAGTTAAAGCACGCTGAAGTGAGAGCATTAGAGCGCTGTGATGCACACAGTTCATTTTAAATGCAGAATGTCAAGAATCTAATAAAATAGAAATATCAGCTTGTCACTGTAGGTGATGAGCATTTTTTTAAATGCAAGAATATAATCCTTTTGAAGAGTTTTTTTTGGGGAAAAAACTCAGCGTTTGTGAACAGACTGCTTTAACATCTGCGCTTCACCAGGGCATCCCCTGAGGAATTCTAAATGATGCCTTCCTGTGCTGAATAAAGTGCTAACTTGCACCTTGAATTTCAAACTGTGTCCTGAGCAGCCATCCAGTTGGTACAACACCAGCTGAAATCCCACTGGCCACTGCTCACTCAGGCTTGACTGCAATTATCATGTCAATATTTTGTGCTCCAATTTGCAGATATCCACACATGCGGGCTGCATAATGCTTCGCTTCTCCATGGAATGTTGGCTTGTTCTTGATGCTAGGGGAATTTTTAATGAAATGAGATATTAACATTTCATAGGACAAAGACAATTACTATACGGTGCCTTTTTTTACATCTTTTGTTACCATATTCCTGAAAATGAACATGTAATCAGTAAAAAAAAAAAATATATTATATATATATATATATATATATATATATATATATATATATATATATATATATATATATATATATACACACACACACACACACACACGCATAATTTTTTTTTTCTTTTTTTAAATACTTGGTCTGCAACATAGGACAAAAAACTAAGCAGCAGTATTATGTATCAAATGTATACTAGTTCATTAGTGTTTAGTCATGGTCTAATAAATTCATGCAAGACATGTCTCAACCACTCTGTAACCTGTTACTTTGGCATTAAAGGATTGATTTACATTATATTGTGCCGAGTCCACATATTTAAGCATCTCAGATTGAAGTCCCTTTAAATAAAAAATAAATAAATAAAATAAAAAGGGGGGGGGGGGGGCACAGAGCTGCCAAGGCTGTAGGATTTCATACTGTGTTTTTCAGCAAAATGATGCAGTGCTTGTCAACGAAATATTTTAACCTCCTGAGCGGTATTCCCGAGCGTGACTCGGGGTTAATTTTCCCTGCCAGGATCGGTAACCCCGAGTCACGCTCGGGGTAGAATTGCAGAGTTCTCGGCCGGGCTGCACGATATATCGCAAAAGCAATGCGATATAGGGATGCAGCCCCCGGGAAAACATGCGATTATCTGCTCGGGTCAGCTCCCGTTGCGGGGGCCGGCCAGAGCAGGTAAAGAAAAATACTAAAAGTCAGTGTTTCCCTACCAGGGGGCCTCCAGCTGTTGCAAAACTACAACTCTCAGCATGCCCGAACAGCCAAAGGCTCTCCGGGCATGCTGGGAGTAGTAGTTTCACAACAGCTGGAGGCCCCCTGTTAGAAAAACACTGAGCTAAGTGTAAAAGGAAGAAGTAGCAAAATAAAAAAAACTTTTGCTCACCTAGTCCCGGTCCCTGCAGATGTCGTTCCCCTCCGTGCGGTCCGGGGTGTCCTCTCTTCACTATTCATCTTCTAGGACCTTTCACTTTTCAGCCAATCACAGGCCGCAGTGGTGTAAAGCCTGTGATTGGCTGAAGGGGAAAGGGCTTGTTCTGCAGGAAATACACTAGGTTTGAAATCTGCCGGCAAACCTAGTGTATTCTGCTGCAGGACAAGGTGACAAGGGGGGGGGGGGGGGAATGTGACAGGGGGGAACGTGACTGGGGGGGGAACGTGACTGGGGGGGGAACGTGACTGGGGGGGGAACGTGACTGGGGGGGGAACGTGACTGGGGGGGGAACGTGACTGGGGGGGGAACGTGACTGGGGGGGGAACGTGACTGGGGGGGGAACGTGACTGGGGGGGGAACGTGACTGGGGGGGGAACGTGACTGGGGGGGAACGTGACTGGGGGGGGAACGTGACTGGGGGGGGAACGTGACTGGGGGGGGAACGTGACTGGGGGGGGAACGTGACTGGGGGGGGAACGTGACTGGGGGGGAACGTGACTGGGGGGGAACGTGACTGGGGGGGAACGTGACTGGGGGGGAACGTGACTGGGGGGGAACGTGACTGGGGGGGAACGTGACTGGGGGGGAACGTGACTGGGGGGGAACGTGACTGGGGGGGAACGTGACTGGGGGGGAACGTGACTGGGGGGGAATGTGACTGGGGGGGAATGTGACAGGGGGGGATGTGACAGGGGGGAGGGGAATGTGACATGAAGGGGGGATGTGACAGGGGGAGGGGAATGTGACATGAAGGGTGGATGTGACAGGGGGAGGGGAATGTGACATGAAGGGGGGAATGTGACAAGGGGGGGATGTGACAGGGGGAGGGGAATGTAACATGAAGGGGGAGAATGTGACAAGGGGGGGAATGTGACAAGGAGGGGGGAGAATGTGACAAGGAGGGGGGAGAATGTGACAAGGAGGGGGGAGAATGTGACAAGGAGGGGGGAGAATGTGACGGGGGATGTGACAAGGGAGAGGGGAATGTGACGGGGGAGATGTGAAATGGGCGGGGGGAGATGTGAAATTCAGTTAAAAAAAATTGTACCGCTTTTGGTACAAATTTCCAGACAGAATCATACCGCCAGGGAGGTTAAGAGGTCAAAAATGATCCAATGATCTAGCGCTGATAAGGCTTCACATTTGTGTCTTTTGCATCAGTGTTCACATCTGCCAAAACCAGGAACCTACATAGGAGACGTAAAATTCCTTTAATTTTTTTTTTCTGTGTTTAGGTCTCACTCACAGTTTCCACTTATAAGGCTAGGTTCACACTGTGGAATCTCCGGGCAGAAATTTTCCGCCCGGAGATTCCGAGTGCGGCCAGCGCCGACTGAATCAGTCGGCGCTATGACCGTGCGGACACTGCAGTCTCCAACAGACTGCAATGTATTCAGACAGTATTTCCGCCTGAACAATGAGCAACAGCATTCTTCAGGTGGAAATTTCCAAGCGGATCTTCCGTTCACAAATTCCAAAGTATGGAAAACCATTCACTACACTAAACATTTTAGTAAGCAGAATTTCTGCCTGCAATTTCAAAGCGGAATTGCAGGCAGAAATTCGGTAGTGTGAACCTAGCCAAAGTACTGGTAAAAAAAAATACTGCCATGTGGATGGACTATAATGCAGACCCAGATACCAGGATAGTTATGGCAAATACTACAATTGTTTCATTGGTCTGAATACTACTTTAACCCCTTAGGGACTGAGCCCTTTTTCACCTTAAGGACTTTTTTAGCATTTCTGACCATTGTCACTTTATGCATTGATAATTCTGGGATACTTTTATGGTTTATTCTGATGCAGAGATTGTTTTTTCGTGACATATTCTACTTTAACATAGTGGTAAATTTTCATCGTTACTTGCATCCTTTCTTGGTGAAAAATCCCCAAATTTCATGAAAAATTTTCACTTTTCTAACTTTGAAACTCTGCTTGTAAGGAAAATGGATATTCCAAAAAGTTGACATGTTTTTACTTTTTGAAGACATGAGAGGGCTTCAAAGTTCAGCAGCAATTTTCTAAATTCACGAAAATTTTAAAATCAGAATTTTTCTGGGACCAGTTAAAGGGGTACTCCGCCCCTGGCATCTTATCCCCTATCCAAAGGATAGGGGATAAGATGTTAGATCGCCGCGGTCCCGCTGCTGGGGACCCCGGGGATCGCCGCTGCGGCACCCCGCCATCTTTACTGCACAGAGCGAGTTCGCTCTGTGCGTAATGACGGGCGATACAGGGGCCGGAGCAGCGTGATGTCATGGCTCCGCCCCTCATGACATCACGGCCCGTCCCCTTAATGCAAGTCTATGGCAGGGGGCGTGACGACTGCCACGCTCCCTCCCATAGACTTGTATTGACGGGGGCAGGCCGTGACGTCACGATTGGCGGAGCCGTGACGTAACGATGCTCCGGCCCCTGTATTGCCCGTCATTACGTGCAGAGCGATCTCGTTCTGTGCAGTAATGATGGCGGGGTGCTGCAGCAGCGATCCCCGGGGTCCCCAGCAGCGGGACCCCAGCGATCTGACATCTTATCCCCTAACCTTTGGAGAGGGGATAAGATGTCTAGGGGCGGAGTACCCCTTTAAGTTTGAACTGGATTTGAGGGGTCTTTCTGTGACAAATATCCCATAAATGACCTCATTACAGAAACTAAACCCCTCAAAGTATTCAAAATGACATTCAGAAAGTTTGTTAACCCATTAGGTGTTTCAAAAGAATAGCAACAAAGTGGAGGAGAGAAATCTAAAACTGCATTTTTTACACTAACATGTTCCTCCCATTTTTTTTCATTTTTGAAAGTCGTATAAAAGGAGAAAAAGCCCCCCCAAAATTTGTAGCCCAATTTCTCGAGTGGAAATACCTCATATGTTGACATAAAATGCTCTGCGGGCTCACAACATGGCTCAAGAAGGAAAGAGAAACTGTGGGGTTTTTTAAAAAAAAATTGCTGGAATGGTTTTTGGGGGGCCATGTTGCATTTAGGAAGCCCCCATGGTGCAAGAACAGCAAAATAACCCCCACATGGCATACTATTTTGGAAACTACACCCCTCAAGGAATGTAACAAGGGGTATAGTGAGCCTTAACACCTCACAGGTGTTTGACGACTTTGCGTTGAAGGTGGACGTGAAAATGGAAAATTAGATTTTTAACACTAATATGTTAAAGGGGTAATAGGAGAAAATGGACCAGACGATGTCAATCTTGATTCCTGAGTCACCAACAAACTCTGGAATCACGGGCTCGTGGTCCGCTGGCTGAGTCCAGACAAGTTCGCCGGTACGGGGGCACCAGTGAACTTGGCAGAGGGGCTTGACTAGTATGATTGCCAGGGGGACTCTTACTAGCATGGGGCACAGGTTCAGGAGAAGAGGAGGTTTGCGGCCTCGAATGGTGGAGTCTCCGCCGCTTTGGTGGTTCATCATCAGAAGATAAGGAGGACGAGGAAATAAGGATGGTGGGGTCTCCCTCGTTCTCTGTGGCGCTTTCAGAGTCGGAGGCAAGTAAGGCAAATGCCGAAAACATCCTGCAGGCTATTTCCCTACTCTAATGGGGGTGAAGTGTATATATGTGGGGGGGGGGGGGACTTTATTGGTGTGTGTGTGTGTGTGTGCCGCGTGTGGTGTGAGACTTCCTTCTAGGGATCGCCAGATTAGCGGTTTGGTCGATATTATCGGCCGATATTCACGATTTTGGACATTATCGGTATCGGCAATTACTTTGCCGATATGCCGATAATGCACCGCCCCCCACCCCCTTCGCCCCCGGCCAGAGAAGACCACCGCCGCCGCTGCCCCATTGCCTCCCCATCCTCTGGCCACATACCGCCGCCGTCCCATCGCCTCCCCATCCTCTGGCCACATACCGCCGCCGCTGCACCATCGCCGCCCCCATCCCCGGGGTCCGCAATGCTTCTGGCTCCGGCGGCGTCCTGCGCACTGCGCAGAGACGAGTGATGTCCTCAACGCGACATCACCGTCCGTGTGCACACTGACAGTGCAGGACGCCGCCGGAGCCAGAAGTATCACGGACCCCGGGAACAGGTAATTATAACACCGGGGATGGGGGAGGCAATGGGGCAGCGGTGGTGCTTGGACTAGGGAGGACTCCAGGACAGGCAAGGGGAGAGACGCGGGCGGCAGCCTCCGGCCCCAGCAAAAGCCTCTGCAGCTCATTGATTTAAAGCGCCCGCTTTAAATCATTGATCTGCAGTGGCTTCTGCCCTGGCGGCAGGGGGGGGGGGGGGGGGGGGGGAGGCTAAGAAATAGCCGATAACTTATACCGGGATATCGGTATAAGTTATGGGCTGTCGGCCTGAAAAGTACCAGATTATCGGTATCGGCCCTAAAAAAATCTATATCGGTCAATCCCTACTTCCTACCCTTACCTGCCCTAACCTGACTATCTGTGTGGGCATGCTGGGATTTGCAGTTTTGCAACAGATGGAGGGCTACAGTTTGGAGATCGCTGTGCAGTGATCCAACTGTGGCCCTACAGATGTTGAAAAACTACAACTCCTAGCATGCCCACACAGCAGTTTGCTGTCTGGGCATGCTGGAATTTGTAGTTTTGCAACATCTGGAAGGCCACAGTTTGGAAATCACTGTGCAGTGGTCTCTAACTGTAGCCCTCCAGATGTTAAAAAACTGCAAATCCCAGCATGCCCAAACAGCAAACAGCTGTCTCGACATGCTGGAAGTTGTAGTTGCTTACCCCCAGCTGTTGCATAACTACATCTCCCAGTAAGCCCTTCGGCGATCAGTACATGCTGGGAGTTGAAGTTTTGCAACAGCTGGAGGCACACTGGTAGGAAAATACTGAGTAAGGTAACAACCAGTGTGCAAGTACCCTAAAAACACTACACTAACACATAATAAAAGGGTAAAACCCTACATATACACCTCCTTACACTGTCTCTCCCCCCCCCCACCAATAAAAATGAAAAACATATTGTACAGCAGTGTTTCCAAAACGGAGCCTCCAGCTGTTGCAAAACAACAACTCCCAGCATTTCCGGACAGCCACTGACTGTCCAGGCATGCTGGGAGTTTAGCAACAGCTGGAGGCACCCTGTTTGGAAATCACTGGCGTAGAATACCCCTATGTCCACCCCTATGCAATCCCTATGTAGTCCTCAAATGCACATGGCGCTCTCTCACTTCGGAATCCTGTCGTATTTCAAGGAAACAGTTTAGGGCCACATATGGGGTATTTCCGTACTCGGGAGAAATTGCACTTCAAATTTTGGGGGCTTTGTTTCCTTTTACCCCTTATGAAAAGGAAAAGTTGGGGGCTACACCAGCCTGTTAGTGTAAAAAAATAAAAATGTTTACACTAACAGGCTGGTGTTGCTCCATACATTTTATTTTCACAAGCGGTAAAAGCAAAAAAAAAAAAAAAAAAAAAGACCCCCAAAATTTGTAACGCCATTTCTCCTGAGTACGGAAATACCCCATATGTGGGCGTAAAATGTTCTGGGGACGCACAACAAGGCTCAGGAGTGAGAGCGCACTATGTACATTTGAGGCCTAAATTTGTGATTTGCACAGGGGTGGCTGATTTTACAGCGGTTCTGACATAAACGCAAAAAAATAAATACCCACATGTGACCCCATTTTGGAAACTACACCCCTCATGGAATGTAACAAGGGGTATAGTGAGCCTTAACACTCCACAGGTGTTTGCCAAATTTTCATTAAAGTTGGATGGGAAAATTAAAAAGGAAATTGTTCTTCACTAAAATGCTGGTTTTACCCAAAATTTTTCATTTTCACAAGGGAAATGGGAAAAAAGCCCCCCAAAATTTGTAACCACATTCCTTCTGAGTAAGACAATACCCCATATGTGGATGTAAAGTGCTCTGCGGGCGAACTACAATGCTCAGAAGAGAAGGAGCGCCATTGGGGTTTTGAAGAGAAAATTTGTCCTGAATTGAAGGCCACGTGTGTTCACAAAGCCCCCATAGCGCCAGAACAATGGACCCCCCACATGTGACCCCATTTTGGAAACTACACCCTTCACGTAATGTAATAAGGGGTACAGTGAGCATTTACCCCCACAGGTGTCTGACAGATTTTTGGATCAGTGAAAAAAAATTATTTTTCATTTGCACAGCCCACTATTCCAAAGATCTGTCAAGCGCCAGTGGGGTGTAAATGCTAACTGCACCACTTATTACATTATGAGGGGTGTAGTTTCCAAAATGGGGTCACGTGGGGTGGTCAAATGTTCTGGCACCACGGGGGGCTTTGTAAATTCACATGGCCCCCCGACTTCCATTCCAAACAAATTCTCTTTCAAAAAGCTCAATGGCGCTCCTCCTCTTCTGAGCATTGTAGTGCGCCAGCAGAGCCCTTGAAGTCCACACATGGGGTATTTCCATACCTCAAAAGAAATGGGGTTACAAATTTTGGGGGTGATTTTCTCCTATTACCCCTTGTAAAAATGTAAAATTTTGGGAAAAAACTGCACTTTAGTGAAAAATATTTTTTCTCATGTACTTCATGTACACATTCAACTTTCACAAAAAGTCATCAAACACCTGTGGGGTGTTAAGGCTCACTGTACCCCATGTTACATTCCTTAAGGGGTGTAGTTTCCAAAATAGTATGCCATGTGTTTTTTTTTTTTTTTTTGCTGTTCTGGCACCATAGGGGCTTCCTAAATGCGACATGACCCCCAAAAAACCATTTCAGCAAAATTTGCTTTCCAAAAGCTAAATGTGACTCCTCCTCTTCTGAGCATTGTAGCTCGCACGCAGAGCATTTTATGTCCTAACATGGGGTATTTCTATACTCAGAAGAGATGGGGTTAAAAATCTTGGGGGGCATTTTCTCCCATTACCCTTTGTAAAAATGATAAATTTGTGGGGAAAAATGCACTTTAGTGAAAAAAATGTGGGGTGTTAAGGCTCACTGGACCCCTTGTTACGTGCCTTGAGGGGTGTAGTTTCCAAAATGGTATGCCATGTGGGGGTTTTCTGCTGTTCTGGCACCATAGGGGCTTCCTAAATGGGACATGCCCCCCAAAAACCCTTTCAGCAAAATTCACTCTCCAAAATCCCATTGTCGCTCCTTCCCTTCTGAGCCCTCTACTGCGGCCGCCGAACACATGACATCCACATGAGGTATTTCCTTACTCGAGAGAAATTGGGTTACAAATTTTAGGGGGCTTTTTCTCCTATTACCCCTTGTAAAAATTCAAAAACTGGGTCCACAAGAACATGCGAGTGTAAAAAATGAAGATTTTGAATTTCCTCCTTCACTTTGCTGCTATTCCTGTGAAACACCTAAAGGGTTAAAAAAAACTTTCTGAATGTCATTATGAATACTTTGAGGGGTGAAGTTTTTATAGTGGGGTCATTTATGGGATATTTTTAATAAGAAAGCCCTTCAAATCCACTTTGAAAGTGAACTGGTCCCTGAAAAAATTCAGATTTTGAAAATTTTGTGGAAAATTGCTGCTGAACTTTGAAGCCCTCTGATGTTGTCCAAAAGTAAAAACATGTCAACATTATGATGAAAATATAAAGTAGACATATTGTATATGTGAATCAAAATCTAATTTATTTGGAATGTCTGTTTTCCTTACAAGCAGAGAGCTTCAAAGTTAGAAAAATGCAAAATTTCATAATTTTTTATTTATTTTTTCACCAAGAAATGATTCAAGTATCGGCGAAAATTTACCACTAACAAAGTAGAATATGTCACAAAAAAAAAACATCTCTCTGAATCAGAATGAAAGGTAAAAGCATCTCAGACAGTGACAGTGGTCAGATGTTCAAAAAATGACCAGGTCCTTAAGTTATAAATGGGCTGGGTCCTTAAGGAGTTAATCCCCCAAAAAGCGCCTTCACCACAAAAAAACGATGATCAGTACTACGGGACTGATCAGCGGCGGGTGGGCTTAGGCCAACAGTGGCAGACCACTCTTTTATTGCTAAGAGGGCCCGGCCACACATTTAGCAAAAAAAGGTCTGTGCCCAAAGACAAAAAAAAAAAAACACTGGGGGCAGACCGCAGCGACCCTGTAGGGATGGCGTCACGCAGCTAAAAGGTGCTGCGGACACCTACAGATGGTACACCAGAAGAAAAAAAAAAATATATATATATATATAAAAATGTTTATTTTATTTTTTCTTAACTCCAAACTGTTCCTACCTAATCTAAACTGTCCCTGACTGCTTTCTGTGCAAAGGGGCCAGGGTCTTGCACACCAGATCTCTCAGAGATGGTGGGCAGAACGGAGCAACATGCTCCTTCAACCACCTCCCCCCTCCCTATACTGCCGTGATTGGTGCTGTACTGGGGGGGCAGTTCTCAACACTGCCACCTCGCAGTACATAACAACTGATGAGTGGCGTATATTACACCACCGATCATCATCCTTATCCGAGACATCGGGTCACATGTTACCTAGAATCGCCGGTTAGTATTTATCGATGATCGCCGATATGGGGGATACTCAGGATCCCCCTCGGCACTTTGCCGGGATGCCTGCTGAATGATTTCAACAGGCATCCAGCTCTGATCCCTGCCAGGCGTGCGGCAGGAACCGTAATTGCCAAAAAATGCCGGTCTGAATTGACCAGCGATTTCTGACGATCGCCAACATGTGGGGGTCTCAGGAACCCCCCTCGGCGATGTGCCGGGATGCCTGCTGAAGAATTTCACCAGGCATCCCGGTCCAGTCCCCGACCGCCTAGTGGTGGGGACCGGAATTCCCACGGGCGTATCCATCCGCCCTCAGTCCTTAATGGGTTAAATCATTTTGTTCTAAGGAGAACTCCGGCACAAATTAACTTATCCCCTATCAACAGGATAGAGGATAAGTAGCTGGTCCCTCTGGTCAGACCTCCTGCGATCTCCGGAACGGGACTCAAGCCCTCTCAATGAGGTGCGCATGTAGTCTACCGGTAGACTGTACGCTCTCCATTAATTTTATTGGAGCACCAATGATGCCCAAGTGCTGTACTCAGGTCTTTTCGGTGCTCTCATAGAAATGAATGGAGCGCGTGCTGCTCCTCACTGAGCGCTGGGTCCCGTCCCCACTTATCCTCTGCCGGCGATATGCTTTAAATAAACTGATAAAAGTAGCACCCCAGGTTTTCAGCACATTACCACACACATTTACCATCATTAGTCCAACAGCATTATCTGTTATATCTCAGCAAACCTGCACCCATGCAATTTATCACTGTAACTGAGTCATGTGATCACCAGCCTAACAAAAAGAAAATCACAGTACTTAAAGGGGTACTCTGCCCCTAGGCATCTTACCCCCTATCTCCGGGCCGGCACCCAGGTGTTCTGAACATTATGTTCAAAATGCCGGCTTCGGGCGGCCATGATTGTGACATCATGCCACGCCACCCGAAGCCAGCATTCTTAACATAATGTTCAGAACGCTGGGGTGTCAGCCCAGGGTCCAAGGATAGGAGATCAAAGGTCTAGGGTCATTCCTTGGCCAGGATGACATTATCACCTATCAGATCATTCCTTGCAGCTCCCAGACCCCTCCCCTCTTCACCCTTACTCTATCTTTATGGGATCCTGGCATATAATAGTAAAACACATTGCATTTTTTGCTGTGTTTATTTTGACAAACCATGGTAAAAATTTCCACAATATTCCTCCAAGGTGAACCACAGGATTAAACAGGCGCCAGGTAGTAGTAAGAAGCAGTTAGTTTATTTTACAATGCAACGCATTTCGCGGTGAAGACTGCTTCATCAGCGGTATCTGGATCTGAGAATTCCGTCTCTATATGTCTTTGCCATTGTTGTGCTTGGCTGAGTACAACCATTGCGGGTGAGCATAATCATTACTGTTCACTGATTCTTTTATATCTACGGTATCACGCTATGGAGCAATTCCCTTTCTTTTAGCATTGGTAAAAATGTGTCTTTTTACAGCAATTTTTGGAAGCAGCACTGAAAACTGCAGTGCAAGTGTGTGAAATCTACAGTAAAAATTCAGCATGTGAACCAGGGCTGTGGAGTCTGAGTCGAACAAAATTTTGGGTACCTGGAGTCAGAGACGGCAAACAATGCACCGACTCCTACTAAATTTAGATTGGAATAAAAAAAAAAAAAGCAAGTTTAAATGTGCCAATTCACAAAAAGTTATAATTAATGACTTCTCTGCTTTAAGAATAAAGACCAATGCATGCAGTGCCTGATGTAACCGCAAAACGAACACGTTAAGTGA
Organism: Hyla sarda; assembly: GCF_029499605.1. Lineage (NCBI taxonomy): Eukaryota > Metazoa > Chordata > Amphibia > Anura > Hylidae > Hyla > Hyla sarda. The sequence continues at coordinate 332,111,157 of NC_079189.1, read as the reverse complement.
CCATGAAGAAGCTTTTCATGTGCTTTACTATATGGCACACAACGCACAATTAGGAGCGACAATACTTATACTTTCCATAGTGTTGTGTTCTGCTGTTACAGGGAACCCATGAGTAACCTAGCCTCTCACTGATAAGGGATTAAGTAAATATGTTTTTTTGCAGGACTAGAGACACTTGTGTAAGTGAAGGGTCAATAGTTCAAGACTGAAGCTGTTAACCATTGGAAAAACTGCTGCCATTCAGCTAAGGCTATAAAAACTTGTAAACTCGATTGTTAGCTTAAAGGGGTACTCCGCCCCTAGACATCTTATCCCCTATCCAAAGGATAGGGGATAAGATGTCAGATCGCTGGGGTCCCGCGGCTGGGGACCCCCAGGATTGCCGCTGCGGCACCGTGCTATCGTTACTGCACAGAGCGAGTTCGCTCTGTGCGTAATGATGGGCGATACAGGGGACGGAGCATAGTTACGTAATAGCTCTGCCCCTCGTGATGTCACAGCCAGCCCCCTCAATACAAGTCTATGGGAGGGGGCGTGGTGGTCATCACGCCCCCTGCCATAGACTTGCATTAAGGGGGCAGGCCATGATGTCACGAGGGGCGGAGCCATGACGTCACGCTGCTCCGTCCCCTGTATCGCCTGTCATTACGCACAGAGCGAACTCGCTCTGTGTAGTAATGAAAGCACGGTGCCGCAGCAGCGGGACCCCGGCGATCTGACATCTTATCCCCTATCCTTTGGATAGGGGATAAGATGTCTAGGGGCGGAGTACCGCTTTAAACATGACTATGGGATTCTACTAGGGAAATCATGTTTTATAATAAATGCCCCTTCCTGGATCCACCCACTGCCCTATCTTCAGCAGCAGATCAGCACACAAACTGTTCAATACAGTAGACTGTTGGCTTCCCAGCCAGTAGTCCTGTGGTAATGACATGTAGGTTACCTTCCTTTCCTTCAAGGAATGTATAAAATATATTCGCATATTAATACAGAGGAGTCGGAGTTGGAAGTACAGATAACTCTGGAGTCGGAGTGGGAACATTTATCTACCGACTTCACAGCCCTGATGTGAACACACTTTGAAAGGCTTCAAATCTTCAGCAATATTTAAAGAGCTTGTCAGGCTGTGTTCACACAGCAGATTTCCATTGAATTCAGTGGGATTCTGCTGCACTGTGCAGACAGTGGAATTTCCGTGGAAATAATGATTAGAAAAAGAGGTCTTCATATTTCTCAAAACAGAGTCACACCTATTCAAAGGTTGTGTTTATCATTGTAGTTCAGTCCCATTCACTTCAATGGAGTTTAGCAATATTAGACAATCTGTGGACAGGTGTGGCACCATGTTTGGAAGAAAATAGGATGCGTTTTGTTATCTTGGTGAACCCTTCAACCAAACTAGCATTTTGTTAAACTATTCTAATCAACAAAATGTTTTGCTCGTTCTATCAAAGGAAGTTAAAGGGGTACTGCAGTGAAAAGTGACTTATCAATTTGTGTCAGATTGTGGGATCCGACCACTGGGACCCCCACGATCTTTTGAATAGGCCCCGCCACTCAGAGGAGTGCCTGCTGGGGTCGGCACACACTCCATTGATTTCTATGGGAGCAGAGATGCCCGAGTACGTGATGCCAGAGTACTTTTATGAAGTGTATAAAAAAATGCATGCACACACACATAATATATATATATATATATATATATATATATATATATATATATATATATATATATATATATATATATATATATTTATATGTGTAACACTCAACAAGTATACAGTAGTTTTCCTACCAAGTTAGTAGTATGCAGATGACTGTAAATGAATGCAGATTTCACACTTTCATAGATTTCTTAAATTAGAGGGAAAAAATAAACAGGGCTGAGCTGAATAGGTCTATAAAAGCCTCCTGTGTAGAAGATCAGTCCAGGTGGATTTATGCTAGCTCTTCCCTCTACCTATTTCTATGATACAATCACAGAGCAACAAAGAAAACAAGTGACCCTGTTTGCATATTACAAAGATCAATAGTATTTCAAGTAGTTGGAAAGTACATTATAGACGGTTACAATGGCTTGATAGAAATACCTGGAGGTTTTGTAGTGTCCCCAAGGCTTCTGCTCATTTGCACAGCAAAGACCTTTCTTGTTTTGCTATTTACTGCTGAAATTTTTTTTACTAATCGCAAGAACAATATACTAGAATATGTTTCTCCTTGCACTAAATATTAAATTCAATGCAAGTTAGGAACTGTAAGATGTTTTAACAGCTGTTCATTGAACGCCACTGTAAGCTGCCCGAAAGCTATGGCTTTAACCCTAAATGACCCAACTCAAGGCCAAAGGAACAAAAAGTTTCAGGTAAAGGGAACTGGTCACCAGATTTTACCATACAAAACTGATTGACATACGTTATATAGGGTAAATAAGGTTTCTTACAAGGTTCTGGTGTCCTTTCAGCTGTAGTGTACAAAAGTAATTTTAAAACTGTCCCTTCCCATACAGTCATGGCCATAAATGTTGGCACCCCTGAGATTTTTCTACAGTAACATGTTTTGCTGTACACATTTATTCCCTTTGTGGGTATTGGAACTAAACCAAAAAGGGGGGGGGGGAAGCAATTTGGACATAAGGTCACACCAAACTCCAAAAAAATGTCTGGACAAAATTATTGGCATCCTTAATATTTGGTTGCACACCCTTTGGAAAAAATAACTGACAGTCGCTTCCTATAATCATCAATAGGCTTCTTACACCTCTCAGCCGGAATGTTGGACAACTGCTCCAGGTCTCTTACTGGAAGGGCGCCTTTTCCCAACAGCAATTTTAAGATCTCTCTTCAGGTGTTCAATGGGATTTAGATCTGGACTCATTGCTGGCCACTTCAGAACGCTCCAGCACTTTCTTGCCAGCCATTTATGTTTTTTTTTTTTTTTTTTGCCTTGCACACATTCAAGGCACCTAGTGCCAGAGGCAACAAAACAACCCAAAAACATCATTGAACCTCCACCATATTTCACTGTAGGTATGGTGTTATTTTCTTTGTAGGACTGATACCGTTTTTGGTAAACTGAAGAATGATGTGTTTTATCAAAAATCTCTATATTGGTCTCATCTGTCCACAAGACGTTTTTCCAGAATGATTTTGGCTTACTCAAGTTCATTTCGACAAAATGTAGTCTTGCTTTTTTATGTCTCTGTGTCAGCAGTGGGGTCCTCCTGGGTCCCCTGCCATAGCGTTTCATTTCATTTAAATCTCGACTGAGTTTGCGCCGACACTGATACTCCCTGAGCCTGCAGGACAGCTTGAATATCTTTGGAACTTGTTTGGGGCTGCTTATCCACCATCCGGACTATCCTGTGTTGACACCTTTCATCAATTTTTCTCTTTCATCCACGCCCAGGGAAATTAGCTACAGTGCCATGGGTTGCAAACTTCGTGATAATGTTGTGCACTGTGGACCAAGGAAAATCTAGATCTCTGGGAGGTGTCTTGTAATCTTGAGGATTGTTGATATTTTTCCATAATTTTGGTTCTCAAGTCAGTTCTCTTCTCTTTCTGTTGTCCATGCTTAGTGTGGCACACACAGAAACACAAAGACTAAGTGAACTTCTCTCCTTTTTATCTGCTTTCAGGTGTGATTTTTATATTGCCCACACCTGTTACTTGCCCCAGGTGAGTTTAAAGAAGCATAACATGCTTGAAATAATCTTTATCCACAATTTTGAAAGGGTGCCAATAATTTTGTCCAGCCTATTTTTGGTGTGACATTATGTCCAATTTGCTTTTTTTTCCTCCTTTTTTGGTTTAGTTCCAATAAACAAAAAGGGAATAAATGTGTAAAGCAAAACATGTGTTACTGCAATCCTTTTCTGTGATAAATACTTATTTTTCTAGAAAAATTTTAGGGGGTGCCAACATTTACGGCCATGACTGTATGCTAATGCCCTGTAAGTAGCCATTGGGGCATGCATAATCCTTAGGTAGTCCCAGCATTCCAGGCTCTAATCACGCCTTCTCAAACATTGATTGACAGCTTGGGCACAGCTGACGTCACTGTTTTGCTCCCTCTGCACATTGAATCCTCATGAATTCCCAGAAGCAGTGCTATCCCTAGGCATAAAGCTGCTTCTGGGCTCACATGGCTTTACTGTACAGAGGGAGAAGAGCGGTGATGTCGGCTGTGCCCAAGCTGTCAATCACGCTTTGAGTAGGTATGCTTTGAGCCTATTAAGCGCTATGACTACCTCCGGATGCCGCACGCCCCGATGGCTACTTACAGGGCATTAGCAAATCGTGAAGGACAGTTCTAAAACTACTTTTCTACACTATAGATGATATGGAGTTTTTTGTTAAAAGATTCAATACAGATTGTATTTTACTGAAATCTCTCCTTTTGCTGGGCTTGAAAGTTAAGTGGATGGAGTCACTCAATGGCTGACAGCTTTTTCTTAATGAGCATGCCTCCAGCTATAGCTGTCAATGAGTAGGACTGCCCAGTCAAAGCCCAGAATAAGCAGATATTAAAAAAACTAAAAACACATTATTTAAAATATAAAAGCAGCACAAGCAGGACAGCGTCCGCGGGTCATATACGATTAGTTCCCAGCGTACTGCGGCTGATAATTCATTCAATCGAGCCATCGAGGATTCGTGCAATGTAAAAAGTGCATTTAATACTCACCTGTCCCCGCCGCTCCAGACCGCGTCCTCACCGCTCCCGATGCTGTCCCAGGGGCTCCCGATGCTGTCCCGCTGCTCCGGCATCTTCTTCGGGATCCTCCGGCTTCTACCACATCTTCTCCGGTGTCCGGGCCTCGCTTTCTGGTGACGTAATTACGTTGCGGCGTGCGCAGCTACGAAATAACGACGCCAGAAAGCGAGGCCCGGACCCCGGAGAAGATGCAGAAGACGCCGGAGGATCGCGAAGTGGATAGGTAAGTGAACCTGTCCGGGATGCTTAAACTGCTATCCGACAGCAGCTTAAGCATTTTGCGTTGTCGGATAGTTAATGCGATGGGATCAGACATATAAAAGAATCGTATGTCGATGCTGACATCGACATGCGATGGCCTCTGAGAGGCCATCGTATGTCGATTTGATCATATGTCGGGGCCATCGCATGTTGGGGGGGGGGGGGGTTACTGTACAGGGATTGCAATTAAAAAATAAAAATAAAACAATGCATCTGTACATAAACGGGGGTCGATATTTTCCTCAGGGAGAGGACACCACTTCTGGTGTAGGACAGGCCCCTCACCTGAGCAAAGCCAGATAACCCTGCTCTGGACTGACGAGGGGCAAGCACCCCGAAACAGCTGTCTGCAGATGGGTCCTCTCTCCTTCTGGAGAGAGTTCTGGCTTGGCATAAATCCCAATCAGTTCTGAGACTTCTTAACTGGAGCCTGAGCTGTTTTGCAGGACACACTACCTGTGAAGGTGGTGTGGTGAGCTAATTTGCATTATATATATATATATATATATATATATATATATATATATATATATATATATATATATATATATATATATATATATATATATATATATATATATATATATAATATATATAATATATATAATATATATTATATATATATATATATATATATATATATATATATATATATATATATATATATATATATATATATATATATATATATATAAACTCAATGTATGTATGTGTGTATGTTCCAGCATCACGTCCAAACGGCTAAAGATATTAACATGAAACTTGGCACACATGTTACTTATATGTCAACAACAAACATAGGATAGGTAATTTAACCCTTACTCACCCCCATTTGCCAGGGGCGGGGTTTATGTTTAAAGCCCATGCAAATCAATGGGAAATGTATGTTCCTACATAACTTCCGTACGATTGGAGATAGTTCAATACCGGGTCGAGATATGACAACAATATATATGATGACGGGATATGAAGTCAAAAGCTTCCTCCTTTGTTTATTTATTTTTCTCCCCAACAAGGATTAGGAAGGAAAAACTGGGCAACGCCAGGTATTCAGCTAGTATGTGTGTAAAAATTATATTATATAATATATTATATATATATATATATATATATATATATTATATAAATATAAATATATAAATATAAATAAACCTTTCCCCACATTCTTATATATCTGCTCAGCTCATTCTGTTCTAAAACACACAAATGGCAGATCAGGCTGCTTTGTTCAACGTGGCAGTTTACCTTGTAAACGCGATGAGAAATGCACTAACCATATATTTCTGCTAAGGTAAAGAAAAAAAAATTGCGAAGGTCCCAAACTTACCTGTCAACTACCAAGGAAATGGCTTGTGTTATATCTGGATTTAATACTTGAAGGCGCTTCCATAGTGACCATACGAATTCTTTATCAGCCTTTAAACAGTAAAAAAAAAAAAAAAAAAATAGTTAATTTAAAAGCATGCAGCGTCAAAAAAAAGGCTATGTGCAGCTAGCATGTTTCAAGTTAATAATAGAAGTAAAAATGTAAATACAACTGAATTAAAAACAAAAAACTGTCCTTTTAGTTATTAAAACAATATTTAAAGGGCACCCGTCAGATTCCAAAAAAAATTAAAAATGTTTAATATATCCTTCATCCTTATCCTGACCACGTACATCTTATTTTTATGTGTCTAGCACCTTTATTTATTTTTTATTACACTTTTAAATTTAGCTCACTATTCTGAATTCCTCTCAAAGGGAGGTGGTGTGGCCTCACTGTGCAGGACATTATTATGCTGTCTGTTCACACCTCCCCTAGCATTAGCAAAACTACAACTCCCAGCATGTCCTCACTGACAGTAGCGGGACACAAGCTGACAGTGGGAGGATTTTTCCTCTAGCTGAACACTGCGCTCACAGCTGTCAATCAAGGAAGTTTGACTGACTTTTTCAGTATGAAATACTGAAAATTTTCTAATGAAAGCAATTGCAAAAACTATTGGTTTTGCATGCTTTACAACATATCAAAAGTTTTTTGTATCTGACAGTGGCCATTTAACCCCTTGGGGATGGAGCCCATTATGACCCTAAGGACGGGAGCATTTTTTGCAAATCTGACGACTTTAAGCATTAATAACTCTGGGATGCTTTTTCTTATAAATTTGATTCCGAGATTGTTTTTTCGTGACATATTCTACTTTATGTTAGTGGTAAATTTTCGGCGATACTTGCATCCTTTCTTGGTGAAAAATTCAAAAATTTCATGAAAAATTTGAAAATTTAGCATTTTTCTAACTTTGAAGCTCTCTGCTTATAAGGAATATGGATATTCCAAATAAATTATATACTGATTCATATATACAATATGTCTACTTTATGTTGGCATCATAAAATTGATGATTTTTTACTTTTGGAAAACATCAGAGGGCTTCAAAGTTCAGCAGCAATTTTCCAATTTTTCGCAAAATTTTCAAAATCTGAATTTTTCAGGGACCAGTTCAGGTTTGAAGTGGATTTGAAGGGTCTTCTGGTTAGAAATACCCCATAAATTACCCCATTATAAAAACTGCACCCCTCAAAGTATTCAAAATGACATTTAGTAAGTGTATTCACCCTTTAGGTGTTTCACAGGAATAGCAGCAAAGTGAAGGAGAAAATTCTAAATCTTCATTTTTTACACTGGCATGTTCTTGTAGACCCAGTTTTTGAATTTTTACAAGGGGTAAAAGGAAAAAAATCGTCAAAATTTGTAAACCAATTTCTCTCGAGTAAGAAAATACCTCATATGTGTATGTCAAGTGTTCGGCGGGTGCACTAGAGGGCTCAGAAGCGAAGGAGCAACAATGGGATTTAGGAGAGTGAGTTTTTCTGAAATGGTTTTGGGGGGCATGTCACATTTAGAAAGCCCCTATGGTGCCAGGACAGCAAAACCCCCCACATCGCACACTATTATGGAAACGACACCCCTCAAGGAACGTAACAAGGGGTACGGTGAGCCTTAACACCCCACAGGTGTTTGACAACTTTTTGTTAAAGTCGGATGTGTAAATGGAAAAAAAGAAATTCCCACTAAAATGCTGGTTTTTCCCCAAATTTTACTTTTTTACAAAGGGTAATAGGAGAAAATGCCCCCCAAAATTTGTAACCCCATTTCTTCTGAGTATGGAAATACCCCATGTTTGGACGTCAAGTGCACTGCGAGAAGAGAAGAAGCGCCATTGAGCTTTTAGAGAGATAATTTGTTTGGAATGGAAGTCGGGGGCCATGTGCATTTACAAAGCCCCCCGTGGTGCCAGAACAGTGGACTCCCCCACATGTGACCCCATTTTGAAAACTACACCCCTCACGGAATGTAATAAGGGGTACAGTGAGCATTTACACCCTACTGGCGTTTGACAGATCTTTGGAACAGTGGGCTGTGCAAACAAAAAAATTAAAATTTTCAGACACCTGTGGGGCATAAATGCTCACTGTACCCCTTATTACATTCCGTGAGGGGTGTAGTTTCCAAAATGGGATCACATGTGGGTATTTATTTTTTTGGGTTTATGTCAGAACCACTGTAAAATCAGCCACCCCTGTGCAAATCACTAATTTAGGCCTCAAATGTACATGGTGCGCTCTCACTCCTGAGCCTTGTTGTGCGCCCGCAGAGCATTTTACGCCCACATATGGGGTATTTCCGTATTCAGGTGAAATTGCGTTACAAATTTTGGGGGTCTTTTTTTCCTTTTACCTCTTGTGAAAATAAAAAGTAAAGGGCAACACCAGCATGTTAGTGTAAAAAAAAAAATTTTTTTTACACTAACAGGCTGGTGTAGTCCCCAACTTTTCCTTTTCATAAGGGGTAAAAGGAGAACAAGACCCCCAAAATTTGTAGTGCAATTTCTCCCGAGTACGGAGATACCCCATATGTGGCCCTAAACTGTTTCCTTGAAATGTGACAGGGCTCCGAAGTGAGAGAGCACCATGCGCATTTGAGGACTAAATTAGGGATTGCATAGAGGTGGACATAGGGGTATTCTACGCCAGTGATTCCCAAACAGGGTGCCTCCAGCTGTTGCTAAACTCCCAGCATGCTTGGGCAGTCAATGGCTGTCCCGAAATGCTGGGAATTGTTGTTTTGCAACAGCTGGAGGCTCCATTTTGGAAACACTGCCGTACAATACGTTTTTCATTTTTATTTGGGGGGGGGGGGGGAGACAGTGTAAGGGGGTGTTTATGTAGTGTTTTACTCTTTATTAGTTGTTAGTGTAGTGTAGTGTTTTTAGGGTACATTCACACTGGCGGGTTACCGTGAGTTTCCTGCTAGGAATTTGCGCTGCGGTGAAAAATTTGCCGCAGCTCATACTTGAAGCAGGAAACTTGCTGTAAACCCGCCCGTGTGAATGTACCCTGTACGTTCACATGGGGGGGGGGGGGGGCAAACCTCCTGCTGTTTCAAAACTACAACTCCCAGCAGCATGTACTGACAGACCGTGCATGCTGGGAGTTGTAGTTTTCCAACAGCTGGAGGCACACTGGTTGGAAAACCTTCAGTTAGGTTCTGTTACCTAACGCAGTATTTTCCAACCAGTGAGCCTCCAGCTGTTGCAAAACTACAATTACCAGCATGTACTGATCACAGAAGGGCATGCTGGGAGATGTAGTTATGCAACAGCTGGAGGTACACAACTACAACTCCCAGCATGCCGAGACAGCTGTTTTCTGTGTGGGCATGCTGGAATTTGTAGTTTTGCAACATCTGGAGTGCTACAATTTAGAGATCACTGTGCAGTGGTCTCTAAACTGTAGACCTCCAGCTGTTGCAAAACTATAAATTCCAGCATGCCCACACAGCAAACAGCTGTCTGGGCATGCTGGGAGTTGTAGTTTTGCAACATCTGGAGGGCTACAGTCTTGAGACCACTATAGTGGTCTCAGACTGTAGCCCTCTAGGTGTTGCTAGGCAACTCACCAGCTTCCGTCGCATCCAGGGAGCCGTCCTCTTCTGCCGCACACCGCCGCAGATCTCCGTCGCCGCCCACCGATCGCCTTCGCTCCGCTGCCTCCGGACGGGTAAGTGGACACCGGCGCCGCTCCTCTTCGTTTTCCCCGTTCTGCCCCGCCTATTGTGGGAGGGTAGGACGGGGAAAACGAAAGTAAACCCCCCCCCCCGCCCCAGATCTGCTATTGGTGGTCGCGTCTAGACCACTAATAGCAGGGATAGGAGGGGTGGCACCCGTGCCACCTCACTCCTATCGCTTTAGGGGGGATCGTGGGTGTCTTAGACACCCGCGATCCCCCTTCTATTCCAGGTCACCATGGACCCGTAATCGGCGCAAATCGCAAGTGTGAATTCACTTGCGATTTGCGCCGATCGCCGACATGGGGGGAGGTCTAATGACCCCCCTGGGCATTTGCACGGGGTGCCTGCTGATAGATATCAGCAGTCACCCCGGCCCGGTCCCCATCCGGCGGGGACCGAAATTCCCACGGGCGTATGGATACGCCCTTCGTCCTTAAGTACCAGGACACAAGGGCGTATGCATACGCCCTTCGTCCCCAACAGGTTAAACACAAGATAAAAAGAGTTATTGCTACTTTAATAAACTTTTGGCATGTCGTCCATCATACTTGGTCTCAGTTCTGAGACCTGATGAAGCATGGAGTAATGTGCACAGTTAAGTAAAATATCCTTTATTTAAATTCCTCATGTAATGATAAATATATCTTCCAAAGCAAGTAATTATAAGTAATTCACCATTGCAGAGCTTTATAAAACACTAATCAGGCCAAATGCAGAATAATGATCTACCCCTAAATGCCTCTGGCCATCACCCTTGGAAACAGAGACCATGTGACTTTTATGCTGTCTAGGGGGCGTAGCTTGCAGTTCTGTCTCTGAGTCCATGTAAGCTAAGCCCCCTAGAAGCATCTGCACAGAAGAAAGATCTGATAACTCTGAGGGAGTTTAGAGGCCAGGGACTTGACTGCAGAAATCTTTAGCTGAGCAGAGAGAGATCGAAGAGGACGCTGTGTCAAATGTGGGGGAAGGAGGAGAGATCTTGATGTGTGATGAGGTAAACAGTGTCTCTTATGAAGCAGAGCTGTGTGTGTGTTAGGCTCTTTTCACACAATGAGCATTCATCCGTTATTAAACATCCATTTTCTGTGTAAAAATGGATGTATAATAACGGAGGAAATAACGGGTGCTAAAGGCTGAATAAATATTCATCCGTTAAGACCCGTTATAACATCCCTCCTTTATGGCCGTTTTAACATCTCTGCCTACAGACTCCCTTAGCTGGGACTACTACTACTACTCCCATCATGGAACATACTTCTTTCCATGACGAGAGTAGTAGTTCCTAGGCTGCGTGAGTCTGCCGGTGGCTGGGGGAGGCTACATTAGTGTTTGTACTACAACCCCCATCATTCAACAGACTTTGTTCCATGATGGGGGTTGTAGTACAGTGGATGAGGGATTGATCACACAGTGTCTCATGCGATTAGAAGTTATTAAACAGGGGAGTGGGCGGCATTCTGCACTCCTCTGCAATGTATGATGTATTTCCTGTACTTTTATTTTTAAATTCCCTGCCGGGAGCCCTAAATGGCCGGTGCTAAGGAGCCATTCAGGGCTCCCGGCGGGGTTTTCAAACAGAAGCGCTGTGGTGGGGAAAGATATATAGAATCGCTGGTGGGGTATATATCTGGCCGCCCGCAGTGCATTTATACATGTTCCCCCGCAGTGCATATAATCTATATATTGTCCCCCGCAGCACATTTATATATTGTCGTTCCCCCCGACAGCGCATTTATATATTGTGCCTCCAAGTTGCTATGGGCAACTTTGCCTCTGCACAGGTTTTTATAAATCTCCCCCTAAAAGATTATACAATATGGTGTAGAAATAAAATAAAATAAAAAAATATGCTAAATATTAGTTGGAAATAGACTATACAAAAAAATAAAATAAAATACATTCTAATAAAACAACAATATTTAATTAAGGCCTTGAGGAATTTGTGTGAGGTTTTTTTTTTCCTTTCCAGTCCATTGTTTTTTTCTTCAGCCAGACATCTTTAAGTATGTGATCCCAGTATAAATGAAGCAATTTTAGCTATCTTAATCAAAAGTAAGTTAAATGCTTTTTTTACAAGTCAATACACTAAGCTGGCTGTGAATGGGCATCTTTAGTAGCTCTGGCATGCAAGTATTTATTTCGCTTAATTATTAAACAGCTTTTCAAACATCTTGGCACAATTAATAGAGACGCTAAAATTGCTCCCTGAATGGTTACAAGAGCCAAACAACATCTTTTGAAAGAAAGCTCCATATCCCGTCTAAAATTGGCACAGGAAGCAGGTTTTCCAGCTGTCCAGGCCTGCGAGGAATCAATCTGCAGCCTACCTAAGGATTGTCGAGCATACTTGTTTCACGCCTGCTGATCAGTGCACAGGTCTGCATAGAAGAAGTTTATCAGCAGCACATTAGAAGGAAAACATTTGCTGTGCCCGCTGTGCTGACCAAAGAGCATAAATAACATCACAAAACATATATGCTAGAGCATATTAGAGAACCTTTTTCGGCTTGGGGCACCCCTCCGGAGAAAAAAAAAAAATAATTTGCGGGGCACCCCTACCAAGGTTGACAAGCAAAACATAATTTAAAAAAGGGAAAAGCGCCGCAATACACAAAATGCACAATATCTATTTATCTTTGGGTGTGTAGATTAAAGTGCTGCTTTAGACAGCAACTCATCATCTTTTCCACCTGGCCCGGCCATCATGACTATTTCTTCCAGCCACAATTCTTCACCATTAAACCTGCAAAACATGGGTTTTTCCATGGGTGACAGAGGGGTGTAGAAGAGTGTACATGGGTGACAGAAGGGTGTAGAAGAGTGTACATGGGTGGCAGAGGGGTGTAGAAGAGTGTACATGGGTGGCAGAGGGGTGTAGAAGAGTGTACATGGGTGGCAGAGAGGTGTAGAAGAGTGTACATGGGTGGCAGAGGGGTGTAGAAGAGTGTACATGGGTGGCAGTGGCATATGGGGTGACCGATGGGTGTAGAGGTGTGACAGATGGGTGTAGAAGAGTGTACATGGGTGTAAAAGAGTGTACATGGGTGGCAGAGGGGCGTAGGGGGTGACAGAAAATGTACATGGGTGGCAGAGGGGTTTAGAGGAGTGTGCACGGGGGGCAGAGGGGTGTAGAGGAGTGTGAACGGGTGGCAGAGGGGCATAAGGGGTGACAGATGGGTGTAGAGGAGTGTACATGGGTAGCAGAGGGGTGTATAGGAGTGTACATGGGTGACAGTGGGGTGTACATGGGTGACAGGAATGTAGAAGAGTGTACATGGGTGGCAAGGGGTGTAGAGGAGTGTACATGGGTGGCAGGGGGTGTAGGTAGTGACAGAGGGGTGTAGAGCAGTGTACATTGGTGACAGGGGCGTAGTGGGTGACAGAGGGGTGTAGAAGAGTGTACATGGGTGACAGGGGGCGGAGGGGGGTACATGGGTGGTAGAGGAGTGTACATGGGTGACAGAGGGGTGTACGGGATCACAGAGGGGTGTAGAAGAGAACATGGGTGACGGGGGGGGGCGGAAGGGGGTGACAGAGGGATGGACAGGCGTGACAAGGAGATAACAGAGGGGTGGACAGGGGTGACAAGGATGTGGTCAGGGGTGACAGAGAGGTGGATAGGGGGGTGGCCAAGGTGGACATGGATGACAGGAGTGTGACAGGAGGGTAAAAGAGGGGTGGACAGGAGTGACCGAGAGGGGTGGACTGGGATGACAAAGGGTTAGAGGGGTGAATAGGGGGGTAGACTGGGGGGTGGAATGAACATTGGTGACAGAGGGGTGACAAAGGCACAGAGGGATGAATAGGGGGGTGGACATGGGTGACAAGGAGTAGACTGGGGGTGAACATGGGTGACAGGGGAGTGGATAAGGGAGAGGGGGCGTGGACATGGGAGACAAGGGGTGAGAACAGGGGGTCAGAGGGGTGAATAGGGGGTGGACATGGCTGACAGAGGGGTAGACGGGGGGGGGTCACGCGGGTGACAGAGGGGTGGCCAAGGTGGACATGGATGACGGGGGGGGGGTCACGCGGGTGACAGAGGGGTGGACAAGGGGGTAAAAGGGATGAACATGGGGTGAATTGGGGTGTGGACATGGGTGACAGGAGGTTGATTGGGGTAGACTGGGGGCTGGACATGGGAGACTGGGTTGGACATGGGAGACGGGTGGTAAAAGAGGGGTGGACGGGGTGACAAAAGGTGGACATCCACCCCCCCCTCCCCCCCTATTCACCAATCAGAGCTCCTGTCACCCGGCGGGGATTGTGAATTATGAGAGCTGTATATAGGAGTCGGCGGGGAGCGACCCCCATGATAAGAGTTATTGTCCTGGGGCTGAGGTGCAGATCTGCGATCCGCATTTATTAAGTTAACAAGCCGGCGGCACATGCGGCTACACTGCACTCCCCGCCGGCTCCAGGCATCTGTACACAGCTGTCATAATTCATAATCCCCGCCGGGAGATGGGAGCTCTGATTGGTGAATAGCTATTAAACAATCAGAGCTCCCGTCTCCCAGTGGCGGGGATTATGAATTATGACAGTGTAAACAGAAGCCTGGAGCCGGCGGGGAGCGCAGCGTAGCCACATGTGCTGCCGGCTTGTTAACTTAATAAATGCGGATCACAGCGGGTCTCTGGAGAATGACCGATCTGCACCTCAGCCCCAGGACAATAACTCATCATGTAGTCTGTCCATGATGGGAGTAGTAGTCCTAAAAGTCCCGCAGCTGGGGAGATGTGCAACTGCCATCCCTCAGCGCTGCGGTACTATAACTACTCCCATCATGGGAGTAGTAGTCCAAGGGCAGAGGGACAGATCGAAAGGGGGTCTCACTCCTGAGACCCGCTGCAACCTTTACTGCTCTGCCCCCTAGTGATGACGTCATTAGGTGGTGGAGCTACACAGTCCAGGCCTGACTCTGTTCACATGAGTTTTACATAATAGAATAGAGCCTTTCTGACAGTGTGTTCCCAAACAGGGAGACTCCAGCCGTTTCTTAACTACAGCCCCCGATGATGGGAGTTGTAGTTTAGCAACAATTAGAAGCTCCTTGTTTAGGAGCATGATGCATTATGTGCATAAAAATGTACTAACCCATATTTTTTTTTCTTTTCTGCTCATTTCAGATCTGTGAATGCGGAGGACTATGTCAGACTCAGTGGACTGCGACGATGACCAGCGTTTTTTTTTATTTCAATAAAATGTTTAATGAGGGCTGTGGGGGAGTGTTTTTTTATTTTTTAAATAAAACATTTTTTTCAATGTGTAGTGTTTTTTATAATTGAATTTTCAGGTTTAGTAGTGGAAGCTGTCTTCTAGACAGAATCTATTATTAAGCCAGGGCTTAGCGTTCGCCCCAAAATCAGCTAGTGCTAAACTCCAATTATTACCCAGGTACCCACTGCCACAGGGGTGCCGGGAAGAGCCTAGGCGGTAACAGGCTGGCGTTATTTAGGCTGGGGAGAGCCAGTAACAATGGTCCTCGCCCACCCTGGTAACATCAGGCTGTTGCTGCTTGGTTGGTATCTGGCCGATACTGAAAATAATGGGAACCCTATGCAGGTTTTTTTTTTTTTTTTTTTTAAATAAATAAAATGTGTGGTTCCACCATTTTTTTTTTATATCAGCCAGATACCAGCCAAGCAGCAACAGCCTGATCTTACCAGGGTGGGCGAGGACCATTGTTACTGGCCCTCCCAAGCCTAAATAACGCCAGCCTGTTACCGCCTAGGCCCAGGAGCGCCATTTTTGATGCTCCGGGCCTGTTGTACCGGCTCTTCCCGGAACCCCTGTGGCGGTGGGTACGGGGTAATAATTGGGGGTTAGCGCTAACTAATTTTGGGGCTAACACTAAGCCCCGGCTTAGTAATGGATTCCGTCTACAAGACGGCTTCCACTTCTAAGCCTGAAAATTCAATTATAAAAAACACAGCACATTGAAAAAATTATTTAAAAAAAAATAAAAACTCCCCCACAGCCCTGGTTAACCCTTTTATTGACATTTAAAAAAACGCTGTTCATCATCGCAATTCACCGAATCTGACAAAGCACTCCGCATTCACGTATCTAAAATAAGAAAAACAAAGACAAAAACTACAACCATTTCTGTGATTTCTACACTATCAAAAAGCTGTTGTGAAATTTTTGATGTAAATTGGACTCTCACCCCTTTGAAAATATCATGTAAAGCAGAAAAAATACGTGGACACGCCCACTTTTACAAAACTGACATGAACAGTGTAAACCGTGGCACAAAGCTCTTTGAAAATATGATCGATATTTTTCACGGCAAATGATTTTTTTTTTTTTTGGGGCGCAAAATTCTTTGAGAATTTATGATTTATGATTTTACTATTGTGAAGAGTTTTGTTCGGCGCACACTGCTGCTCCAGCACTTCTAGCTATGTGAGCAGTGTACTGCGGAAAAATGCCACAGGTCTGTGAAGTGTGCGGTAGAGAAGGAGTGCATGGTAGAGCGAGGGGGGGGGGTTTCTATATTTGCACAAAATTTCTCAAAAGGAGTGCACAACTTTAGTAATAGACAACTTATGATAAATCTCCTTCATTTTGTGTATTTATTGAAAACAAGGATAATTCTTTGAGTGATTAAAATTTTTAAAAACTTTACTTAAAAGTAACAGGTTTTTGCTTTGATTTTTTCAGTACGTGTTCATAACTGTATAATTCAGTAACAACGCTCACACTCCACAGTCACTTATGATAGAGATATTATATATATATATATATATATATATATATATATATATATATATATATATATATATATATACATACATACACACACACACACACACACACACACTTAACATACAGAGATTTTAGGCAAATATAGAAAGAGAGGGCTTTTTTTATTTTTTTATGTTTTATTTTTTTTAAGTATATTTTTCTGAATGGCAAAAAAAAAAAAAAAAAAAAAAAAAAAAAAAAAAAGTATGATTACCAGAGGGTAATTTTTGTATTTTCAACGAATTTCATTTTCCACTAGTCTATTTGCTATACACTATACTAAACCATTTCAGGAGTCCTTTTCTGAATGACATTATTTGCAAAAGAATATGTCTTATCAGCCTACAGAAATAAACACAAGACAGTTTGCAGATAAAACTCACTCTATTAGATAAACTAGAGCAGCAGCTGTGAATGTCACCCGCTACTAGCAGCTCCAGCAGTTCATCCACCAGGCGCATCATCATATTGAATTATAATAAATGAGAGAACATTTCCTTTCATCATTTCCATTTAAAGAATTTCCCTTTGTGTTGTTCCTATTAATAATGGATGCAGCTAAAGAAGGAGTTACTGTGGAATGGAAACTGACAAAAGAGGGACGCTTAGGCACGCAGCCGTACCACTGAGACTGGATTGTTATTCAGGCTCTGGCAGTTTAAAGAAAGTTTGGAAGATTGAGATCACAGACGTCTTCATGCACATTCTGATTATAGAGGAATAAAAGGCGTTCTTTGTAATCATTTATAGCAGCTACCTGTTTACTCAATGGTTCGGGTTAAGAAAGCATATATACGGAAAATAAAAAAAAATATATAAAAAAATAGGACATTGCCAAAAGAATAGTCATTGTTCCTTTGTTGTAGTGCAAAGTATGGCGGGTTAAACAGTACTCATGCATGCGCTACAAAAGTACTGTAGCTGCTCAAAATATATCTATTGAAGAGCAGGAATTGTTCCCTAG